>NC_016135.3:18355410-18976564 GCF_000005505.3 Brachypodium distachyon
TCCATCGGTGTGGTGGTGTCAGTAGTGGATGCCTGTAACATCGCCAAGGATGGCAGCGTAGGGATCATCTGCGGCGGCGCCACTTGGGGCGCCACAGGCCCCCCCCCCCCTCCGTAGATAGTGAGGTTGGCCTCATGTGCCTTCCTCGCCTTATAAGCATCCGCTACGTGCTGAGGTGCGCGACATTCGCGGGAATAATGAGACTTCCCGCCGCACTTGAAACACACTTGGGGCCCCTTTGGCACCTTGGTCTCCTTCTTGTCCTTCCCTGCCTTCTTGCCCCTCTTCTTCTTGAGGGGCTTGCGGATTTTGAAAGTGTTGGCCTGCACTTCTGTGCGCGCACTAGCCCCCAGTGGTTGCACGACAAAGTTCTTTTTGAGAACCTCGTCATGCGCCTCAACCACTTGGAGGATGTCGATCAGCTCAGAATATTCCTTGTAGTTCGCTTGCCGGTAGCTCCGGGAGGACTGCACGGCATCCGGATGAAAGGTTCAGAGAGTCTTCTCAATCTTCTGGCTATCGGTGAATGTAACATCGCATAGCTGAAGACGAGTACAAATTCAGTGTAAAGCCGAGTTGTACTCACCAACGGACCGAAAATCCGCAAACCTCAACCGGGCCCATTCCGCCTCTGCCTGGGGCTGGGTGGAGTACTTCAGTCTTTCGAACCGGCGTTTGAGTGCGGTCCATAAGGCTAAGGCACTCCGCTCAACCATGTACTCAATCTTGAGTGTGGCGCAGAGGTGGTGGCGTAGGAAGTGCAAAGCCTGGGCATTCTCAGCCGACGTGGCGGCCGGGGCACCTTTGCCACCCAAGCCAATCGGGCTCAAGAGTTGTTTACCCTCGAGCCAGATTTCCACATCAGTTGCCCATGCAAGGTAGTTACCACCATGCTGTGCAAGTTCGTCAAACTCGCGCTTGGTGATTGCCGACATCCGCAAATATGCATGATTCCATTTAGATTCCAATGCATAATTGCGATGAAAATACATTTGTGGTTTAATTTGTCGTTCCAATATTAAAAACATGTGATTCTATGCTTCATAATACGATTCAAAGTGTTTGAACAATTAATCTACAGCATAAAAAAGCACTAAATCGAAGCATGTTAATATTAATGGCATGTTAAGCAAGTGCAAAGGGCAAAAAACGCCCAAAAAGTACATTCCCGAAGCAAATTTGGCCCAATTATGCGATTTTAGATAAAACAGACAGTTCCAGGGACATATATGCAAAATAACACAACATGAATAAAATGCATGTAATTTACTGAAACGTCCCGGACTAAAACGCAAAATTCCTGGCCCATGATGCATTTCGGGTTGCCAGCCCATTTTCCCTTTTTTTTCCAGCCAAAAAAAGGCCCATCCCGCGCGGCCCAACTGGACCAGCCGTGCCAGCCCTAGGGTTTCCCTTGGGCGGCAGCCCGCGGCGGCTGCAGGCTGCGGCGGCCTGCGCACGAGGCGGCGACGCGCGCTCATGCCCAGCGCGCTCCTGAGGTGGCGGCGGCCGGCGCACTGGCGGCGCTCGCGATGGGAAAAATCTGGCGGCACGGCTCGCGGGCATTCATGGCTGCGGTGGCCGGCGGTGCGACGCTCGACGGCGTGGCGCCGTCTCTCCCAAAAATTGGTCAACAAGTCCCTCATGTGGCAGGATGGATCGGCAATTGTGCCGACGACTTGGTCAGCAAGCGACCTGCGAGGAAAATCCAATCTTGAGGTGAAATACAACGAAACGAAACTAATCGCAAAAACGAAATCGTAACGCAGCGAGGAATCCATTTTGCAATAAAATTTCAGATCCAATACCTCCATAATTTTTGTCGAGAGCCTGCTTGAGGTAGGCTCGATGAAGGCTCGGGGTAGAGGCTCGTGCACAACTTCTGTCGGCTAGCCGGTCCCGAGGTTGCACACCAAGATCGTAGTCGAACACAGACACAATCACGAAGTACAGTAAAGTAGATGAACACCAGGAAGTAGAGAGAAACATGAGCTCTTTATTAATTTCTGATCTCAAGTGTACGTACAAGGGGTAGTCTCCTCTCCTTTATATAGGCCCAATGGATAAGAACTCACAACAAACTATTAGGTGGAGAAACGAGTCAACAGGGGGGTTGGTTGGGGGCGCACGACTCGGTGGCCACCCCACCCCGTCGTTGGTTCCTCAACTGTCTCCACTATGTCGGAAGTCTCCTTTGGTCCTTCCTTGATTTTTCTCTCTCTTTTCCTAGACCAAGATCATGATTTTATGGGGTTAATTTGATATATTGCACTGCAATTTTGGCGATTCCGAAAGACGCAATCGCAATTCTCATCCTTTGATCGACCCAATGTAGTGGCATCTTTCGAAGAATTTGTAGATTTGTAATGTCATTTTTCAAAAGATGAGAATTGCAGTGACATTTTTCAAAATCACCAATATTACGGTGGCATGTATCAAATTAACCAGATTTTATTTGTTGTATGGACTATGGAGTAGGTCGATCAATTGATCAACACATCTTGTGTCTTCTTAGGTTGCGTTTGGCATTGCGGTGGATTCTCATAATCTTCTTTTTTTCACCCTCTTATCGCTACTTTTGTGTTTGGCAAACCAACTTTTCGCTACTTTCATGTGTATTTTTTCACAACAGATTATAAAATAAGTTCAGCGCAACACAGCTCAGCAATGCCAAACTGAACCTTAATCAGGTCCATCGCCACTCACAGACTCACTCCCAGAAGCTGATCGAATTCAAGCCCGAAGGATGTCCAGGCACCACCCGATCGACGACATCAATCGAGCAAAAACAACTTCCACTCCCTCGTGCGTGGCCCCTGCGAGAGGGGAGATGGGATCATCAGATCTTGGGAGTGGGAGGCAGTAATGGTCTAATGGAGCACTGGATCAGCAGTAATGGTCACTCCACCGAGCAGATCTCGGTTTGCATCCGCGTGCATGACGAATCGGCGCCGACGTAGAAGTAAAACCTGATCTCGTATACTATCCAAGTGTCCAAATCCGTCGGCGACGCGCCTCCCTTGATTCAGACTTCAGAGGTGTTTCGATTCGACGCTTGTATTTCCAATCTGTCTGTTGCTAGTTTGATTATGGTACGAATGGTCTGATACTATACCATACCCAGCATACCTAAGACAGAAAGGAAATCCCAAGCTAAGTAACGGTAAGTCCGAGATTGCCTACTCCCTCCGTCCACAGATAAATGTACATCTCCTTTTGTGCTAAGTCAAATGCACAAGACACATTGCTTCGGTCCTTCGTCTGCAGAACGGCCTCAATAATTTCCATATGCTACATCGCAAAAGTTACTTTTCGTGCAGCGCTTACGCCAAGTATATACAATTAGGAAAAAAAAATCCATGAGTAAACCGGTAAAGATAAAGCTTCGGCCACACTGCACTGACCTGTCACGTGCCTTCCGTTCCAAGTGGAAAAAGGACAGGAATTTGGACTAGAGATGCACCAAAATTCTACCACTTCTTACCAACTCCAAACAGCAAAAGCTCACCCACGACCCCACTTGCTTATCCATCAGCTCACCATGAGTTGGAGCAGTTTCCCACCGATGGATTAGAGTAAATTGATCTGAACCACCACAATTCAGTGACTTGTTGCAAAAATCACCGGTTTTGCTAATTTTTGCGCAAAACCACCACAATTCAGTGAAGTTATTGTACATATCACCGATTATGTCGATTGAGGCATATAAGTGCGTTTTTGACTGACCGGACCCACACGTCAGGTTGACCGGGCCAAGCCGGCGTTACGTCGTCCGTTAGTGCTGCTTGGAAGCGTGCGCACCGCTCCGAGACATCGTCAGGGCAAGCAGCAGCGGCTAGCTCCCCGCGCCCTTCCCTTCCTCCCTGCCATCTCTTTTCTCCAGCAACCAAACAGCGGCGGCGCGCGGGGCTGTCTTTGTCAGCGCGGGGTCAGGGGCTCGCGGAGCCGTGCGCGAGCGGCGGCGGAGCAGCAGCGGCGCGCGGGGCTGCAGGGGCGGCAAACGGGTCTGGAGGCATCAGCGCGGGGGCTGCAGCGGAGGCGCTCGCGGCGGCATCGCGTAGCGGCTGCGGTGCGCGCGACGGCAGGGGCGGCGCGCGGGACCGCCGGCAGCAGCGCGTGGGGCTGCAGCAGAGGCGCTCGTGGCGGGAGCGCCCTCCTGGACCCCGCACGCCGGAGTTGGGGAAGATGAACCCGGATCCGGCTCGTCCAGGCACGGCGGGCGCTCCAAGGATTTCTCCTCGTGCGAGCTGGCACAGGGAGACGGATGGTGGCAGCACCGTTGTGGATCCGCCGCTGGTGCAGGCCGGCGACGGTGAGGGAGGCGGCCGACGGAGGGGCTTCGCGGCGGGGGCAGCTCGGGCTCGGGTTGGTCCAGGCGAGGGCGGCCAAGGAGGCAGCGCTGTATTTGGGTGGCAGTCGTGGCAGCCCACGACCTTGCCGGCGTCGTGGTAGATGCCGCATACTCCATCACGATGCCCAGGGTGCGCCTGCTTTCTTTCTCTCGAATTCAGCGAATTCAGCGCATAGCAACAAGAAGAAGAGGAGATAAACAGAGAGGGGAGTAATCCAACCGGCGCTAATGGACGGGACTAACGTCTGGTACGTCCGGTACATGTGAGCCCGACCGGTCTGAAACGCACTTATGCGCCTCAATCCACAGAATCAGTGTTTTCTGCAACAACTTTACTGAAATGCGGTTGTTCTACGCAAAAATTAGATAAAACGGTGGTTCTCGTAAAAGCTCAGCTCACCGTAATGTGGTGGTTCTGTACGATTTACTCACTGGATTACGTAAGCAGCAGACTGGCAGTGTCCTTGCAACTGTTTTCGTCAGGTGATTCAGTGGATCGTAGTCCTGTGACTTCTTCTGAAGAACAGAGCAGAACCAGGCACTTATGCAGGGGTTTATTTGAGACCAAAATCACTCCGTTCAAGAAGAGTTATGGATAAACAGGACAGGCAAATTTCGAACAAAGAAGCAAGTCACAGAAAATGATTGTGTGAAGCAGGAGGAGGCCGTGTTCCAATTCGCAATTAATATTCTGGCAGTCATGGATAAACAGGACGGGCAAATCTTATCCTTCACTCACTAATTTAAAAATGCAGGTTGGTCTCAGATGGATATGATATTATGGGTTATGGGGCGTCCCCATCAAGTGCGGAGTAAGAGATCTTTCGGTGCTTTAGCATTCACTAACATATTCAGCTGAGAATCGATATGCGATGATTATGACAGGACAACATCTGATACCAACAACAGATGCGCATCACTAACTTGTGTTTAGAAATCACAATGCGTCCCATTTGTAACTATAAGGGCAAGAAAATTCAGTATAAACATGTACAAAAAGATAATGCCCAGCCCGGTACAAAGTACAGACTAGAAATGTCATGTCAAAAGAAAAAAGTACAGACTAGAAATGTACTTGAATTGTAATTCTCTTTTCTGTGTCAGCAAGCAAGCTTGGAATGCCCTGGCTGTTAAGATCGAAGGTTACAGTCAACAGTGATGAGTAATATCAGTTGTTGAAACCATTCTGAATTTACTGTAAGTGACTAGGGAGGGTACAACTGAAGTCACGACGAACCCGAGAGCAGAGCAGACCGTGCCGATCAGATGATGGGCGGGGGCGGCGTCTCCCAGACGTCGAACACATTCTCCTCGTTGTGCAGTACGAAGAGACGGTCGCCTCCAATGGAGAAATCGCAGATGGGGCCGCCGTAGCTCCTCCTGAGCGTGGACGTCAGCACGTGCTCGGGGCCACTGAACACCGAGATGCTGTCGTTCATGGAGGAGAAGAGCTGCCCCCCGTGCGTGGCGAGCTTCGGGTAGCAGCTCTCCTCCCCGGGCGCCTTCCGGTTCATGAGCTTGCTCCGGGAGCTCCAGCGCACCCCGCAGGCGGTCGTCCTGAGGTCGAGGAAGCCGAGGTCGTCTACTGGTTGATGACGCAGACGGAGCGCTCGTCGTCCATGGCGATGGCGTGGAGCACGCGCTTGTCCTCGGCCGTGCCGGCGTCGGACCAGGACCAGGCCACGCTCTTGTCCCGGAAATCCAGCAGCCCGATGGAGCAGTTGTCCGTCTTGGGGAACAGCGTGGCCACCATGAGCGCGCTGGCGGCGTCGAGCCACTGGAGCCTGTCGGCGTCGCCCAGCGCGCAGCCCGGCGGCTCGTAGAAGAAGTCAGCCTGCTCGCCCGTGGCGCTGTCCCAGACGCCGACGCCGTGCTCGTTGAGGCGGCCCTTGCAGCTCGCGAAGATCCTCCCGGAGGAGCCATGGAACGCGAGCGCGCCAGCGGTGAAGGGCTTGGGCTGGCGGGCGTGCTGGACGCGGAAGCGGTGGCGGAGGTCCCCGGAGGCGGCGGAGAAGGCGGCCATCCCGCCGCCGTCGTCGCGCGTGCCGTTGCCGAGCAGCCGCTTCTTCTCGCGCACGGCGACGGGGAGCGTGGCGGCGTCGAGGTAGGCGGCGGCGTTGACCTGGGAGTAGTGGTCGAGCGACACGGGGCGGCGCTCGTCGAGCATCCAGTTGTAGACGCGCACGGAGCCGCCGTGCGCCACGCAGAGCCCGCCGTCGGGCGCGGGGCGGATGGCCGTGCCGTCCCCCGGGGCGCGTCCGGGGACGGAGGAGGCCAGGCGGAGGCGGTCGCCGTCGAAGGCGCCCCGGCGCGCGGAGCGGACGTGGTCCAGGAGGCCGTAGTAGAGCGCCTCGCGGTAGAGGAGCTTCTCCGGGAGTTGCGGCGGGACGTGGAGACTGCCCGTGCGGAGCAGGTCGAGGAGCACCGCGAAGCACGCCGGGTTGCGGTCGATGAAGTACTCGGCCGGCTGTTCTGCTCCTCCGGCGGAAGAAGCGCAGGGGACGTTCCAGGAAGAGTCGAGCAGCGCGCCGAGCATGGAGTCGCGGCCGGCGTTGGCGTGCGTGGTGGTCGTCGTCTCGAACAACTGCCCGCCCACGTTGAACCGCACGCGCCCGCCTCCCGCCATCGAAGCGAGACCAGCCGGTCCTACTCACCGCGCCATTATTCCCCTTCCGGCCTCCGGTCCAATCCAACCTCGGATGATCGGACCGATGATCGAACTCGTCGCTAGCTGAGACGAGAATCGGCTGTGAATCGGGGTGGGGATCAACCGTGCGGGTCTCGTAGTAGGGGAAGGTTGGATTGGAGAGCCGGTCCTACTCACCGCGCCATTATTCTCTATCGTGGGGTTTGGTTGGGTGAGGAAGGTGAGAGGCGCGCCGGCCGGAATAGTTATATGTGTACAGGGCGTATGCAGAGCAAGTATTCTGTCAGCAGTCAGCTTTCATTATTTGCCGCTGATTTTTGTTGTGGTGGTGCGTAATTAGTACGGCTTAAAGAAACGAGACGGAACGGAGGGTGGACGCGGGTAGGGACGGGTACACTGTTGCTTTGGCGTGACGACGGCACCGTTCGGTTCCCCCTGGTGAATGCTCCGTGCCATATTGCAAGAATCTGCGCTGTCAAAATATTTTAAAAAAAACGGCCAGAATCTGCGCAGGGGAAAGGAGAAGTCGCCGCGCCATCGTGATGGGTTACACCGGCGCACGTTTCGACGTTTACACGACCACCACATGCTCAGCAGCTCAACCGGAGCAGCGGTAGACGCAACGGCCAAAAAAGCGTTGACTACTGACCTCATGGTTCACAGGATACTACATCTCCAGGAGTCCGGGACCCATGTCTTGTCCGTCCCGTTAAATTCGGGATTTTATTTTTGACTAATTTAGTTTAGTCATTTTATGTGTTATAATTGCATGCCTCGTCCCATTTCTAACAATATTTTCACGTTTTCCTCTTTAGGTTGGCGCCAAGAAGACAGCCATGAAGTTTTATACTTTGGCGCCACTCTATTCTATGTTGGTTATGATCCGAAAATTTAATAAATTTCCAACTTGGTTCAGAGTAGGTTGAAGCCGAGATGTAGGTTATAACTGTGTTATACTTCCTCCATTTCTAAATACTTGTCGCTGCTTTAGTAACTAAAAATAGTAACTAAAACAGCGACAAGTATTTAGGAAAATTTAATAAGTTTCCAACTTGGTTCAGAGTAGGTTGAAGCCGAGATGTAGGTTATAACTGAGTTATACTCTCTCCGTTCCTAAATACTTGTCGCTGTTTTAGTAACTAAAAACAGTAACTAAAACAACAACAAGTATTTAGGAACGGAGGGAGTACTATACATGATTGGAAAAAAAAAAGTATTGTGATGCATTAACAAGAATTTTCGTGCCAAATAGGGATTACATTTCCAAACTGTCTTGAAACAACCAAATATGGGTTTAATCGAACAAGAGAACCAGATTTATCAAAAATACGTCAGATTTTTGGTGAAATCTTCAGAAATAGTCAGCTCAGTCCGTTCCAATCACCTCATTCACCTCATTCGCACGGCCTTACCAGTTTACCACTGACGAACAATCTTCCACCCAAATTCCTGCTTCTGTGTTTTTGCTACTTTCGTTACTCTATTCCTGTTCTTGTGTTGATGTCGGATCGCGTGGTTGGAAATGGCACGGCGAGACGGCACAACCTTCAAGTTTGTTTGTTCTTTGTATCCTTTGAAGCTTTTCGTACGGATTGTATAGCGATTGGTGTTCTTTTACGTAAGTTGGTACTTCCCCCGTTTCATAATTCTTATCTCAAATTTGTCCAAATATGGATGCATCTATTTTAAAAAACGTCTAGATACACGTAATATTCAACAAGAATTATGAAACGGAGTTGGCATGGGCGCATACCAATAAGTTCTCAGTCACAGAGTGACAGAGCTGCTTCCAACACTTCCATCGTACCACGATTGGCTCACGAATCGGCCATGGTAACACCGCGGGCGCGGCGCCATCCATTACGAACATCGAGTGACCCTGCCAGTATAGAGATCCACATCCACCGGATGGTAGTATAACCTTGGCGTGCACAGACAAGAGACAGAGAGAGTCAAGGAACACATGGCTAGAAAAACAAAAGTAGTTATATACATGCAATGCACATCTCGAGTAATGCACACAAAAAAATCGTTCTGAAGAAGTTTCCCAAGCGAATTTTTTATAATACTCCCTCCGTCCCATAATACGAGGCACGCACGCATTTCTAGATCCTTAATTTGATTAATTAAATATGTATGTTTCTAAACAAAAAATACACCATTAGATACGTTATCAAAAGAACTTTTTAATGATATAATTATTTAATTTATATTTAGTTAGCTAAATTGTCAATCTAGAAATGCGTGCGTGCCTCATATTATGGGACGGAAGGGTTACTCCATATGATGTAGACAAGATTTTGATCAAAAAGTGATTTTATGTGGTACGGAAATATAATTACAGGTATCAATTTCATGTCATATACTAAACCAGGTCAAAAACTTGTCCTAACAAATGTGATGTGCTACTCCCTCCGTCCGCTTTTACCGAACGCGTTATTTGAACAGACAAGTACATCTATATGAAGCGTCGCGGATACAAATATTAGTACTATCCTTATTCCGCGTCTATCTATACGAACGGCCCAATGCAAAACGCACACGATGCGTGGGCCGAGGAAAGCGCGTGCGCGGCCGGCGAATAATCAAGGTACTAATCTCAATTGATTGGACAACCAAACCGCAAGTGGGACCTTGCACTCGGGCAGTTTCTTCAAAATATCAGACTCCCAAGACTGCCTTGGTATGGGCGCAAAAACTAAAACGACCGGTAAAAACGGACGGAGGGAGTACATCAATACATCATCAAAATTACATGAGCCATTAGGTTTTAAATGATAGACGGCTAAGATCTGACCTCCAGATCTCCCTAATTTTTATTAGTAGAGATAGATTAATAGCCATTTCAGACTGCTAGCTCAATAAAGAAAGAACATGATTTCGGCTTCCAAGTAAACAAACTTTCCATTCATAATTGATGCTTCATGCTCGAATAGCATCGACACTACAAGTAAACAAACTACTACATTACAACGCAATAAGAAGGCTTGAACCTCTGCAAGCATGACAACCGTTTTCCAAAAGGTTTCAAGCCGATCACAATGAACTAAGTTAACGCCTAAACATTACAGATACTACCGAGACTGCTATAACTAGAAGCTGGTTCAGGATGTTCAATCAGCACAGGGCTCAGCACGCAAGCAGCCCAAGGAAAAAGAAGCAAGCATGACAGGTTGCCTCATGCCAGAGCTGCAGGCACGGAGAAACTAGTTAAGGACCTTCCTTCTGCGCTTGTTCCCAATAGATGCTTTTGCAGACCCCTGTTCTTCATCTTCAGATGACACTTCTTTCTCCCTTGGCCTTCTTTTTGTTGAAAGACCATTTGACTTGGATCCATCAGAAGCTTTCTGGGTGCTTGGGCCTTTTGGATTAGATACACTGGATTCCTTGTGCTTGCTGACAGCCACATCTTTTGATCTGTTGACACTTTTAGTGCTAACAGCCTCATCCTTGTTGCTCACCTTGCTAGAGGACCGAGACAATCTCCCACCTTCATTTCTAAGGCTGCTGCCAGCTTTAGGTGTCTCTCCCGCATCCTTTTCTGCACTTTTCACCTTCAATCTCGCTGAAGTCACAGGGCTATCATCATTTGACATACTATTGGTGGAACGCAAAACTTTTGGACGTCCTCTCTTCTTGGGAAGATCACTGTCATCAATGCTGTCCTGTTTGCTACTGTGTAGAAAAGGAAGTAACAATTTCACATAAACTGTGTTATGTAGGCAGAATCAAGACGGAACATCAATATCAAACACTTACTGGGTAATGAATTCCCATTTCTCATCCTTCAGCAATAGTATTTCAATGTCACCATCATCATACACAACCTGGACGAAAAAATAACATAAAAGCAAGAAAAACAAGAACCTCGTTAGTCTTTGGTCAGCACAAAGGAATACAGAGAAGCAGCAAAAACACACATCTAGTGAACACGCACCTTGTGCTTTTTTGAATTAGCGTCAAATTTTTTAACAACGCCATTATAGAACCTGCAGAACAAAAACAGCTTCAAAACTAACCAAATAACAGGATAACACAACTCAAGGAGAAAAAGTCATTGTATGCATAACTAGTGAAAGGAAAGTTAAAGAAAAAAAACAGAATTATGTGTATAGCTCCACCCAGAAGCGATATTGGCTTACAAATTTTATTCAGAAAGAAGACAAATGAGCAACCATAATGTGCATTTAGAAACATCAAAAAATAGGAATGCATAATGTAACAGAAATGTTGTCAGCAAAAGCATGTGTCATCCTCATCTCAATCAAAATACTTTATTCTAAAAATGCTAATAAGCATAAACAAGTAGCACTTCACACTAACGACTACAAATTGACAATGTTAAAAACAACACTGCATCTAAGAAACATGGACATATGATTGTCCAGGCACTCACTTCTTGTCATCAGGCCACCATACTTTGATTCTTGAGCCAATAAGGCTTCCATCAAGAACTTTGTTTTTCTTCGACGGAGGGACCTGTCAGAAGCATGGAAAAAGCTTTACCAACTGAAAGAGAAATCAGATCGCAACAAGACCATTCACCAACACTAATAAATAACAAAGGATGTATACCTCTTCAGCTTCCTGCGAGCGTTTCCTTTTTGATCCCCCACTGTCCCCTGGTTGGGCTTTGCTTTTCTCCATCTTAGTAAATGATTTTGGAGACACCATTTCCTGCATTTGCGATAAAATAGTGATTGTAGATAACATAGTAAGATCGTTATAAGATGCTCAAAATTTCACTTGCAAATAGAACTAATACTGGTCAATGCAACTGAAACTCTATAAACTTCCTAGAACATAACAACACAATGCCATTACTACTCAGAAAACCATTATGCTAAAAGAAATGACTGGAGAAGTTCAAAAACATGATAACCGCCAGAAGGTAGAACATTAGAAAATTAAAAAACAGATTATGCCTGTAAAGTACACTATATTTGCCAACTAAGAATAGTAAAATCATGTTAATACGAAACCATAATTACACATGCATGACTTTTGTGCAAAGAAAACACCTGAAAACGTCTACTGGTAGCAAGATAATTACCTTCAAACTTTGATCTTCATCAGTTTCTTCATCAGAGAGTGTGTCTTCTTTCTGCAGATTAGACCTGTCCTTTGGTTGGTTCTTTGAAGATTCTTCTACGTTACTTCTTCTAGATGACAATTTCACACCATCTTTAGCCCTTCCTCCAGAAGCACTGCGTGAGCGGACTTCTTTAGATTCTAGACCTGATACCTGGCTCTTGCCAACAGGCTTCTTCTCCTGTGACTTTGCTGCAGGAGGCCGGCCTCGCTTTGGTTTATCTACAGCAGGTGTACTATCAACAGGCTTTGATTTGTCATCAGCAGCTCTATTGCCAGTCTCTAATGCCAGCTCATTCTTACCATCATTTGTCTCTGGGGACAACTCCCCAGATGCCACAAGTCCCTGATTAACGCTAGGAACCTTAGAACGTTCAGTCACTTCATACTCAGTTGAAGTGTCAAGCTTGCGACTTTTCTTTGAACTGATACCAGATAGCTTTCCAGGCTCCGCGGTGACTGGTTCTGGTGCTTCCTTGTCACTGTGTATCAACTCATCAGAAACTTTTGTCTGCTTGTCATCAGAAAGCAGTTCAGGCTTCTGTTTAGAAGAAGCTGGTCCATTTGGAGCCTTGACATTATCAGCTGAAGCACCACCATTGTTCAAAGAAGGTGTGAGAGTACTGCATGGATGACTCTCATCTTGTCCAGGGCAATTGACATCTTTCTCTGATTTTGAAATTTCCTAGAAAATAAAATATACACACCATTATAACTCTATATTACTTCCTAGAACTCTAGGTACTTAATAACCAAGGGAGATACCTGAGGTGACTTATCAGAAACAGTTGTCTGAGGTAACTTTTTGTCAGCTACCTGCACATTTAAAACTTAGGATTTTAATAATCAGCTGCTGAAATATACCATATATATATATCAAGCAATACTCTGGCTAATATGATCTCAGCTTTAGACAATGTGCACTACAAACATTGGTGGATCATGTTACTGACACTAGCAGAAACCAAAATGTCACCGAACTGTTGTTTGTAATTTCACATTAACACTATTCTTGCAGAAACAACTCTGACTCTTCAAAATTTGAAGGTCCAAATTCTGTTTGGTCCTTCCCAGGTTAATATGATCATTCAAAACTAAAATACAGTACCTAAACAAAACTGCCATAGAATGCCACAGTTTATGTTACACTCCTACAGCTAGGAGTACCCAGATAGCAGAGACCTATTTTGCTACCCTAGTGAGCAACAAATCTGACAGTTCCCAACATAAAAAGTAATTTCATTGCACCCATGGACCCCTGTTTGCGAAAAAGGAAGAGCTTCCTGTGAGCAACAAGTCTGACTCTAGCCGAAAGGAAATTATACCGGAGCACCCTTGTTCATTTCATTTCAACAGAAATATAAAAATGCACTAAATGCGCAACAAAATAAACCAACCATCCGATCGATTTCCAAAATATCTTCAGACCTTCAAATAGGAGTTGTATACGGTTAAAAGTTCAGCTTACCGTGTCTTTTCCAGAAGCATCATCTTTGTCATCTCTAGCATGTGAAGAACCTTCTACCAATGATTCAACAGTTTCGCTGTACAAATTTAAAGGAGTGCCCTGAAGCAACTGAATAAACACCGGCTTTAACTTTTCAGGACATAGATTCACTATCTTCTCTGCCAGCGTCAAAGATGCCGGAAATGAATCCTGGAAAGTCAAGTTAAAAAGGATTAGTGAAGATGGTAAGAATTATATCGTTAATGCTAACAGTGTAACGATGCAATTACTTTCTTTTCCTTTCTAAGGTTCTGAAGGAGGCACGATGCCAGATCTGGGTGTACAGCCTCACTCTCCTGGATTACATACATCATTATAGTTTCCATAGAGGAGCTGACATTTTCTTGATGTGTTGAGCTGAAATAAATTAAGAAAGTAAATGAATGAGATGAGAAACAAAAATATAGTCAACAAAACTAACACGGCTAAACTACACACAACACAACCGTGCACATACATAGAGGAAATATACTAATGGACAGGCAAATAGTGTGATTTCTTGAAATAGAAATCTGTCGTGAGTTACTGAGTTCCCATTTCAAAATAATTTGTCAATTTATCAACAATCAATATGTAAAATCCGAACAAGTAATTGCGGAGATTCGCGCCGGAACGTCCACTGATACACTGTATCAACTATCAACTTGCACCAGTTGAAATAATCATGTGCACTATGTACACTACTTTTTCAGAGAAAAATGAAACAAATTCCAAACAAAAGAAGGGAGAGCTAAAAAGGAAATAACATTTGATGGAGGAGTGTGTCATATTTTATGCAGCGAGCTCAACTGGACCTGAGTTCTTCGAACAAGTGATTTGGAGAAGCTAAACATTGGGGGAAATGAAGAAATTCCGAAAATCCTAGGTAAGCAGATGTAATCACTAATTTGTTATCAGGATACAAGTTACTGATAGAGACATATCTCTAAACTGTCGCAAGCAAGAACATCAAAGGAAAATACAATGCCGTAAAAAATTTAATCACTATAAAATCTAATCATGTCATATGAGCAATGCATTATGAGAGGCGCAGTCATTCCTAGGGATCTCTCAAAGTCAAGATCACAACTTCGCTATGTCCTCTCCCTAATCCAAATTCATTTGACAACATCCACACTCCTTTGAAAGTAAAGATGAAAACAACTTATCTCTTCCTAATGCATTTGGCATCTCCCATATTCAACATAAACTATAGAAAAGGAAAACTAGAAAAACAGAAATATGTTCCGTACCTTATGGTTCTGAAGAAATGGTGAAATGTGTCCCGTATCAGGTCCTCACACTCGAGATCTAACATCAAGACGCAAGACCTCACCTTTGCAACAGTTTCAAGAATTGAAACCCTCTTTGCAAAGGAGGGGCTGTCCATATCATCCAAATTGCCAAAAGCCTCCACGACTATTGCAGTAAACACATCCTAAGGCCACATACATACGCGACAAGGGTAAGAACATGTAGACACCATGGTTTCATCCTGAGAAGAAAAGAAGACTCACCCTCATCACGTCATCCTCATAGGGGGCTTCTGGTGCAGTGATCCTGGTGACCTCAGTTAAGCAAGAGGCAACAGCAACCTTGACGCCTGGATCAGGGTGGTTTAGTAGACCTTTTTTGGTCAAAGCCTCCATCGTGGGGCGCAGGGCATTGGATATGCTCGTTGGCGGCGATTGATCCACCCTGGATAACCAGGTATCCGCTTCCTGCATAAACAAAACAAAAAAAAATCAAATTCAAAGTTCCTAAGCAACCAAAATAGCACCTACTTCCTGTAACTTCAGGTTATATGAGTAAGCAGTTAGGATAGGCTAAAGATACAGTCCAACGCTAAATTGTAGAGCCGATAACTCCGTCTTTGTGACGAATTCTTCCTTTATCTCAAAAAAAACTGACAGATAGGAGAACAGTGATAACAGCGACAGCAAAGGAAGTGATTTTCGAATTCGCTTGGGCGCTCACCTCGAGTAAAGATAGCAGTTCAGTGTTGGGCTCCGGTAGCGAGGAGAAGCGGGCGCCGATGTCGCGCAGCCGCCGCTCAACTTCCATCTGCGCAGCCTCCGGCGCCATAGCGGGCCTAGCGCACCGCTCCAAGAACGGTGCAAAGATCTATGGAGGTGGTTAGGGTTTCACTAGGGGAGAAGGGGAGACGAGAGAAAGAAAGCAAAGGGGCCGGTTGGGTGTGGGGGACGGTTTGGGCGATAGAGATGAAGGAGGTTTCTCGATTTTTCGCTTTCTTTTTTTTTTGAGGGCTTGCCTCTCCGAATCGTGCTGGGTTGGGTTCGACTTGGGCCGAGGAAGTCCCTTATTTATACGCGTATCGCGGTAAATTTTTATGATAAGCTATTAATGTCCGCCAAATATAGAGCTGGTAAAATGCGTGGTATTGAGCTGGTGATATTTTTTTTTAATGTGCTATAAATGTATTCCAAACATGAGTTGAAAAGATATGTGGTGGCCAAGTTTAGAATATAGCACATGATATTTCTATTGGCGGTTTGTTTGCAAGTGTAAACCCGTAGTATTTTGTGTGTCAGATTTGTAATGTAAATCTCGGTTTCACACGACTAGATGGCAAATTGTGTTGGCGGCATTTAGGGTTCTTCTGCATGAAAGTTTTTTTGGAAAATATACGTACGTATGGGAGTATTCTAATTGGAAGGTTGTAAAAAAATCGTTTATAATCACATTCAACGATAATGACGTTATATGTAACATTTACAAATGTCTATTAAATACACGGGCAAACGTATCGTATAAACCCTAGCTACCACAATTATCGCATCCCTACTCTTACGTTGTGTTGGCCACGTTTGGGCAGCTTAACCCTAGTTGCCGCAATTTCTGATTATTTTGCAAAGTTTCTAAATACTCATAACAAATAATCATTTATAAAATCTCGATACCATAAATTAGCATCCCTATCTTTCATATGTGTTGTGAGTTTGTAGGTGGAGAATACATCGATTCCATTATAGTTGATTTCTCTTGACCTATGAGCTATGGTAGTCAATAGTCGTTTGACAATGACGACATTCACGCCATCAATGCTAAACCCATTTTGCACAATCCTAATAGAAGCGAGACTATCAAAATACGTGACAATCTGATCCTCTCGCATTTGTTCCAACAATTGCATGTCATGCTTGAGTACTATAGCTTACGTCATTGTCATTGTGGACGACATTAGGAAAACCACAACTCATGACAAGGACAAAAGCATTGCATAATCATTTCATAGAACAACTCAATAGAACCCTTGCCAAGAATCTCATCAAATGATGCGTCTAGATTTAGCTTCAAGGTTTCATCCGATGGTTTAATCCAACCACAATGTGTTATTGTAGTAATTGGTTTTGAGTCCGTCTATAGTCCATAATTAATGTTCGGATCGCCATTGTAGCACACATGAGAATTGAATGTTCTTTGATAGTTGGTCAAAGCATGACTGGTTTGTGGTCATCGACGTTGTTGGTCTTGGTGTTCTCTTGTCTCAAATTGGTGACTGTGCTTGGAGTCTTCTTTGGTGGTCACGATTTGAGCCCCTCGGTGAACTTTTATGCAGTTCAACAGATCCGCGTCCTTCGAGCTAGGGCGAGAGGACGGGCCCTTTTGATGATGGACAAAGGGATATGCGAAGGCGTCCATCTTTTTCGATGTAGGCGATAGCTTTTTCTTTAATTAGAGTGTTTGTGCCCTCGTCTAGGCTCTATGTTTGCCTCTTCCTTTGTGAGTGATTGTTTCAGTCGACGAGGGCTTTGCCATGTGCGAGCTATGCTTCCTATTTGCTTTTTAATGATTGTATACTTTGTTTATTGTTCCTTCAACACCTTGTAAGTTTTGCTTGATCGGGGCTTTATGAATTAGAAGTCGGTCGTAATGTCTTTAAAAAAAGAAATACAAATGTGATGACCAGAGGAGGGAG
The DNA here is from genome assembly GCF_000005505.3 of Brachypodium distachyon. NCBI lineage: Eukaryota > Viridiplantae > Streptophyta > Magnoliopsida > Poales > Poaceae > Brachypodium > Brachypodium distachyon. Next base: position 18,372,926 of record NC_016135.3, read on the forward strand.
AAAGATTATTTGATGCGTATGTACGATGAATTCTTGGTTTCAAGCAGGCGACCAAAATGTGCCTAACTTTAGACCTCTTCTTTACGACCTCTAGACCGATTTAACAAGTTCCTCAAAGTTGCAGCAAAAAAAAGAAGACAAATGTTCCCAACGGTTTATCCATTTGGTTGAGTTTTTATAACAATTCCAGAACTTAATGGTGTCGTTGTACCGTGAGATGAAGCACTTTTACCTTGTTTGTTTTGGATTTAGTTGAGAAATAATAAAAAATAGTAGTACAGTACAAAAGATGCATGAATCATTGTTAGAAAATGATGGGCTAGCTAGTAACTACATTTAATTGTACGGATTCGAAAGGAAGAAACATATATAATTGAAAGAAGGTTTTAAGCTATCTATTATTCGTTCTATTTATTCAGCTAATTAGGGATTATAACCAAATTCACCGAATTCAGTTCGGTTAGAAATTAGTAGAGGTTAATTTGGCTTGAGTTATCGGTCCCTGTTCCGGTTAATTTGGTTTTGGGTTTTACGCTCACACCTTGCTATTCCAGACAAATAACGAAAAATCCCCACCTGACAAACTGAAAGATTGAGTACGTCATAGAGGGGGACGGGGGTGAATGTGACCAATTTTAATTCTTTCTTCGAAATATGAAGACCGAAGACAGTCACAGTACTTCAACAACAGAGATTACATTTAGCAATTTCTAGAGTAGTAGCGAAAAGAAGAAAGATGAACAAGTTTATAGCAGCAGCAAGGAAGACAAAACTCAATGAATCAGTTATACTTTAACAGAGAGTAAAAGTTGAGGAACAAAATCACCAGGACTGAAGACACAGGGATTTGTTTTCCGAAGTTCAGATTGTTGGCACAATCCTACGTCTCCGTTGAGGGGGCTGAGTCACACAAGACTCGCGGACACACAAGTCCACCCAATCCTCCTGAGCTAAGACCTAAGTCTCGCCCAGTTACTCGTGGTAGATCTTGAGGTGATCTCCGGACCTTCACAGACTGGTTGATGACAAATTACAATCTTCGATTGCTCTTCAACGCTGACTCCTAGCCGTCTAGGTGATGCCAATCACCAAGAGTAACAAGCTTCAAGTGCTCGGTTAGAGAGGGGATCCCATTCTTCACGCTCAGTTCAGCTCTTAGGGTTGTTCTTCAAAACAACTCACTAGGGATCACCACCGAACTCCTTCGGGGTGGGTCGTCTTATATAGCCTTGTCCACGGCTGATCTAGCCGTTGTGACCCGTTGGATAAAGTGATCCCTGAGACTCCAGCTCACACTTCATCATCTTGTCTCACAACGGTTAGATTAGGTGGTCAAGCACGAAAGCGACAGATTTTTCAAACACATTTGATATCAGAGTGAAGACTTTACGCGGAAGTTTCTGTGAAGCCTGAAATGCTTCATTCTTCACTCCGACGAAAAACACTCACACAGAAAATGGTTTTCGCCTAAGCTGAACATGAAGAATAGGTTTCACCTGAATCAGCTCCACACTTCAAACCCCTCTTAATAGTACGGCGTTCCTATACTCAAGTGAAGAAAAAGCTACGGAAGGACCTATGAAGAATGCTACGCTTCATGTTCTTCACCTTTCTTCACTGAGTTCTTCAAACTTCAAGCCAGGTAAGTGCTTTCATTTTTAGGGGTCATCGATGTTGGTTAAACCAACTATTCTGAGGAACTAAAACCTGAAACACTCCATGTAACTCATTAGTTAATCAACCATGTTGTCATCATTCATCAAAACCCATATAGGGGCAAGGTTTCCCTTTCACAAACCCTAACTGATGGCCCCAAATTTAGCCTCTCTAATTATGAATAACTTTAGTCAAATTGGACAACCAGCTGCAATTCTATAAGCCCAGAAGGAAGAAATCAAAATAGCTTAATTTCCTGTTGCAGTTATAGGTGGCCATCCCCGCCGAAAAAATATATAAAAATGCTAAACTGGCCGGGTCGTGACGGCCTATGGGTCCGAGGCGAGGGCCCAGGCACGGCCTAAGCCGGGTCACGGGCTAGCACAGTCCTTTTAGCGTGCCGGGCCGGGCCGGCTATCGGCAGTTTTTTTTCTAATGGTCCGGCCCGTTGGCCACCCCATGGTCTTGCCCGTAGCAGCTTACCAGTTTAGGCGAAGCTGGCTCGTGGTCGTGGAGTGCTCATGCTACCGGCGAGCAGAAAGCGCTAAAGTACTCTTCCACACTTGTCCCCTTCGGCCGTTGCACACTCGCCACCGCTCTTCTTCTGCCTCGTCTCGAAATGGATCCAGCGCCGGCGACCCCTCGCTGGAATCTGGAGCGCCCGTACCTAACCGGCCGCTTCCACCAGGTATGCCCTTCCTCTTCCCGGAGATACCCAAACTGCCAACATTGCTGCGCGGGCCTCACGTTTCTCGCGTTGTGGCATGGCAGGAGACCAAGGTGTCCTCGGCGGCGCAAGCTCCCGGATGTAAGTCTTTCTCCCTCGACTCTCTCAGGTAAGTCCTGCTGGGTAAATTCGAGTAACTTGGATGGTTGCCTCGTTGTTCTGTTGAATCTGCAGCCGCGACGCTGGCGCCGGAGCTGGGAGTGTCCTCGGATCGTATGCCGTTTCCATGCAGGTAAGCGTAATTTGGGTTTCGAGGATTGTTCTGCAGGCAGGATTGAGCTTGACTTTACTTAGTTTTCGAGTGAGCTGGGGCTAGGGTTTGGGTTTTGGGCTCTTAGTTCCAGTTCAGTGATTTGGGGTAATTAGGAGTTGTCTGTTGTGTTTCTTGTTTGATAGTAGTATACTTGGAACTGTAAATATTTGTTTGGTCGCAGTTTGAGATTGTAGCCGAAGTGTGGGAATGTGATTGGAGTACATGATTTTGTTTTTTAGATTGTCTACTTTCTGAGTCAAGTAGATATGTGCGTTTTCTCCCCACTAATGTAATGATATTTACATAGACTTTAGCTCTTGTTTTTTTCCGTCTGTATGTCCAATTGAGCGTTGAAAATAGTTTGAGATGCCCCATTTCACAAATATCCGACTTCTAGTCGAATGTGGTTGCAGTTTTGCAATTGGAACACAAAGGTTGTTGGTGCTTTGTGAAATTATGCACTCACTGCGATAGTTCCACTGAACATAGTTGAATTTTTTGACCCATTTCCAAAAAGAGCCATTCGTGAGACTTAATATCTGTATTTGACTATTTTCAGTTTTTAAAATGCTAAGTAGTGGAGCTTTCACAAACCAAAATGCAAAGCATAAGATGTTCATTAGATCTAACTGCTCTAACGGAAATGCAGGAGCTCTTAGTTATTGATGATTTGCTATCAGCTCTGGCGGGTGTTGAGGGAAGATACATTTCAATTAAGAGAGTACGTGAAAAGGATGGCTATGTTGTCTTCCAGATTGATTCTTCAATGGACCTTGCACTCCAGGTAGCCTGACAGGTTTTACAGTCAAATGACTAATACATGCCAAAACATAGAGGATATTGGTTTTTGGCTGATCTTGCTCTTGCAGGAGTTGACTCGCCGAATTTTCCCCTTCTGTGAGGATTTTGTGTTAGTGAGCCAGTTTGTGGAGTCCAGATCACATTCCAAGAATGGTTTGGTCAACCATGCTCTTGCTGCAGCTCTAAGGGCATTTCTCCTGGTATAATCCCTATCCTAGGAATGAGAATCTGGATTTGCCATGTGTACAAACTTTCTTCTATTTGGAAAACTAGGTAAAGTAATATAGTGCTTACTGTACCATGGGTTCAGATTTTATATTCTGATGTGGAAAGTGTTTGCATGGGTTATTTTGATGCTAACATTGCACCGATAAACATCGAACTTGTTACATTGTTCTCAAGAAAAGGTATCTGACAATATTGGCGCCTGACGGCCTAAGTTTGGTGCTTCTATATCAACTTGGTAGCAGGAAATAAGGATACGTTGATATGTATCTGCGACACGATACAGGGATACCACGATATGTCAATTTTTAAGAAACATAGATACGGGGATACGCTTGTATATATATATATATTAAATAAATGAATAATAACAGTAGCTAATTAAGGTTCACAGATTACTGTAGTGCAAATAAGTTACTCCTCCATTGCTTCATTATCCTCCTCAATGTCCAGCACACCCATATCATGCAATGCAACAAAGCCTCCAGTTCTGGTTCATCAGCGAGAACTCAGCTTGCTGGAAAAATCCGTACCACCAACAAGTAGCTCATACGTATCTCCTCCAATGTCCCTGAAGAAATCAATCCACCATTCCACTGAACAGAGTAAGGAGCAGAGAAGAGGGGAAATCTGGGGAGGGGATTAGGGATTTGGGGCAAAGAAGACTCACCGTGTCTCACAGATGCCGGAGGGGCACCGGTGGCGGCGGTAGACTGCGAGCGATGGGCAGCGGGCTCCTCCTTCCACGTCTCCCGTGGATGAGTACGGCGGTGGTGCCTGGGAGAGACAGTGCGAGATGGAGAGGTAGGTCTGTTACGGCTGCTGTGTCGATTGGGTATGGGCTTTGTTCCGTTTCCCACTTTCCCGTATCGAACACGTATAGGTGAAGTATCCCTCATGCCTCATTTTTTTTAATTGAAAAGTCATCCGATAAGGGCAAAATACGTATCGGGCAGTATCCGGGCATATCCCTGTGTCCCTGCAGTATCTGATACGGATACGCCGGCTCTGAGCCATATCCGTGTTTCGTGGTCAACGTTATAACTGTAGTTTTTTTAATTAACAGGATTATCAGGCAATGGTTGCTCAACTGGAGCACCAGTTCCGTCTTGGAAGGCTCTCTGTTCAAGGTTTATGGTTCTTCTGTCAGGTATATTTTTTCTTTGTCTGTATTTTATTAATGATTTGTGAATTCATCCTAGTTTGGTTACTGTTTTAAGCACCGTAAGTCTCGTGTCCCTTTGGCAGCGGATGATGAGTTCATTGAATGCATTGGCTGTTCTGGTAGAGAAGGCTATCTCCAATAATACTAGTGGTTCTGCGACACTCAATCTACTTCAAAGCCAGGTACTTAGCAGAAAGCAGTATATCCCTGAGATCCATACCTTTTCCTTGCTAAATCTGAGCCAAGCAGACCTTGTCAGCTCCACTTGTTTTCTATTGATAGAACAGCTTATATGTAACTAATATCTTAATGTTCTTTTTTTTTGATAGCTTGTTTAGTCTAGTATACATGGTTATCTCTTTCAACATGCAACTTTTTCAAGAAAACTTTTCAACATGTAATTTAATCATTGTATCCTTCAACTAGGCAAAGGCGATGGCTGGTGATAGTGCTGTTCGGTCCTTATTAGAGAAGAGGGCAGAATGTGCAAGTGCAGCATACCTCAGGATGTTAGAAAGGTTGTCATTGTTCGTAACTACCTTTGTGGTCCATCTTTTTAGGACCGAGGCACTTCCTCAGTTTTGCTATTCATCAGATGTAAACATTTAATTTGAAGTTGATACAAGTTCCGTATTTGTTACTCCCTCCATTTCATAATTCTTGACACAAGTTCTTTCTAAAATGGGCAAATCTACACACTAAAACGCGTCTAGATATGGATGTATCTAGACAAAACTGCGTCAAAAATTACGAAACTGAGGGAGTAGTTTGTCTTATTGAACTTAATGTTGAGTGTGTTTGCTGTGCTCAGTAAGCTTCTGATTTTCATTTTAGGTGGGTGTATGAGGGTGTTATCGAATTCTTCATTGCTGAAAACAAATCTCTGCAGAAGGTACTTATTGACCGGTAGAATCTTGGACCTACGTAAATGTCCATTATTCTCTGTACTCTGTACTAAACCTAAAAATATCAGGCATCTTCTTAAGTTAACCAGTTGCTTTCTTGCTTTGTCTTATTTTTTATAGGAGAGCCTCACTCAAGATTATGATGCCAAATATTGGCAGCAAAGGTAAAGATGGCATCCCTACCTTCCTCAATAATGTTGCTGCCACAATTCTGACAACAGGAAAGTATCTTAATGTTATGAGAGAATGTGGGCACAATGTTCAGGTATGCATGCTTATTCTGAGGTATCATATGTTATATATGTGTTCACAAGGTCACACTTATATTAAATGCTTGATTAGGTTTCCTTGTCAGAAAATTCTAAGGTGACAAGCTTTGGTTCAAATCACCAATATCTTGAATGCATCAAATCTGCTTATGATTTTGCAAGTGGTGAGCTCTTGACTCTGATGAAAGACAAGGTAATCACTGTCCATAGTTAATTTACAATTGCATTCCACTCTCTTCTAAGATCACCTGCTAATTTTATCGTATATATTTTACAGTACGATCTCATTGGGAAACTGCGATCCCTGAAGCGCTATCTACTTCTTGACCAAGTACGTAGAAAATTTACGCTTTTGTATGTTTGGGTTATTGCTACATATCAGTATTGTTGACTTCATGTGATATACATCTACTCTGTAGTTTTATGAGTTTGCATAAAGTGTGCGCCAAGTCTGTTAAAGTGCTCTAATAGTGATGGTTAATGTGTTAAAATACATCTACTTTGGACTTTTATGATTTTGCATATTATGTATATTCTGTTGCATAAATGCCCTAATAGTGAAAGTGAATGTCATATTGCCTGACTTCATTTTAAACATCCACATTTGTTTTTCTTGTAGTAGTCTCTAATTTGTTCCCTTTAGTTCTGCAGGGTGATTTTTTGGTTCATTTTATGGATATTGCTCGGGAGGAGCTTACGAAGAAACCAGAAGACATATCTGTTGAGAAACTTCAGGTTCATATCGCACTATGTTGTCTTCTGTTTTTTGTCTTGGTGAAAACTGAATCTTAGTAGCTCCTATCATGATAAGCTAACTCTCCTTTGTTGTTGTGCTATTCTTTCTTTATTCCTTGTATGCGGCAGTCCCTTGTTGACATTGCTTTGCGAAGTACAGCAGCTGCTTCAGATCCAAGTCATGAAGAGTTGACTTGTTGCGTTGTAAGTCTATTATCTGGGTCTAGTGATATAGTCAAATTGTACTCTACTGTTGATCATCATATTACATTTCCTGTGAAACAGGAAAGGAGTTCCCTCCTTAAAAAGCTGACCACCCTGAAAGACTTGGACTGTGCTTATTCTTCAGACAAGCTTGCTTCAGCTGATGTTGATCAGCCCATGACATTAACTGGCTTGGAAACGTTCTGCCTTGTCTACAAGGTTTTATTTGTATTTGAAAAGATTTCTCATTGCGCTTACCTTCTGAAGTGAAATGATATATCTGACTTGCAGATTCAATGGCCACTATCTCTTGTAATTTCAAGGAAGGCTTTAACAAAGTACCAATTGATTTTCCGGCTATTGTTCCACTGCAAACATGTTAGTCGCCAACTGTGTACAGCATGGCAAATTCAACAAGTATGACAGGATCTTTCTTTGTCCACTTCGTTTTTTTTTGTTTACTACATTGGCTTGTGTAAAACTCTCGAACAGGGGTTCCGGTCTGTGAAGATTCTAGGAACACCAATTCTGAGGTCATCAATTCTCTGTCGCAGCATGCTCAAGTTTGTAAATAGCCTTCTACATTATCTAACTTTTGAGTAAACCATCCATATGATCATACGAGCTGTTACTAAAGGTGGGAAAATTGCTAGCTTATTCTTTTGGCCCCCCAGGTTCTTGAACCAAACTGGCATTTGATGCATGACCGCCTCGAAACTGCAAGGAGCATCGACGAGGTTTTAACCATGTTCTTTTGTAATTGTGTTGCTAATAAAGATTGTGTTACTTTAGCTGCTGTGCTGATTGCAGGTCATCCAGATCCACGACTTCTTTCTCCAGAAGTGTCTAAAGGAGTGCTTGCTATTGTTGCCTGAGCTCCTTGTGGTATGCCTTCTTGCTCTTTAGTTAAAATAAAGAACATTATATTTTAATTTTTGAAGAAGTAATGTGCATGAGTAACTGTAACTCTATTCACTCCTTTAAACTATACTTTACAAGAGCTTCTGTTGAATATTAATGGCCACACTTGTCGTCATGATCTGAAAACGCTGAAAACTAACCATGGCTAACTTCGGAACTAGGCAGATTAATTTATGAGCACTCATGATTCATCTGAATCTTTTTTCCGATGAAAGGAGCATAGCTCCCAATTTCACTAATGAAATCACAGTTACCACAAGGTTCACCAGTGTGTAAGTTCAAAAACCACACCAACACTTCGCAGCTAGGCATTAGCCCAAACCACAGACATTACTTACAGCCACAGGCAAAACCAGTCTTTCGAACATTCTAATACCCTTACTACATCTACTGAACTTAACCATTTTCCAGCCAGAGTGTCACTGGTCTCCACCATTAGCGAACACTGAAGACTTCAGACGTAATTCCGGCTAGCTTGCAAGACCCCATCTTCATTTTGCCCTGATGAGTGTCCTTCTGAAGCCCATCCCAGTAGTCCAGCCAATGACAAGTGGAGAAAAGAAAATCAGTAGGATCCTTAAGAGCTATATATTCTGGAAGTAGGGTTGATTCTTAACTTTCCAAATGCTCTATATCAGATCCACAACTCCCAACACCAATGTAAACCTCTTGTTTCCCTCTAAAGCTAGATATCCAGCTATTACCAAGCTCCGTAGATTTTGGTGCCTTGCTGATACCAAATGTACAGCAGACCACATTTCAACAAAAGCAAGCCACATGACATTGGAAAGAAAGATGATCTATACTCTCCATTGATACACAAAATTTAATATGCTGTTCTTACACATCAACCACAAAAACACTTACAGTTCGTTTGGTATCCCTCATTGAAATGGAATCAAAATTTGAATACTCCCTCCGGCCGGAATTACTTGTCGTGGGACAACTAATATGCGTCGGAGGGTGTGGGATTTCTTTTGGTTGAATTTGAATCCCGGATCCAGATTAAAAAAATCATGTTTGTCTACCACATGGATTTGTAGAGTGAGAGATAATTCTAGAGAAATGATTGCTTTTAGAGAGGAATTGGGGTTAGTTATAGTGTGTTTCCATGGAATTTTAGATTGAATTCCTGTACCCAATTCCGTGCCAACCAAACAAGATGGTTTCTGGAATCCAAAATGAATTCCAGGATTCTAGGCCCAATTGATGGGTGCCAAACAAGCTGTTACTTTCAAATGTATCCTGACTCTCAGTAACCGAGTATAAGGAACATCTACTTGCTTATCCTTAAGGAACAGGTATAAAGATTTAACTGAGAAAATTCCTGATCTGGTCAGTTTCCAAATGCATCTGTCATTTTCCATACTCAAACAGTGTCACTACACAGATCAACTAATCCTTCCACATTGACAAAGTCTTCTCCATAAAAGTTCTTTGGACGCTAATACATTTCCATTAGATTCAGACACCTCGGCCACGGAGATAAACTGTGTAGATATAATCCCATATAACCTAGGGAATTTATCACACAGAGGTCTATCCCCTATCCAATGTTCTTCGAAAAAACATGTTCATTTTCCATTTCTTATCTGTTTTCTGCAGCAGTTCACAAAAATATTCTTAACCTGCATTGCATTACACCCTGCCAAAATGAGATTGTCTAGATTAGTGGGAACAGAGAGAAGGTGTTTCTTTACATATTTAGCTCGAATCACATCATGCCACAAATCCTCAGTATTCTCGTTCCACAACCATTTGCATGATAATCGAATATTCTTAATATCTACTTCCTCCCTTCCAAAATGTAGGGCGTATAACTTTTGTTGACTGTTAAAGCTTTTACCGTTTGACCAAGCTTTATAGCAAAAAAAAATCAACATTTACAGTGTCAAACCAAGATACTATAAATATATTTCATAAAAATCAACCTAGGTGCATCATTTGGAGTGTCAACTGTATGTTGGGCTGACTCTGTTGTGAACAGATAGCTATCTCTGGTCTTGTTTTTGTTTCTGGAGTGGGCACCATTCAGCGTCTTGCTCGTCTAAGAAATCTTACCATTTATTTGTCGTGTGCAGAAAGTTGAGAAGCTGAAAGCTTTATGTCTCCAATATGCCACGTCCATCCAGCTTTTGATACCATCCATTGATGTTGCTAATCCTGAGAAAACACCAAAATCTGGGTTGTCAAGATCAAGGATCAAGAGATCACAACACAGAGACCAGCAACTGAAACTAGCATCTGAGAACGTTGTGATGTCAGAGTCAATCCTGTAAGCATCTGATATTTCAGTGAATCTGCAAAAAAAAAGTCTTATCAGCGTGTGAATTCAGGGTCGTATAACACCATCTCGGCCTCTTTGCTGCAGGAAATTTGAGACGGAATTCAATTCGGAGCTTCTAAGCCTTGTTCCTACGCTGAGTAAGAGTTCACAAGCCGAGCCATACTTGACGCATCTTGCGCAGTGCATTCTCGGTGTTGGAATTGATCAGTGAGTTGTTTTGTGCGTTCCATGCTCCCATGGACTTGTGTTCGTGTGCTTGTGTGATTCAGCGGTGTGGCAGTGGCGCTGATGTAATGTTCTTGTCATCTTGTGGATGAACTGAATATTTGTAAATTGATATCATGCTTCCACGAGATATATCATAGATGGTCAGTTAGGCTTTAGTTGGAGATGGTGTGTTGGTTACGTAGGCCTGTTGTTACCTTCTGGTGATGCGTTTATCTGCTACTACGATTTAGCACTCGCGTGCTCTGTATTCTGTACCTCAGGAAATTACCTTGTGTTACGTGAGCCACCAATGTAGAGCGAGCATGTAGCTTCGAGAGCCCGATTGAATCATGTGGATTAACGGTTCTGTTTGTTCCATGCATGTTAATTGTTGTGTGTTTGGCCAAATTGGGTAGACGCCTGGTACCAACATACCTTTAGAAAAAAAATGAGAGTCCGACATGCCTTTTCTTATGCAGGGAAGCTGGGGGATGAAAATACAGATCGCGCATCAGCACCACTATGCTCAATATTGCTCCTTGGAGATGCCTTGCATTTTCGCTCCCTCGAGCCTCGAGTGTCTCGCTTGATTTGACTTTCGACCCAAAATGGTCGCCACCATGGCCTTATCGTTGATCTTAGCGGCTGAGGAGGACTCCGACCCAGCACAAGAGGAGCGCGCTGGTAAACACGAATCCTGGCGCCGTTGCATGGACGACGGATCGAGTCTACGCCGACGAAGACGAACGCAGCGGGCCGCCCGCCGTGAGGACACTGGAAGCTGGCTCGCTACCTAACATTCCCGTAGACCATCTCCACGGGGAGGCGTTGGGTTCATCTCCACGCAGACCCGTTTCACCACCCGCACCGACGACGACCGATCCACCACCCGCAGTTAGCTCACTCCCCACTCGGTCAGTCACTCACTCCCTCCCCACCACCGCACCAGGCCAGGCGGCCACCCACTGCTTCTGCTCGTTTCCCTCGCCATCGACTACTACCCCCAACAGCAAAATCAACAACGAGAAAATCACCGCAAGCACGCGCCCGCCCCCCGGCGACGGTACAGCATCCGGCAGACGCTGCGGGCACTTGCACGGCGCCCGGACACATTGCGCGAGCGCGCGCGCGGAGCTGGCGATGGCAGGCGCGGGGCGGCGCGCGGCGGTGGCGGCGTGCGGGCGGTGGTGCCTGGTGATCCTGGCCGTGGCCTCCGCGCTCGGCGTCTCCGGGCCCGCGCTCTACTGGCGCTACAAGAAGGGCTTCTCCTCCTCCGTCTCCGCGGCCGCCGTCTCCTCCCCGTCCTGCCCGCCCTGCACCTGCGACTGCCCGCCGCCCCTCTCCCTCCACTCCATCGCCCCCGGTGAGAGTGCGCCCCTCTCTTCAGATCTTGCGGCTCCGATCTGTGCCTATCCTATCCACAATTCGTTAGATAAGGAAATCCGGTCTTTAAAAAAAGAAGTGGTGTTTAACTACGGAGTACTGTAGATGAGTACTGGCTCACGAGTGGGTGAACTGAAAATACTCTGCTAGCAATAGGCAACTTCTATGCTTTCTTTTCGGATTGAGGAGTTCGTAACTGACATAATTTTACATTTCCCTTCCTTTGCAGGGCTCATGAACTTCTCAATTTCAGGTTTGTGCTCCTCCTCCATAGTCCTATCAACCTGAGTTTCAGAATTTTCCAGTTCTCGCATCCTAACTGGTTGATTTTAACATTTATCTGTTGCAAGAGTGCCATCACATGGGAGACCGAACAATTCCACCTGTAACTTACAATTTTTCCAGAGTTTTATCACCCTGGGACACAATTTATACGTCAGGGGTTTATTAACACGCGGCTATTTTACGAGTGTCAATCTTCACATCTTCGTTACGAAAATGTTTGAATAAATTGGTGCTTAAGAGGGCGAAGTTCTACATGGTGGCCAAAAAATAAACATACCCTTTGTGAAATGCTGCATACATGTTTCATCCTTTATCCTCAGATTGTTTTGTACTGATATTGTTGTTTTAAACTATCGTAGCCAGTTAAGTACTCCTAAAAAGAAGCTCATTGAACAACCCACTATGGATTCGCCAAATCATTTTATTATTATGTTTTTTCTCTTGAACACATTATTATGTTTTTTCTCACAATTCAGATGTTTTTGAGGTATTAGTTATACCTAAATAATGCACAAGAAAGCTGATGCTATGGTTATTAGTATATGTTGGCATTTACTACCATATACTCACAAGCTCAGGTACAAAATTAGTACCTCCTTTCGCACATACCATCGACATGTTGGGTTTGCCCTGTAGCACATTAAGATTTTGCAACCAAACATGGATTACTCCCTGCTATTTCCAGTGAGGGACGACGACACTCTCATGCACTGATATTTTTTACCGAAACACCAGAGGGTACGAGTTAAAGATTACATGCCTGAGGCCAAAAGAAAAAAGGGGCAAACTAAAGAAACATGTAAGATAACCAGTCAACTGAATGTGGAACAAGGGCAGGCTTAAGCCTACAAAGTATAAGATCGCCGGCATGCCGTGCAGCTTACTGTGCCTTTCTTTTATGAACAGCTAACACCACTTTAGAATCTAACACTGCACCTGCACACAAGGCTTTCTCCTATATAACCCTCATAATAAACAGAAACAGGGTAGTACAACACATTGGTGCCCAAGTACCTACTGCCCAGAGCTTGAGCTGTCATTTTGAATTCCCTTTCTCACATGCTTACATTGATTTGGTACTACTGTTGTTTTCAAGATATCATGCTGACCGAGGGGAATATGAATTGAACTATGCAGCTTGCGGCACAAATGACCCTGAGCATAGCAAGGAGATGGAGAAGCAGTTTGTTGATCTCCTTAACGAGGAACTCAAGCTGCAGCAGATTGTAGCCGAAGAGCACAGCCATCACATGAATGCCACTCTTGCCGAGGCAAAAAGACAGGCTACCCAATACCAGCGAGAGGCAGAGAAGTGTAACACAGCCACAGAGACTTGCGAGGAAGCTAGGGAGAAGTCTGAGGGAGCACTCTCAAAGGAGAAGAAGCTGACAGCACTGTGGGAACGACGAGCTCGCCAATTGGGTTGGCAGGATTCTCGAGCCACAGCTATATGATAGCTGACAACTTGCTGTAAATTTTATTCTCCAGGTAAGATCTTTTTGGTGCACATCTTGCTACCAAACCAAGCAGTGTTAATACCGATCCCAGACCACGTGTAATGTTTGCCTATGTATTATGAGTTGTACCATGAAGAATAGTTACTCTAGACAATGTAGCTTACTTACGAATGTAACTAGCATACATTGTCTCAATATCAAAAATCTTAACATATGTTAAGACATTCCATTTAGTGTTGTGGATTTGGATCTGAAGACAATTTGTGGCCTGGATGAAATTTACACATTCGAAGTTTTGGCTACAGTATCAAGCTTGAAACTTTCCTTGTGGATGTTGATCTGAAGACAACTTTCTGGTCTGGATGAAATTTACACGTTCGAAGTTTTCAGCTCACGGAGAGAATTCTTGCCTATTTATCTTCCATTCATCCTCGGGGAACATTATATTTTTCATGGTGTACACCAAAAGAATGCTGTACCTCAGAGGTTGGAGAATGGTTCTTTTTTGGAACATTGGGACATTTTTGCTGTTAGTAATGTTTAGTGCTATCAAGACGGTGTATCGAACGCAAACTTCCAAACGATCCACGTCGACCATCGGATCTAAAATGCTGGTGCAGTTCAAACTTCAAAGATGAGAATCAATACCAAGCATGGGATAAATACAGGCGGTTATGTAAAAATGTGTGTTTTAATCAAAGGTGAGAATTCTTGCCTATTTATCTTCCACATGGATCATTGCAAGCTTGCACCGAATGAAGAATTGCACTAGGTACGTCGCCTGCTATCAATTAAAAGGTAATGCTATTAGGCTAACTTCGGACCAGTATATGAACGTCAACTCCGTTCAGGAAACTAACAAGAAAATACGAACAAGAGGGAATATTATGTGATTTTCGTGAAAATAAAATAAAAAATGGCCCATACAGGTCTCGAACCTGTGACCTTCGCGTTATTAGCACGACGCTCTAACCAGCTGAGCTAATAGGCCTTCTGTCAGATTGTCATAGATTCAAACTATTAGTACATAAATAGTTACAACTTTACAGCATAAAATCAACTCGCTGCATAGTACTATATGTTACATTATCCTACACGCTTCTGTGTTCTCATCATCGAAATAATAGAGGTCCCATCGTGCAGGCCAAAAGAACTCGTTACCGAGAACATCATCCATGTCCGTCACCGGACCACCGTAAGGAACACAAACAACATCCGGTTCTTGCTCTTCTTCCTCGATTTCCTCAGGGATCAATATCTCCGCCTTCTTCCCGGTCTTCTTCTTGATCTTCTTCAGCACCTTCTCCGAGTCGAAATCCCCCGTCACCTTGACCTTGTTCTCCTCCCTATCCACCTCCACTGTCTCGACGCCTACGTACGGATGGGTGATAGCTGATAATCAAATTCAAACATTCCATGAACAGGCCGGCCGCCGGCGTATAAATTGTTTTGTAATTTACCGTCGATTTTCTTGATGGTACGGCGTACTGATCTTTCGCAGGCGTCGCAGTGCATGTATACTTTCAGGTCTACTGTGATGCTCTGCACAAGGAAAAAAGGAAGCAGGTATATTGAGCTGGAAAGACCATGCGAAAATGAGATGATTCATTCAGGTGCATACATTCGTAGGTGCAGCATTCTCTTCCTCCATGACTCCTACTGGAACTTGGAGAAATTGTATGAGTAAAGCACCCTGGAGAGATATGGAACGTGTAATAAGTGCCAATGTGCGATTCTGAATGAAGGGTGTACAGTACAGGACAGAAACATCATCGACCTCTGTTCTGCGGTCCTTGAGGTTATTTAAGATCCAGGATTACGAGAAGAAAATTAAGGGTTCTTTTCTAGCTAACCGGAGAAATGAAAAGAAACAAATGATCCCCAACCGCATTGCATGCGGAGCTTGTTTGACATGCATGCGAAAGCTCTTCTTACCCGGTTGCTCTGTTCATGCTTGTCGCATGCTACCTCTTCCTCCCGGCATCAGGAGCACAGAACGATCCTCGAAGCCAACGCTGCAATTGATCTATCCTCAAAGGAAAGCACGCAAGATGCAGTTAGGCAAATTAACATGCTCCAGCTAGATAGATCGCTGAGATCAAGACGGAAGGAAAGATTGCAAAGCTGTTCTTGGGC
Source organism: Brachypodium distachyon (assembly GCF_000005505.3). NCBI lineage: Eukaryota > Viridiplantae > Streptophyta > Magnoliopsida > Poales > Poaceae > Brachypodium > Brachypodium distachyon. The sequence continues at coordinate 18,388,542 of NC_016135.3, forward strand.
GGGGAGGCCATGGCGTGCTAGCTATGTAAGGAAATAAGATGAGGTTGGCAAAGCTTTACCCACTTTAGGTCCCAGAAGGCGGAGGTCGATCGACCTGTTTGGGAAAACCAACCAAAGGAGGAGAGTGTTTTGGAAGGGGAGGAGGAGGCGGGAAACTAAACGTGTCGCATGTCTGCGCATATGAATCAGTGGAACTTTATTCATGTGATCATGTCCTCTCTTGTATGCACTCTGTCCGGATCTAAACTTTGATCAACAGCAATATTTTGATATATGTGCATAAAAAATATATTATTAAAATGTTTTTCGATATGGATCCAATAATATCACTTCTGCATCATAAAAATCTGAGTAAATTATAGAAAATCACCACATTAGGGGTTGGGGTTTCACATAGGTACTAGTTACGTATTAGTTGAAAAAAAACACCTCAGTTGCTTAACCCCTCGCTCGCTAGCGTCTAATCACGTTTCTGACGAGGTGCCACCGGTCAGGCTAGCGTGGCGTCCATCGTGGCAACTCTCTCTTCTTCCTCTATGTTCCCGATCTAAAAGTTGCAGAGCTAAAGGCCGATGGGCTCTCACGGGCCATGGCCGCCGGAGAGCCGTGCGACGAGCAGCGATGGGGGCGAGCGGAGGAGCAGCGCGTGCGTCGGGGCGGCGGCACGCGTCGAGCGGCGGCGTGCGGCAATGTAATTCGCCGGCCCCCGCGTGGACGCGCTCAACATGGCCGCGGGCGACGTCCACCCAGCCTGCGCCGGCGAGGGGCGCTCCTTCGAGAAGTACATCCGGCTGCTCCTGGACGAGCTGGCGGGGTTGTGCAGTGGGGACGGGGAAGCTCGGAGGCGGCCTCGCGGGCCTAGGCGGCGGCCGGTTGGAGGTAGGGAAGACGGGGCGAGGTCACTGCCCCCGTTGGCAGACCGAGATGGCAAGACACGCTGTCCCGACAGTTGGCCATACTTATCAGAAACGGGCTTAGATGCTGGTGAGCGAGGGATACGCTAATCCTGTGAATTTTTGCAACAAAAACGTAAACCGGTACTTATGTGAAACCTAGCGTCATAATGTGTCTGTAGTTTACTTTAAAAATTTCATGCCTGTTGGCCTTATATGTCCGAACGGATGGAGTATATATCTGCCATATGGAATATCTGCATTATACAAAAAATCAGATCTTTTGGTGGGGTGGGCTTGAAGCTACCAAGGTCCAAGGACAATAGGACATAAATCTACCCAAAGCTCCGATTAGCCGGGCCAGTAGCAGATCCAACTTGGCCGAAGAATGACAACTCAAGTCGGCCCAGAGACACGAGATCCAAAGATCAACACACAGCGCAAACATTTCTCCCCTCCTCCTCCTTTCCACCTCCCCGACCCCGACTGATCCACCCCCGTCCTCCGTCAGATCTGCCATTCTCGTCCCGGCCGCGGCGAGTCCCCCCATGGAGCCCGGGCTGAGCATCGAGTCCGGTTCCGCCATCCGCGTGGCGGTGCTGCCGGTGGGCGGGCCGATCCCGCCGCAGTGCCTGCGGGACTACGCGGCGCTGGTCGCGCAGCACGCGCGCGTGGACCTCGCCTCGCTGCGGCCCTACTACTCGGAGCACCAGAAGAGCCCCTTCTCGCACCAGCCCTGGGACACGGGCTGCCTCCGCCTCAAGTTCGTGCTCGGCGGCTGCGTACCCTCGCCGTGGGAGGACTTCCAGTCCTCGCGCAAGGTGCTCGCCGTCGTCGGCATCTGCCACCTCCCGTCCTCCCCGGACCTCGGGAAGGTCGCCGCGGACTTCGTAGACGCCGCGCGGACCTACCCATCCGCGCTCGCCAGCCGCTGCTTCGCCTTCTGCCCCACCGACGCGCAGGTACTGCGCGATCGCATCACTTCCCAAGTCTCTGGATGGCCTGGCTGTGTCCGCTCACGCAGCTCAGCAACCGCCCATCTCGGTGATCCACTGCGTCGGTGGCTCATTTGGTCTTTATTAGTTGCTCTTTGATGGTATGGTTTTGCCTGTGCGAATAGTTAGAACTTAGAAATAAAAACTCACGTGTGTTTGTTGGACGAGATCTGAGTGATCTAACCTCTTGATCATGCAATCTACACCGATGCAATAATGCACTAATTCTAGCTCAAGGATGGAAACCATAGCTGTGTTTATTTTGATCGTAATCAGTGGATTGTCTAGATTTGTTTGCTCTAGTTAGGAAGCTTTGCATTTTATTCCACTAGCATTCAAGATCCAAGCCACCCAGGGCAGAAAAAGCTCCTTGTTAAAGAACCCATTTTCAGGACTACAGAAGCCAACCTAGGGCCGTGATGGAAGGATGCCATGGTTTATTTTAGAAGCAGATTATATACTGTGTGCAATCCTGCTAGATAGCTTTGAATTGTGGTTATGTTAATTAAGACTTTATGTTTTGATGCTGCCCTTCTAATCTTGCCCTTTTTACCACTTCTCGCTCTAATTTAATTAATATTTGCATTGTCATCTTCTGTAGCTGGCGGAGAAAAAGAGTGATGGCATTATTATGTTCCCTCCTTCTGATCAGAAATCGCTGGAACTTCATATGCTTACAATGATCCAAGATCTTGCTGCTTCATTGTTGATGGAGTTTGAAAAATGGGTCTTACGTGCAGAATCTACTGGAACTATTTTGAAGACACCTTTGGACTCACAATCCAGTCTTGGCTCAGAGGAGGTTCATACTTTAGGTGTTCCGAGTATTTTGACCAGTGTATGTTGATGATGTAAATGGCCCGATGTTCTTTTCCTTATATAAGACAATATACTTTCATATTTTCTAGGTGATAAAGGCTAAAAAAAGAAGGCTGGGCCGTGCACAAAAGATAATAGGAGATTATTGCTTATTGGCTGGATCACCTGCTGATGCTAATGCACATTACACCACGGCTATAGATCTTGCAAGATTGACAGGAGACGTTTTCTGGCATGCTGGAGCCCTTGAAGGTATTGTCTGCGCATTGGTGGTGAGTGTTCATGTCAACCTATGGAGTTTTGGGATGGAGAACATTCTGGTTATGCAATAGTTTTTCGCATTGACAGTTGGCATTCAATAGTGCCATTGGAACTGCTTCTCTTCTATCTTTTCATGTCGTAGTGTCACTTGCAAGCGGTGTTCTAAAAGGCGCTAGGCGGGTGGCCTTGTGGCGCCTTAGACCACTGCTGGCAAGTTGCAACAGTCTGACTGTTTTACGTGATGACTTTGTGTGCTTGTAAGCAGGTTGATAGGATGGGCCAAAGTGATCCTGTTTTGGAAGATGAAGTAAAGTATCGTTATTACACAATTATCCAGCTATACAGAAGAGCAACTTTACAAGATAATGCACAAAGGTATTGCATTTGGCTTGCTATCTCGTTTTTTTACCAGGGTGTACTATCTTTCTTAAATCGATACGTGAACATCTTGCTTTTAGTTTTGTTACACCACTTACATGATTATTACATTCAACACAAAGTTATCATGAGTCATGACTTACATACGAGAGAATTGTAGTACTTGCATCGGTTTACTGAAACATTGAAGGAACAATGCCAATTCCAAAAACTGTTGTTCATTTATTTCACCAGTACATCACTACATTGTTATATTAAAATTTTCTCAGAAATTATTTTCGTCAGTTTTTAATCCAAATTCATGATAGCTTGAAAGGTGTCGCACCTTTTCTTGTCCTTGATTAATGTTTTTCTCTGATCTATCCCTTCCTCCTCTCGTTTTCTTGTTTATTGAAGTCTTTACTAGCATCCCATCAACACTAAATATCGGATAGATGGCTGCATATTTTATTGATCTATTTACTTGGTGAATTTACTTTAATGCACTAACATGCTGCATGCCTTTTTTAGAGTTTCACCTGTGAGCTTTGAGCTTGAAGCCGCATTGAAGTTGGCAAGACATTTGTGCAGGTGCGCTTTCCGATTTACCTATGAGTCGGAGGTTCTCGTCATAAGTCATAATTACTTGACTGAAATAAAGTATATGTAATTATTGTGACTTTGCGAGTTTTTGGAAATTAGGAGGTTGTGTATGAGTATACTCTCCTAATGATAAAGCTATCAACTGAAAATGTTGTCTCTCTCTTTCTCAGACGCGAACTTGCCAAGGAAGTGTCAGATTTATTAATGGGTGCTGCAGATGGTGCCAAGGCTCTGATTGATGCCAGTGATCGATTGATACTGTACATTGAAATCGCACGACTTTTTGGTTCTCTTGGGTATAAACGCAAGGCAGCATTTTTTTCCAGACAAGTTGCACAGTTGTACCTTCAGCAAGACAATGCATATGCTGCTATGAGTGCGATGCAGGTTCTAACCATGACTACAAATGCATACCATGTTCAAAGCAGGAAGACTAGCAAAAGCGATCATGCTTCGCCCAAGGTGAGATTGTTACATGCTCACATCATATTGAAAATTAATTAATCATTCTTGATTATTTTTACTATGGTGTGCATTTGTATGCTCTTATCAACTTCTATAACATGTCTTCCTTTTACTTCTTGGCTACTGCTTGGTGAAGCCCTGCCAACTTCAAACTTTGCTGTCCATTTTGATGGAAATAAAGTTTGTTTAGTCAGTTGAGAGTTGATTGCAGTGTCTTTCACTCTTTCCTTTTATTCCGTTTTTATCCACCTTTTCTCTGGTGGAGGAAGGGGGGTTACCAAGGTAGGATAAATGGGTTGGTGTGAATACAATTACAACTCATAATTGGCATCTTAGGACGAGAAAATCGCCTTATTTATGTGAATTGTAAAATTGATGCTAACAAGTACTGGTAAACATACCTGCCTTTCTTTGCCTCTTCCGATATAGTTGTTGTAATAAAAGGGCTGACCATATTTATTATCCTAATATTTTGATCAGTTAATTTCAGATTTTTCATATATTCGTTATACCATGTTAAAACACTGTTGAATTTACAGTTTTATTGGTAATCTCTTGTTTGTTGAAGGAACTTGGTGCCAGCAACAGCAATGCTGATTCTGGAAAAGTGCATCCTCAGTCTGTTGTGTCATTGTTTGAGTCACGATGGAGTACCCTTCAAATGGTTGTTCTAAGAGAGATATTGATGTCTTCAATCCGCGCTGCTGATCCCCTCACGTCGTGGAGTGCCGCAGCTCGTCTTCTTCGATCATTTTACCCGCTCATCACCCCAGCTGGTCAGAGTGGGCTGGCAAGCTCACTTGCAAACTCTGCTGATAGGCTTCCATGGGGCACACGTTGTGCCGATCCATGTCTTCCTTTTATCAGGCATGCTACTCATCATTTTTTCTTGTATTACCATGTTTGAGAAAAACAAAGAACGGATGCATGATGTAGGAATTACTTCCTCTAGATTACATTTTACACATGGACATGTTCCTCGATATGCAAATTCGGTCGTTACTTTTTGTATTAATATGCTAATAAAATATCATATTATGAAAATATTTTTCATGACAAAATTATCGGGGCCATTTCCACCTAACCAACCTAAGTAGTTTGCTATATATTAGTTGTCAAAGATAGAAAAGTTTGAGTACACGCTTTCCAGAAACATCTATTTCTGTATGCAGGCATAAATATAATATCTTTTGTTCCTTTTGAGGTGAACTGTCACAAGTACTGTTAAGTCAGAAAGAAGCTCCTGATAAAATCTGTATCTATATTTGTTTTCCGAGGATTTATTATCATTTTCCTTGTATATTCAGGTTACATTCTTTGCCACTTCACCCTTCACAAAGAGATATAGTAAAGCGCAACCCACATAAAAAGGAGTGGTGGATTGGTGCAGGTCCTTCAGGGCCTTTTATTTATACACCTTTCACCAAGGGAGGAACATCTGGGACTAGCAAACAAGAGATAAATTGGATTGTTGGAGAACCAGTTCAAGTTATGGTAGAGTTAGCAAACCCCTGCAGCTTTGACCTAGTTGTTGAGAGCATTTACCTCTCTGTTCATTCTGGAAATTTTGATGCCTTTCCAGTCAGTGTTAATCTTCCTCCAAACACCTCCAAATTGGTACTGCTATCTGGAATCCCAACACGAGTTGGACAAGTATCAATTCCTGGGTGCATTGTTCACAGTTTTGGTGTAATTACAGAACACCTATTCAAAGAGGTTGACTGTTTGCTCCTTGGAGCTACACAAGGGCTTGTTCTTTCTGATCCTTTCAGATGTTGTGGCTCTAGCAAGTTTAAGAGTGTTAACTTCCCGAGCATTTCTGTTGTTCCTCCCTTGCCTTTGTTAGTTGCCAATGTTGTGGGTGGAGATGGTTCTATCCTTTTATATGAAGGTGAAATTCGTGATGTTTTAATAACACTGACAAATGCTGGAACTGTACCAGTTGAAGAAGCAAATATTGCATTATCAGGGAAGAATCAGGATTCTGTCATTTCAATTGCCCATAGCACATGGAAATCTGCACTTCCTATAAAACCAGGTGGAGAAGTGACATTTAAAGTGACATTAAGAGCCTGGCATCTTAGCTTGACAGACCTGGAAGCAGATGTTGGCAGATCTCCTACAAATTCAAGGAGAACACAAAGAGAAGGAATCAATCCTTTCTTGAATATTCACTATGCCGGTAGGTTTTAGGATTCTGATTCATCTATGTTTTCTGTGATCCTATAGTATTAGCTTCTCAGATGATCTATGATTCTAGGTGTGAAATCAAAGTTGCTCAAATGAGCATCTTGCCACTCAGGTGCATTCATACTAAAGTACTGTTTTCCTAATGCATCTTAGATTGAGATATACCAACAAAGCACATAGGAATCATCTACATCAAATCACTCTAACATGTATAAACTAGTATCTCCGTGTCATTGCTAGTTGCCTTTTGTCACTTATTATGGGTGAACAACCTGGATTTATCTTAGCACGGAGGGTAAAATGGTGAGGATGCCTAACTCTGTCATTATTAATCTACATATTACTTTTAGACATTCCCTGTGGCATTCATGTAATTATATTAATGTCTGACTCATAGGTAGCAATGGTTCATATAAGTATTACTGTTACTGCACTTTCTTCTTGAATGCTGTTCACTTGGTGCTAATATGTGATATTTCTTGAACATCTCTGTTTGCTCTGATTCCTAATGTGCTCTTGACACCTATAGACTATCATTAAAGACAGAGCTATTCCTTTTTTCTTCTTCTTTTTGGATCAGAATGCAGCCTTTTTATTTTATGTAGTTCTTGTTGCTTCGAATGGTCACCCTGTTTAATGTCTGGCTTACTACTTGGACATAACCTTTGTGAACGTAAACAAATGACATGTACAGAAGATTTGTACTTTGTGACCTGTTGCAGACATTTTCTCTGATGCTTATTTGGTTCGAGAACTGAATTTCTACTTTCTGTCACTTCAGGTCCTGCAAACCAAGGTAATGGTGAGGTTTCTCTTCCACCTGGGAGGCGCCTTGTCGTCCCATTGAACATTTGTGTTGTACAGGGCATGCGCCTTGTAAGAGCACGCCTGTTATCCATGGAAATACCTGCCAGGTTTAGTGAAGCGCACCTAAGACCTGTCAGTGACAAAGATAATATGAGCAATGGAAGTGATATGGTGCATAATGACATTAGCTTGTTGAAGATTGATCCTTATAAAGGAAGTTGGGGGCTTCGCCTTCTGGAACTTGAGCTTTTCAACCCTACGGATGTTGTTTTTGATGTTGATGTTTCTGTCCATTTGGATGGGACGAATGGAGAGCAAACGTTAAATGTCACTGCGGATGCGGCTTGCCACAAAACCAGAATTGACCGTGACTATTCTGCCAGGGTTCTCATACCTCTCGAGAACTTCAAATTACCTGTTCTTGATGCTTCTTTCTTTGTGAAGGAAAATGGAAGCGACGAGCCACTTGGATCCAAAGCTGCCACCATTGCAGAAAAGAATGCCAAGGCAGAGTTAAATGCTTCTATCAACAACTTGATTTCAAAAATAAAAGTGAGGTGGCATTCTGGCAGAAATAGCTCAGGTGAGCTGAATATCAAAGATGCTATTCAAGCAGCATTGCAAGCATCTATAATGGACATATTGTTGCCTGATCCCTTGACATTTAGCTTTAGACTTGCTAAGGATGGGACTATGGCCAAAACTGTTTCTGCGTCTGCCAACGATTTCAGTCATTCCACTAATGAGAATGCTTGTCCATCTACTGGTGAGAGTGTTCTGAGGTGTAAAGATCCTATATCAGCTCATGAAATGACTCATATGGAAGTTCAAATTCGAAACAACACAAAGGAAATTATTCGGATGAACCTCAGCATTTCATGCAAAGATGTTGCAGGAGAAAATTGCTTCGATGAAAATAGTGCTACCGTCCTCTGGGCTGGTAATTCAGTTATTTCCATAATAATGACATTTTCTTTCTAAACACCATGATCTGCTGATCTGCTTTTGAGTTTCATTTCTATGTTTTAGGAAAACAACTCATAGCGCAGATTTTCTTGTTTAGAGTTTGTCCTTTCACTGCCCCTTAATTCTTCATCTCAGCTATGCTGATCCTTTTGAAGATATGTTTTCAATTCTGTAGTGTTCCAAACTGGCAACAACAGCTTCATGATTACAGAATTCATGTTGTTCAGTATCCGTATTACTCTGACAAGTTCCTTTATCTGTGTAGGTGTTCTTAGCGACATACAGGTGGAGGTTCCACCATTACAGGAGCTGGTACATCCTTTCTCTGTCTACTTCCTAGTACCTGGAGACTACTCGCTGCAAGCTTCTTCTGTTATAATTGACGCCACAGATGTTCTTCGTGCGCGGGCAAAGGCAGAGTCACCGGATGAACCTATTCTATGCCGTGGATCGCCATTCCATATCCATGTAGTTGGTACAGCGTAGGCAAAGCTATTCGTATTAGCTTAGAGGCGGCAATTTGTACCATGACATGTGCAGCTGTGAAATCATGTACAAGAGTATTTTTCTCTATCCACTTGTGATTTGTTCGAGCCATTTGGAGGCGTCCTTTTTAACACAATTGTGTTTGTGTACAGTGTAAAAGGATAGTGGATACATTGTTTCAAACGCTCGTGGAATTGTGCCTTGATGGTTTTTGCATCTGTGACCTGAAATGTGCAGTCATCGTACGTTGTCTACTTGCCGTTCTCACATACTCCGTTCGGGCATTGGCCTCTTTGGATTGTTGGAGGTTCATACGATCTTCCTACAAGGGCCCTTTGGACAATATGATTAAACCTATGAGTTCTCTAGTTCAGAACTCAATTCCATGTAAAAACGTCCTGATGAGTAATGAATGACAATATGATGGATTTTGGGGTCATGTCTAAATGGATTTTCTAGAGGATGTTAATGCCAATAACGTTTCTCGAAAAAAAATACTCATCATGACAATAATAGGCATTTAGTGTCCAAATAGTCAGAATACAACACGAGCACACTAGAAAACTCAACACATCATATCATGTTGACAATCCGTGGTAAAAGGTGGTCACAAGATAAAGGGCAACCAAGTTTTATCTGCACTGGCCAATGATCACATAATCTCCTTTCCTCACACTTGCAAAATACGAGATGGGGATGTTGCGGTGCCGCTTCTCGCATCCAGATAAGCAAAACATCCAGATAAGCAAAAGGGGCATTATGAGTGAACAGCCAGGAGTCAGGAGTAACTTGGCAACTTTAGTCAGTTCCTCTTCTCATACACAGTACTTCACGACAAAATAAAGATATATAATCAATTAATGCGTATGGACAATGATGGTTCTGTTCATCTTAGCATCCAGCTATGATGCGAACTGATAGAAAAAAGTACCAGCGAATGGGCATTTCTTATCAATATAAGTCAGATCAAGGATATGTAAATTACAGTTGGTTATAAGATACATCTACTACGGCCGACCGGTTTCTTCGCATTCTCGTCGCTCCACAGGTCGCTTTCATCGGCACTGTAGCATGCAGGATAATTGCAGATGGATGCCACCTCCGATTACTGTAGTTTTCCTGCGCTTCTGTTTTCTAGCCAGGAGGCAGTCGTGCGTCGAGCTGGGCCACTGTCAGCGAAGAGGTTGTTGCTTAGGGCCGTGTAGCGTGCCGTCGGCGGATGCGCTGTCTGGAGGGGGCGCATGCGCGGTGACGCGTAGCCCGCGAGCTGTCCCATCGAAATTTCCGGAGCGCGTGCGCCGGCAGTTTTCAAGTCGGTAACTCAGGTTCTGGTGTCTTCTTCTGGTTGCTATTTATGAGCATGATGTCTGCGTCGCTGCGGTCCATCAACGTCGAGGCCACTGCTGGTGGCGGCTACCGGTCGAACTACATCTCGCTCGAGGCGTGGCGCTGGTCGTAAGAGGAATCGAAGCGGAGGAGAAGCTCAGCGGCACGGTGGTCGGCCCTGTGGTGTAAATCAATGGTGGCATCGTCCCTCCTCCCGGTGGTCCGTTCGCTCCACGAGATTTCCCCCGCCGGCCGGCCCCGCTCCTTAAGATCACGCCGCCGGCCGCCTCTCCCCGAGCGGCGCCACCGGTTTGACTCATCGGACAGGCATGCCGGTTTGACTCATCGGACATGCATGCCGATTTGACTCATCGGACCGTGCCGCCGCTCCCCGAGGCTTCTGTGGCGATGGCGACGGCCGCTTGCGCCCTGCTTCCCTGTCGCTGCGCGTCTCTCCTGCCTCCCTCCGTCGCGCGCCAGTGCCCGCGTCCCTGCCAGCGCTCCCGCCTCGCTGTCGTCGCCTACCCAGGCGCCGTTCCTCGCCCCTCCTGCACCATCGACATCTCCACGCGCTCTCTTTGTTTGGCACGATGTGGCCATCTCCCGGGAAGCCTGCGTGCGCGGCGGCAGCTTATGGCTCCGTGGATCACGCCCGCTTCCTGTTCGACGAAACTGTACGGCGGTGGATTTTGCAATTCTGGTTGGCTTCGAGAGGAATTACTAATCCTTCTGATGACCTGCATGTTCTTGAACTTTTGACTCTTCTGCTTCTACCAGTTTCTATTTCTAATCTGCGAGGGGGGCTTCAACAACAGCCTCGCTCCTTCTCAACACCGCAGCCGCGACCCTTTCCCGGATCCATCGTGTCCCTCGGATCGACTCAGGGTCTGCTCATGCACTTCACCGTGGCGGTCAGTAGCAGACCACGGGGGCGACCACAAAAGCAGCAAAGCCCCATGCCCAAGTGTCACGCCTTTGTCTTGAAGGTCATTACTGCTCCGTCTGCTTGCATGCATCTAGCTCACATCTCCAAACCCTCATCGCCTGCGCTGGAAGATTTATTGACGGGGTCACTAATTTATTTGCAGCATGCATAAAATATGTTATTATTTTGGTGATCAAAATGAAGGTACTAAGTAACGTTCTTCATTTAACTATTATGCTGATGCTTAATAGAATGATGCCCACCAAGTGTTTGTCAAAATGACAACCAAGATGTTTTACCAGTATGCGTCGTCATTTGCTTGGGAGACCCCGTGACCCAGATAGTGCATTTTCAACCAGTTTGTTGGAGATGGTTTGTGCAGATTATAATTGTTCAGTGCAGTTGCTTGATGCTTTAAGAGTTGTGATATGCTCCAATGCTGATCTGAGACAAGTTTCAGCTAGCTCTGTTACATACACATGGCACTGCCCTTATTAACCTTTTTCCATATCGATCAACCGTAATATGCAGTTTCATTGATGTTCTTAGGGTCACTTTACTGTTGGTGCAAAGGCGAGACGGACATGGGAAAGGGAGGTGGGTGCCGCATAGAGGAGGGAGGCCACAACGACGGCCAGGAAAGCGGTTCGGCGGCGGAGAGAGGCGCCCCAGAGACAGAGTCGATCCGACAGAGGAGGGGATGAAAGTGCAGGTCGCTAAGAGGCCGAGAAAACCAACCACGCTTCCATGAAGCGCTGAGGAGCCAGAGGAGCATTATAACTCTTCCAGATGGCATAAAGCATAGTACTCCTTCCGTTTCATAAAGATTGGCACGAATTTGAACTATAACAATTTAAATCCGTGTCAATTTTTATGAAACGGAGGGAGTATTATTTATCTGGTATAGCAGACTTAACTGTGTATACTGGCTGGTAATAATATTTATGCTTTATGCCATCTAGCATATTGTTACCGTAAATTGTTTCCATGTAAACAAACCTAATTTTTTATATGTATGAATCTAACCACTGAACTTGACAAACTGCTATCCTTGCCTGGATGTTCTATTTTTCTTTTTATAGTGGATCATGATAACTTTGAAGGGATTTGGGGACATCCTGATGTATGATCGATTTAAAATTAGTTGTTTTCATCTTCCTTGATTTTTGCCACAAGAGCGGCCATTTGGAGTATTACAGTGCATACTTCTTTCTCGTATTTCTTTGGTCTGATTAGCAGTTTCAATTAAGCATAATAGTAACCCCACTTGCAGAATATGCCTCCCAACAGTGTGTACTTGACTTTGTCCCCGTCGAGGAGTTCACCAACGTTAAGGGGCAGATCTTGTTTGCATCGATCAATTGATTGCTTATGCATGGGGGCAGCAGATATTGTTTGCATCAGTTGGTTGCTTATACTTTTTTTTTACAACATTGATTGCTTATACGCGGGGGCAGATCCTGGTTGGATATGTACGTGCGATGCTATTAGCAAGATGCATTCACATGTTGTGTTATCCACTGGTGCATAGAGTTCAGGTTCATGTTTTTGTTTTGAATTCCTCAAGGTGTTCTTATTATACATGTATGTGTGTGTCCATGTTCAAGTTTATGCATCATTTTAATTCTTCCAGACGGTGAACTGCTAATAAGTTTGTGTTTTGAATTCTTCAAGTTGAAGCACCCAGATATATTGTTTTGAACTTCTCTTGGGTCGGTGCTCTTAATTTATTTTGTTTTTGTTGGAAGGATATGCAACCATATATGAAAAATGTTCGATTTATATGGTTGTTTTGTATTTTCAGTTTGAGGATCCGAAGCATGTAATATCCATAGCTGCAAAATATCCAGATATGTAATCTTGGTCAAGTTGACAGTATGCCACCAAACTAATTGCTTTTCATGTAAATAATAATAATTGATGATCGTGTTTTTTATCAAATCCAAGAAAATATTTGTGATTTCTATTCAAAGAATCTCATGTTTGAAGTCTGAAGGGGTTGGAAGAAATAAGCATTAATTTTAAGTTGTGTTACACAAGGGCTTCGGCCCCCTTCTTTTTGGCTGGAGTTTCTCTGGAAGCCGGCTTCAGCTTAATTTCTGGGAGAAACGGCTGCCACGGGAAGCCCTGAGAAGCTATTCTATTCCCTTCTTTTCAGCTTCTGGAAATGCAGCTTGTTGTCTGATGTTTGTATGAAAGGACTGTGTTGCCCTTGAGATGTTGCCGTGACTTGTTTGGTTCTCAATATGAATATGTTAGACTGTTTTTCCGCATAAATGAAAATTAAAATAAAAGTTGAACATAATAAAGTGGTACATATTACGAGTCTAACAAACGAAAAGGTCTCACAATTATCTGATCCTACACAAAAGGAGTTTGATCATACACAAAAGGTCATTCATTAGCATCACTCAAGCTACCAAACCCGCTGCACTACCATCACGTATCGTCCCCATGGTGCCATCATCGGGTCCAATTAAAGTGTCAACACCAGTCGGGCCATCCTCCTTTACATAGGCCCCCATCTCAAATCGGTCAAAGTGCTCATCACGTAGCTTACTGTCACGAATGTAGTTATGCAAACACATGCATGCAGTAATTATCTTCTTCTGCTTCAACGGTGGGTAGGCCGGTATGCCTAGAAGAATTCACCACTTCATCTTGAGTACACCAAATGCTCTTTCGATGATATTTCGTAGAGATGAATGGCAATGGTTGAACATCTCTTGCATCCCAACAGGAGGAGCATCTTCAAATTCGGGTACATGGTACCATTGCCCTTTGTATGGAGCTAAGTACCCAACTCTGTTTGGATATCCGGAATCAACAAGATAGTATTTCCCTATAATCAATTAGAGATAAAAGTGAACATTAGAACTACAATAAAATGTGAAAAGATTTAACATAGTTAGATTTACCTTGTGGGGTGTGTGGGAAATGACCATATTCGATCCTAGCATCATTCCATACACGAGTGTCATGGACAAATCCGGGCCACCCAGGAACAACAAAAATGAATCTCATATCAAAGTCACACATTGCCATGACATTTTGACTTGTGTATCCCTTCCTATTGGTATGAATCACTTCCAGTTCAGCCGGCACTATGACAGGAATGTGTGTTCCATCAATTGCTCCAATAGCATCCTTAAAATGAGGCCAAAATCTAGGCTTTCTTAATTTTTCATGAACATGTGTGAAGGAAGGATCAATCGGTGCCAGCTAATCACCAGCCATTCGGTCCAAACAATTCAAAACTTCCTCAAACTTCCTACAAATTGTAGATGGGTTGTGTTCAAATCGATTTGCAACTTGAATGTTTGATTGAGGTACTCCCAAGGTCCATAAAAACAATGCTAATGCTTCTTTAGATGACATGTTTTTTTTGTACCTTTAACTGCTCCTCAACCCATTGGATCCCTGTCATGAATGGCAGTCTTCTCAGTGCATACGGAATTCTCTTTTTCTTTTGCATAATACAAAATAATGTAACCGCAGCCATGTCAAATTCTTCATCCGACGAATATGTAGCTTCATCCATCACTCACTGTTCAACAAATAATAGAAACCATATGAGACAAACTGCACAGCAAGTTCAATCATCGAATAATTAAAATAGGCAGCAAGTACACACAGGAAGCAAGCACACACACAGGTTCACATAGGCAGCAAGCACACACAAGTTCAATCATCCAGTACTTCAAATAGGCAGCAAGTACACAGCAAGTTATTCAATCGTCCAATAATTTAAATAGGCAGCAAGCACACACATGTTCAGCTGCTAATTAAAATAGTACACAAGTAATTAAACAATAACACACACAGGCATCAATTGCACACACAGGTGCAGCCATGACAATTAAAAAAAGTTTCCGAATGCGAACGACAATTAAAAAATGCACACACAGGTGCAGCCATGACAATTAAAGATGTAGCCTACTTCTTATTGTGATGTGCCCACGTCCTCCTTAGCCATTCAAGCCTCTTGTCAGGAGTTTCAGTATCAAAAGTTGAGAATGCATCACGATATTCTTGTTGCATGAATAGTTGGGTGGCATAGAAGTGCTCGTCACTCCCTGCTATACCTCCATCTCGAACCACTTGCGCCACCATATCCCTATGTTCCTGTCTTGCAGGATTAATTGACACCTGAGATGTTGCGGAGTGCTTGGTCCTTGACCTTGATTCCATAATGCTCAAGAGACGCTGAGCATCAGTTGGGCTTTCTTCCTTTGCCACCTTTGCTGCCTTTGTTGCTGGACTAGGTGAATATGGACATGCTCTCTTAGGCTTACCCTTCCCCTTTCCCTTCCCACCACGAACTGCAGTGACAAGATCATCCCCCTCACAACCCGAATCATTCTCATCACCGTCAATCACAATGTGTGCATCTTCAGATGGTCCAACATGAGCTGATGGAACAGGCACCTGAGCATGCTCATTTGTCACACAATGCTTATCAAAGATAATGGACATCTTCTCCTCATCTTGAAGTGGAGCATTTCTAAACTTGCTTGCTTTAGGAACTCTCTGAAAAAACACAATAAAATCACAGCAGCACATCAGTTTGACAGTCCATAAGTTTTGGAAAAATGACCAGCCATGTAAATTAGATGAAAAAGATAATACATGTGTCTCTTTCTCCCACCACTCGTCGCTGGCCGCAATGGTATGGGTGTTGGGATCTCTTCCTGTACCAGATGCACGTTGGGTCAATGTTTTCCATGTATTGTAGTCCTTTTTTAGTGTCTCCCACCTATTTTTCATTTGTTTGCGGTCATAGTTTCGCTTCGTACGCTCGTTGAACTTGGATATCAAATTGGCATATCCAACAGCATTCAAACATCGAGTTGGACGGTTATTAGCTTCCACTTCTTCGATGCAGACATCAAGGAAAACTCTATGAGCTACAGCATCCCATGTAGTTTTGCCAGTTTTCCTTTTTTCCATCTATAATGTACACATGACTTAACATCAACAATGAGTAATTCTACTCTAATTTGCACATCAAAATGACCAAAAAGAGTAGCTAAAATCTCTAATTTCACAGCAAAATGACCAAATACAGTAGCTACAATCTCTAATTTGCACAGCAAAATGGATATCAACACACAAGCAGTCTCATACCAAATCCATCATTTATCCCATGCATCAACCATTCACACCATGCAAAAACACTAACAGTGATTTGTTCTCACCTTGCGAGGGGAGTATTGCCGGCGACGAGATCCTTGCGGGCGCTGCGAGGGGAGTATTGCCGGCGACGAGATCCGGTGGAGGGGTGAGGGGCGGCGGCGGCAGGGGAAGAAGAGGGTGAGGGGCGGCAGCGGATCCAGTGGAGAAGACGGGGGTGAGGGGCAGCGGCGGCAGGGGAAGCGCTCGGGTCGGGGTGATGGCGGCGGCGACAGGGGAAGAGGAGGGTGAGCGGTGGATCCGGTGGAGGGGTGAGGGGCGGCGGATCCAGTGGAGAAGACGAGGGTGAGGGGCGGCGGCGGCAGGGGAAGACGGGCGCTCGGGTTGGGTCTGGGTTTCTTTCGATCGGTCGCGCGGTGGCATTTTGGGAGTAATAACGGTTCGCCCTCGGGGTAATTTCGTATTGCACGTGTGGAGAAGCTCGGGAAACTGGTCCAGACCAGTTTTTCCTCATAACCCAATTTGCACTACGTTTTGGAGGGGCTTCTAGGAAGAGCTTGGTAGAAGTTTTGTCTTCTTTTGGGCTTCGGCTGCCTGGGACCTGGAAGCTGGGCTAAAAGTCCAAAAGAAGGGGGCCTTCGTAATGAATGAAAAAGCAAGAGAAAGATCAAAGGTGTATGTTGAGAAATATAGCAGGATTGCGCTGGTTTTATTGTTGGGTGCTTAACCTCGCGAGATAGTTGGATCCATTTATTTTTGGTTGCCATATTTGCTTGTGTGTGGCGTGTGGAAAGAGTTGTCGTTTGATCACTCAGTTTTTTTATCTGATTGCTTCAATTTTTTCAACGGTGCGGCGAAGCGCGCGTACACAGCTAGTCAGAACTCTAAAGATGGCCAACTAAACAATTCTTTTGAGGCCCGTGATACAAGAGTAAAATTGTATCGTAAGTGTACAGTAAAAAAGCAACTGAAAAAAATCAAAAAAATGTGAATTATATTTTTAATCCCCTACTTCGCCAAAGAAGTTGACACCAATGACGAGACCAGCTACTACTCCCTCATTTGTTTGGTGGTTTTTCCTCCTCCTTACCCAATTTTGCAGAAATTGTGCCACATTTTGAATCCCTTTCTGGCAGCTAGGGATAACGTCGGACGTATATCTGGCTGCGCACATGCTCGTCGGTCCGATCCCGTTCTCGCAGCACATGACCGTGCGAACAGTGCCACCAGGCCCACCAACCCGAGATACCCGAAGCTCCGATACCCCATCGCACAGCGGAGGGACCGAGGAAGAATTTCGGGAGCATGGCGGAGAAGGGCGGGAGTAGGAAGGCCGTGCCGGCGCTCGGGTGGTGGCTGATGCTGGTCGGTTCCCTCCGCCTCGCCTCCGTCTGGTTCGGTTTCTTCAACATCTGGGCGCTCCGTGTCGCCGTCTTCTCGCAGACAGAGAGTTCGTGCCCCCCATTCCTCCCCACTCTCTCGCTGCTTCTGTGGGTTCGCCGTTCTGTGTGGAGTGTATGGTTGGATCTGGTTCCCTTTTGTCGATTCATGCGCCCTAGTGCGGTAGTAGATCGGTTATTGCTGCGAGTTAAGTTGGACTGTTGGTCTGTTTAGTGCCCCCAAGTTGCAGGAACTGTCGATTTGAGTGGGGATTTTACCTGTTTATGACCCACGTATTAGACTTTGGTTCTGAAGCTCTATTTGTGCTTGACTAGGAACTTGGTGAGTTGAGAGCTGTATTTGTGCTTGACTAGGAACTTGGTGAGTTCAGAGGACTGAGCTATGTAGAACACTAGAACCCACATATTGGAGTTTGGGTCTTATGGAGCTGCATTTCTGCTTGACTAGGAACTTGGTGAGTTAAGAGCAGTGATTTATGTAGAACCCACATATTGGAGTTTGGGTCTGAAGGAGCTGACTAGGAACTTCGTGAGTTCAGAGGACTGACTTATGTAGATGCCTTGCTATGCACAGGTATTAAATTATTAATGATATATTTTCAATAAAAGTTATCTTTCATTTGCACTTGACTGCCTTTAGGCATTGTTAGATCAGGGGTTTGACCAGGCAAATCAAGAAGTGGTCCATAGGAAATTGACAATGACTAGGGATCAGACTACCAATCTCTAGCAAGCCATCGGACTGGTTCCTTGCCATTGGATCAGGGAGATCAGGAGCATTTGATTAGTCAACATAAAATATGCCTAGGTAATTTCCTTGTACGTACTACTTCGGAAGCAGTATAGTTGAAATTTGGAAACATTGCATAATACCATTGAAGCAACAGGTTTCACATGAATTCTAAGGAAACTACTTCCAGATTTTTAGGTCTGTTTACTGTTTAGTGCTCCCAAGTTGCGGGAATTGTCAATTAAGTAGGGATTTTTTTTCTGTTTAGTGACCCACATATTGGAGTTTGGGTCTAAAGGAGCTGCATTTATGCTCGACTAGTAATTTGGTGAGTTGAGAGGACTCACTTATGTAGATGCCTTGCTATGCACAGGTACTAATGGTGTATTCTGAGATAAAAGTAATCTTTGCTTGGATGCATTGTTTAAACATGGGTTCGACCATGCCAATCAGGAAGTGATGCATAGGAAATTGCTCATGAAGCCTCATGAAATTATGATTAAGTCGGTAATCTTTGAGCATTATGAATCATAACAGCTTCATAATGATGGTTTCGTAGTTGCTTTTATGGAGCCCTCAAACTAATAAGTTGTTATCTCTGTCATTTGTCTTCGAGATTGTTTATTTCGTATAACATCTTATCTCTACCATGATTAATGTTTTCTTT
This sequence comes from Brachypodium distachyon, assembly GCF_000005505.3. Taxonomy (NCBI): domain Eukaryota; kingdom Viridiplantae; phylum Streptophyta; class Magnoliopsida; order Poales; family Poaceae; genus Brachypodium; species Brachypodium distachyon. The sequence goes on from NC_016135.3 coordinate 18,407,565, forward strand.
TTGGGGCTAATATGATTAACATTGTTCTTTTACATGCAGTGACTGATGTACATGGTCGTACTTTTGGGGTCTGGACACTTCTAACATGCACACTGTGCTTTCTGTGTGCACTTAACCTGGAAAACAGACCTCTATATCTAGCCACCTTCCTGTCATTCGTCTATGCTCTCGGTCACTTTCTCACCGAATACTTGATATATCATACCATGGCTGCAGCAAATCTGAGCACAGTTGGCTTCTTTGCAGGTACTGGACCCAAACTTGAATTTTGAGTACACTATTAGTGTCTGTTTTGCCTTTGTCACCTAACTAACCAGTTCTTCAATAGCATTATTAGCTTTGGTTACTAGCTGCTACTGCACTTCTTTGCTATAATTAGGTTTGTAGACCTGGTGCTATCGTAAGTGTTCATTCAATTTAATTAGCGGTAGAGAACAATCTTATAAGTCCGTACCTTGTAAGAGCTGGTTTTTCCATGCTTGCCTCTAAAATATGCTCCTTATATGGCATTTGAGGCAATTTCTTAAATATTGCGAGATATGCACTTTTCCCCCTTTAATTCTGCCCTGGGCTGAACTGTCCAAATGACATATATAAAGTTTAAAGCCATTATGCTTATAGTCGGTATCTAGGGCTTGCTTGGTTGGTGAACAAACTAGCCATGCCAAAATATTGGTAGCCTATGTTTATTTGGTGCTTTGCCAAAATTTTGGTTGCCAATATGAGCCACCCATTCCTCTCGCATATTCTTACCAACTAGTTGGCAAAGTGTGGGCCAAGAAATCCTTGACCAAAAATTTGGCAAGACAACATTTGGCAGGGTGGTAGTCCAAAATGTTCAAGACTGAAGAACAGATTTTGATGCATTTGTAGGCCAGTTTGTTTGTTTAACATTTCTGATGGGCTTATCCTTTCTTATTTAGGGACATCAATTGTATGGATGCTTCTTCAGTGGAACTCTCACGGGGATGCGCGTGTTTCGCATGCTGTCAAGCAGTCATGAGAGGCGTATGAGCACCGGGGAGTAGACTGTACGCCTGAAGAAGCCTTGCGGAATTTTCATGCCCCCTCTTTTCTGTTTAATTTCAATTGCTACTGTATTCTTTAGCTTCAATTTTTTTTGTTCAAGATTCATCTGAAAATACGAATATTATGTACTGTAACAACCAGCATATTTTGGGGTTAGTTCAATGTGGGCGCCAAAAAACATACTGACACACGTGTGTTTGAAACTTTGAATCTCAAATCTAGGAAAAGCATTGGATGTACCATGGTGTCGGGCGGTACAGGCGCTTGCTAGGGCCAACGTGTTCAGTGTTAATCCGTCTCGTCTCGCGGGTCATTGTGCTGTTGCAAAATTAGGGGAGTCTCGGGCTGTACAGGCGCTTGCTAGCGTCAACGTGTGCAGTGTTAATCCGTCTCGCGGGTGTGTTCATTGTTAGTCCGTTTCGCGGGTCATTGTGCTGTTGCAAATTAGAGGACATACTCCATGCCCAATTGTTTAATTTCGAAACTGTCAAAGCTTTGTCTCAGGTAAGTTAACGCTAGAACGAAAACAGAAGCAACTGGCTTTCATAGCTCAGTTGGTTAGAGCACCCGTTTAGTAAGCGGGAGGTCTTGAGTTCAACTCTCAATGAAAGCAACGCAAGCTTTTTTGTTTTTTGTTTTTTGTATCTTCCGGCTGTTATGATCGCTCCACGTCGCAAGCACACCACCGGTCTCGAGTTCAAACTTTCCAATTTTCCTCTCGTGCGTTGACTTGATTGGTTCATGCTGCAGTGCTGCTTATCTATCATGCTATGGTTCAAGAAATGAACAATCAGATACCGTGCTAACTTACTTCCAAGCTTTGTCCTCCTGGCTAATTAATCCGCCACGGATCAAAACGCCTTCAGTCTTCAGAAGCTGCTGGCTTGGGTGATTCCTGCAGTCGACGCTTGCCACGATCGAGAGATGGCCAATCAAAGCAGCCAATTTTGGCTTGTACATCGACCCTGATCGGACAAACAAAACAAAAACGAAAACGAAAGCAAACCTCACCACATTGGCACGTACGTATATATCCAACGCCGCATTCCCCCTGCTACCTGTTGGCTGCTGCCGCATCTGGATCGATCGCTGGGAATTCATCGCCTGATGACCTGATGGGATCGGACCAACAACATGTACGTGTCCCGAAATTCCCGATCTGTGCCCATCTGATCTGAGCAAGCAAGCCACACGTCCCTCTCAGAACCACTGCCCACGTTCCCCTCGCCCGGCCAGGCGGCCAGCAGTCAGCAGATACGCGCATGATTGTCGTACTCGACCGCGTCGCGCCGCTGATCCAGCAGGGTCCAGCAGAGCCAAGGGGCCAGGAGCAAATCCAAAACGGCCTTTGCGCCCGCCAAGGGGGAAGGGGCCGTTTGATGCTGTCGCGCTCGCCGCAGCGGGCATCGGATCTGTTTCTGCCCCCCTGCGTGCGCCGCGTGAACCAGGTGAGGATGGAGACGAGCCCGCGCCGATCTCCATGCGACGAGGTAGCTACTCTACTCTTTATTTGGCGTCTTGATCTCTTTGTTTTCGCTTTTGCGAGCTGCTGCTGCTTCGGATTCGCAGAAGCCGAGGAAAGCGACCGGGTCGAACGGCTTGCAAAAGTCTATCCGGATCGATCTGTTGGGCGAGAGACGACAGTCCGAGATTGTTCTCATCCACATTTGATCGACCGCCTCGGCACAACAAAGTACAGAGCATGTGGCACTTCTTGTTTTCCTTTGGCGCTCTAATGGATGGCTGCGACCGAGCCCAAGAGTCGATCAGACACCCGTACCTACTTGCGTAGCAGTACTAATATTTGTCCACCATGAGTGGAGCCTACCGAAAAATTGTGTTTATTTTTGTGAGAGATAAATTATACGTTTCTAAGATGACAAAATGGATGATCAGTCAGTGACAGCTCAAGTCGGCTACCCATCATTGTGCGATGGCAATGATAGAGTTCGACGCCCATAATCGAGATCGTATATAGCATGGTACATTGAACTTTCCCGTTTCTTCTCATTGTCAACCAGCAGTCCATTTCGTCCGCAATATTTTATCCACTAATTATCCACCTAGTATAATCAATACAGCAAAACCAATACGAAACCGCGGCCGGCGGCTCCTCACCGTTATGAGAGGGAGTCTCTGGTCAGGCTATATACGATAAGAGTACTCATACTTTCCTCCGTCCAATAAAGAATGTCACAACTTTGAGTAAATTTGAATGCATCTATACAATAAGTCATGTCTAGATACATTCAAATTTTGACAAACTTGAGACATCTTTTGTTGGACGGAAGAGTACAATAATGTACTCTCTCCGATCCTAAATTGTTGTCGAAATATTACATGTATCTAGACGCTTTTTAAAAATAGATACATCCATATTTGGGCAAATTTGAATCAAGAATTTAGAATCAGAGGGAGTACATCGTCTGATGATTTTACTCAGGTCGGCACAAGGCGATGTCGTTGATTTTGCAGTGGAAAGCGCTTCTGACGGGGAGACTACCCTGGCAGGGTTCAACCTGTGGTGGTCCGTGGTCACCACGTGGAGTTTTGTTATTCAGTACTCCTTCTGTAGCTAATTAATTGGCGCCGGCAATTTCACAAAAGAACCCTTGTTATTTTTTGAAATTGACCTGCAGGTCACGTTCTATCAGAACTTTTACAAAAAAAACTTGTTGTTTTTTGAAATCAACGCGCAGTACACGTTCAATTGAAAATGTGTACTGCAGATTGATTTCGTAAAGCCCAATTAATTGAGAACGGAGCGAGGAGGCTTGTGTCACGGCAACCACCTTTTAGCTTTTTTTGAAAAGCTTGGGCTGAAAAACCTCCTTAAAACAAATCATTTTAGTGCATGAATCATACAATAGGGATGGGCAGCAGGCCAGGGCACGGATGCAAGGTGTCAGCGTCTCATCAAGTGTGCTTAGCTGTAGCAGCCCTTTGCTAAACTGAAATGGTTTAAGTATGTTTGAAGTACAATAGGTGTCAGTGTCTCCGTGACTGAACACCATAACAGTGAAGTGATCCGAATGAGATCTGTGTAATACAATAGTTTAAGGACACGAGTACAAAACTACAAATAATTGAGACATGTCACGTCAAAGAGGAGACATCCAGTTCCAGTGTACAATGCTTTTTAAAGAATTTCTTTCTCTCGGGTGTTAGATTAGGAGCTGGCACAACGAGCATTTTCCGCAAAAGGAACATTGGATCTTTCCGTGCACGCCTCTCATTTCTCGGTGAAGACCCGTCCGCACTCATGCATTCAGGTTCCCTTTCAGAAAGACACAAGCAACTGCAAATTTAAGTTTCCCAGTGTGCGGATTTTAGGCACTGAAATTCTCAAAAGTAATTAAAATTGCAAAAGGGCAAGGGTAACCATCTAGACCTGCAAATTTGGAGTACTTCCCAACCATCTAAAGTGGAAGTAACAAATTTGGTAACAAAGATGCCAACTAAGCAATTTTGATGATATGTCATGTTATTAATGAAGAAAAAGAGTGTTGGGATAACTAGATATGTTACCATCGTATCGCACTTCTTAACATACAATGAGTCTACAAAAGTAATAAATGAGATTTTTATGTTATCACAAATATGTTACTAATCACTATTGAAGTAATAACATAAACTAATAACATATAACATATGCATGGTACTCTCAGTGTGACCAGCCTAATGGCCAGTGACGCTGGACGATGGGAGGGGCATTAATTAGGAGGACAGCGGCCGTACTGGTTGCCTGCGATAACGACAAGACTAAGAACCAAGAAAGCCAAATTAACCACAAGCTACAGCAGTACAGCAGTGAGAGGCCAGCGAGCGGCCACTCTCATCGGCGTTGCAATTATTGCATCATTTTGGTTGTTAGGGCGTGCGGAGCATCGATGCCACGGACAAGCAGAACAAGAAACAAAAATCAGAATTTGTTAGAGTCGATAGATATAACTTTTGGTTGTTAGGGTGTGCGGTGCATCCATGCCACGGACAAGCAGAACAAGAAACAAAGTCAGAATCTGTTGACTCGATAGATAACCCTGATCCTTCCGAGTTTCGAAGGCAACGCCTACGAGCTATAAAGGCCAGATGATATTAGAACGTTACAAAATGTATATGCTGTGTTTGGACTATTATATTCTAAATTTTAAGCTAGTAGATATATTTTACAGTTTATTGACACGTACAAAATTTAGAATGAACTAGTCCAAACATATGTTCATATTTTATACTGCTATTATTAGGTAGGCATCTTACACACTGTAGCATCGATCTGGGCTGTTTATTTTAGATCCAACTGCTGAGATTTTCGTTAGAGATCCGTAGCTCTATAACTTTACTCTAGAGGAGGTGCCAAGGCCGTTCTTGAGGAGATAAACATCTCTTATGGAGTACTCAAACCGTAGCTCTATAACCAAAGTTATATCATTAATAAGAAGCCGCAAAATAAACAGTTTTGCTAGGGTTCAGTCGCCTGAGAAATACCCAGTGACTTGAGCTATCCGATCGTCTTTGATATTCACGCAACTATTTTTATGTTTTTGTTCCTTTTTTTGATGTAGATGGACGGTTAGGATTATCGACTAAGAATTGTGCCGTAGTGAACCCTAAAATAAAATTAGAAAGATTGTCCAACCACACGCTTGCTTGAGCCTTAAAATAAAACTAGAAGGAATTTCCAACCAGCATGCTTTGGTTGAATCCTAAAATAAAACTAGGAGTAATGAACAACCTAATTAGGCTCTCCGGGACAATGCTCAATAATGACCTTGTCAAAATCCTTCGGAGCCTCTAAACAATCAATGTAAACCGTTGTATTTGTTTCTTTAACGCATAGTACATGTTTTTTTTAATTCGCACAATCTTTAACATGCAAGTAAGCATTGTATTTTGGTGAACACGTAAGTACAAAACCATAGAAAAGAAGTTATATTAAAGATTTCCCATTAGTTTCTCGTCGGCGATAGAGAATTCCAACGGCATTTTCCAAAAGGACATATATTTGGGATGATGTTGTTGTCATCTCCGAAAGCAAAGACCATGTTCCAGGAGGCGAGGCGACAGCCGACATGGAGAGAGCACAGCATTATTAACTGACGCCACCACGTTAAAGTAGAGCCAACCAGCTTCCTCCGCCTCACCACGGCCTCAGGCAGGCAAAAGCACGGCCCTTCTCTCCCCCACCACATCAGACACATCATCACATCACACACAGCGCCGCGATAGCTAGCTCGCACTAGCAGCCAGTGAGAGCTCCCGCTCCTCTGTCTGCCGGTGCTGCTCCGCGACGCGACGCGGCGCGAAAGGGGATCGGCATCGATGGCGGGCGGCGGGGAGGGAGGGGTTGGGAGGGTGAAGGCGGGGAGCCGGCCGCCGTGGGTGGGGCTCGCGGCGGCGGTGTGGGTGCAGGTGGCGGCCGGGAGCGCCTACGTCTTCCCGCTCTACTCGCACGCCGTCAGGGAGGCGCTCGGGTACAACCAGAAGGCGCTCACCATGCTCGGCGTCGCCAACGACGTGGGCGAGAACGTCGGGCTCGTCCCTGGGGTGCTCGCCAACCGCCTCCCGCCCTGGCTCATCCTCGCCATTGGCTCCGCCTGCGCCTTCTTCGGCTTCGGCACCGTCTGGCTCGCCGTCACCAAGACCGTCGCCATGCCCTACTGGGTGGTATGCACGCTCACCTCCTACCCGCCCCTTTCTCCGCCTCTCTCTTCTCTGCATCCTTACATGTGTGGTCATCTCGGTTGCATATTCACCTGGCAATCATATTCGCCTTATTTCATTTTAATCGAACGGTTTTGATGGTGAGTGGTGAGATGAGTTAATTCGCTAGGCCGTGAATTTAAGACCAAAATTATAAAAATTCCACTGTTTTTTTGTTTATTTCTCTTCATGCTTGTCATTTTAGTGGTAATTACTAATAAGCGTGTTACAGTATGTGCTTTTGTTGGTGCCGGGGTGTTGATTATCTGGTGGAATTTGGCAAGATAGCATATGCTTTATGCTCTTTCCTTTCAAGTAAGCAAATCATTGTGTTCACATGGTATGATTGATGTTAATAACAGTAGTCAGTTAGACATTTTCATATCAATCTGGCTTGAAGCTAAATGTGGTAACATGACTTTTTTATCGAGCCATTTGGTTGAACTTGTCCTGCTTTCGTCCAGCTTTGGTCCATTCTCCAGGCAAATCACATTGATTCTCTGACCAATCATTTCTGCAAGTGGGACGGAATTGGTTTTGCTGTTGGACCGCGTGATAAACCTGGATTTTTAATGTTGCTGAATCAGCCAACTCACACTGATGTATTCTGACCCCATAGCCTCCACGGAAGCAGATCTTTGTACTGGATTTCGGTGTTTAGTTGACGAAGTTTAATTCCTTGAGACTGGATAAGTGAGGGATCTTTTCCAAAGCCAGTTTGTAATAAAATTAGGTGAAAATGGCTTCTATTTTCACGAAAGGTGAAGCTGACTTAAGTTGTTCTAGTCTAGAGCTCTTTTACGGTACCCCGAAATTAATTTGGACCATTCATTTCTTTTGATCTAAGGGAACAGATCAGTCACTGCTCCTTGATACTCCAACTTAGATCTATGGAGTATTATCTCCAACCAAGACGGAGTATAAAACGTCAGGGGTAAAAATGTAAGAATGTTTGTGTGCCAGTAAAAATTCAAGCAGTACGTAGTGTAGAAAACAGGAAAAAGTAATGGTATTTGCTAGTAACCAACATTACAAATGTTATGATGGTATCCTAAACGAGGAGGATTTGTCAAACGACATTTTAAAGGGCATAGAATGCTCCACACTTTGATTAAAAGTGATTGTTGGTTTCTCATAATTTAACATTGTTTGTATTTTTCACGTAATCTATTGTGACAACTTTTTTTTGACACAAGTATTGTGACAACTGACAATCTCTCCCATGGCCAAGTTACTTTATGATGAGAACAAGAATCAGATCTGCCACACATTTTGAGGTGTATGAAATTGGTGGAGTGTTATTGAATATAGTTACTCCACACTCTGTTTCAAAGTGATTGTTGATTTCTTGTGAGCTATTTAAGGTTTGCTTCTCCTATCTAATAGTTTGACTTGTTGTGAAATCTCTCCTTGTGCCTTAGTTACTTTATGACTACTTGTTTGGCAACAGAAGTGAGTGAAATTGGTGGGGTGTTACAGTCCAGGGTGGAATTTGTACCTATTTGTGGCTGAGTAATATTTGAAGAAACAATGTTGTAAACTTGAATGTTGTAATCATGTAAGCGTCTTAACTTATAGAATCACAATATGGGCACTATAATTGGGATCACCGATAATGGTAAGTTGGTCTTTAGGAAAAGAAAGTTTCATAATGCTGCGAGTGTGCACATGGTCAATGCATGGCATGTTGGTACAATATTGTTTTCCAATTTGGCTAAAAATCATAAAGCATCAAAGTTAATATTGATACACGTTGTTCTGTGAATAACTTGGTAGCTTGAATCCATATGAAATTATCTGTACATTTTATATCCCAAATTTCAGCAGTGTTCATACCCTGAATGTATCATCGTTGCTGCTGCAGTTGTGGATAGCTCTTTGTATTGGCACAAACAGTAGTGCATGGTTGGGCACTGCGGCGCTTGTGACCAACATGAGGAACTTTCCTCTCAGCCGAGGAACTGTTGCTGGTCTCATCAAAGGTTATGTTGCTGTTAGTGCTGCTGTCTACACGGAAACATTTAACGGCATGCTTCAGAATTCTCCCGCAAACCTTTTGCTATTGCTTGCTTTGGGGATCCCAACGGCATGTATTGTCGTGATGTATTTTGTTAGGCCTTGCACTCCATCGCTGGATGAGGACAACGCAACAGAGCACAGCCACTTTGTGTTCACACAAATCTCTAGTGTGGTTCTTGGTGTATATCTTATGGTAGCTACAATACTTGGTGATACTTTGAAACTAAGTGCGACTATTACCTACCTTTTGTTTGGTATAATGATAGTTCTGCTTCTTTCTCCACTTGCAATACCAATAAAAATGACACTTTATCCAAGCAAACCAAAAGGGGAAAAGGCCAGCACCATTGTTCCATCTTATTCAACTGATAGTTTGTCTGGTGCGGATCAAGAGAATTCAGAACCACTTCTGCGTGGCAGTTCAAGAACACTTCTTAATGGCACCAACGATTCTGATGAGGCTACTGATGTGGATCTTCTGTTGGCTGAGGGTGAGGGGGCAGTGAATTTGAAAAAAAGAAGAGGGCCGAGAAGGGGTGATGATTTCACATTCGGTGAAGCCTTAGTTAAGGCAGATTTTTGGCTACTGTTCATTGTATACTTTTGTGGTGTTGGCACTGGTGTCACTGCTCTGAACAACCTAGCTCAGATTGGAATTGCTGCTGGTGCTAATGACACAACCATTTTGTTGTGCCTCTTCGGCTTCTGCAACTTTGTCGGCCGTATCCTGGGTGGATCTGTTTCTGAATATTTCGTAAGGTCAGCTCCCTTTAACTAGCTTGCAGCAACTTTATTTCTATAGATGCAGCCACTTCGCAGTTGTATCTTTTAACGCGTTATTATTATTATTCAGATCAATAAAGCTTTCATTATCGAGAAAAACATCTGAATTTTTTTGGGGTGCTCCCAGTTAATTGTGAGTCGTTAGTTTATCAGGATCTATGGTTGATATAGCTATTACCACTTGAGAGGTTAGAGAGATACTAATAATCATGTTAGCGTTAGTAAAACAAGCAAATAATAGGTACTCCCTCCGATCCTAAATTGTTGTCGAAATATTACATGTATCTAGACGCTTTTTAAGAATAGATACATCCATATTTGAGCAAATTTGAGTCAAGAATTTAGGATCAGAGGGAGTATTATCTTCTACCGCATACCAATATGGAAGCAAATAATGGGTATTGCCACCTACGGTTGAAAGCCATGTAAGGAAGAATATATACTTCTGCTAATTGGCATTAGTTTTAGTTTTCAAAGAGTAATCTTTCCAAAACAGGCATTAAGGTGGCATGGGTTTTAACGTTCGTGTGGAATGGAAAGCGGAATTTTCTTATTAGGAATTCAACTTACAAAGAAGAAAATTGTTTTTTTTCTATCACAAAAAGGAATTCAACTTTCTGATTTTTTACATCTTACATCCTATTATGATAATTAAATTCATGATTTACATATTTGAAAATTCATTACAGATATTATAATTTAATCTATTACAAAAAAGATATACTATCTTTGAAGATATTTAAATTTCGAATTTGTCTAGTGTGAACATTGCAAACATAACGAAAGGAATGGATTCCATTTTATGTATTTTCTTTCTTAACTGCTCGAACTAAGCTTGTGTAACCATCATTCGTGATTTGCACAGACAAGGAAACTTGTATAGTACTCTCTGTATCTACCACTTGTTTGGTATGGAAGGATGTACTAATGTAATACCGCATATTTCGGTATTACTAGTTATATTCTAATTATGCCAAAACCAACCTTCATCAATCAACGGTTGAGATTTATCTCTTCTTACTTCTAGTGAGTTAAGATGGAGCATCTTAAAAGAGCTATTATCCGTCCAATGGAGGGAAACCAGAGGTGTAAGCCAAGCTTTTGTTTCCTATGGCTATGGCTAAAGAAATTCAGAAGGATGACGCAGAAGCCAATGTAACATACTCGATTATTTATATTACACCATGTCTAGTCACTATTGCTCGTACACTTCTACTCACTACTGATGGTCTCATTATCAGTGATATTTTGCATCTGTTTTGAACAATCGTTGTCTTTGAATTTTCTTATGTGTTGAAACACTATGAAATAATTGAAGTTGCTACTTCAGAAAATAGTCCAAGTAACACTTGATGTTTTGCAGGTCAAGAATGCTTCCTCGTCCTTTCTGGATGATGTGCACACAAGTAATCATGGTGGTAACCTTCCTCCTTTTCGCAACTGGTCTTCATAGCTTGATTTATGTTTCAACTACACTCCTGGGGATATGTTATGGAGTCCAATTCGCCGTGATGATACCAACTGTCTCGGAGCTTTTCGGTCTGAAGGACTTTGGGCTGATGTACAACTTCATGCTCCTGGTTAATCCGCTCGGCGCATTCTTTTTCTCAGCCCTTCTTGCTGGTTATATCTATGACAAGGAGGCAGCAAAGCAGCACCCTGGTGTGCTGGAGGCTTCAAACTGCTTTGGACCTGACTGTTTCAGGGTTACCTTCTACGTTTGTGCCATGGTGTGTTGTTGCGGAATCTTAGTGAGCGTATTTTTCATAGCGAGGATCAAGCCAGTTTATCAGATGCTCTATGCCAGCGGATCGTTCAGACACCCTCGGCACCACCAGCTGCTCCACTGATGGCAAAACTTGGAACAGAGAGAAGCTGGAAGATTATTAGTACGAAAGCCCAATTTTTTTTTTTGAGAAAATTATCAGCTGGAGTCGTGTATAGCCTTCTTTTGCATCCTATTGCAGTGCTGTATTGTCCCATGGTTGCTTGCCTGATTTCCCTATTGTATGCGTTGATTTCATTTGTCTCTCTTCTGTAAAAAGCACACAGCCGGTCGTCGGCGCTAGCGTTGGATGGGGACCTGGGGTGCCCGGGTGCGTATATATGTGCCAGAGCTTGTGCTGCTGTACATCAGGATGCAGTGAGTACCATCTTGTGCATTTCCCTTCCTGATACCCTTGAGTTCATTTATGTATTGGGAGTCTATCTCAGTATCTTGTATATTCTGAACTCAGGGCCTCAGGGGTATCGCGGTATCTTGTATATTCTGAACTCACATAGTAATATGAGATTCCATTGAACATTTTCCCATTCCTCTCTCTTTTCTTGAGACGAAGAGTAGTTCATTCTCGCTAGTGGATGTATTGTAAGGATAGCTGAAAATTATCATAAGCTGTGCACGAGAGAGATCCCAATGAACCGTCCAGATTAAACAAAACGGAGTCAGCCCTGTGTATTTTCGCACGCCAAGTGTGGCACATGGTGCTCAAATATTTCCCCTGGAGTAGTCGATCGCACCGTAGCCTTAGGACGGCGACTTGAACATTTAGTTCGAGGGTGCGCAGCAAGCGTGTCGGGCCTGACAAGATGAAGGAAGCACGATCGCTCGTCGTTATCAGGTTGTGGAGGATACGAAGAGACTGCACAAGTGCCGTAACGGATCACCCAACTTTGGTCGACTCGATCCTATCGATTCAGGTCCCGTGCAAGGCCAAGCTCTGGATGCTCCCGATTGCTAAAACACTTGAAATCGAAGAAAAGGTACTCCTTTGTATCCTCGTGTGCAAACAGACAGAGCTTTGGTACTACGATGTTTTTATCTCATTTGGTTTTTGTCGGTGGCCGTACGATTCGCATGGTTCTTGACGTCCCTCTGCTCTGATACAAATCACACGCATGTGCTGTGCCCATATGGAGGCGTGTTCCAGAATAGCCGCAAACCAGTTGGATCCGTGTCAATGACAATTATTTCTGATTTTGTGACAAACAGTACGACTGTACGAAGAGGAAGAAGCCAGGATTAAACGACTAAACGGACATCGGATCATCTGGTTAATCAAATAATCGATTTAGGACCGATCTAAAAGAAGTACTCCGTACAAATAGTACGGGACCCCGTACTACTCCAGTACAACCTACTCCTAGCTAATATGGATCTTCCGGACCGCCGGAGCGGTTCCGCACTTCCGCAACGAGAGGTCCGGTCATCCGGTGGGCGCCCCACGTACGTGTCTCTCCGTCCGACCGAGGCAGCAAAGGGTGCCATTCGGACCAATACCACAGTCTACACGTATCTATTAAGATAATATTAAGATAAGAGAAAAGTTTATTTTCAACACTGAACTTGTAGACAAAGTCTGAATTAGACGTTAAACTTTTGAATTTCTGAATTTCAGACCTGACCTTAGTGATCTCGGCCAATTAAGCCCCCTAATCCCGAAAATGGTGTTTGGCGGACTGGTTTTGTTGACGTAACACCGGAATTGCGTATTAAGGATGTCAACCCAGACTTTCCTCCCCCGACTCCGTTTCGTCTCCCTGGAGGCGACTCGGGGGTTCCAGACCTAGCCGCCGCCGGCTCTCTCCTCCATCCTCCTCCTCGCCGCTGCTGCCGCCGGCCCGGTTGCCTCCAAAGGTGGTGGTCGGGGATGGTCGCGGCGGTCTTCTTCACGGCGAGACGCAGCCTTCAGCGCAGCAGCGGCTTGGCCGGTGTGCCGGAGCAGCAAGGGCACGTCGCGCGCCGTCGTGGGGGCTTCGGTGCCCGGTGGAAGGCAACGATTGGCCGGGTTCTGCTGCAACCGCCTGGATTTGTGACACCTTGTCTAGATCTGGGGCGGTTGGGGCTTCTCGGTGGCAGGTTCGGTGCTGGCCGGTCTGGGGCTCGGGGGTGGCTCTCCCCCTCGGTGGTCCGGTAGCTCCCTTCGTCGTATGAGTGGTCTGCAGCTTAGGCCGCCTCCACTCTTTTTCCCATTGTCCACGTTATTGTCCCTGCCATGGATGGGAGAGGCTGGGAGAAATCTCGGACCAGCCTTCGCCGGCTCCGGCAATGACGACACCTACGGGTGCCCTAGCCCTCCTTGGAGGCACTGTGGTGGCCTCTCTCTCAAATCCGGGTGAAAACCCAAGGTCCTGTGGACCGGGCAACGGCGTCACGTTTGTGTCGTAATCTCCATGGAGATGTTGTCTTGGATCTGTCGACTCCTTGCAGGTGGGGTGGCGTTGGTGGATGATCGGGAGCGGCCTTTCCTGGCTTCCTCTTCGGTTGCCGTCGATCTTATGTTCGTGCTTCGTGAAGAGCTTCGCGTTCCTGGTGTTGCCTCGGCTGATCGGTGCCTTTCGACAGCGTGAATGACCAGCTTCTATTCGCAATCCTCGGGGTTGTCCTACGACGGTCAAGGTTCGTGTGCGGTGAGGTCTCAACTTCACATCGCCCTTCGACTATGGTCTCGGCGGTGTGAGGTCCTTCGACCATGCCTACTACACTCGTTGGCCTGTTGCTCCGTTAGCCGTGGTGATGACAGCTAAGTTGGCGTAGAAGCTTGTGTGCATTGAAATGTCTCGGTGTTGTGTGGCCTTTTGATTGCATTAGGAGTGCTCCTCTAGTGATGCATGTGTGCGTTGTTGTTGTGACGATGATCGTCGTGTAAGCTATCTTGGATTGCTCTGTTATTCTCTGTAACTCTTCTTCTTAATATATTGAAAGCAGCGCTGTTGTCTTTCGTAAAAAAAAACAACAACACCGGGATTGCTGGCTAAGAAAGGACCCAAATGATGCTCTCGTATCTCTTATTTTTTTATTTTTGATATTTTTAACTATGTTTAGGAAATAACTAACGAGAATAAACGTTACTAATTTTCTTAGAGCGTCTTCTGATATATTTTTAACTATATTGGCTAAGATTTTCTAATATATTTTCTTAGGCGGGGCGACGGCATGGCTCGCCGCTCGCCGAAACCAGCACTCCCTACGCGTATGCTTCGCTACTGCTGCCTAGGTCGGGAGGGCTCGTTTCGAGGGAAGAATGCCGATGTCCTCACCAGATGCCTGATAGTTTTTTTTTAAAAAAATTATGGGTAATTTTTTCCAGCTAATTTTTTAGTTATAACCGTATAAAAATAAATAGTCAGGATCCACATGCAATGCTCACTCACCGGATCCTAAGATACATCATTATCCCGACCTAGGCAAACATGAAATTTCGGGCTAAGGTAGGAATTGATTCAGATGAGTTCTACGAGTTCAGGATTTAAAATGGATTTAAAATGTCTTAAAAGAGAATCACGAAGGCCTAATGCACGACAAACATGGCTCAAATCCGCGTGCAGGCCACCGAGACCGAACGTGTGGCCGCCTATAAAGTGATGTGACCCGGCCAAACATGCATGGGGATTGGCGCCACTACGTACATGCAGCGTTGCTTTTGCAGCGGTGGAGCTGAACTGGCTCGCTCTTTTGCTTTTGCTTCAAAATCAAAAGTTCCATATTATGGATATTGTCCGCTAGAATAAGAAAATGCGCGCCGTGTCACGTTCATTTTTTAAGGAAATTAATGGATATATTGAACGAGGTACACGCAAAAACGCCTTTTGTTTCGAGGACACAACCGCTGTTGCTTCCGTACCTTTTAGGAAAAGACCGATGTAAACATGCGGTTGAATTTTTAGCAAAAGACTTAATTGGCAAGTATCCAGCGAAAACCACCTTGGGACGCAAATTGTGAAAAGTCAATCGAAAAAAGTTTAAAAAATTCTCAAAAAAGTCACATATGTAAGAAAAGTGATGTTTTATATATGTGTAAAATTTCAACTCCAAACTCAATTTCGTTTGGTAGCAGCGAAAAAAAACAAATTTTACATGAATACTGGTCTTTCTGTGTTTGACACTATTCATTGTAAATTTTTCTTTTTAATTCCTTTCAAATGCTTTTGATTTTGGACTTGAAGTTTTGTACGTTTGCAGAACATCACACTCCCAACATATGGTATTTTTTAGAATTTTTTTTGAAACTTTTAAACATGTTTTTTATGAAGTTTGCACCGAATGGGGGTTTTCATAGGATATTTCGCCGACTTAATTACTCAACCCACCCATTGTTCACTTCAAATTTTGAAGAACAAACAAGATCTAACCGCTGAGCAATCAACTTCTCTCTAACTAAAAGTCGGTCAACTTTGATATGGCAAAACCAAAGTAAAATACATATACTTCATCTGCTTTTTTGAGAGGAGTTTTCTTTTAGTTAGCTCAATCCTTAAATTTTGTATTCCTAAATTTGGTTTTCAAAATGATTTTACCCATAAGAATAAATTTTATAAAACCACAGTTCTTAGGACTAGGGTTTAATCGGGTCTCAGTTATCACTAATAGTCTCACAGAAACACGGTTTTTCAGGTAGACTATCTCATAGAACCCAAATCAGGTAGATTATGGTGTTTGATGATACTTCTGACAGCTAGGACCCACCTGTCATATGCCACGTCGAATTGGCCGACTCGTTTCGGTGCCAGTTGCCACGTCAGCCCTCGGACCGGACTCGCCATCTCCCTCCCTGATTCTCCATTTGCTCGGGTCGGGTTCGGGGACTGACGTGGCAACGAAACTGGTCGGTCGTCCGACATGGCGTGTGACAGCTGATATGGGCCTGCAAAACGTACGCTTATCAAACGGTAGAAAAAAGGGCAAAGGCATTCCCAGGCTGGTTTTCCGGCTCGATCATGCCTTTTGTCGTTCCCACCTACTTTCGCAAAATGTGCATTCTGCGGCCGTGCATGATACTATAATTATTACGCAGATTCCACACCAAATGCCGCACGTATCCTTATTATTATGATAACCACAAAAGGCAAGGAGGATCCACTACACGACGGCACTGCGCAGGCCACCGTACGTACGTGTAGTGGTAGCCGCCTACAAAGTGACGTGCACTCGGCAGGCAAGACATGAGGTCATCCATATGCCCATTCAGCTTTGCTTGCAGCGGTGTAGGATCCTTTTGCCTCCTAACCAAAGTTATTACTCCCTTGATTCCGAAATAAATAAATGATTTGAATTTGTATAGATTTTTATATAAATTCATGTTTTATTCTCAGAGCGGCGGGAGTAGTACAAAATATCAAGAAAGAATACAGCTTCTTAATTTGGTGGCCGTAGCGAATAATCCAGCAAGCAAAGTCAAGCCATCCCCCACAGCTGGCATAAAAGAGGGCCCGGCCCCGCCCACAACCTGCTCCCATTTTTCTCCTCTTTCTAATCTTCTCCGCGCACCTACGCATCGCCGCCTCCTCCTCCTCCGCCCATTCCTTCCTTCCCCACAGCAGAGAAAGCAGAGCCCAGTCTTCCCAGTCCTCCTCTTCTTCTCTTCCACATCAGAACCCCCCAGCGCCGCGACCACCTCGTCCTTATCCGCTGCCGCGAACCGCCGCCGCGCGTCGACCGTCAGGTCCGGGACCCGCTGATCGATCCGTCCGCCATGGCGCACTTCCCCCGGGGAACGGCCCTCCTGCGATCCGCCGTCGGACGGCTGAGGACCGCCCGATGCGCCGCCTTCTCCAGCGCCGCCGCGCCGGCGGGGCCCGATGCTGCGGCGACCGGCCGCGAGGGGGTGATCGCTGCCGCCGCCGCCGCCGCGGCCGCTGGGTCTGGCCTGGGGCTGTGGCTCATGCCGTCGCTTGCGGACCCCGGCGAGGTGGTCGGCGCCACGGCCGGGCAGATCTCGGAGGCTGCGGCGGGCGCCGGCGCCGTGGAAGAGCGGCAGGAGAAGAGGAGGTTCCTGCTCGGAGGTGAGCCGACACGTATCCCAATTTGACTCCCGGTGTACGGCCTCTAGCTTGAGTGTTGCTCCAGTCCAGACGGTGGTTACCGCGGCGTTTGTGTCGGTTCGCGTGTCCGTTTCGCTGCCGACGTTGTTCCGTGCAGTTGGTTGGGAACTTGTTCCCTAAAATCCACGCCCTTTGCGTGACTCGAGAGCCTTTCTTAGTGCTCCCGCTACCGTTAGTCTCTGATCGTTTGTTTGCACGCCTTCTTTTCGAGGTATTGGTGTCGCGTCCTGATCAGTACGGTGCTTGCCTGGCTGTACTGATCTAGCTACAGATAAGCAAATTCGCCACCAAACTCCAAACTAGATGACACCGCGTTGTGTACTATAGGAAACTATTTTGTTTTCTGATCAAACAACACGCAAGAATGAACTGGCTGATAATGAGGTGCATTTATTGTTATCACCCAACTGTATTTGTACTCGCCTGCTTATGTTAAGTTCATAATTTGAATGGTATGATGGTCCGATCACATTTCTTATGTCTTTTTTCTCTGCTCTGCTGCAGATTCATACCGCAAAAGGGTGTTCTTCAATTATGAGAAGCGAATTCGGCTTCGCAGCCCTCCTGAAAAGGTGAAACAAGAAATATGATGTGCTGCATTGAGTACAGTTCCATATAATATGATTAGTTATGTTCTATATATTCTAATTTGGTGCTGTTTTGGATAGATATTTGAATATTTCGCGTCTGTGCGAAATCCAGATGGGGAAATGTTCATGTCGCCTGCTGACTTGATGAGAGCAGTAGTTCCTGTTTTCCCTCCATCAGAGTCCAACATCGTTCGGGAAGGGAGACTAAGGGGGGAACGCAGCCCAGGGGAGTTGCACTGCGCTCCATCCAAGTTCTTTGTGCTGTTCGACACAAATACTGATGGTCTCATCTCGTTTGCTGAGTAAGTGAATTATGATTTTATCTTAGCAAGAATATTTAATCACTTGATTGTATTAAGAGTAAATGAATTGTATGACTTGTACATTTGCATTGCCACAGTATTCTCGTGAGAATAAGCTCCAAATTCATAGATGCTAATGTATGACCCATTTGGTTAGGCGGCACGATTTATACTTCTATAGTTGTTAAGAGGAATCATTGTTTGCGTATTACCTACTTCTAAGTACTCCCTTGATGGCGATTTACAGTTTTGATGGCTTTGGCAGGTACATATTTTTCGTTACATTGCTCAGCATTCCCGAATCAAACTTCAGTGCTGCTTTCAAAATGTTTGATGTTGACTTCAGCGGGTGAGTCCTAGTTCTACTCAGTAATATTTTCCAGCTGCAGAATGATATGTATCTTCTATGTGTCTGTTCTTTGATCATAAATCTGTCACGGTTTTGTTTTGCATGTAAAACAAGTAATCAAACACAATTTTGGTAGGGGAAGATATTAAATTTAATAGACCAAGTTTATGTATCAAGTCGAGTGGCTTCAGTCCACTTTCTTTGTTTTATCGTGTACACATGTTTTGTTTACTGATGCTGCTGAAGGTATGTTTTCCCCTTATGTTCTCTTGGATTTATGCATAAACAAGATACGTTTGAATATTGTCCTGTTTGTGCCATATTGTTGTTTACCTGTGATAATTCGCATGCAGTTAATTTCTCTTGTCGCACAGAAAAAAGACCTGCTCTTAATGAGCATATCATCTGGCTTGTTAGTTGATGGTAAAAGAAGGGTATGAACAAATTTTGGCCAGCTTCTTCCCTGTAAAATTGTCGTCCTTATGTGCCGTGTATCATTAACAGGGAGATCGACAGAGAAGAGTTCAAGAAAGTAATGGCACTGATGCGGTCCTGTAACAGACAAGGAGCTATGCATAGGGATGGCTTGCGTACTGGATTTAAAGTTGGCCAGTCTGTGGAAAATGGTGGGTTGGTTGAGTACTTCTTTGGTAATGATGGGAATGAACCTCTACACTTTGATAAGTTCACGAGTTTCTTGAAGGAATTGCATGACGAGGTGATTTTCTTCTTCCATAATTCTGTTGTGCACTCCTGTCGTCAGTCTCTCACTATTCCATGCATATTCGATGACTTGTTCAGAGAGTATAAATCATGTTGCATGATTTAACATAAAAGAAAAATGCATCTACATTGTGAACCAAGGATCTTTTTTTCACAATACATATTCTTTTTTTTAAAAGCACAATACATATTCTTGCACGTGAATGCAAAACACAGACATTTTTCCATGTAAGAATTTCATTGTTCCACATTCTCCCATCATCTACAAAACTTGGTGAAACTGTATACCTTCTAAGGCTATAACCATATTTGTAAACTGGTTGCTAGTACGTGATGTTACTATTCCTTAATTAGAAATAAATGTTTCATGTGAGGTTTAAATCTAAATGGCACATTCTCTACTTGCCTTTTGTTTGTCTTTTCTACAATATTTTCAGGAACATACCATGTGATTTTTTCGTTTTAAAGTGTGCATTGTTGATCTATAGTTTGAAACCTTCGATTTAGCAATGATCCGGTATTTTCCCTTTTGTTAATCTCTCAGGCTCCCTATATTTTCTCAGACCCTTGATTCATTTTCTGCAGATTATTCGTCTGGAATTCAGTCATTATGATGTCAAGTCAATGGAAACTATCCCGGCAAAGGATTTTGCATTGTCCATGGTTGCTTCTGCTGACATGAATCACATCAGCAAACTGCTTGATAAAGTTGATATGTTGGACAATGACCCTTATCTCAAGCACTTGCGCATCACCTTTGAGGTTTTGACTCATTGCCATGTTGGTCTGTGTTACAGAATTATTTTCTGATTTGATTTCTTATAGATGTTTTTCTGGAGCTTTAGGAGTTTAAGGCATTTGCGGATTTACGTCGAAGGTTGGAACCATTGACGCTGGCTATATTTGCTTATGGGGAAGTAAATGGGCTGTTGAAAAAACATGATCTAATGCGTGCAGCACAGCATGTAAGATTTCTGTTGTACTTTCTCATTTTGATTCTCAAGTGTTTCGTTGATTTCTGATCTGCTGCTTGTTCTAACTGTCCAATCTTGTAGCCAGTACTGTACACATCTTCTGACTGATCTTATGCTGTTTCGTTTTATGTTGTAGGTCTGCGGTGTTGAATTATCTGACAGAGTGGTGGACATCATCTTCCATGTGTTCGACACAAATGAGGATGGGAACCTGAGCTCAGAGGAGTTCCTGAGAGCACTGCAAAGAAGAGAAAACGATATTCACCAGCCGACGACGCGAGGTCCTGTGGGATGGCCGAACTCTAAAAGGTGTTTTGGCTTCCACAGATGATACTCTAGTAGAGTCGTCGATCCTTGCAAGATTCTTCTCTAGCCTTGGATTGCATAACATTTGGGTGGTACGTTTGCCCAATCTAGGTTAGACAAAATTAGTTCCTCCAGTCTTGGTATAGTATCATGTTCTGTCGCTTCTCGGGTAATGGAGAACAGGATAGAGAAGTAGTGGACAGCGGCGTGCCAAATCAATTTTCCTGTAAATATTGTATAGGTGGTCGAAGATTGGCCTGCGACAGTTGTAGATAGTGTCTCTGGACATGGTTATGTGTTGTATATATCTCATGTGGGATACAGATGTAAGTTTGAAATGAAACCTTGACTCCATTTTAGCTATTCTATTTTATCTTTATGGCACTTGCACCGGAATTTAGGATGCTGTTCTTGATTTTCGTCTGAAACCGGATGGTGTTAGAACCTGCCGAGTCCAATGTCACATCGTTGTGCGGGGTGGCACGCCGCGTCACATCCTGACCAGCGTAAGACGGAGACGAGCTCAGTAGCGAAAAGTCCTGTGTTCAGAAACTAAAATGTGTTCAGTGCCAGCGGTACCTGCTTTGATCGTGTTGGGAGAACGGAACGGGAACGGTACTTGGGCCGGGGGTCGTTGGAGCATTCAAAGTTTCCACATACACATGCAGACATGCTTATTTTTAACTGGATATTCTGGATACAAGATACATATGCAGCTAAGCCTCAGACGAAGTATAAGCAGTTCAGCACAGAAATCTAACTGAATAACACCACGCAGAGAAACTTAGCGACACCACCAGTTACATACCAGCATCCCAAATGCGGAGGAAGCACGACATATTTACAGTTGTTTCTTCCCATCAGCTTTGGTGGGCGATATTTTTCAGTCTACCAGATCAGACGCATAACTTAGAAGACCAGCATACGGACGCACAAGCCCGTTCTTGCAGATTATGTACAAGATGGCCTGCTCTAAGCAGGTGGCTATTTACAGGTGCGTAAAGGTGCCAATTACCAGATTACTCTGGCCGCACACTTATCAGGTTCGGAAGGGAGGCCAATTGTATCTTCTTGATCTCACTCGCCGTCACCTTGCACGAGTCTAGAGACAACGATCGCAGATTCTGCAGCAGCTTCAGATGGTGGAGACCAGCATTGGACACACGGGTGTTCGACAGATTCAATGAGACCAAAGCAGTCAGGCCTGTGATCAGAATGTAACTGTGAGATCTCAAAGTGATGGGCAAGCAGAAGCACACTGAGAGAAAAGCTTCACTCAAGACAGTTAAACAGAGACATACCCGAAATCAGCTCCAAGGTTCTGTCCGTGAGGTTGCCATTTTGGGATAGGTTAAGCAGCGTTAGAGCTTTGAGATCCTTGATATTCTTCACTCCAGCATCTGTAATTAACCCACCACAGAGCTCGAGAGATTGTAACTCCTTGAAATCTGAAATGGTGAAATCATGTTAGGTGATATATGATGCTTGGGCCCCTGTCTTGGACAACTTCTCAGCCAGAAGCAGGAAGCCGTCCCAAACTGCTCCGATTTTCGAACAGTTGCTCCATGAAACCAAATCACTAGTTGAACTGGCAAAAGCTATAAGCCCCAAACCATCTTTGGCTTATACGGGTTGGACAACTCAGAACAGCCGTCCATCCTAAAAGCCAGACGACCAACAGCAGGCTTCTCTAGAATACTGCTTCTAAGCAAAAGCCACAATCTGCTCTTGGCAGAAGTTCAAGCCATCCCAGACAGAATATAGAAAAATTCGAAAAAAACATGCTTATTCCCAAAGGAAATATTTCATCAAACTAAATATAATGCTGCATAAGATGGTCAGAAATAATAATAATACGAAAGCCAAATGTCCAACAAAATATGCACTAAAGATACTAACATGTTGTCATTTTCATGCTAACACTAGTAGGGTTTGAGAAAATAGATACTAGATAGCATATGTTTCGTATGTTCCAAAAATTGGCAGTTTAGCACACAGCCGTGCTCTTGGTACCATCCAAGTGTATAGCTCCATGTGCCATCGCTGGAATCTTCCATTAAGGCAGTGAATAAACCTTGAACGCGCACAAACTCAAAAAAACACCTGTCCGTAATAATCTAAGTTGGATCAACTCTTGAATGCGCACACTTACATCTCAAGCAGTTTGTCCCAGAATCAGTTATACGGGCTCCAAATAGATCAAGGTGTGTTAATCCAGTGAGACCTAAAATTACCAAATGAGTAAAACCTTAGCAAGTGCCATGTTATGACTGAACACAACCAAAAAAACTGCAGAAAACATTGCAGCACCGGAAAAACCCTGCACAACCTTCTTTTTGGAAATTAACCCCTATCACAACCTTGTAAAAAACGACCATTCCTGCTTATATTACAATTTACAAGTTCCAAATGACACAAAGTTGGCATCAATAAAAAGCTGCCAAGTAAAAATACGAGTTTCTTACAGAAGTGACCCGAAAAACACTTAACATGCTCGAGTTATTACCATAACTGTTAACTCTTATATTGTCAATGATATTGCTTAAAACTGTAGAACTCTAGACAGTTTGTTTGATACATTATTGTGGAAGGAAAGACAAATTATGAAAAGACAAACAATTGAATTTGACTGAATCACTATCCCTCATCACAAGACTGCGGAAATATGGAAGACATACCTGCAAGAGCTGCCAAGCCATTGTCTGTGATTTGGCGATTATCAAGATTAAGTGACTTCAGTGAATTCAAGCCAGCAACTTTCTTCAAACCAATGTCCGTGACCAATGTAAAAGAGAGATTCATGCTCTGCAAATTACGCAGACCTGCAGAAATGGAATGGTTACATGCCTATTTTTTTTTCTTGAACAACGTCATTTCCATTAAGAAGAAAGCGCAAGTACAAACGAAGGCAACAAATGATGTTTTGAGTGTTTTTAACAGCAATACCTTAAAAGAATAATATCAAACGTAAGAGCTCAGATGCAACTACCTTAATAACACTTCAGCATTTTAATTACCAGAATGAAGACTATGGATCAACTACCATTTACTGAGAGCACACTAATGTAAGAATTGTTCATGTAGCATTTAAGGAGAAAAAGAGCGAATATTACTAAGTAAACTGCTCACCACGGGTCAAAAGGCACCTCCTTTGTATTACAAGAAAAACACCAAAATGGCACCAAAGCTACACGTCCACCATCAGTGGTGTGGACCCAAAGAGAGCAAAAACTAAGATCTAAAACTCCATTCAGATTGGACTCTCTTTCTAACATAACACTCAATTTCAGACATGACAATTAGCCAAACACCACTGCAACTTTGAGTGGTACCAAACATTACTGGATTCTGATTTGAACAAGTTAAGATTGGCCAGTGGTTTATGCATTGACACACTTGATCACGATACTAAGATGAACACGATATAGGTGGCTGAGTTCAAAAAACATAATATAGGTAGTAAACCAAGATGATGTCAAGATAAGCTAAGAAAGAGAAAGACCCGGGAACCAAGATGAACAACAGCACAGTATTCTGTAATCACATTACTAGAGGTGATTTTCCATCTAGCAACCAATCATGTAACCTTTATCTGACCAACAAGCCGATGCAATGTAACTACATATACTGTAGCATTATAGGCGCCCAATTGGCTTTGAATAAGGCACTATGCGCTTCAGCTTACAGCAGAAACAAGTTTAACTTCATCAGATATTAGCTGCAGCAATAATGTAAGTATGTAACTAGCTAAATTTTTTTACTCAATGTAACAAGTTAATAAATCACATTCACTGCTTTTTTTCTACATTGCACATGCACTGCTAAAATAGAGGCGATTAAAAGAGGAAAAGAAAACAGTTGGCATAGCAAAAGGCAAATCTTAAACAAACCAGAGAGATGACGAAGTCCATTGCTCCCGACTTCAGTGTCCGACAGTTCCAAACTGCGTAACTGCAAAAGGCCTACGGCACAGAAAAATGTATCAATTAATGCTTCGTAACAGTTTCAAATTAGATTCTTTATATAAAAAAGGTTCACCACTAAACCTGTAAAGGTCAATGGCCAAAACAAATTTCTGCAGCCAACTAGGATGCACCATCAATATTATACTGATAAAGTTAATCTACGGTAAAGGGAGAGAAGAGAAGACATGCCACATCGACACAAATAAAATAAACAAAGACATTACAGAACTCACCTTTCAGGTGTAATAGCCCTTCATCACCAATCTTGCATGAGTCCAAGTTCAAACATTCTAAACTGACCAATTCTGGAAGGAACAAACAACATCAGAACCAAGCTATCCCCACATTATGTGTTGCTTAGTATATACTGATGCCACAGTTCTAACGTATTTGTACAAGGTTTTTTTACTGAATCTTTTTCTACAAAGTTCAATAGAAGGGATGAGTGTCCTCTCTTGATACTGCACTTCGATTTAGAAACTGAAAAACATTGCATGCCAGTGCAAGATCCTTCCGAGTCTTCTTTGGCATATCTCTACTTTTGACCTATCAGTATTTTTGCGGATGGGAGAGAACACAAAATAAATGGTTTATTCAGAACCATTTACTTCTGTTGAAGGATAATGGTCAGATTTTATGGAATCATACACAATAATGATTGATGTTGGTGTGTCGATATATCTTTTATGAGGATCCAAGCGCAAAACTGATGAAATATGAGACGAGTGTGCCTCCTGAAGACAGACTAAACATCCCAATAAACTATATACCATGAAAAATGGAACAGATGTTATTTAGGGAGAAGTGTCTCAAGTATCTTGATACTAAAATGTTTAAACTTTCGAATATCATAATTTAATATAAAAATGAACAATGAAGAGTCTTTACCTTTTAGATGAACCAAACAGGCATCTGTAATGTGGTTGAATCCTAAATTAAGAACCTTTAATTTGACAAGACCTGAAAGGCAGCACCAGCCAGTGAGCTAAACAAAAGACATCTACACGTGGAAAACAAGGAAACATTTTCCTATTTGTATGCCATCACAACGAATGATCTCTCCAAATTACAGAGGGTTGGGTTCACCAAAAGGTTAAAAATTAGTGTGATATTTACCTTCCAAGTTCTCACAGCCTTCATCATATATGCCACACCTATTCAGATTTAACAAGATCAATGAAGCCAATCCTGCAATAGCATACTAATGAAGTCTGGCACCCAAATGGTGAGCTTATAACTGTTTATGTAATTATGCTATAAATCCTAATAAAATTTATGATAAAAATGTGCCAGAGAAATTTAGTCTCAACAAATTTCAGGGGTTATTTCTTCTGTTTCTCTCCACGAAAAGATATAAATGAAAAGATACAAAACCTGAGATAGCCTCCAAACAAGCAGCAGTCACTGCACAGCCCTCCAGATTTAAGTGAGCTAGCTTGGATAGACCTAACAAGATCAAATAGGTATAAGAAGGAGGTAAATCTAGATGAATCCTCAGGTTACCAAATAAATAAAAACCATTAGTTAGTCTGAAAAAGCATGTTTGTTAGATAATTAAACCCTCGAACACAATAACAATCAACCTTCTGCTGGAAAAGAAGGAACTTATTAGGGGTTACCTTTCAGATAAGAAACACCAATATCACTTATTTTGCAGCAGGACAGTTGTAACTCTCTCAGATTCGTTAAATCTACAGGAAAAAAGATGCATTGCTTTGGACTTTAGTATGTGTGACAACATAGACTGGTTTACACTAGACAACATGGGAGAGTTACCTGATAAATACTTCATATCTGAATCTGTGATGCAGTTACAATATCTCATATTCAGTGTTTCCAGTTTTCTCAAGCCTGCAAGTGAACTTTATGTTATTGCATCAGATAGAAGTACTAATCATGAGTTACAAAATTGAGCAGAATATGAATAAATTGGTTGCATGCAAGTTCTTTTCATAGTGAGTTACAGCACATTTATGTCAGGAACTGAAAAAGAACTCCGGACGACTCAGTTGTTTTGTAGTACTAGTATACTCTCTCCTCAGTTCATTAGGCCTATCTCAACCCCCCCCCCCCCCCCCCCGTTTTTTATTTATTTGTAAGCCCATTCACTTTGGAAATAGGCAAACATAAATTGCATCTACAGTAATTTCTGTGTGATTTTGGTTTCTCAATGTGGAACCAACCAATCCATGAAGGAGAGGGGTAGCCATGCATGCTGCATTAATACATGTTCTAGAACTTTATGTCGTCCTTGTTTATTGTGATTTTTTAGATGGGCGTAATAAACTGAAAACTAAGGAGAAGTAGCTCATACAGTTAAGGATTACAAGTTGGTACTGGTACAAATGGTCATCTGAAGTACGCTTCATAAACAATAAATTCAGGGAACAAAAGGAAACCTTTTAAATGAACAAGGCCACCATGAATTTTTGGACATCGCTCAAGGTCCAAGTTTACCAAATTAACTAAGTCTGCAAAGGCCTTTGCTCCTTCGGCGGTAACAGCAGCACATTTCTTAAGGCTCAGCGATGTCAAGTTTGAGAGGCCTGCACAATTAAGACATAGATCCTAAATCATAAAAATGAACATTCACACCAAAACTCATGCAGATGTAAGAAAAAGCAGTTATCAGGCTATCACCATATCACTTACCTGACAATGTTTTAAGTCCATGTTCCGAGATTTGATCACAGTAATTGCATGCCAAACTTTGCATATTTGAGCAATCCTTGAGAACATCCAATCCACTATCAGTTACATCAGAGCAAGAGATGTCAACGGATAGCAAGGATTGCCCTTGCGAAGCGACTACTTCCATCCAAGCATCCTTCACTCCAGGGTACTCTTCCAGACAGATATCCTAATACCGAATAGTATGGGAGGTCAATTGATAGTCTTATTGGCTAAGCTATCCCACAAGGAGAGAGGCCTCCATATTTCATCCCTTTTTGGCCTTCTCACCAAGTAGAGTGGTTGTTTCACTTGCAACTTATACAGTTATACCTTAGGCAGGAAGTATGATCCGACTTGGCATAAGGTACCAGCTGCCTAACTGATCTCAACTCATTAAACACGCTTTCTGAAGGGGTAGGAGCTTTTTAATGTTTACCGGATAAATTTTACAATTTTCTTTACATGACCAAACTGGGAGTTGCATTATAAATGGGTTTGTGAGCCTTAGTTAACCAAAATGAAATGTCTGATAAGATGCCTTCCTTCCCTGCCTGATATATGTACATTTTTCCTTTATACACATAAAGGCTGATTGATGGGAACTTAAATTTTACATCAAGTAATTGTTTATAATCCACAGGGAAAAGACAAGACTTGTATTTTTTTTTAAATTGCAATAATTTAACACAAAAAAATCTCCACTATTTATGTCAGTCAAAGATATATGCAGAAGAAATATCACCTGCAAAGCACAGTCACGAAAAGCTTCCAGTGACTCCTCAGTGAGGTAGCTCCACTCCACCAGTTCATTGAATATCTGTTGGCTAAGATCCCTAGGCAGCATCGAGAAATCTGAATACCTACTTATATCCTGCAATCACCTCCGGCAAGTCAGCAAAAACAAGCATAAGTTCACCAAAATTCGAATATAAGAGATTCACAGGACAACCTCACGGACTCTGGCCACACAGAGTTCTACTAGCGAAGGGCAGTGACCTGGCCCAGGTCTCTGCGCCTTCCGGAGCACATCAGAGCTGCTGCGGGACAGCGTGTGTAGCAGCCATTTGAAGCTGCCACTCTTCGAGAACCTCACACTGTACAGTTCATCCTCATGGACCAATTGCCCTCTCTTCCTCGAGCAAGCACTGCCCATGACTGAAGTTCGTATACTGAACAGAACCCAATCACTGCCTCAAGGCTATCGATGGGTACACAATGTCACAGTCCATGGATGGCCTCACAAGGTGCATATAGAAGTGCTGGTTGGTTGGTGCTGAGTGCTGATGACTGCATCATTCTTCAGCATCCATCCCTGGTGTGACTACGATTTGGCACAAACTTCGCTTTCTTCCCCACCATTCTGCATCATGAAAAAACATGTCTAAGCTTGACTTGCACTGCAGCAATTAAATTATCATATGGTAAAGCAGACGCAGTCAATCAAACAATACTAAACCCTGATTAGTGAGTACCAGTCGATTTACGCAAGTGGTCGATTTCTGGTGAAGTTGTTCAGCTCCCACGCAACTGAGCCTCGTCCAATCACTACAAACTGCCAATCAATCTTACACGCAATCGAAGATACGAGGAACCAACAACAGGCAGGCGATCCTACCACAGGAAAACCAACGCAACCCCGAGGGATCAAAGCGTCGCCCCTGCTGCCCCCAAAATAGCTAACTGTATCGAATGTTCAGAACCAAGTTCTGCAGATCATGGAGGGGGCGCAAACTGCTAAAATGCTCAAAACTCCAACCAGGAACAAACACACCAAGAGAGGAGAGTCCGTTGGGCAAAATCAACAGTAACGGAAAAATCGGAGTACCGAAGTTTGTTTGTTACGGGAAGGATGAAATTACCCGATCGGATGTGGAATTCGGTCACCCAAAACTACCAAATCCGGGTAGGCAGGTTTGGGCCTCGGATTTAGAGCTCAACAAACCCAGCGCCTGGAATCGCCATCGTACCCAATCCGGCGAAGTCTCGTGAGAGAGTGGCGAACTGACCACGACACGGAGGGGAGGAAAGACGGAGAAGAAATGGCTTATAGAGAGAGCCGGAGCAGCGGGGGAGCTCCACGTGTCATTGTGGCCTGACCCGATACACTGGTTTACGCATAGTTTTGGCGCTGGCAAGCGGGTCCGTGTAACACTTTGGTCGGGTTGTCAGTGGAGTAGTGCGAAGGTGGGGTTGGTACCTGGTAGGGAAGGTGACGGGCCCACAGGGAAGCGGAAGGGATAAGGCAGAGGAGGGTGGGTACCCCGCGGGCGCACGGCACCCGGATTGTGCTGCCGGTTTTGTGGCCCCGAGGACTACGAGAGTACGAGTCCTACGGCCTGCGCGTAGGCCCGTGGCTGGTTCAGTGACCGTAATTGGAAAAATCAATAGTTTAATTCTATTTTAAACCTCATAGAGCGCATGAAAATCGAACCTTCACTTTCAATTCCCGAAACCAGCAGCCAAGTTTACTGCTCCCGGTCAATATTGGTCGTAAGAAGATGAAGATTTACAATCCTGGATTGGTAACGTTTCCACGGTCAAGCCTGCCTGACGATAATCATCTTACCGTGCTCGCATGGAAGGCCCGGTTGCTTAATAAAAACGTGGTGACTATTCGAATTGGGATTGCGGTAGAAACGAAATCTCACATTATTGGTTAAGTCCAAGATTAACCAGTGCGGCTCAGATTGCAACTGGAATATAAGTCATTCGTGCGTAGCTAAACTAATTAGAAGGCTAAACCATCAAGATAAGCGGCAATCTCGTAATTTTCCTACCGCACAAAATCTCCTGGGCAATGGTTAATCAACAATCTCATGCCACCGTCAATCATTATTTGCAGGGGTGTACGTTCTCAAGGTCACTAGCAAGCAAAAAAACATTAAAGATAGAGTGTTGATTTCAAGGATTAGGAGGATGGAGGTCCGATTCCGACTGGTTACTCAAGCTCAAAGTTTGAAACAAACTATAATGTCAATAGTCAGTCAATGATCACAGGCTATACCACGTCCATGCCAGCAATCCATGTTTGTATATTTCTTAAGATAACTAATTGCCCCTCTCTCTCACCAATCCAAAACGAATTCTGTTCCAGCCCCTCTTGGAGAAGATTGAGAGAAGATTAGCCGGCTACAAGTCCAGATTGCTTAGCAAAGGGGGGAGGATTGTTATTCTTAAATCTGTGCTTTCGGTGATCTCTACTTTCCACCTTGCGGTCTTCGACTTCCCTGTTTGGCTGCGTGAGAGGATTGAGAAATATCTTAGAGGTTGGCTTTGGAAAGGTGAGCTTTCTTGCGGTGGTGGTGGAAGTTGCCTTGTCAGAGATGGACTGATGTTTGCTCGCCTAAATGCTTCGGTGGGCTGGGTATTCTCGACCTGGATAAATTCAGCCGTGCTCTCCGTCTCCGTTGGGAATGGCTTCTCTGGACCATGCCGGAGAAACCTTGGGCTCTTATTCCATCCCCGCTTAATGATCTTGACATGTGCCTTTTTGCAGCCGCCACTACCATCACGGTAAGGGATGGCCGCTTCACCGACTTTTGGCATGACGCTTGGTTGGATGTCTGCAACCCAAGGATTGGGCGCCAGCTCTTTTTGAGGTGGCACGTCGTAAACATAGGTCTGTTAGGGATGCCCGGTGGCAGTTTAAATGGGTGTCCGATGTGGCTCATGGCATTAATCATGGAAACTTGCAGCAATTCATTCTTCTGTTCTTGCAGATTAGCAATGCCCCTGCCTTGTCTGATGGCGATGATAGCATTGTGTGGAATCTGAACTCTTATGGCTGTTACTCGGCTAGGAGTGCCTATCTTGCTCAATTTCATGGGCTGATTAGAATGCCTTTCAACCCCATCATTTGGCGTGTGTGGACCCCGGAAAAATGCAAATTCTTTGGTTGGCTTCTTGCCCATAGCAGGATTCCCACTGCGGACCTTCTCCAACGTCACGGCATTCCTAATGACAGATGGTGCCCCTTCTGTCATGACATTGAGGAGACGGCGTTGCATATCCTTGTGGACTGCCGTTACGCGCGTGTGATCTGGACTTCCATTGCTAGGTGGACTGGGCGCCCCCTTATTTCATCCCGCGACATGGCCGGCCCTCTCCTGTGTTAGGAACTGGTGGCTGAATCGTATTGAGGTTGCGGGATGGCTTGGCGAGCACCTTCGTAAAGGCATTGCCTCTCTCTTTCTGCTCGGGTTGTGGGAGATTTGGAAGGAGAGAAACAGGCGCACATTCCAACATAAGCTCCTCCTCCCTCCGGCTGTGTTCCTTCTCATCCGTGAGGAAGCTTCTCTTTGGAACCGGGCTAGAGCTGGTCTCGGCGAGTTGGTGTCGGGAGACGATGACGTTCCTTAGAGGGTTCTGTTGGTAATATAATCTAACTCCTCCCCCTGCTCTTGTTCTTTTCCTTGTGTGTTTTGTACTCTCCTTGGGTTGATTCTCTCAACCCTTCTATTGGCAATAAATAGCACGCTGTGGCTGTTTCGTCAAAAAAAAAGATAACTAATAATCGATCGGGAACGGTAAATTTAGGGTGCTAATTTAAGAGATTACAAGGACGTTCGTTTAAAACAGACTTTACTCAAATCAAAAGTATGAGGTTGGCAAGCCCATTAAGCAAATACTCCTCTATGCCGACTACGGTAATTGATCCAATGCAAACCTTCATCCGGTTTAAATCTGCAACTATTCACGTCTCTTGAAATGTGTGCTGCAGATCAAAGGTGGAATCAAAACACAAATTAAACACGTTTCTCAAAGAACCTTGTAATTTTTCCCACGTTTGTTAACGCTTTATACCCACCCTTGGCATGTTCCCATGTTTGCAAATGTAGTTTGTTACTGTGACACGGCGGGGTAGTGTGAAAGGGGTGACGGCCGGGGGAGAGAAGCCGGCTTGCGCGGCAGCCACGACACGGACGCAGTGCCCCAAATGCCTCTAGAAAGATCCGGAGTAATTCGAACTGTAATTGTACATACATGTAAAGAGTTCAATTATGAAGACGGTATATGACCACCCTTCTGGTGGAGATATTATCACTAGTGGTGCTCTCTGAGATCATGTCTCACCCTTTTCTCTCCATTCTTTGGGCTATGACCACCTTTCTGGTGGAGAATTTGGTTTTCTCTGACGCATGATTGATGAGCTTGAGTCTTTCTCCCGTGTCTTCGACAGCCCCCATATTCCCCCATGACTCAGCTGTCCTTCCGGTGGTGAGCACTGAAGTCATGGAATTGGCAAAGTGCAGCTTCTTTGTTTGGTGCCGAGTAGTGTGCTTGACTGTCGGTTTTCGGTGTGGCTACTTTCGAGCTTTCGTGGCATCGCCCTTGTTGGTGTTCCTTGGGTTGTTTCCTGGCATTGGTGCGACCATTGACAGCCTTCCTCCTCTCTGCTAGTGCTACTCGTTCTGGGTCATGACAGAACCGGTGCTGCTATACACAACTGCCTGATTCAATTAGTTGATGTTTAGAGGGTTGTTTTTATGATCTGGTGTAATCTTGTACTTGTTGTTTTTTGTGTTTTATTGTACTTGCTCCGGCAAGATGTATTGCCCCTCGGGCACGTTTAAGCAATATATTCAAGTGGGGAGACTTCCGCAGGTGATTCTAAAAAAAAAGACGGTATAATAATCCGCTATGATGACAAATCAGCCTGACCTGGAACTGCAGCGGGCGGCTACTGCTAGGCGCGGCTCGTTCCCGGAACCTGCAGCCCGGTCCCACCGGCAGCGAAACGCTCGCACACGTTCCCGCGGCAAACAAGACGCACCTCCACTGACAAATGGGCCAGAGCACGACCGCCAAAGGGCCAAAAGAGTATTCAATTGGGCGCTAAACAATAATCCGAGTGTCGGCGTCGTTTACCAGTCGCCCGCCCGAGTCGTCGGTCTCGGCGGCCTCCCCCAGTCCGCCTCCTCCAGTCCCCGCACACGGTTTCTCCCAAGCGGCTTCTTCCTCGCCATTTCCGCTCAAACGTTTTCCGTGGATCCTCGATTTGGTGGATTCGGCGGCCGCGGCGGCGGAGCGCGGCGCTCGAGCTTTCCCCTCCGGTGAGTCCTTGCTTCCTTGGAGCTCTCGTAGGCGTCTCTGCCACCGGTGGCGATCGTGGTTGTTTTGGTTATACATCGCTTCCCTGCTTGGTTGTTGGATATCGCAAATTGTTGTCTGCCTTCCTCACATCGCTGATCGCAAATGGCCTTGTTGCTAGTATCGTATTACTGTAGGATTCTCTCTGTAGCCCTTCTAGTTCTCGATGCTTTACGTGCTGTGGTTGCTCGCTTGTTTTAATCTGGAACCTAGGAGTGAGATTCTCGCTTTGTTGTTTCTGGAACTGATTACGATTTAGGAGTACGGATTAGATTGCCTCGAGCTTCAGTCTAGGTTTGGTAATTGGTACGACATGCCGCTTGACGTATCCATGCTTGTGTCTGCCTGTAGCTCTTGATCATTTATCAGCTGACAAATGGCTAAATCTGTCTCTCGGGCCATGGAAGTTCGATCTGTCGGTACAATTTTGTCCACAGAGTGTCGTTATGTTTTGCTGTACTCCGTATTATATCTGTATAATCTGTATTTCTTAGTTGCATGAATCGTTCGGTAAGGTGCTTACTAAGGACTATATAGCCCCAGTGTTGTACTCCATAAATGCTTGTTTTGGGGCATATGATAAAATGGAAAGGAGACAGTTATGGTTATCGGAGATAATTCATTCATGCTGTTGAACCTTAAGTTTGTTCAACTAATATGTTAAATGACAGGAACATTTACAGTTGATTTCTTTTAGACTAGTTGAACAATGATATTACAAGTGAATGGTAATGCCAGACATTTGTTCCATTTATTTTGTTACGATTCAACTACACCAGGAGCAGATAGATAACTTTTTTTCCTGACAGAATATTGTGCGTTCTAAGATCAAATTTTATTAATTGCCTTCGCACATTGCACTAAAGCACCAGTTATGAACCTATGATCGTATTATGGCTCTTACAGTAGCTATTATTTTAGTCAGTCCTTCCAAATTACTAAATTAAATGTCTTATGTTTTTGCAGTTTATGTTGCACCACTATAAGAGAAAAGAGGACATCTTTTGCTCTGAAATGATATAGGTTTGGAGGCATATGTTCGAGAAATCCTGCTCTGGAGTGAGATAGGTTTGGAGGCATATTAGGACAACTTCTGCTCTTAACTCAGATAGATTTGGAGGCAATTTTCTATACATAATTGTGCTAATGTGCGACATCAAATACAAATGAGACACATCAGTTTTTATCGGAATATTGGAGACAGATAACGTTATGGTAGCCACCACAACTACAGGAATGTTCCTTCTGTGTTTTGATGCCTTGTGCCCCTGTTTTGGATCAAAAAGGAAGGATGGAAGTGAAGATCCTGTTCTTGCAAGAGGTGCAACTTCCTGTAAGTGAAAATAACGAATGTTAACTCATGCAGTGTCAGAGCTTTAACGAAAAAATAGTCGGTGCCCAAAAAAAATGGAAAGCTAGAATCTTGGAAGAATAGAAGCAAAAGTCCACAAACTGAGTAAAACTATAAATTAATAAGGTTTTATAATTACAAATAATATGTAGTATATGTGCCTAAATACTCCAATATATATAGTTATTCAAGAAAACACACTGAAGTGATGCCTAAGGTGTTTGTGGCAAAACTGCAGACCAAAAAAAAAAGGAGACTGCTGCTAACTTTTGGGGGTATAAACCCTTGCAACCAATTGACATATCCCTTTGTTTTTTCAGCAAGTTCTTTTGAACTGAGGTCAATTTCTGACAGAATTTCCGGAAGCCCTCTTCGAGTACCTCCAAGTCCATCTAGGTTTTCACTGTCTTCACCTCCAAGTCGAAATGATCCATTGAACCTCAGTCTTGAACAAGTTATTAAACTGACACGGAACTTCTCACCGGCCTTGATGATTGGTGAAAGTTATTTCGGGAAGGCCTACAGAGTGGATCTGCAAGATGGACTTGTTGTGGCTATTAAAAGGGCAAGGAAGGTAGTTTCTTTTTCTGGCAACCATGCTAGAGATGTACCTAAGTACGATGATTGAACTATTATTATTTTTGGTTAAACTCATTCCGCAGTACAAGCTTTAATTAAAAGCCTAATTAAAGAGGACACATCATAAGGTTTAGAAGTCTTATTGGCGTCAAACCTTTTTTTATTGTTTTCTGAGCTCATCATGCACCGTTTGCTCTATCTCCCAAATGGAATCAAGAAAGAACAACAGATTAGCTAATCCAGGTTTAGGTAGACCCAGTTGTCGATCCATATTTGTGTAGACCGGCAGAAGAATAACAGGGTGAGGCATCATTAAAGCATGTACTCACATTGCATTGTTTGTTCCAGTAGGTGTGAAGGATTGTGATATATTCTAGTATATGCTGTGTAAGCCTGTTCCTCTGACAGATTTCTTTTTCCCCACAATCCTGATTCTTATAAGATTTCTTTTTCAACGGCTTGCATTGTGGTTCTTATAAGATTTCTTCTTCCAGGAACATTTTGCTTCTTTACATGCAGAATTCAGAAACGAAATTGCACTACTAAAAAAAATTGAACACAGGAATTTGGTCCAATTACTTGGTTATATTGACAAAGGGAATGAAAGAATTGTCATAACTGAGTTTGTTGCAAATGGCACTCTTAGGGACCATTTGGATGGTAAGCTGCAAACCAGATTTCTAGTTCGTTTTACTTCTTCCTAAAATGAATATTAACATATTCTAAATTATCTTTCAGGACAACACGGGCTAGTATTGGGATTTGGTCAGCGGCTTGAAATAGCCATAGATGTTGCCCATGGATTAACTTATTTGCATTTATATGCAGGTACACCTTTCCCTACATATTGTCATTTGTTGAGTATAGAACAATTTAATGAAACAACAAATTTACACTACATTTCATTCTTATCCAAGTTAGTCGCGCATTGTAGCAGTTTACCAACGTGGTAACAAAACACAGACAACTAATATTCGACTGCAGTGAAGGTTGACCCTTTAAATTGTAACTTGTTGAGTACTTGTTTATTATTTGGGAAATGATTTCAGCCTTCAGTCCTTGACAAAATGATATGCACATGCACCTCCAGCATTTTTATGAAGTGAACCTAACTTTTTTTAGAGAACATGCAAATAAGCATTTGCAACATCTTTTCAGTAAGTAAAGAATCAAGTTCAATAGTTACAAGAATTTGTGACCATCCTCAACAAGAATAGCACTTCTCACAACACGCAATCGAACCCACATTAGTTTGCACATGTAACTTAACTTATGAGAGCAGTGGTATATCACAATTATCAGGACCTGAACTAACTCCATGGATATACAACTATTAACTGTATTTTCAATAGAATTAAAGTTGTATAACCCATGTGGTTTTAAGTATTGAAATAGTGTCCATTCGCAGGCAAACAGAGATATTCTAATTTGAACATTCCTTCTGGCAATTTGCATATATCTTGTCTCAAATTATCGTGTACTGTTATGCTTTTAGAGAAACCCATAATACACCGGGATGTGAAGTCATCAAACATTCTACTAACTGAAGGCTTCAGGGCCAAAGTAGCCGACTTCGGATTTGCAAGAATTGGTTCTACAGAGCCAGGCCAGTCAGTGATACAGACTGACGTGAAAGGAACGGCTGGTTATGTAGACCCAGAGTATCTGCGGACAAACTATCTGACAGTCAAGAGTGATGTGTTCTCTTATGGTATCTTGCTCCTGGAAATCCTTTCAGGCCGTCGTCCTATTGAGGTAAACAGGGGAGCAAGAGAAAAGATTACCGTGAGATGGGTACGTCTTTGCTCTCCTATTCTTGCATAGATATCATTTCAGTCATTGACATCCTGTCTAATATTCCCTGGCTACTATTTCATAGCTTAGCTCCCCTGGTATTTTGCGAAGGTCCCTCTCTCCATTGGTACAAATTGTGACCACAAGCACAAATAGAAATGTAGTATTCAATGGCAGCATAATTTCAAAAAAGAGCTTAGGAAGATAAATAATGAACTACTAGTTCTTCAATCATTTATTTGTTTCAATTCATTGCACCCTCATGCATAACTTCCTTTGATGATTAATGATTTGCTATTTCGTTACAAGTTAAACCATTTACAATGCAACCTCCCACCTAGACCTGGGCATGGGCGGTGCCTCAGTTTCCTGCCTAAAGCCTGGCCCGAAAAAACCCTGAAATGAATTAAACAATACTTCTTTCTGAAAATAGGTGTAAAAACATTTTGTATCCCGAAAATGGTTATTTTAGTACCAAAAGGCCATTTTCCGGGCTTCGCAGCCGGGCTGGACCGGGCCTAGGCTTGGGGGTTTCCCACAGGCTTTATGAAGGCCGTCCCGGACCAGGGTTTGCCCAGGTCTACTCCCACCATATCCGCACAGGAAAAAAAGAGGCTATGTGCACATTATCCAAAATGGCAGATCCTTATGTTTAACTGCTTATAGGTTCCCTCCAAATGTTTCCATTAAATAAAAAAATAAACATCGATAAGCTTGATTTAATTACCAGTAGTTGTTAAGCTGATTATCCCATCTATCGTCACTTACATTCTAGAAGACATCTGAGGCCTAATGCTTTCGATGCAGGCCTTTGAGAAATATAACAAAGGCGATGTGCAGTCCATACTGGATCCAATGTTGACTGAATCAGTAAATGAGGATATACTGAATAAAACTTTTGATGTGATGTTCCAATGTGTCGCTCCTACCCGTGCGGACAGGCCACCAATGAAAGAAGTCGTTGAGAAGTTGTGGAAGATAAGAAGGGATTATGCAAAAACCCAAAACAGAGCAGAAGTGGCCCTGTAAATGTCTGGCACAGGGCTGCTTGCTGCTGCTTTTGCTGGAGAGAACATGGCTGTACTCCGTTCTTTTTTTTCTTTGACAGCTGGCTGTACTCCGTTCTTGCTAAGACTAAAACGAACATTACCGTGAATGTGAACAGCTGAAATCTGTACAGGGTTGCAACACTTGTTCTATGTTGTATATCTTGGTGTATTCATGTTTAAGAGATGAATTTGATGTGCACCGGCTGGCAATAGAAGATATCTGTGTGTCAGTGTTTTCAATGGTCTGTGCTCTCGAAGAAGTGAAATGTTGCAAACAATAGTGCAGCTTCTATATGCAGTGTTTGAAACTGTAATACTTATTGAGTTGGGATGTCAAGCAACCTGAGAAGACTTCTTTTTTTCCTGTAGTATGCTCGGGCTGAACTCACAAAATTTGTACAACCCCAACCCATAGAAGGTAAAACTGCAACGTCAAATGTTTATTTCTTCAAAGAATGGTGAAATAACAAGTAACGTTACCAATGTTTGACTTAATTGACGACTCATACGAGCCCTAGTATACAGGAAAACTGACAAAAAGATTCAATCACCACTGAATTTCTGATACTCCCAGTGGATCGGCACTTAAAGGCCCCTGTTAGCAGCACTTGACATTTTATAGGAGCAACTGAACAGTGGAGTTGGTCTCTTCTGAAGTTCGCCAATCTAAACTACCACATAAACCTTTGTGTTCCAGGCTCGTGCTCCCAACGGAATGGTCTGAACAGAAACATCGCCAGGGTGAACAAATCAGCAGCAGCATAAACAGACCCCAATGCAAGCAATTTGCCATTATCAATTACTGGGGAATTAAGAATCAGTATAACCAACGGGATTGTGTAGTATCTAAATTCAACTAATGGGGCAGGGACGAGAACTAAGGCAACTGAGAAAATAAAGGACAACACCCAAACCCTTGTCTGCGATTTCCCTGCAAGATAAGAAACAAAAGAATTGCAGTTCATATATACTTTTCAAAATAGTTGACTTACCCTAAATTTCAATGACAAAGTTTACCTAAGATGTTGATAACTGAAAACCATGAGTAGACATAAAATGGGATCAAAATGTATTTCATCATCCAA
The DNA here is from genome assembly GCF_000005505.3 of Brachypodium distachyon. Classification (NCBI taxonomy): domain Eukaryota; kingdom Viridiplantae; phylum Streptophyta; class Magnoliopsida; order Poales; family Poaceae; genus Brachypodium; species Brachypodium distachyon. Next base: position 18,446,747 of record NC_016135.3, read on the forward strand.
TGAGCCTGGATGACCTTCCTCCAGATATAGAAGGTGTAGTGTCTATTGTCAGCAAGAAGATAAGGATGAGCAATGCTGCACCAAAGGATCCAAAAGACACAGCCATTAGGGATTCTTAAATAGTCAAATACACACAAGATAAAGGACAAAACTTAGTAGAATAAAGTGGAACCATTGAGAATCTTCTGGCATATATTTGACAGCAAGCATATATTTGACTGCAACTGTAGTTCAGCACCTAAATTGCAAGTACTACGAAGCATATGTTTGACTGCAACTGCAGTTCAGCTCCTAAATCCCAAGCATTACAAACTAGTATGTGTAGTTGCTTGCCACTTGGCTTGAGTTTTAATTTTAGCAAAATGGTGAGTCGGCATTAACACCAGACTGTTAAGGTTCTTCTCTTAGCAGCAAGAGAGAGATGTTCAGGTAACAAACCTGAAGAAATGTACAGCCACGAAGCTTAAGCCAAGAGCCATGAGCATTGCCAGAAGACTAAAGGTTTTGTTCTTTCTACACAAGCGGAATAGGTCTGATACTCGTCTGGGAGTAAAATGCCATGGTAGGAGGGCAGCAGATGACACCAGACCAAAGTACAGCAACTGTGCAAAGTGTGGAGAAACAACATGGGCTTCCTTAGCACCTGCATCACCCAAAGCAAGAGCGTGCGTTTAGCACGCTATAGATTACTTTATGAATTGCTAAACTCTATGAAGTACATATAATACAAGAACAGTTAAACACAAGAATGTACCTAGTACTATGCCACCATTCCAGATTATAAATGCTACAAATACCACCAGAACTATTACAAATGGTGTAAAAGTTATTAAAACTTTACACTTTGAATTCCATAAACCGAAGCTGATGTCCGATATTTCCTCTGTAAAACCTGCACATTACTCATAAATGTTGAATATTTTTGTGAAAAGGACTGCACATAAAAGAGGTAACATGGTCTTGCTAGAATTTCCACCCTTTTTCAACAAAATATCAGTTACACTTATAAATAAATTGATAAAAGTTTGAATCTAGTGATCTGGTGATTATAAAAAAAATACCAAGCATATCATACAAAGACATATCTTCAATCTCAACAATCATGGAAGGATGTTTAGATTATTTTGTAAACCCGATTGTCGAAGGACATTAAGTATGCCACCTAGTGAATAATAAAAATGGAGCGAGAAGCTTGCAGTAGAAGTTCAAAAATATATATTTCTTAATTCAAACAGCTGGAGTGCTCACTGGTATGCAGTTTAGTAGATCCAGAAACAACTCTCTTCATAGTTATGGATCTATCCTTTCGCCGTCTTCTCAAACCTGGAGCAGTGGCTTTGTTAGCCAGGTCAGATACTTCCGTGATTGACTTATCTGTTAGTCCATTGTTCTCATGAGAAACATAGTCACTGTGACAAAGGTCTTGTACATATGTAATGGCTCCATTGGCAGCAAAAAATAGCATCCATATTGCATTAGTCTGCCGGAAAAGTATTGAGATGACACCGAACTGCAGGCAAAAAGGAATCCAGTTTATTCATAATGGCAGGACGTATATTCGAAATCAAGATTATGAAGGTTTATATACAACATGTAGGTACGAAATAAGTGTTTGGTTCTTTGAAAATTATGTTGAGTCTTTAACATTTTATTTAATGATTCAACAAAACCATGACTATCAAGTATGCTACGGATAATTATTACAAATTTGCAACAATCAAACAAGCTAATTATTCTGTTGTGAACACAACAAACCAACAATAATAGATATGTTACCACAATATGCAGTCTTATCTCATTGAAATCTATGATGCACTTAGTTAGTTCAAAGTACTCACCATTGCACTGACCCAAAACCGTTTCTTCAAGCAGTACAGGTACATTGCAAGAACTGCGGCTAATGATGCGACATCAGTGTAATACAGAAAGGTAAAGAACCAGTGAACAGGATACAATGCTACAAGAATAGCATACACAGTTGCCTTCGCTTTGCTGATTCCTGGCTTGATACACAGAAGCAGGTCGTGAACAAGAACACCACAGACCACTGCCATTATAACATTAGTTGACCGGAGAAGTGCTGGGGTACAAAGGGGTTCGAGTGCATCTGCCACCTTAGTAGCCCATGCACCAGGAAACAAAGCCGCAACATATGCTAGAGAAATGTAGTACCTGCAAAATTGCAGAGAAGAGTCCATCACAAGGCAAATTTGAGATTGAAGCAATGAGGAGTCGTTGAAACTCACAGGCCAGGAGGGGTGGTGATCATGGGATCCCATGTTAATAAATCTCCACGGCAATAGCGCTGCGCCTGGGGAACATGGAAGATCTCATCCTAAACACAAACAATAAAATGGTACAGCAAATGTTATCACACCTGCTTGCTAAATCTAAGATTTCAGGAGAAGTCTAGTTTCTAAACAAGTACAGACCTAACTCATGAAGATTCCTTCATGGAAAGATACAAAGTTTTTCGACATGAGAACCAGTGAATGTTCCACCTAATCTCTTACTTGTATAAACAACATTGGAAAACAAGTGTGGTTGCAATTTCAGACCTGACATGGTGTTAGCGAAAAACAAATTCTAATGGATCATAATTTCCAAATAGCATTTCTTTGGGAGAGCAACACTATTTTCCATAACCATTATGTACATCAGCAACTTCTAAAGCAAGTGACATGGCCTGTTCAAAAGCTTCCCGTCGTATTTGGCTAGTTCAAAAGTAAACATGCATATCCGGGGAAGATGACTCACCATGTAGGGGTCAGGAACGACGGAGTCGACCCAAGCGGCGATTGGGATAGCCCATGCGGCCACCGCCGCGGCGACAACCAGCCTCCCCATCCCCCAAGACGCTCCGACTCCAGAAACCCCACTTCAGAGACTGCCACCCCGCTTCAGTTCGAATTCAATTCCCGGAACTCGGGAGCACAGACCTCATCACATGAAACTTCATGACAACTAGGAGCAGATCTAGTCCCCGGCACACCCAGAAACTGTCAAGGTCAGTGGAATTGAACTAATCGCTGGATGCCTCCAAACCCAATGGCGATCGCAGGCGGGGTGGAGACAGCAGGGACGCGATGTCGAGGCGAGGAAGAACGGGAACGGCCAGGATATGGCGGCGCCACGCGTGGGAGGCGGAGGAATTGAGGCGTCGGCGGTGACGCTGAGCTACGGCGGCGGCAGCTCTGAGTCGAAAACTCGAAATTACCCCAAGGCTTCTGAAGGAAATTACGATTTTGTGCCACCGCGAAACCCCCTTTTACGGCACGCCACGCGATCCACCAGTCCAGCCCCGGCTCGGTCTCTCAACCCCCCGCCACCGCCCAGATCCTCCGTCGACTACTTCCCCCCGCCGCCCGGAGCTTCGTCCCGCCGGACCAGAGCAGCTCCCCGACGCCATCCACGTCGCCACTCCGACTCTGCCCGGACAAGATCTGCTCCTCCCCGACGCCCTCCCGGACCAGTCCAACTCCTCCCCGGCTGCCCAGGTTAGCTGACAGTGATACGACAACGTTCCTTGGAAATGCTAGTGTAATATTTTTTTTGTGTAATTCAATGGAGATGTGTTTCGTATGTATGACATATGCTGCCTATGTAGTGCAAAAAGGCAGTGATCATTTTGTTTGAACCTTAGGAAGTTATAAATCTTTTGATAGAAGTGAGCAATCCTTGGGAATGTTAGGCATCGAGGAATTGCTAATTTAACATTTGTCTTGCATAACCAGCGCCTGTGCATAACAGCATAAGATAGATGGTAAAAGGGAAATCCGGAAAAGTAACTTAGGACGCCGTTTCTCATAGTTTTTCTTGATGTCTGTATTGAAGAAGTGCTAGCAAACCACTGTCCAGTTTCATGTTGGAATAACCTTGGTACGCCGATTTGATAAACAAGTTTAACGGGTGCGCAAAAAGAAAATATGAGCGCAAACAAATCAAAAATAGGTGGAAGTTACTCAAAAAGGACTAAAATATGGGAGGGGTGTTTTTTTAACTCCGTTTGCTTGCAAGAAAACATTATTTCTATTTGACTTGTACTCAAGTAAACATTAACACCATGCTTTATTGTAATTTAGCACTTTATTACCTTGCTCACTTCTGTGGTAAAAGTAAAACAGTCAAAAAGAACGAGTTATCAATTTAATAGGACACAATTAAAGTCCAGGGGCATTACAGACTTAGCACAAGTCAACACAGACAATAAGCTCAAATTCCAGAAGCCAAAAAAATATGGTAGTAGTTTCTCAGGGCTTCCCCATCTTGCAACTAATTGCTATTACCAACTGTAATGAGATGCCTAGAACTTCCTGAACCAGACTTGGTTTAACCATGGCTTCAAACTTCAATCACAAATGCACCCATGCTCGAGGAGGTGTTTTGGGGCTGTTAAAGTATTATTCTACTCTGAGCAGTGAGCAGTTGCTGAAGTTTTACTAACAGAACTAGATAAAACTTGTGAATATATCCCTTTTGATCTTCTGGATATCATTTTGCACAGAAACTGCAATCTCTACCATCTGTGCAAATTGGAGTTATTAACTATGATTTTAACACAAGAAAAAAGTTTACAGAGTTTTTTATGCATTAGCCAACAGAAATCCGATGGCACAAGGCTCTTAGAACACAGCAACAACAGACAAGCACATCAGTTGCCGATAATACTAAGAATAAATTTGATGAAAGACATGCTAGTAATGAGGAAAAATAATATCTGGCTTGGCCAGATGTTGATCATTTGGCAATTCTTAGTTTTGAATGCATGTTGCTATCCTTGTGGAGCTAGGATAGTGGGGTGCATTAGTTTTGCTCCATTGTTTGTCTCTATATTCAACTGTATGTTCTCCCGACTATTTACTTGCAACATCTGATATTACTACCACAATTAATACTCTTTTCCTTGCAACATCCGTAGATATCTCAAATGGCCACTACAGCATGCTTCGTGATTGTAAGTAAGAATGACATCCCAATCTATGAGGCAGAAGTTGGATCCGCGCCCAAAGTATGTGTCCCACACTCCATTTCCTTCCAATATATCACATTTTAGCTATACCTGTAGACTATAGTATCTCATTCATACCACAATATGAACCATTTGGTTTGTTGATGTAATATGTTAAAATGTCTCTCGCCTCTTGGGTATGAAAAATCATTGCTATCTCCCTTTGACACAATCTGTAGGAGATAACAATTGATGGAGATTTTTCAAAGTTCTTCTGTTTGAGTTAAAAAAGTGTTATCTGTTGTGATTTTCTGTCTTTCTGTATGCTTGATCTCATTTCATGCTTACTACAATGAAACCCTTAATTTCATTTGGTCCCAGGAAATATAAGATTTCTATGTAGTGTTAATCGATAAAAAAATTATGCATTGGAGCCTTCTTTATATGGGGTCTGTGTCCTGAAGTGGTGTAAGCATACCAAATTACTGCTAATCTGTATGTCTAATCTTCTGGAGTTTACTCCCTTGCAGAAAGAAGATCTGGCTTATCACCATCAGTTCATCCTGCATGCTGCGTTAGATGTTGTTCAGGACCTGGCGTGGACCACAAGTGCAATGTGAGATTCTATTGGTTGAAAATTTGATCTGTAGGATACTATGCCCAAAAACTGTTTTGTTATTTTCTCTAGAATGCATGAAGCCCAAAAAGATTCTTTTCATTTTTTTTATTGCTTACCTCATTTAGCCCTTTCTACATTTTCTGTTGTTTTTCAGGTTCCTGAAGTCAGTTGATAGATTCAATGACCTTGTGGTGTCTGTTTATGTAACTGCTGGTCATATCCTTTAAAGTGGTTATGGCTGTGTTTTTCTTGTGTTATCTAAAATTCCCATTATTGCAATACTATTAGTTCCCTTAACTGCAATTATGGCACATACTAGATTCATGTTGCTTCACGATTCACGTAGCGAGGATGGAATAAAAGGGTTTTTTCAAGAGGTTCATGAACTTTACATCAAGGTAAGATGACTATTAGTCCATTACAATATGGAGAACCATCTCGTCGCATTTTAGATTACTAAGTGCTCAATTATGTCTACATTATTGAATAGTAATGCCTCTTGGTATCTTTCTTTGTAGTGAACATGATTTTTGGCATCGGTTTATTATCTTTTTCTACTCTTTTATCAATATGCTCTGTCTGCGTCAAGGTGATGGAACTTGTCCTCTACCTTGTAAATAGGCAACTGATGGTCAAAATCATGACAGTGTCTGAACTTCAATCTAGAAGATCCTACATGTACCAATAATGAGTCTTGATATAAACACAACCTCACAAATGTTGCGCTGTGCAGATATTCCTCAATCCCCTCTATCTGCCCGGCTCTCGTATCGCATCCTCTCATTTTGATACCAAGGTCAGGGCTCTTGCAAGGAAGTATCTGTAGTGTGCGGTCATGGAGCTGCACGTCATGATGCAGAAGCAGGCCGGCAAAGTACTTTTATTTTAGCTCCAGTTAATTTCGCTGTCATTTGTGCTGCATCAACTAGGCAGGTGGCAGAAGCGAGAGCATGCTCTGTTTATTTTTCTTGGACTCGCGCGTGTGTAAGCGAATCATGAGTTTAGAGAATTTTCTCCTGGTCTGCCTTAAAAGTCAGGCGATTCAACCTGAATGGATTGTGTTGTAGTACATGGAAAATCTATATACAAATTAATCTCCGTATAGCATGGAGGCATTCTATTGATTTCATATCTTTTGTCCTGTTCCTGGGCCAAGATACTCGAGCACAGTTGCGCATCTCTCATTCTCTCGCCTTTTCCTCTGCGAGATCCTACCTTTCACCGGAGCTGTGTCATGTCGCCAGCATGCACTAGTTTACGTGAATGCTGGTACTATGTTTAGTGCAAAGGGTATCTTCTGGGGTGAGAAGATCTGATAAGTACAGCTCCACTACACGGAGTACTTTGGTTCTTTTCACCCTTTCTACCAGGCTCGACCACTCCCAGCCCTTCGAGAACGAAAGGCATCTTGGAACAATGTCACACCGGCACCCAGCTAGCTGTTTCCAACGCGGGCTGGCCTCCTTTCTGTACCCATACAAGAACAGTAATCCGATAGCGTCAAGACTCAAAGAGCCAGACTTGTGGTGTGTGCACACTGGCATGCTTGTATGATGAGAGCACTGTCATTGTGTCAATCAGCAAACAGATCAACGAGGAGATCTTCAAATTGCACGGCCACTTGGCTTGAGCTTATCAGAAAAACCGGGAAGCCTCATGACAATCATCCACTCTCCACATATTTTTTTCAAAGCAACGCACCAAAAAGTTCAAGGGGATAAGAGCCTATCCGGCCTAGCTTATCACCTGATGTCATCTCCAAAGACTAAAAACTAAACTCTCCGGCCGTGAAGTCGTGGTGACCGTACTTTACCCCATGATTCAATTAGGCCTGATCCGGCTGATAAACTCCGGAAGTGGACAGGAGATCCATCCCAAAGTGCTGGACAACTTCGATCTGTTTGGTAGTGGAAGCTCGGTGGCGAACGGCCGGCGTCAATTCCCGGCACAGTGCCGCCTTTCGCTTTCTCGAGATCGCCGTATATCTAACCGGACCGATCGATGACTAGTACAGGCGACATCTATCATCTTCCCAGCAGGGACCAGATCGGTTGGCGCATCGGCCACGCTAGAAAAGACACTGCAATTCTTCCATCTTTTCTGGAGCTTTTGTAGTACATCCGTTTCCTGCTGCTGAACGCGCTCTAGTTTCTTTGTTTAAGGCGTCGAGGTGTGTGGCTAGCACCGGCTCTCGGTTCCCCCGGTGCGCTCTCTCCCTACGTAGCTAGCAAGCAACCAAGTGTAGTCTTCGGTCAATGCTGCCGATCACTTAGAACCCGAGAGCGACCACCCGTTTAACTTTTGGACCGCGCTTTCCTGCAGTGAATCATGGTGGGTTTTGACAGATGTGCGGACTAGCTAGCTTGGGTTTTCGTGTAGAGAGATCTCGTTCATACATGGGAGATCTTGCCAGCCCGGTACGTACAGCAAAGAATCGCTGGGAAAAGGACGGAGCTTAGGCTCGTAGTGGCCAAGGCAATTGCACTGGACCATGCTAATTATATGGGAGAGTGCATACGTCAGGAGCGTAGGAAGGATATATGTGCACCTTTCCGATAGTAAGATTAACCATGGGTGGGGAGGCAGGGGTATTCTTGTGTTGAAATCCTCTCACTTGTGATATAGAGTACTCCACAAGAACTTTGTCGATCACCAATGTAGGAGTACTCATTTGAAGAGTGAAATGATTAAGCATTTCCACTCAAACTTATAGGGTTGGCCTGCTTCACGTGACTAGTGATGTACTGATGTGATGAGAATGACAAGTACAGCTGGTGTATACTTGGATCGGAGGACATCACCGGCCTATCGGCAAAGGTTTAATTAGCATGATTCCAACCATATCACTCGCCACCACCAAATCCGATGGGTTAGAGGGAAATCTTGACGATACTATATGCCTCTCGGCAGTGCTGGCTCAACACTTAGCACTAAGAAAACTCACTATAAGGTGTTAACAGTGCTGAACTGCAACATAGAGATACCCAAACACACGATAATCAGTAGTGCCGGGCCACAATAACTCGCCAGTGCTGTCAGGTAACAAAACAACACAAAGAGTTTGAGAAAGGTTTTGAGCTTATTGCCTACTCCTTTAGCAACTTTGCATTAAATCTAATCAAAATTGTTCCCTATTTTACCCTTTAATAGCATGACATTTATAGGACTCAAAACACAAAACAAAACAAAAAATCCTTTGATCTTGCCATAACTTTCTGAAATTTTTCGGGGTTCGTATTCAACTTCTTTATCTTTCCACGGGAACTATTCATCCATAGAAACTTAGCAAAGAATTAGTGCCCTAAATATATTGTCATAAATAAGTCTAAATTAATCCACTAGCTAGGGACATGTAGATGTACTCTTAAAGTGTCATGACCTGACAGGAGCAGCTTGTAATGGTACACGGATAGACTCGCCATCCGGGGCTGGCCTCATGATCCAACGTACCAGCTTTGCTTGGGCGCCCCGGAGACCGCCCTTCATTTATGCATGGATTGCCCGTTTACCAAAGGTGTGGGGCGCCTTCTTAGGACCTGGACGGGTGAGGGTGCGGCCCCGGCGACGCCTTTTGGCTCCATTGACGAGTGGTGGGACGCCTCCCTTCCCCGCGACGACAAGGCTGCTAAGAGGAGGATGAGTGGCCACCTTATTTATATCTGGTGGAATGCCGGGAAGGAGCGCAACCGCTGCATTTTCAACCTCGCACGCCTCACTTATGTCGAGGTCGCCCACCTCGCCTTGGAGGACATCACAAATTGTCGTTTGGCTTTCGGTCTCCCGACCGCTAGCCTTGCCCTTGAACCAGACTAGGCGTTGCGTTTGCGTTGGCCCGGGGTTTTGTGCGTTTTCCCCTTGTATAGCAATAACGTCACCTCTCTGTAAATACTCTTTGCTCTCTTCTTAATGAAAAGGCAGTGCTCCTGCCCATTCCTCAAAAAAATGGTATATGGATACATGCATTGTGCCAACTCGTTCTTTAAGGTTGTCTGCAGTAAATTATCATGATCCATCCTTTTTCATGTTTTATACTCTCTCTGTCCTGAAATAAGTGACTTTGATTTGTATAGATTTTTATACAAATTCACGTCACTTATTTCAAGACAGAGGCCAATCATGAATTGGTACATATTCTAGGGAGTACTATAGCGTTTGGCTAATCAATTTTTTTTCTATCTTAGTGGCTAATTTCCAGCAACCAAAAACCAAGCATGAATTGGTACATATTCTAGTGACAAACTTCTTAAATGCTCGTAGTCAGGGCTTTCGTGCAGCTTTCCTTTGAATAAGCTGTACGTTGTTCGGTTTCCGGCTTGGGTTCCCTTGTAAACGGTACCACTCTATTCTTCCTAATGAAATGCAGAAACACCCTGCCCTCTTGACAAGGTTCCGTCAAAAAAAGAAATCTGTAAATGTGGTAGGATATTCAAAAATATATCGTGATGGTAGATATATCTTGTGCCAACCCACTATTTCTTGTTTAATTACAACTGTTTGGTTGCGCTACCATGACTTGGGAGGAGTACAATAGCCCTTTTTAGTCATGTTACCACACTAGCTAGATATGTTTTCAGAGTGGAACGTGAGATTTTCTGAAGAAAAAAGAAGTTGGGCACCAGTTTGAAAAAAGAGAGATCCGGTCGTAGTTCAACTGACATGACTTGTACCGAAGAAACGAAGACAGACGCCGCGTTTCCTCTTTTGGCCCTTTATTATGCTGCTCTCTCCACTCACAAGAGTATGTAGTGCAGCGTACGTTTGGCTAAGGCTAGGGCTGCTGCATCAAGCTCGCTTGTCACGAACCCGAAGATTCTGCAAACCCTTGAGCATAACCTGATTGAACGAGAACGAGGCGTACTGTGAAACGTGCTGCCATGCAGCTCTTTTGCATCTTTTGCCTTGTTATTATGGACGCATGCAGTGCAGCGGCTTTGTTGGATCGGAGGCTGTTATTTACAGGCCAGCTGCATCGACCCTCGATAGAGAGCGTGTCGATGGGAAGGCATATATTCGCCGAGTCTTCGATCTCATGCGCCGTGACGCGGGCAATATGCATGCACCTATACTGTCACGGTCTCAAGGAGATGGAGATGGACACGAGGTCCCTCTCAGCTGGCGACATACGAACGCGACGGATGAGTGCGCGCAGCGCAGATATGTGCGAAGGGTTGTTAGTATTGCAACTTTGGCGCCCCGGCCCTCTTTAGTGGTTTTATATAGATGAGGTGCCTTCTTAACATGACATCATGTGGAAGTTAATTTAACAGCTTGTCAGCTTGAAGAAAAAGTCGGCCATGGATACTTCAGATGGTGATGCTGATCCGAGCCGTACTTCAGATGGTTTTTAAACAAGAAGGAAGATGAGAGGCCGGCGTGTGTGTGTCGCGTAGAACCAAGCAACGTGTCATTTCCATGTTCATGCTAAACGACATTGCGCCTTTGGAAAAGTCTGACGGCCCATTGCTGCCTACTTACGTCCTAAACTGGGCATGCACCCAGAGAAAGATTCCTCCATGGCGTGGTGTGTTCTGCCTGGAACCTATTACCTACTCCACTGGTTTGTGCTCACGCTGCAATGCCGCAATACGTAACTGTAGGATCGGTGTAGGATCGTGATTTGGGCTTCCCTTCTCCGTCTTTTAGAATTTCAATAGCTTTACGCGGGGAATGCACACATATGTACTGAGTAGAATAAAAGCTGCCAATCAAACAGATCGCTTTTGGTAGTTTGCTCACCTTTTCCTTTTTGCAATCTTAACACTTCCTTTTTAACGACTTAAGTGCGCGGTTCGTTCTTTTTGAGCATGACCTTGGGAATTCTCAGTGCCGGTACCAATCTCACCCCTTCCACGAGCAACTAATAATAACCACCCATTATATGGTGGACCATAGCATAACTACTTGTAAGGCTTGTTGTACTGCAGCCTATTCATTCGGGCCGAATCTGAGTGCCATATTGAGTGGTAAACAGTGTATTTCCTCCGTCCACGAACAAGTGTGCATTTATTTTTGTCCTAAGTCAAAGTTTTTAAAGTATAATTAAATTTGTAGAAAATAATAGAAACATGTATGATATCAAAGTTGTATATTATAAAACCACATATACACGCATATGATTTCATAAATGCTGCTACATTTTCTTAGAAGGTTATTGAAACTTTAAGAAACTTTGACTTAGGACAAAGTCAAATGTGCACTTATCCGCGGACAAAGGGAGTATCTGTTTTGAGACTATAAACCGTGTGTACGTGGCCCGTTCGGAGCATACACGTTTTTTATTTTTATTTTTGAGATCTCTCTTGCCTAGTATCTGGATTTTTTTTTTACTCTATTTTTTGAGATCTCTCTTTGTGTAGCCAAGAGCAAAAATGCGAGCAGGCGAGTAGAGTCGAAGACGGAGCCGGAGGGCGGGCCCCACCGGCGGTATCTCACTGCCGATAGATCCGCTCTGAATCTCTGACCCAAAAATCTTACGTAGACTCTAGATCGAAATGTCTTCCAGCCTGCCCTTGCTGCTGTGCTCGCTTGCCCCAATTGAGAGGCACGGCGACGACTGGGTCGCCCCTATGGCCCTATGCTATGCCGGCGGCCGTGCAGGCAGGCACCGGCAGCGGCAGACGCACAGCAACGTTTTCTAATTAACTGATCGTAACCAAACGCAGATGACGGTGTCGAGCCGGCCGGCCGGCCGGAGTGCATCCGTGTGCAGCGTACAGGTTGTACACTTGTACTGGTAGGTCCATGACTCCATGGGTTGCTGCGTATATGCAGGTACAGATCGCATGATAATTCAATGCGAGAGGAAGACATGATACTGTGGAATCTGCCGTACGTGTTAGAACGCTGCTGTTCCACTCGTACAGAGATAGATCTCCTCTCTGTACCCCGCGCAATCTCCATCGATATCTTCCGGACGGCCGGGATACTGTGCGTGATGTGCGACGTTTTTTCTGCCTCAATGTATAACCCAGGAAGGTCAGGAACCGAAACAGTCAGTAATTCGTACGTATACGTTGGTGCCAGTATGGAATACAAAGATGAACGTGACGCTACGTCGTCCATGGATTTTAAAAGAAATATTGCGAAGATGAATACGTGTAGACTGTAGGCACTTATCATCGTGTTTGCAAAGATGAATGTAACGCTACGTCCATGGACTTTCTGTAATCGCAAAAACAGAGTACCTTTTACTTTCCAAAATAAAAGACACGTAATTATACCTGCAGTCAACGATCTTAATTTGACTTCATATGTTTATAAAGTTAATAAAAGAATAAATGACATACAAGTATTTGCAAGACAAATGCAATGATATTACTCTCACGTACTCAATTCGTATAATTGGTCAACGTTTTAAAGCATCGACTGCACACATATATAATTATGTGCCTTATATTTTGAAAAGGAGGGATTACCTTCATGGGTGGGTGCCCACATCTTTTCCGCACCCGAGACATCAGTATTTCCAGACCCAAACCTGTGGTCGACACGTTTCGCATACACGGGAGACTCTCCCAAGGCATTCTAACCTAACACGAATATCATGTCTTGAATGGTTTTTGCTCGGTTTTCAGTTAATTAACCAGGAAACTACTTTTTAATTAATGAGACAAGGTAAAGCTTATGCCGCCGCTTCGGAAAAAATGCCTTGTCATTTTGTTCCGTGTGTTATTTTTTCTCATAGTTGTCCTGCCATGTCTCATCATAGCTGTCCTCCCTTGTCATGAGAGGAATACAATTTTGATGATTTTGCAGTGAGGAGCAACACTAGAACACTAATTCTTGTGGCAAAAGTAACAAAATGAACTTATGCGCAACAAATTATGTACTCCCTCCATTCCATAAACAACTCATATAAATTTGTGCACTTCAACCAAGGCGAGCTAGTGTTTGTCCAACCAAGTTGAATTAGGAATAAATAAGTATGGGCACTTATTGGTTGTGAGAGGAAATCAATGAGAAATGAGCTATATAACGAAACAGATAGAAAAAAAATATATATTACTCCCTCCGTCCAACAAAAGATGTCTCAATTTTGATTAAATTTGAATGCATATATACATTAAGTCACATCTAGATACATCCAAATTTTGACGAACTTGAGATATCTTTTGTTGGACGGAGAGACATGTTTTGTTGGACGGAGGGAGTAGTTGTTTTATGGGATGTTGGGAGTAGGTTGTACTTTAGCAATTTCTTCTATATCTTAATTTGTTTTTTTTTCACATCTAACAGATAATCATTTCTTTTACAACAATTTGAGAATTACTTCAAACACCAACGTCCACTTTTTTACCTCGCATCAGTTAAAATTTAATTTTGGTACGTTTCAGAAATGGGCTTTAATTATATGCACGAAGGTCTTGAATAGTAGTCCTCCTGTTCATTTTTCTTTTCGAAACGGAGAGAATTTTCCTGGCATCAATGCACACATCCATCTCCATCCAGGTTTATAACGTTCACAAAAAGTTTTATACCGAACTTTGGCAAAAAAAAAAAGTAATAAGAGATTATTGTGGCAGAAAAGAAATATGATTGTGTTATTGAAAAACTTTTTCTGATGATATAATTTTTATACACATATATTAAATATTATTTATGCAATTATTGATCAAAGTTTGACTCAAAATTTAATACTTCTACAGAACTTATAGATCCGGGACAGAGGCAGTAGCATTTTCCGCCCAATAAATAAAGGAGAAGAATCTAGTCAAGGATTAAGAGGGAGTTGTAAAAAGATGAACTGGTCCTAGTAAAGAATGCAGTAAAATACGTCTCGATCAGTAGGTACCCGTACCTAGAAGCGAAATCTTGTATCGATGCATCCGCTATTGCCACGCCAACCTAGTCGTACCTCCAGGGAGATCTCCCATCGCTGGAACGGTTACTCACTGGGTCACTGGTCACACAGTTTATGAATCAGGGAGCGTGAAGAAGAGGGGTTGGCCAGTGTCCAGTGAGCGATCGAGCGAGGCTGTAGGCTGGCCTTCTTCTATGCACATCACAGGTGGTCCTGGGCTGCCGGTTTCCAAAGGATAATAAAAACTACCGCCTAGGCGTACCCGTCTCCCTCTCTTGCTGCTACGCCCACCCGGCGCGCGTTGCGTCATGCGTGTTGCGTCCCCGTGTTTATTTATATGCACTGGTTACCTTCCTCCCTGGCTACGAACTAGTCGAAGGGATAGCTGAAGAAGACCACGATCGAGAGCGAAGCAAAGAAGAGGAAGGAGGAGTTAATTTAAGAAGTGCATCAAGACATCATATGGGGCAGCAAGAGAAGAGCGGCGAGACCGGCGGCGGCAACATGGAGGAGGCGGCGGCCAAGGAGAACGGCCGCGCCGCCGATCCGCGCCTCCAGGGCATTTCCGACGCCATCCGCGTCGTCCCCCACTTCCCCAAGCCAGGTAAGTCGATCTCCACGTGAAACCGTTCGTCGGACACGGTCAGCTGATTAACTGATCTCACCCTTCGTGTCTCTGCTCTGCCGTGGCCGTGCGTCCGTGTGTGTGTGTGTGCGTGTGTGTGCAGGGATCATGTTCAACGACATCACGGCGCTGCTGCTGCGGCCTGGCGTGTTCAAGGACGCCGTGGACATGTTCGTGGAGCGCTACCGCGGCATGGGCATCGCGGCCGTCGCAGGTAAGCCGCGCCGCCCAAGTGTGGGTTAGTTAATTGGTTGGTCAATCACGAGCCATGTGCCGCCGTGCGCAGGCACACTTGTTCCACCCACGCGCGCGCACCCCGGTGCCGCCCGCGCACGTCTTTCTTTAATCCCAGCCCTGCCGGCTACCGCTGCTGTCGCGGCGTTGGTGTTCTGAAACACCGTAGTAGTACTCCAAGGAGTATCTCTGACCGTGGCTGGTTATTTCCTGCTCCTTTTGTCCCCTCCGAACTCTGTCGATTGATTGATCAGGTCATCGCCACCACATTACAAACTCTGTAAATTATCAGCTGCCAGGAGCATAAAGCATTGGTACAGTACTACAGTAGCAGGTATACCATACCAGGTGGAGTAACAGTAGTATTGATATGCACACACACACAGACGTACGTAGCTCGCCGTCCGGTCCAGAGACCAGAGCAATTAAAGCCAGGGGCCAATGCCGCCACGGTGGGAGAAGATGAGCAGGAAGCAGGACTAGGTCGTCGAACCGATCAGAAAAACCAATTCAATTCGCTTCTGCGCGCGGACGTGCGCACGCATGTGGGATGTGTCCTTGCGCGGCCGGCCGTCTGGTCCCCTGCCCGCGCCGGCCCCGTCGCGCCACACGGCGCGCGGCCATATGCCGATCGGGCAGTGCCGGGTCATGCGGAATCCTGGCCCGCAGCGTTCGCAATGGAGGCCCGGATCACCAGGAGCGCGCACGTAGACGGCTGGCGATTGGGCCATTTGGGGTGGCGATCTCGCGGGGACCGGCATGCGGGCACGACCGGCGCGACGTAGGCAGCGTACGTGCCTGTGGGCTGTGGGGGCCGGGCGCGGGCGCGTCTTGGATCGCCTGATCGGACGGCCGTGGGCGCGCGCACATGCGGTGTCGCCGTGTCGGCCCGGTCCGTCCTCCCGTGGCCTGGCTAGGTTGTACAAGAGCACAAAGCCTTTGCTTGCTTATGTCATCGCTTAAGGCCATTATTTAGTGTATGTACTCGTTGCCCTACAACGTTTGGATGCTCTGACCTACTCCGTATGTACGTAGTATCTCATTGCCACATCGGGCGAACTGAATCTCTGTAGTGTGTGTAATAACCTCCTGCATGCCACTATGCCACTCTTACCTTTTCTTTAAAAAAATATTATGCAACTCTGACCTGTGTGTGTACATGGTGAATTTTCTTCATCTTGTACTTAGGTATTGAAGCCAGAGGATTCGTATTTGGCCCGGCGATCGCATTAGCCATCGGAGCGAAATTCATACCGTTGCGCAAACCTGGGAAACTCCCAGGTGATCAACTCTTCCGATTTGCTCGTTCACAGATCTCCCAACAGGGTGCTGTGAGAGTGCTACTGCATACTGAATCTATTTTGGATAAATGTGCTAATTTTGCTCTACGAAAACGATGAAGGCGAGGTGATTTCCGAGACTTATGTGCTTGAGTATGGGACGGATTGCTTGGAGATGCATGTCGGAGCCACTGAACAGGGGGAGCGCGTAGTGGTCGTTGATGATTTGGTTGCAACCGGTGGGACACTTTCTGCAGCTATAAGACTTCTCGGTGAGTACCTCTTTACCTGTTGTCTCTCTAACTCTCTCTCACACGGATCGGTAGAAAAATGCAGACCAATTCATTCACAGTGAATAGTACTTACATTGCATACTGGATAAATCTGCAAACGAGGACACACTAAGTAACGAAAATCATGTGTGGCACAGTCAAGCATCTCAACAATTTAGTGATTGGTACCATGTAGAGCAGAGGGCCATCATGTTTTCTTGACAATAAGCAAAGTTTGTCCTTGAACGTGACAAATTCCTGTTTGAAAGACAAGTCCTAGGCGTAGCTGCTAGCAAATTACATAGATGCGTGGCTTTGGTGGGACCAGAATAATTTTGATCTTTGATATATGCTACAAGCGAAATGTTTTAAGATAAGGATCGACCACATGTCACTGGACAATCAAGGAGTGCCAACTAGATCTCTCGTTCTATCGTAGGGATATATCTGATGAGCTGAGAGCGTGAAAATGTGTCTTTTTGACTGATCTTTTAATGATTACTGCAATTATTTTTGCATTCCAGAACGTGCTGGAGCTGACGTTGTTGAGTGTGCATGCCTCATTGGACTTCCTAAATTTAAGGTATGCAAAGCTAAGGTGAAACAACTTATTTTCTGCCCGTCCCATGAAAATGTTAGTAGGACAGCAAAATAAGAAATGAGTCAATCGATAACCTTCCATGCGTGACCGGTATAACCAGCAGAATCCTAAAATTGGACATATCCGTGTTTGTGTGCAAAGAGAAAGTATAAACTTTGTGACTGAAGTTCTGAGGGGAAAAACAACAGCACTACTACAACAGTAGAAGCAGTAAATACATGGTTTTGGTGAACAGACCGTACAAATTTCCGATCAACAAACTGTGCATGCCAAGTTCATCTCGTTGAATGTAATTGATGGAGCAGCCAGTTATTTTCCTTGGTATACAACTGTGACCGCAAAATTTCTCTTTCGATGAATCTATTTAGCAAATGTACTTTATTAAACAAAAAATCCATATGTCTTTAAAAGAAGCATGCCAGGCTGCCCTTTCAAACCTGTTGACTCCATAATTTTTACAGGATTTCTACAAGCTCAACGGAAAGCCAGTTTATATACTGGTGGAGTCCCGCAAATAGGAATTAAAAAGTTGATGACCGACCAGGCAAGTGTTCATTGTCTTATGGTTGAAATTTCTCTCAATATTCGTTTCTTTTTGATACAGTAACTTTTCAACATATTATGCGACACAGTTTGGTTTGCAAATTGACAAACTCATGATGTTCTTTTATACTCTACATTGCTGCCCAATACAAAACCCACAGCCAAGTAAATGATACGTAGTATTATCCATGACATCCTTCTTGCAAATGTGTAATTTATTCTGTAGCCTTGCTTTAAATAGAGCCATATCACAACTTCAGATGGCATCAGTTATATACACCTCTATCCTCTTCTATTTTTTGTTTTGCACAAATTCGAAGCACTCATGAGTATTGGACATGTGCTATAGAGTCCAATCCAGAGTTCTTACGTACTAATTCTGGCCCTGTTTCTTCTTCAGAAAAAAGGATGACAGCTTCAGTCATTTGTAACCGCGTTACAAATGATGGATGTAACTCTGGAGTACACTGTCAAGGGCAGCTGCCAAGTGTGTCTCCTCAAGAGGGTGAGATAGTAGATGAGATGTAGTCATGTAGAGCCTTATTAGCACTAGTTTTTTCAGTAGTATGAAGGAGAGCTTGTAGTTATTTCTGTCAAGAATTATCACTGTTAGCAGGAGAAAGAAAAGAACCACCCTGTTGTTCAGTTGTCCGTGAACGTTCTTCTGTGTTTTTTTGCCGTGCAGATCATGCTTAGCATTAGTTTATCTCATCTTGTTTAGACTATCCTACTACTAAGATTACATCGTACAACTATCTTGAAGCCGAATAAAGGATGCCGAATTTCATTTTCCAGCTCCAAGTTACAGGCCTAGTGCCTGGAGAAAAAGAAGTACTACTCGTTAGTTTCTGAACTGAAGCTAACCAAAAAGAACAGCTTGGTTTAGGAATCAGGAGGCTCGCCGCAAATTCCCGTCGATTACTCCTTGTGAACGAAATCTCACAACGACTCACCGGCAGAGTGCAGGAACTGCTGCTCCAATGCCGATCTCGACAGGCCACAGCCGGAAGGATGTGTAAACTGCGCCCTCGGCATGCGGCCAGAGGAGATCGCCTCGAAAACTGACAGAAACAATGGTAGTATGAATTCTATATATGGATATACAAACTGAGTGGGAAAAATACACCATCAAATTCCCCTCTCCAGCAAGAGCAAAGGTACAACATCTGACATCTCTCGAACTGCTTATTGCACAATAAGTACCATCGAACTAAGTTACCAAACAAACAAAAAACAAGAAAGTCATGGGCGCGATCGATCGATCGATCGGTGGATCACAGCATTGGCAGCATCATCTGGAGCAGAGGAGCCGGCCGGGACCGGCGGTGCCGCGCCTTGAACTTCCTGATCGCCGCCTTGAGCACCCTCCTCCACCCCTCCTGAACAGTCCAAATCAACAGAATTACAGAAACCAACAGAAATGTCGTAATGCCAAGGCAGATTCCTGAGGTTAAAACTTTGGAGCTATGCAAGTAATTAAACTACCTTTGCAGGGGAAGGCGATGCCATAGGCGGCGAGAAGTCCAGCTTCGCCCTGCCCGTCTCATGGATGTCGAGGAAGGAGCCGTCCCGCCGCAGCCGCCGGCGACGCCACCTCGACTTACCGCCACCGCCGGCGCCGTCCTTGATCCTGCTCCCGGCCCTCGCCCTGCGCTTCGACTTGGCGATGAGGAAGTCCCTGGAGCCAGCTCCGGCTTTGCCGCCGGAGGCCGGCTCCGCGCTCGGGATCTTGTTGATCGGCGACCAGATGCCGCTCTGGGAGTAGTCGAAGTCGAAGGCAGAGGAGTCGGGGAACTTGCCCAGCAGGCTCCTTGACATGGACTGCTCCAGGTACTCCACCGTCACCACGCGCTCCACCACCACCACCGCGGCGGCTGTGTTGCCGTTGTCGCCTCCGGCGTTTGTCTCGGCCGAGCTGTTCATGTTGGCTCTGGATGTGCTTGGATCGAGATGGAACAGAGTAAGGGATGTCCGGATGTAGAGCGTAGTGATCGAAGACGGGAGAGGGAAATGGATGGGTCCGATGGGAGCTCGGTTGAAGTAACCGTTGCGTTGGCTGGGAGTGTCCGAGTGGGAGGGCACCCGACCGTTGGGATCTGGCCCTTTCTGACACTGACTGGTAGGCCCAGAACTGCCTGCACATTTTTTTAGAATGGCCTGCCTGCATTGAAGCTGAGCCTGTCCTGTGCACACGGGTTTGCACTAGTGCTCCAAAAAGCAGAAAACTTACTCATAAAACTGTAAAAGAAGAACAAAATTGACGACATACTCAAAAAAATTAAGACCCTGTTTGGTTAGGTGCTTTTGTGTCTTATAAACCAAAAGTAAAAAGTACTCCCTCCGTCCCAATATATGAAGCACGCACGCGTCTTAAGATCGTCAATTTAACTACCAAAAAATAAATTATATGACGTAGAAAATATATCATTAGAAAGTTCATTTGATTACGAATCTAATGACATATTTTTTATGAAATATAATTTATATTTTGTTAGTTAAATTTGAAATCTTGGAATGCGTGCGTGCCTCATATATTGGGACGGAGGTAGTACGTTTAAACCTAACCAAACAGGGGCTAAGAGAGAGGCAATCATCTGCCGTAATGTCAATGACTAAAAATTAAAGCCCTATTTCACTCGCAGTAGAAGGGTCGTGCACATAAGATCATTGAATGAACTACGGATACGGCCAAGACTTTTGAATTGGTGTTTGTTCGTCGTCGATTTTTTGGAAAATAGAAAAAACCATAGACCAAAGTAAATCCAAGACCTAAGCACTAAATGACAATTTTCATAGCGAGAATTGCCAATCATTAGACACCAACGGCAAGCTCGCTGGTGTCGTCTATGTTGGCAATGAGCCTATGATGATCAAACGAGAAAGGAGATAAAGCGATATGAGTGCGACAACATCTGTCAAGAACACAAAACGTCGTGAAAGAACATTAAAAAACAACTTACTCCAAACATTGATTTGTGGTCTTGTTTCCCTCATGCCGGTGACTCATACACCGGCAGAGGCGAGGGGAGCTAGCATTAAATGGAAAAAAAGGGAACAAAGCTACGGCCTTGTGATAATTGACGCAAGTACGTTTCTCCTTTGATTTTCTTTGTTATAAAGAATGTGGCTATTTCTCCGTCGGCCCCTAGTTTTTTTTTAAAAAAACTCTTAGAAAATCTCCGTTGACGTATCACAGCCGTCACGTTATAATCTGAGGGTCATTCCCACTCCTCCATTTTTTTACACTATTGTTGGATTAAAATCTGAGGCCAAACTCGTTTCTCTAACTAAAAAAAATAGGCGACTCCTCAGTAGCAACCATATTATAAATTCATAGCAAAGCATGATATACCCGTTACATTACATCATTTAGTGAGCACCCGCAACTTGACAAGACGAAGAAAATCACCTACGATGCGAACTACCAACTAAATACAAGAGTGTCAAGGTCTTGCCTTGCACGATCGACCATGCCAGCGCCCTCGTGGAGATGCGCTCGCACGCGTTCGTCGGCGAGCAGCTCCGGCGTGAAGAGGTTCTTCCATCCGGCGCACCACGCGTCGGCCTCCCCAAAGGAGGGCTTGCTGGACCGCAGCCAATGGCGCAGCGCGCCTTCCCACCTGTCCCAAAACTCGGCGTCTTCCAAGATCGACACCACGTGCTGCACGCGCACGAGGGGCGCCCACAGCATCGCCCATCGGAACGACCGGTCGGCCTGCTTCGGCGGCGTGATCCTCAGCTCCCGCACCAACCGCGCGATCTTGGGCAGCACGTGACGCGCCGCGAAGGCGTCCCAACACGCCGGGTCGAGGTAGTCTTTCCATGGCGACACGACGTCGTAGTCGTCGATCCTGCTCGTGATCTTGCCTTCCACGGCGTCGTAGAGGCTCCTTGGCAGGTGGCTGATCAGGGGAATCCACGGGCGCAGCCAGTCGTGGCAGTCCGGGTCCCACGCCGGCTGCCACTCCTGCGCTCCCATGGCGATCTTGGGCGTGACGATCTGCTCGATGATGTACCGCGTGGTGGAAGAAGGCAGCGCGGCTTTCCACATCCCCGGCGTGTGATTCTCCAGCTGGAACACCTCCCGGGACTTGATGACCGCTGCCAGGGCGTCGGCCGTCTCAGGGCTGTCGTCGCCTTGAAGCTTCAATTCTTGCAGCAGCGCCAGGGTCTTCTCGAAGCACTCCGTTTCGAGCCGCTGGGCGCGTGAAAGCACCTCCCACTGATGGAGCCACTCGTCGTTGGCCGGCGCGGCCGTCGGTGGAGCGTCCAGGCCGTTGTCGTAAGGCTTGTCGCGATGGCCGAGGCCGGCTTTCTGCGGCCACGCGGTGGGCTGTATCGGGGCGATGATCCCTTGGCCATGCACGCCGAGGCCCGAGCCCTCCTCGTAGTTCCAGAGACGCATCATCTTTGCCACCGCGGGGCTGGTGAACGCAAGCCTGCCTGGCATAGGTGCTGCCATGCCGGCCGGGCGATCGAGGAGCAACCAGACCTGCCACAAATTACTTGTATTCTCGCGAGGCGGCACCACTACGACTTCTTTTTTGCGTGTCGTATGTGCGATTTGGTTTGGTGGAGTCTGCCACTGAGCGTCAACTTATATAGGCTGCGGTATCGGGAGACTATATGACTTGGATCCGGACTCGAAAACGAGTACGTTCACGACACAGAACGGACAGCTCGAGACAGAGTCGGACTCTCGATCACGTCGAGCGCGTCCTGTTTAGCAGCCCACAGCAGTACGTAAAAGCCCATCTTCATTTTTGTTCATGCCTTCATGTCAATGTGTAACAAGAGTTTTTCTATTCATGTTTTTCTTCAATTATTTATCCAGGAGGGTCATCACACACTCCGTGGCGGGTTTTGTCTTATGGATTTCACTCTGAAAGGATGAGAAATCCAGAGAAGTTTATTTAGTTTTATGTGTTTGTTTGGAAAATAATTCATTTTCACATTCTTTCGATTGGTACTTCAGGTATTAGAACTGCTAGCTTTACCTACATGATGGTTTTGCGATTGATGCATAATGCATTGTTTTATGGATGGTGCATATGCTAAGCTCTTGGATTTCAAACAAGGATGGTTTGCTCGTTCTCTAGCTCATCCATCTTCATGATAGTTTGCCAGTAGTGCAGCCATAGTGCTTCTGATCTTGATATTGTTGGTGTCATTTTTATTTTTCAACTACTCCCTCCATTCAAAGGTTGGCGTATTTTGTTTCGTTAATACAAGTCTTTGACCGATGAAAACCCTATTTATATGTGTTTTTTCATGCATGAAATTTATATCGATGAATTCGTCTTTAAAAGTTCTTCTTAATGTTCATGGTTTTGTATCACATAACTTACATATTAATAGAATAATTATTGATCAAAGACTTGTCTTAACGAAACAAAATACGCCAACTTTTATGAAAAGGAGGAAGTATCATTATTTTGTTGGTTTACTACGAGTCAATTTATGTCAATAGGTGAAACTCCTAAAACAGTGGCACCTCCCAGTTTCTTCTACTTGAGGTGATATACACTTGGATTTTTAGTTATTCATTATCAATAAGAAATGGGATAATGAAAAGTCAACAAACATTTTATTGTTCGGGCATTCTATCGATTGTTTGTGTTAATTTGCCAAGAGGATTCAATCTAGGGAAATCAATACCTGGTATGAGGAAAGTACAGGATATAAGTTTCGCGTGCGAGTTTTATGTGCTCCGCCCTGGCAATATGCAGAGACCTATCTCTTTTTTTTTCTTTCCGAAAAGGAGCATAACCCCCGGCTATCGGCTTCCAAGGGATGCCTTCAACCCCTAAGGCCCTACACAATGTAGCGATGCCAAATCTCTGAGTCAATGATGTCAGCTTGTATCCATGCTGGATATTTTTCTATAGCATCGGTCTCACAATGTTACTTTGGCCCCTAAAGATAGTAGGACCCACAATGTCCAGATACCAACGTCGACGTGAGCCCTTCGCGCGAGTTCTTTCCGGTTGCCCTCGTGGGATAGAAAAAAAAATCCCTTCTCCAAACCAGTTGTAACGATATTGTTATTTTACTAGCAATGTGCCCGTGCGCTGCTACGGAACATCTTACATTGCGAGGGAACCATAACATTTTGTGTTGTTCGATTTTTGTCACTACTATTTATTCTGCTTTAATTGTCCGGTTGACGGGAATTGGGGATTGGAGAATGGGAGGCAGCAATTGCGGGTTGGGGATGAGACCGGTAGAAGGAAGAAGATATTGGAGGAGATTGGAGTTTGAAGTGATAGAACAACATGAGGTCAATGTGATTCGGGCGGACCCCATTTGTCAGTTGCCAGTTCTTAGAGAGGAGATGCATGGGAGGTGAATTGACGACCACCAAGTGAAAACTTTATAAGTAAGGATTTGATGGGGAGTTTGAGCATCAGAGCATGGTTCCCTTGATTTTTGGTTTGGCACCGACTAGCCAGTAGAGGCACCGGTGCCAAATGGACAAAAGTGAATTTGTATGCACACTCTGGTGGAAACACATGATCAGGTAATGTCGACGCGTGCATATGTTGTGATGAGGATATCACAGTCGGGTAGCCGAGAGCCGACCGGAAGATATTGCCGACTTAGTGTACAAGCCGACTGTGTCCAGTGTCCACCACCCGGCCGGAAGCTGCCGTATAAGAGAAGAAAGCCTAGTTTAAGTTATAAAAAATATCAGTCGTAGATATCTTGTATAGAAAGGATGCTTCGCGCATATCTTGTAAAAGAAGGAATCCTTAATAGAAGAGTCCGTGTTTGAGTAGCACACGGCCACCAAAACCCTAGCTAGGTCGACCCTATATATAAGGGCGCCCCCAAAGGCACGCCACACAACCGACACAATCTTGTAATCATATTCTCAATAGTAGATTGACAACAGGATGTAGGTCTACCTCTAAGAGCAGGGGTAGCCGAACCTATATAAACCTTGTCTCGCCACGCTCAAGATCCGCCGACTTCTATCTCTAAGAACAATTGACATGTTGTGTTCGTTGAAGATGGTGGCTCGAAACTCGGCTTTGGGGATGAAAATCCCGAGATAAACCTATCGTTGGAATCATCATTATCCGCGTATGTGGTGAATTTTTCTTGAAGGCCTTGCCTACCAGTGGTGTTCTTTTTGTTTGTTTTGCCTTTTTAGCACATGATTATGGTAATCTGTGGAGTTACTGCTGTGAGGCCTATTTTTTCTCTTTTTGTAGATTGACTTTGTTCGGCTTATGTATGGTTTTCCTTTTTTAAGAAATATATACGGTTGTGTATCAATCTATGTAGAGTCGGGAGTTATCCTCCTTTATTTACGGAAAACATATAGATACAACGACCAATCGAACCCATCGTTCGGTTTTAGATAATTGATGAAGAATTCTATTAGCTCTAGGCATCCACACAACCTATTACGTACACTCCATGTATAAAATCAAAGAAGACTCTCTCTCTCTCTATATATATAATATGTATGTACTAGCTAAATGCAGTGTGTTGCTACACAAATATTATGATTGTATTGTATAACATGTCTAAATGTGTTTTTGTCCCCGTGTTTTCCACGTTTGTATTGAATATAATCAACTCAGCAATTATTATTTTTTGAGAATAAATTCAGCCAATTGTAATTAAAATACCATGATACATCTATATAACATACCGAATGGGTGTAATTACATTTATTTTCTAGCAATATAAGAAATACTCTTAATAAAGTGGACGGGCGTCCACCAATTCTGGTTTTTATAGAGAAAAAAAGATATAGCATGTATTAGCTCAGCAACTTATCTACAAGTCTGCGCCCCTCTGGATGCCCAAGCTCCCATTCTTGCATGAGATTTCCTAATAATACGTAGAAGCAACATCCAAAGACAAGGCATATAATCCCCAAGACGAAAACGAAGGTGTTGCGAGGTTTTGGATTGGTGTGGAGCGCATCTGGGCCCATTAGGTATATGGACAACACAACAGTCGACAGTGTCACAAAAGCCACGACGCATGTAACCCTACAACGACCACAATCGTCCGGCTCCACCTCCGTCGTCATCCTGCCGCCGCCACTTTCGATGTCACCCATCGCCACTCTTGCCGTCAAAATTATACCATTGTCAGTTATCAAGCTTAATTAGGTTAACATAAATAACAAACACTCCGTAAGTACGTGTTGAATCATTCCGAAGCTAACACAGCCCATACATTAACAAACTAGGGGTGCCAGTGGGAAACTGGGAACTCAGCCCACTTAAGACTTAACACCCACCGGGCTGACCGCATTGGGTCAAACAGGCTCAAGCGGGCTGACCCTTTTGTCCAGCGGACAGGCCGCATATACCGCATGCATGAAAGATGAAGTCCAGACTCTTAATATAAATATTAAAATAATAATTATAATCTTTTAAAATGTACCGTATTGTCCTCGTGATTAATATGGATCAGAGTTCCTGAGTCTGCACTTGTTAAGAGGATACAACCCTTGTAGACAAGGCAACCACATGAACCCAGGGCTCAGGACCTAGATCTAGGGTTAAAGAGTGTATCATGTGCTAAGTTAGTAGAGATTTTTGAATTTTTTTTCTATACATATATAAAGAAATTCGGTTCCAAACCCAGGGCTATAGCCCTTTTCACTACCAGATGTATACCTTTTACTACCGGTGCTAATTTTTTACAAAACAATTGTAGTAATTTTCTAACCAGAGACTAACTCAAAACAAGATACATGATTAATTCAATAAAGCTTACTTATCACGATGACTATCTCTTAGCTGGATCCGTGGGACGACGGTCTGTGAACCGCAGGGCGCCGGCCGGCAAGGGAGCGATGGGGCGAAGCAGATACAGCGATCGACGGGTTTTTTTTAGGGATACAGCGATCGACGGGTTGAAGGGACGTATTTATATGGACGGCTGGTGCTGCTGTCCTGATCGTATGCCGGGTCGGGGTTCCGAGTCCCGATCGGCAAGCCAGAAAAGCCTATGGGCCAGGAGGCTAGCAAACTCTACTATCCACATAACACAGCCCAAATATACAGGCCTACACACACATCCTGCCCCCCTGTTTCCATGGGCCCGGGGCGGCTGTCCCGCCAGGGCCGGGCAAGAACGCGGTCCTCTCAGAAAAAAAAAACTGCAAGAACGTGCATTAGCAGTGCTCTACCAAATGAGCTACATCTCCTTTATAAATTATAGAGTAAAATACAACACTAGTCCATGAATTCGGCAAAAATGAATACTTGAGTCCACGAAGTCAGAAACGCACACTTAAACCCTTAAAGTGGGACTATTGTGTCACATTAGTACAAAAACGGTTCGACGAGGGTTAAACACGCCACGCGGCCGCCACGTCGGGTTCAGCCAAGACCGCGGGCTGCTACTCCATTTTCTCAGTATTTTTTTTACAAAATCGCCATGCCCGAGCCGCCCGTGAGGGGCAAGGCGGCCTTACCCAGACGAGGATCATGGGGCCTGAGAACCACGCCGTTGCCGCCGCCGCCTCGTCTAAGGTTGCTATTAAGCACATAACGCTCAATTTTCACGAGAGGACGTCGGTGAAGAGGTCACTGAAGCCGACATGGCCGCCACATAACGTGTTTAAATCTTGCCGAATCGTTTTTGGAGTAAAATGACACAGTAGTCCCAGTTTAGGGGTTAAAGTGTGCATTTTCCGAGTTCGTGGACTAAAGTGTTCATTTTTGCTGAGTTCATGGACTAGTGGTGTATTTTACTCTAAATTATAACCCTGCAAGAATGTGGACTATGAGATGTGGGATTTCTTGGTAACGAATCTGTTCATGTTGCTACTTCAGTAGCCATGCTCATTACGAATTCCAAAAATGTGTCATGATGTTTTGTTGGTTTGATCTTCTGCGATATTGGAGTCCTTCTCTGACGTTCTGGTAAAGATCCTGTGGTTCGACAACCTGCACTTTTAGGGGATAATCTTCGGTCCAAGTACGTTCAACGGTCACGGCTTGTCATCTCTTTAGATGGGTGAGTCAATGGGCTTTTTGAAACCTTTGAAGGTAGTCAACATCATGCAGGGGTACGAGTGGTGATGTTACCGCGCCAATCTAATCACAGTATTTTTACTGAAGCACGGACCATTTTTCGTGTTGCAAAGATTGATACCATGGAGAATATGTTTTCGAGAGATTTCATTGTAATTCTTAGTTGTAGGGATTACTTTATAATTTCTTGTGTTTATGATCCCAAGCACTACACTTGTAATGATTTTTTAGATCGAATAAAGTTACAAGTTGATTCAAAAAAACGAATTCCAACAATTAATATGGGCACGTGGACTTTCAGTATGTATGCTAGGCTCTGAAAATTGATTATGTCTATTGAAGTGAATCATGCACGTGTATGTTAGTGACCATGGCGTATTTAATCAGTTAGCCCAACATCTTTTGCTGCATATGGTGATCTAATTAACTGCTTGCAGAACTATCTTTGCTGGCTATGTGAGCCTCTCAATAGGGTGGTTCATGTTTATTAGTAGCTGTTCAAATTGGCTGCCCCTTTTCGAAAAAAAAGTAGCTGTTCAAGTGAGGTTGGCTCCATTCAGTTTAAGTCCTTCTCAGCCGTGTTGATGTATCTTATTTTTCTTTAATAAGCTTAAATTGATTACCAATTAGCATCGTTACCATCAGTTTCCATATGTTCTTTTCAGCCATTTAAGTGTTATACTACCTCAGTTTCTAAATATAAGAAGTCATATAAAAGCTACAAACATCTATAACTCCAAATTTGTCATTATATGTAATTTCATAGTATACTCAATTGATATTGTAGATCTTAGTAGATTTTTCAATAAAATTGGGCAAACTTGTAACTTAGAACAATGTTAGGATTTCTTATATTTAGGAAAGGATGGAGAACCTTATAATCTAATCATAGTAGTTCAGCAGGATTTAAATATTTGCTATGAAAATTCTTATTTGTGCTACATATTTTTTTTTTGCAGTGAGAAGCTCTGCAACGATATGTAAATCTATGTCATACATCGATGGTCATAACGGGGAGATCGACCAATAGAGTAAAATGCATCACTAGTCCACGAACTCGGCAAAAATGAACACTTTAGTCCACAAACTCGGGAAACGCACACTTACACCCTAAATTGAGACTACTGTGTCACTTTAGTCCAAAAACGGTTCGGCGAGACTTAAACACGCCACGTGGCCGCCACGTCGGTTTCATCTAGGACCACAGGTTGCTACTCGATTTCTTAAGGATTTTTTTTCTTCAAAATTACCATGCCCGAGCCGCCTGCGAGGGACAAGGCGGCCGCGCCCAGACGGTGATCCTGGGGTCCTGAGAACCACACTGTTGCCACATGTTGCTATCAAGTCCACAACGCTCAATTTTGACGAGATGATGCCGGTGAAGGGGTCGCCGAAGCCGACGTGGTGACCACGTGGCGTGTTTAAACCTCACCGAACTGTTTTTGGACTAAAGTGACACAGTAGTTTCAGTTTAGTGGTTTAAACGTGCATTTTTCGAGTTCGTGAACTAAAATGTTCATTTTTACCGAATTCATGAACTAGTGGTGTATCTTACTCCGACCTATACTTAGTGTACGTTGTAGTTCACATCTTTGGCCAAAAGCGAGAAGATTCATCTCAGACTCAATAGCATTAGCAATTGCTTGATGATTTGGCAGGCTGATATGAATTGATTCTTGACTTCTACAGTATGAAGTAGTGTTAAGTTTTGGACGTGAATCCATGCTCGTTTCTTGCATGGAAAATCCAGCCGCTCTTGATATACATGAGGGGTGACGGCCGATTGAACAACACACGATTAGAAAAATCAATCTACAAACCTATCCCGTACGTCCTATTCTCTGCTTCTCGTTCATCGTCGTCCTTCATACCAGAAAGCTTCGATCCATGAAGTCGTAGCGGTGGACGAACCGACCTAGGGCAGTTCATTGCCGCCGTGCATCTAGAGGGGGTCCCTCCCGGACGCGTGGGGTTTTGGGTTTCAAGAAATCTCGCCGGCTGTCCTAAGTATCCCGCTTCCGGCGAGGTTGCTCTGGCGACGTGTCTTGCGTATCTCTCTCGACGCCGCAGATACATGTGATGTGTTTGTGTGCGAACACCGTGGGGATGCCGCCAAAACCCCTATTGTGTTACACGGGATGCAGTCTGTGTGGCGCCCCCGTCCAGCCCCACTTGCACCCAAGCCCATTTTTTCTGCATGGACAAACTAGGGGCGGCTGCTGGGAGCCCATTGCGCCGGCCCAAGTTGTACTCTGTTATTTTCTTTCTGCATATTCTTAAAATTTTAATTTCCCCAAGTTTCTTTTCTTGTACTTCAATTTTATTATTTTATCTATAGACCTTATATTTGGAAACATGAACGATTTTCAGATATATATAATTTCTATAGAAATGGTTAAATTTAATTTAATGATCATATGTCTCTAGAAAAACGTTTGTCTAACCCATAAAAAGAATGCTACAAGTTGTCATAAAGAATTTTCATATGTTCTTATATCTCACAAATAATATTCCTTCAATTTTATTATATATGCTCATAATTTTTTTTTAAATTATATACTTTCTTCGTCCAACAAAGGATGTGATGAGGATATCCCACATGTCGATACACCCGCAGCACCTACAGTCACATTACAAGGACCTGTCATAAGAGCTCGCGCATGCCAACTTAATTATCAGGTACTTTCGTTTCTTGGAACGATTCTTCACATAGATGAGAATATGATACTGCCTAAATCAGATGTGTTTGTCACACTTAGGAATGATGGACCTAGCATGGATGAGAGGGACAAGCATTGGAGCATGATCACGCATGGAGATGAAGGCAGCAAGCGTGTGAGGACTGAAGATGGCGTCGCAACGGGAGATTTCAGAACGTTGAAGTCACCATAATGAGAGATGAAGACGTGGGCGAAATATAGAGCTTTTCCCTTCATATTTTCGTCCACATAATTATATGGTGCTGTGTCACCTTTTAAGTTTGGGCTAGGCCCATGTAATTTTCGTCCACATGCATGGGCTGAACTTTAGAGTCCGTATAGGTGAAGGAAACCAACCTAGAGTGGGTTTCGGCCTCCTCTCCCAAGGCTGGCCGCATACCCCTCTAGTCCTCCATATATACCCCCGTTAGGTCTTCGTTTAGATTCGGATTTTGTTTAGTTTAAAACTTAGCTATTCGCTACTCTTCGCCACAGGCACAAGTGTCAAATCAACCTTCTATACTACGTGCTTGCAGAATCCCATCAATAAAGCTTCACCTTTATTCGCAATATCTTGATTGTATCTATAATTTTTGCTTGTTCTTCGGTTGCATGCAGGGATTGATCCTTCATGATCAGGTTGATCTAGCTCCGGCATGGTCAATAACCTCGGAAGTTGGTGTAGCGATCGCTAAGGCGCAACGTCTCGCATGTTTGTAGCCGGTTCGTCAACGTCGACATCCACCCAAAAATCGATAGTTACCGTCTCATCGAAAGATCGGGCACCTTTCCCCTATCAGGATGTCTCAATTTTAACTAAATTTGAATACATATACACTAAGTCATGTCTAGATACATTTAAATTTGGAGAAACTTGAGACATTTTTTGTTGGACGGAGTGAGTACTTAAAAACATCCGTAAACGAGGACAAAACTTTCTAATGTAAGCACACACGTGCTTAGATTAAAAACATCTTCTATTCTTCACATCATATATATATAGCTCTACCCAAAGCTATAGGTGAACGTGTTTTTGTTCAAACTTTGATTTTCAAAACTTGTTTTAGTACAATAATTAAAAAGGTCGGATTGACGACCAAGAAAAGCGAAGCTCTTTTATCACCGCAAAACGAAGAAGATGTTCTCTTTTCATCGGAAGAGCTTAAAAGGGTCTTCCGGGCCTAGATGTCATTCACG
Organism: Brachypodium distachyon; assembly: GCF_000005505.3. Classification (NCBI taxonomy): domain Eukaryota; kingdom Viridiplantae; phylum Streptophyta; class Magnoliopsida; order Poales; family Poaceae; genus Brachypodium; species Brachypodium distachyon. The sequence goes on from NC_016135.3 coordinate 18,478,575, forward strand.
GTGCAACGGGAGGGCAGTCAATACGGTTTTGCTTTGGCCTGCCACCCTGACATCCTGTCTGCTCCTCTCTCCCGCCCTATCGCTGCAGCAAAAGCACAACATATACGGGGACTGGAGAGACATCCTCGCGTCTGCCCTCCAGACCGCGAGGTTCCAGTGCACATCTCCCTTCTCGGTTTCACAGGTAGCGATAGAGCAGAGTACTACGTACTACATCGATGTCTCTACTGTTCTTGAATCCCCGATAATTCCTTTTGTTGCTTGGATCCTGTACGTGTTGCCTCTCCCATATATGGGCTTGTTGCTTAAATCTTGTGAAAACATTTACTCCCTGTTCTTGGATCCTTCCTTTTCTTATTTTTTTTGGGTCCTGCACGCCTTAAACCTTCTCGCGTGGGTTCGTTTCTTAAGCCTCTCCTTGTTCATGAATCCTTCTTTTTCCTTTTTTCTTGGGTTCTCTGCAGACGTCGATCGAGGCTCCAGTGAATCGAGACACGCTCGCGTCTGCCCTCCGGATCATCGCTCTCTTCTCGGTTTCACAGGTAATTAACGCGAGTACTACTACATCGATGTCTACTGTTCTTGAATGCCCAATTCTTTTCGTTGCTTGGATCCTGTACGTGATGCATCTCCCATGGACTTGTTACTTTAATCTTGTAAAAACATTTACTCCCTGTTCTTGAATCATTCCTTTTCTTTTTTTCTTTTTTTGATCCTGCACGTCTTAAACCTTCTCGCGTGGGTTCGTTTCTTAAGCCTCTCCTCGTTCTTAATCCTTCTTTTTTTTTTCGGGTTCTGCACGTCTCAATTGTTCTTGCATGGATTTGTTGCATAAATCTTAGATAAAGCATCCTCCCCTTGTTTTCTTAGTCCTTCCAATGTTCTTGTTTTTGCTGGGATCATGTACGTCTCGCATGCAAGCCGTGCGTTCGTTGCTTCAATCTTTGCCTTTTTTGTTTTTTGTTTTGGACAGGTTTTGTTTTTATATCTCTTCTCTTTTGCTCGAGCGGAGAAACGCATCAGACCATGTCCTGCGTTCGTTGCTTCAATTTTTGCCCCTTTTCTCTCTTTGTTTTTGCATCTCTTCTCTTTTGTTCGAACGGAGAAACGCATGAGACCATGTCCTCTAGTGAAATTATTTTTCTATGATCACGCACGCACGCGCAGAATCATGGTTTTATTTGCGGGTGCTGCTGATGATACAAGGTCGGTGGTTTTGTATATCTAGTTTTAGCTTCTCATCTTCTGTTCGTAAGTCTCGAGATCGATCCCAGCCTAGTCAGCATTTTGGTACACGAGAACAGGTATACGCCAGTGGATTTTTGGGTCTCAGCCTCTGCGGCGTCCTTATCGCAGCCGTCTGTCTACTGCCGTGCACGACATCCTGCCGCACCACCGTGCTCCCGCCATGACGCGGGAGATGCGCCACCGTGCGCGACATCCCGACGGCCGCTCCGCAGCTCCATCGCGCAGTTGGCGGTTGCGGTGGCGGCCGGCTATGCCTCCTCTTCTCGTAATCTCCTTGATTGCAGCATCATCTCTTAATGTCGCTCAAATCGATCCCTAGGAGGTTAGGACGCTGGAGGGGGAGGATTTGAGCGCCGGATAAGGCTGAGCTCCAAATTGCTAGTAACATTCCCCCCTTTCCCTTTGCCAGTTTTCATTTGAGACGTCAAATTACTTGATGCTTAACGTGAGTCGTTGCACACTCGCGCTTGGTTAGTTTCTCTGGGTCCTGCTGACCTGCTCAATTGAATTGTGAAACTCGAGTGCCCGAGTTTAACAATTTATTGAATGGTGAACTCCGTACCTATGCTAACTTGATGCTTAACCTGAGTTAACAATTAATTGGGGCGATCCTATCAACTGCCAGTAGGGTGCCAGACGCAGGATCCTATCACTGCCAGCTCGGGGCGTCCACCGCACGCGCGCACCCGCCCGGCTAGCCTTAAGAAGGCCTCCTTCGCCTTGCATGGACGAGGACGATCCACTGCACTTTTGCTTGCAAAAGAACACGAACACCAGAAGAAAGGTGAGATCACCCACTCGCCTTACCTCTTCTCTTGTACGAGTTAATCCCTCTGTTCCTTCTCCCCAAACCCCTGTTCCTCCTCCAAAACCCTGTGAGATTCTCTTCCTTTGCGTGTCCCACTTCTTCGATCGCGCACGTTATATGTCCTCAATCTCTTGCTCCCGATATTTCTAAAAAAATCTCTTGCTTCCGCTTCTTCCTTTTAGTGCTAATGTTGCTGCACTGCTTCTCGTTGTTGGTTTTGGTTTTGTCATCGAGTAGTTTTGCTCGCATTGTGATCTTGTCTTGGAGTTGAAGGAGGCAAATTATCGAGCACCTAGCCACCTACTTATCACATTGCAATAAAAATGGCTGTGTGCATCAATTGATGCAGAGGGCCGGGGATCGCTTTCTCTCTTCGAAAAAAACCCTACTGATCAGTGGTGATTTCGACTGGCCCTATCTTTGAACTCGACGGTATTATTTGTCCAACTCTCCTGCCGTTGTTCTTGATGCAAGGATTTTGGAGTGGTTTTGATTTCGTTTTGAGCTCATGATTGTTGTTCTTTACACTAATCTGCAAGTCTACATTCTTGTTACAAAAGGTGGTGTCACATTATTGTTGTCTCTTGTATGTAACAGTTTTTCATATACTCCTGTGCTTTTGGGTCTTCATCTCAGTTTGATCGGAATTCCTGCAGATGGTGGACGAGAAGCAGATGGGCCCGGCGCAATTGATTCTTGGATATTTGGGCCAACTGTCCGCTGTCATTGTCCTGGGTATTCCAGCGTAAGTACGAGTTCGCCTTTTCTTGTGTTTTTAGTTTTTACAATTGCGACTGGGGCGGAATTCTATGAGGTATTAATATATGCAACGTACCGATTTCGCATTCGCAGTTGTACTACATTTGTACATATCTGCAAGCAGAGATCCGTCGGAGAGTTGTCTTCGCTGCCCTACCTAGCGGCTTTGTTCAATTCGGGCGTCTGGATCTTGTGCGCTCAGATATCTGATGATCAGTTTGTCCGATGGCTCAATATCGGGGGCGCCTTCGTCCAAGCTGTGTACCTGATCATTATTTTTGCTTGCTCCTCAACTGTCCAGCGCCCTTGGCTATTTGGGTACTGCTTGTCTACCATCGTTGGGTATAGTGTTCTCGTTGGATTTTTCTTCACAGGCCGGAGGAGTTACTTTGATTTAGTTTGCATGTTAAGTGGAGTGGTGTCTGCTGCTTCACCGTTGCTCAATCTGGTAGATGTCTTCTTTTTTCTTATTATTTCTACAAAATAATCTATCCGTCGTTGCATGAATCTTTGATTTCGAAATTCACATATGCATGTATATATAATTATGTTACAGGGAACCGTCTGGCACCACATGAGCATGCGCAGCATGCCACCGTGGCCAGTCCCCACTGTTTCTCTGGTGAACTGCATAGTCTGGACTTCCTATGCGTGTGCAGGGAACGATATTATTTGGTCAGTCGCGGTAGGTATTGGGCTATTGGCATACGTTCATCCACATATAAATACTTGTATGTGAACATTACTATTGCTTATGAAGAATTGTTTGTTTTAACAGGTACCTAGCATCGGTGGTATTGTCATGGCGTTCATCCAGATTCTCTTACACCTCTGTTGCTTTTTCATCGATTGGCCAGAGCTGGGGCAGCTGGACCTGGACGATACCGCTCTGTTAGAGGAGGCTTGAGTCGCATATCTATCCCCAAGAAACATTCAGTTTTAGTCGTCTATCTATCCCCAAGAAACATTCAGTTTTTAATTCATGTCTCTGTAAGAACGAGAAAATTAAATTATTCCTAGAACTTGTTGTGGTTAACTAAAAGCACGTGTTGTCCACGTGGAGTACTAGGTGTAGTTCTCTGGACCAACCCTAGCGCGCGCAGGCAGAAAACATTTTAGTTTCTGGAACCAGTACCTTTCGCTACTGAGCTCCTCTCCGTCAGCAATCGGCCGGTCAGGATATGACGTTGCATGCCACCCCGCACAAGCACAACGATGTGATATTGGACTCGGCAGGTGACAACACCATCCGGTTTCAGATGAAATTCAGTAACAGCATCCTAAATTCCGGTGCAACTGCCATAAAAATAGAACAGCTAAAATAGAGTCAAGGTTTTCATTTTAAACTTACATCTATATCCCACATGAGATGTACAATACATAACCATGTCCAGAGAGAGAGAGACTGCAGACAGAGACTATCTACAACTGTCGTAGGCCAATCTTCGACCACCTATACGATATTTACAGGAAAATTGACTTTTCTATCCTGTTCTCCATTCCCTGAGAAGCAACAGAATAGTATACTATAGAAAGACTGGAGGAACTAATTTTGTCTAACATAGATTTGCCAAACATACCACCCAAAGGTTAAGGAATCCAAGGCTAGAGAAGAATCTTGCAAGGATTGACGATTCTACTAGAGTATCATCTGTGGAAGCCAAGAACACCTTTTAGAGTTCAGCCATCCCACAGAACGTCGCATCGTCGGCTGGTGAATATTGTTTTCTCTTCTTTGTACTGCTCTCAGGAACTCCTCTGAGCTCAGGTTCCCATCCTCATTTGTGTCAAACACATGGAAGATGACTTCCACCACTCTGTCGGATAATTCAACACCGCAGACCTATAACACAAAAAAGAAACAGCATGACATCAGTCAGAACATGTGTTACAGTGGCTACAAGACTGGACAGCTAGAACAGGCAGCAGATTAGTAATCAACTGAACACTTGAGATATCAAAATGAGAAAGTACAAGAAGCTTAGTACAAAATCTCACATGCTGTGCCGCAGGCGTTAGATCATGTTTTGTCAACATCCCATTTACTTTGCCATAAGCAAATATAGCCATCGTCAACGGTTCCAACCTTCGACGTAAACCCGCAAATGCCTTAAAATCCTAAAGCTCCAAGAAAACATCTATAAGAAATCAAATCAGAAAATAATTCTGTATGAAAGACCAACATGGCAATAAGTCAAAACCTCAAAGGTGATAGCAAGTGCTTGAGATAAGGGTTGTTGTCCAACATATCAACTTTATCAAGTAGTTTGCTGATGTGATTCATGTCAGCAGAAGCAACCATGGACAATGCAAAATCCTTTGCCAGGATAGTTTCCGTTGACTTGACATCATAATGACTGAAATCCAGACGAATAATCAGCAGAAAAATAAATCAAGGGTCTGAGAAAATATAGGGAGCCTAAAAGATTAACAGAAGGGAAAATACCGGATCATTGCTAAATCGATGATTTCAAACTATAGATCAACAACACACTTTAAATGAAGAAATCACATGGTATGTTCCCGAAAGTATTGTAGATCAACAGACAAACAAATGGCACGTAGTGAATATGCCATTTACTTTAAACCTCACATGAAACATTATTACTAATTAATGAATAGTAACATGACGTACTAGCAACAACCAGTTTACAAATATAACTATAGCCTATTTAAAAGGCATACAATTTCACCAAGTTTTCGTAGATGATGGGAGATGTGGAACAATGAAATTCTTACATGGAAATATGTCAGTGTTTTGCATTCATGTGCAAGAATATGTATTGTGAAAAAAAAAAGGATCCTTGGTTCACAATGTGGATGCTTTTTTCTTTTATGTTAAATCACGGTACATGATTTATACTCTCTGCACAAGTCATTGAATATGCATGCAATAGTGAGAGACTGACGATAGGAGTGCACAAAAGAATTATGGAAGAAGAAAATCACCTCGTCATGCAATTCCTTCAAGAAACTTGTGAACTTATCGAAGTGTAGAGGTTCATTCCCATCATTACCAAAGAAGTACTCAACCAACACCATTTTCCACAGACTGGACAACTTTAAATCCAGTGCGCAAGCCATCCCTATGCATAGCTCCTTGTCTGTTACAGGACCCCATCAGTGCCATTACTCTTTCTTGAACTCTTCTCTGTCTATCTCCCTGTTAATGACACATGGCACATAAGGACGACAAAATTGCAGAGAAGAAGCTGGCCAAAATTACAGAGAAATTAACTGCATGCGAATTATCACAGATAAACAACAATATAGCACAAACAAGACAATATTCAAACGTATCTTGTTTATGCATAAATCCAAGAGAACATAAGGGGAAAACATACCTTTAGCAGCATCAGTAAACAAAACATGTGTACACGATAAAACAAAGAAAGTGGACTGAAGCCATTATGGTCTACAGAGTATTAATTTCTATATCTCCCCCTATCAAAAAATTGTGTTTGATTACTTGTTTTACATGCAAACAAAACCGTGACAGATTTAAATCAAAGAACAGCCACATGGAAGATACTTATCATTCTGCAGCTGGAAAAATATGACTGAGTAGAACTAGGACTCACCCGCTGAAGTTAACATCAAACATTTTGAAAGCTGCACTGAAGTTTGACTCAGAAATGCTCAGCAATGTAACAAAAACTATGTACCTGCCAAAGCCACCTAAACTGAAGCAAAAATCTACTTAGAAGTAGGTCATACGCAAACAATGATTCCTCTTAAAAACTATTGAAATATAAATCATGTCGCTAAACCAAATGGGTCATACATTAGCACCTCTGAATTTGGAGCTTATTCTCGCAAGAACACTGTGGCAATACAAATTTACAAGTCATATAATTCATTTACTCTGAATACAATCAAGTGATTACATACTGTTGCTAAGATAATATCATAATTCAATTACTCCTAAACTAGTGTGAAATATCACAAATACTCTAACACACACATAACCATTTGGGTACTACCCTCATACTTTCGGGTAACTACCCTTACATATTCGGACACCCCCCTCACTTCTTGAATGCCATGCCATTTGTTGCACGCTTGTTGGATCAAGCCCCAACGGTGCGACATGCCGGACTCGTTGCGATCGTGGGTCAACATCGCGAACTCCCGATCAATGACCCAACGCTCATCATACGCCGCCTTCAATAGGTGTCGGCACTTTGATTCGCACCGGTGAAGGGATTTATGCTCATGACCTTCCAAGTTTCGGCGAGGCACTCGTCCTCCTTGGAGGTCCATTTGGGGCCTCGGCCTCCGCTGCCGGCCTTCTTCTTCTCGGCGGCCGCCTTCTTCTTCCCCCTCGGCTCAGCGACGGCTGGCTCCTCTGTCCCGTCGGCCCATCCCTCTTCGGCTCCCTCTTCAGCCTCCTCGTCGGCGTACGCCTCTTCTTCTTGGGTGTAGGAGTAGTTGGCGTGCTGGGAGCCGTCGTTGATCATGTCGCCCATAATCGACTCTCCTTGGGACATTCCGTCAAACGAGTTGGGCGCGGCCCAGCTGCCGCCGGCGGGAAACGTCTGGAAGGAGGCGGACGGCGAAGAACCGCCGTAGGGAAAAAGGGGGGGGGGCGAGTGGGGTAGGGTGCACCCTTTCGGACAGCACGACAGATGGTGAGTGGTGGCGGCATTGCTGGTCGTCCTCTTCCCCATGTGGATCTAGGGATCACGAGTGCTTCAGATTAGGACACGACCTGCATTAGCGTCACTTCCTTCCAACATTTCCCCCCATGACACGAGTAGGTTGTGGGAGCCCTTTGTGTCAAGAGCTAGTCAGCGCGAGTGCAAATGTCGACTGATATAGAAATGGTGGATGGCGATATGGCAGATTCGACAAAAAAGTGCACCTAATTTCTCGGCAGATTCTACATTACCCAATACTCCGTGGAGGCAAAACGGAGTATCAGGGAGGGTGTTTTTGACTTTTAACATTATTAATATTAAAAAAAAAGTTCATCTCCGTTGATTCGTTTCTCCGCCGATTCTGCTAGTTTCTCCCATGCCATCCCGCCGCCGGGTCCTCGCGCTGGGCCGTCGCCGCCCCCCACAGCCCGCACCACCGGCGCCTCCCATCCCGCGCCGCCGGCGCCTCTGCCGCCTTCCCCGTGCGCCGCCGCGGTCCCCTCCCAGCCCGCACCACCGGCGCCTCCGAGCCCGCGCCGCCGCCGCGTCTGCCGCCTTTCCGCACGCGCCGCTGCGTTCCTGCCTGCGCGTTGCCGCCACCGCCATCCTCACTGCCCTCTCACTCTCTCAGCCCGCGCCGCCGCCCTCTTAGACCGCGTCGCCGCCATCCTGCAGCGCGCCGATGCCGCCGCTTTCCCATCCCGTGGCCACCATTGCCCTCTGAGTGCACCCCGTCCCAGCGCGCGGCGGCCGCGCCGCCGTCCTCCCAGCTGCTCGCGGCCGCTGCCATCCTCTAGGTACTTTGGCGAAGGGGGAAAGCAAACTGACGACGTTGTTTTTCTTTACCTTTTTACCCCGGACTTTTTACTACTCCACCTTGTCCGGAGTTCTCGAAGGGCCGGAGGCCGAAATTTTATTAAGGAAGAAAAGCATAGTACAAGGAGGTATAAAGAGTAGTCAAATGACTAGAAGGAGCAGAAATGTATCTGCACTACACAGCACCACTGAAGCAAAGCTAGCAACCTGGGAATCACAGGAAAACCACAAGAAAAACAACAGAACAAGCTACATAAAAATCAGATCGCCACAATGCAGCCTGCTGCTTTCCAGGAGCGAAGATCTTCAATGATCAGATCGACCACCCGCTCGACCGTGGCTGCTTCCTGCTGGAAAATTCTGGCATTTCGTTCCTTCCATAGCCTCCAGTGGACAAGGATTGTGAAAGTATCGAAATCTCTCCGCAGACTCTTGGGGACGCGCTTACGAGCTTCAGTCCAGCACTCTTCGGAACTGCAGAAGATAGAACCGGGGATGGGGAAGTGGGCACCGGACCACAACCGGAGCTAATGCCAGACCTGCTGTGTGAAGTGACAATATACGAAGAAGTGAGGACAACACTCATTAGCCGAGGAGCAAAGAGGGCAGGTAGGAGTTGATACTCCACTCAGCTAATCTGAGTCGTTAGATCAAAGGTAATGAACGGTCCAAATTAATTTCAGGTAGCTCAATTTGTCAGGGTAAAAAGCCATGTCTCGTCTTTTGGCTATATTAGACAACGTCGATGCTCCTGGATCGTGTTTGACCTGTTTGGTTAGACTCGGCAATAGCGGCATATGGACGAAGGTCCCCTCTTGAAGGCGTTGTGTTTCGTGTCGATCCCATATAAGCTGCTGGTGGTGGGGATTTGGAGCTCATATAAGCTCGGGAGCGGTGGTGGAGGGGCTTGTACAGGAGCCAACGACGCCTCCAGGGCTCGCGCAGGGACCTCGTTCACCGGCATGCATGCCGGGCGCTCTGTAGTTGTTATCTGCCGAAGCCGGCCCTGAACTTTTACCAATTCCGGAGACACCGATGTTCGCCTGCGTGTCCAGATTTCTTTGTCTGACGATGTAATCCCAGGCCGTAAGATTGGGAGGCGCGGCCGGCTTCTGCGTCATGTACCTGTACATGGACCCGGCCGCCGTTGTCGAGTTCTGGGCCCTAAACCCCGCACCCGCAGCCGCCGTTGTCGAGTTCTTGGCAGGGGCCTCGGCACCGCCCGGCCACCTCGGGCAGCTGCCCGGACTTCCCTGTTAAACTCTCTTTAGAGCAAAGGAAGCATGGTCATGGAATCAGCTGATTTTTTAGGGGCAAAATCTAACTATTAATTTTGGGAGGAGGGGCAAAATCTAGCTTAGAATAACATCTATTTTGCCCAGGCTCTGTTGTTCGGCTGGCTCCGCCACTGGTTCTTGGGCTTACGCGACCCCCGCGCGCGGCGCAGCTGCCGGGCCCGGCTTCTTGGCCTTGGCTGCCGTCTCTGCTTCCTGTTCTTGGGCATGGCGTCGGCGTCGAAGTCGGCCAGGCGTTTGTCGCCGGGCTCACTACTTCTCTCGAGGAACGCGAAGAGGTTGACGCTGGGCTTCAACCCCGCCATGTCGGTCTCACCGTCTCAGGCGTTTGTGCGCTTTGCGCAGTTCTGCGGCTCGTGGGCCTAGAAACAGCGCCCTGGGCAGCCATATATAGGAGCGTGGCAATCCGAGGCGGACACGATCATGCGAGCCAAGGGAGCTCAATCTCTCCTTCCCGTAATATTCTCCGTCATAACATGAGGCACGTACGCATCTTTAGATCGTCAATTTAGCTAGTTAAATATAAATTAAATAATTAAAAAGTTGTATCATTACAAAGTTCTTTCGATAACGAATGTAATGATGTATTTTTTGTTAAGAAACATACATATTTAATTAATTAATTTGAGTATGTAGGGATGGGTGCGTGGCTCATATTATGAGACGGAGTGTAATTTTGAATTCCGATACAAACTAGTGTTTTTTTTTGGCAGTCCGAGACGAACCAGTGATTGCCTTGCACCTTCTTCCTGGTGGACTTCATTGGAGTGGTTCTAGCGGTCGTGTTTGTTGATTGTGTCTGCTAAAACAAAGTCTGCAATTAAACTTGGGCGTACGATCGGATCAATAAAGTCTAGTTCAAAATCCGAAACTAGCCAAATTAAGGTGTTTACTTTTTTTGACGAGAAATTAAGGTGTTTACTTAGCAGGTAAACACAACTGAAACAAGCCGCCAAGGTCAGGGCTTACTCTGTCTGAGCAGAAGGCCACCGCCTGGCGATGGCGGGCGTGCCGTGCTCAACGGGAGGCACCTCGTTCCTGTTCGTCTCGTTGCTACGAGCACACCAGACTTCATATTAGATTTGATGGGCCAGACAGTTTAATTACATGTCAGTGTTACTCTTGATCTACCACGTTGTGTTAAGAAAACATGCATCTTCCACCATTTTGGTCAACACGACACAATTAGGCCTCCTTTAATTCATAGGATTTTCATAGGAATTTTTTTGTGGGGGATTTTCATAGGGATTTTGTAGGATTGAAATTCTTAGGAAATTTCCTGCGTCGGTCGTTTGATTCGTAGGATTGAATCATATATGAATTTTCCGAAATGATTCATTTGTACTACATTTCATAGGAAATTTTCCATCCACTCCAACCTCTTGGTAGAATTCCTTTGATTCAATCAGACAAACTTTGGGACAAACAAAATCCTATAGGATTCAAGTAGACATGGCATAGCAATATCCTTCATTTATCCTATTCCCGTATTTTTACAATTCTATGAATTGAAGAGGCCCTTGTACAATTACCAATCACAGATCTTAAGGTTTTTTTAGGAGGTGTGTGACTTACTTAATTTTGGGTCATCACAATGTTCTACGGTACAAGTTATCAAGTAAAACATGTACGTGTATATTTACACGGTTTTGCTATTGAGAATTTGCCCGGTAATTTTTTGTTTGCCGCGGTAACCGCATTTACCCCCCTGCCCCTCGTTTAAAAAATGCACATGTCCGGTAGCCAAAAGCTTGGTTAGAAACCAGTTGTCGTGTTTGACCGTCGGATCTTAATCGAACGATGTCATGTGAGAGATGATAGAGCGGGCATGACCCTCAAATCTTAATCCATCGGATCTAGTTCGTCGACTTAGATTTAAGACATGCTCGTATTTATAACATGCAACTTGCAAAATTTCATCCAACGTATAACCATATTTTTATTCTCCATATAAACAAAATAAAAACTGATTTTTTTTTGTTCAGGAGCTTACTCATCCAAGAATATGACTATGTGACCCGTGAAACCGCGCCGCTCAAGCCAGAGGGCATGCGCGGGCTCCATGCGCTCGGAGGTAGGTGCGCAGGCATGCTCGCCGGCATGAACGCGCACATGCAGCGACGAGCTAGCTAGTTCGTCGCTCCAGCTGCCCGAGAATGCAAGATCGAGGGAAGCACCAGCACGTGCGATTCGTGCCACTTCAGCATTTGCAAACAAATAACGTGGCACTAGCGCGATTTCTTGGACACTGGGAGGAGGATGGGCGGAACGGCGTGGTCGAGCGCGCTCTCGCATAGGCGATGGGCCGTGTGGTATGCGATCCTCCTCAAGCCTGATTGCCTCCCGATCTACGAGGGTTCTCTCCTTCTCTTCCCGGATTCGCGTCACGCTGTCCTGCTTGCGGTTGATGGAGAGATCATTGATGATCGGCTTCTCCCGGCAGTGGAAGTGATTTGTGAAGGCGGGTGGATCACCTTCCCCTGTCATCGGGCGGAGATTGGTTTGTCCCTCACTGAGGACAAGGACCAATGTTTTCTGTCGGCGGCGGCGCCGTCGTTCATCCCGCGCGGGCGGGTGAAGCGACCGCCCCCGTACACGGGTTCGATCTCTGTGCTTTAGTGCTAGTCCCTGGATCGACTCACTAGCACACACAGTTTCGAGATGTAATATCATAGAACAAAGGTCTCAATATTACAACGAATCATCCAGAATTTAAAGGTACTTACAACTCGCATAACCTCACGGGTTAGCTGAAAATAAAACAACTGTTTAGCAGCGGAAAGCGAAAGATACAAGGGCACATCAACACCACTGTGAGAGCGTGTTGGAATGTAGGCCCGTAACCCAAACAAGCAGAACGTACATCTTACTCGTCGTCGGAGCTTCCTGCATCATTAAACGATGCAGCCACTAGGGTCAATACATTGAATGTATTGGCAAGATTCACTAGGAGTTATAATAGAACCTACCAAGTATATGCAGTATTTGGCAAGGTGGAGTTCAGGCTGTTTGCGTGGAAGCAGAACATAAATTACCCTACTACAAAGGAATGTTATAATAATGTTAACTATTGGACACGGGGTAGACACACCCATGCTCCTATTAACCTAGAGTACATTGAAGTGGATTTTTCAAGTGCTCCTACCCTGTTCAAACCATTCATTTTATTTAAGAAATTGGAATGAGTGAGACTTTCCTTACAGCTCCACATCTAGTTGCTCAAATTGTCCGTTGCCGGGGACACGGCTAAGTACTTAGTTTTGACGCTCTCGAGAGTTTGTACACATTCCCCACAAGAAACCGACGTGTTAATCCCTTGCTGTCCTCAGGGTAGAGTAGCAACGGCGTCGATTACGGGATTTTCAGAGTTAATTCCCTAAACCACGAGAGAATCACGCTCCCCCTACACATTCTACCTCAGTACAATTCCTCGGGTCTAGATTCATACAACTTACTCTTGTCTCGCCAGAGCCCATATAGCATTGTGGTTGTACTAGAAGCTTCTAAATAGGAAACTAGTCCAGTCTCAGTTACCCCAGGTGGCATTCCACATTTGCAACGTAGGCGCTCCCCGAATCCACGGGAGAGACGTCCATGGACGATCCATTCCTGAATCCACAGGAACTCGACTCAGAGGGACCCATAGAAATGGACCTGACGCCGCTAATCCTCAAAATCCTCAAAGCAGCCCACCCAGGATGGTTCATTGAATTAGTTGTTTTGCCTTACATCTAACAAAAACTTTTCATATAGCCAAAGGCATAACAATAAATAATGTAGTTATTTCCCCCACGATACTACCATAGCCTAGCATTCAACTACAATCGATGGCAACTTTGGTAGCAAGGTAATGGCGAGGGTAAACTAGACTACCTGGGATTTATAGCTAGCATAGAAATACGAGTAATATTTCTGATGCAACCAATAAAACATCTAGTGCATAGTAAAATATTTAGGAGAATGATCAAAGTGAACTTGCCTTGTCCAAGGTTGTGGTAGTTCTCGCACTCTTCGCAACAACAATGATTACACTCCACACAATCTAAAATAAAAGGAACACACACAATAAACACAACATTCAATACAAAAACCATGCCATGATGCATATGCTATGCTGATGCACACAAAGGTTACTTCTAAGGTAAGAAGCTTCGTTTCTGTTTTGGAAAGTTTTTCAAATGGTTTGGACAGATTATACAACATCAAAGTGGTAATTAATATGCAAGAAACATGGATAGGGTTTAAAACAAAAGATCGAGCGGCTTTTGTAATATAGAGCAATATTTAACTTGTATGCCATGATTATACACAATATAATTTCTTTTCCGGTCCTATTGGACAGAGAACAAGTTTAAATAATTTTACAGCAAAATAACATGCTCAAAACTATTTTGAAACAATTCATTTGAAATTTAAACCATATTCAACCATTCTGCAAATAGCTACTGTCTAAGTTATTCAAAACTGAAATTAAACAGTGCCAAAATACTCTACACGTTGTGACGATTCCAGAAAGGTGCGGACCACAATTTTTGGATAAAAAGTTTAAAAGATATAAGGTTTTGAAGTTGTAGGGGCTTTTCTGCAAAAGTGCATTTTCTAATTCGGCCGAATTAAAATAAAACAAAACGCACTGACACGTGGCAGCGCGGGATTGGCCCGGGACTAGGGTTCCGGCAGGCGGACGAGCGTGCCGGCGGCGGCGCGGGGCGGCTGCGGGGCAGCGGAGCGCGGCAGGCGGCGGGCGCATGGGCGGCGCGGGGCGCGGGAGCGCGCGGACGGCGCGGGGCGGTGCAGCGCGGGCTCGCGGGCGCAGGCGGCGGCGCGGGTGCGGCCGTCGCGGAGGGGGCGCGCGGGCGTTGCAGGGCGGGCTCGCGGGCGCGAGAGGCGGAGGCGGCGCGCGGACGGGCAGAGCACGAGCGGCGGGCGGCGGCGGCGGCCGACGCCGGGGAAGACGGCGGACGGAACGGAGCACGGCGGCGGCAGCCAAACACCAAGGCGAGCGCGTCACGGCGTTCGGGACGAGGAGAGGAGAGAGGCTAGGGGGGTGGCGCGGGGAGAACCTCACCGGAACGGCGGAGAAACGCGAAGAACGGCGGTGGCAGCAACGAACTCCGGCGAGAAATTAATCACTAACCGATGCGAAATTGATTCGGTCTGGTTCGGCCGGTTTTTTCTTTTTTTTAATCTATTTTCTGTTTTTGAACCTCAAAATTGATTCGGAGCTCCAAATCACTCCAAATAAAATGCAACAAAATTTGTATAATCATATTTTCACATGATATAACTTTTGGAACAAGAATTTTTTCAAAATAAAATATTTAAAAATACATTTGCCTATAAAATGGCTTTTAGGGCCCTTAGGCTATCGAATCAAATTATTTTTTTCAAAATACTTTCAAAAGCCAATTTATGGGATAGCTCTATATATGCATTAAAACTCTTTTTACCACAATACTCTCATGGGTTAAAATGCAAATACTCAAGAGCAAGATCAAAGCCCAAAATCAAATAAAAGCATTTTTGCAAAAGGGTTTTCTGGGCAAACTTTAGGGTTTTGAAAATGATCAAATGCAAGGGTGACATGATGCTTATGATATGCAATGCATATGAAGAATTTTGAAAATTGGGATGTTACAGCTGGAGACCTCGGGTGCTGCTTCGCCCCCCAAGATGATGGCGTCGGGTCACCATGGATGTCGGGACAGAGGTCCGGGTCAAGATATTGCGGCTTCCGCTGTGACAGGCAATTGGTGGCTTCGTCGGACTCCGGGATGTTTGACGACAACGCCCGAAGTTTCGACAGGCGATTGGCGGCAGTTCCCTTCCCAATTCCGGCCGCAGCCTCGACACTCGATTGGTCGGGTTTTGGAGGTGGCCATGGGCGGGAATAGTGCTCCGACTTTGGTTGGAGCGGAGACTACGACTTTGACCATGGACGGTTCGGCTCGTGCTGACTCGGATTTTTTAGGGTTTCGGGGGGATGCCCTTGTGGCAGACCAATTCCCCTCCCTACCTACCACCACCTCCTCTGGAGTGGTGACTCTGCTCGCGGGTGTCCCGGACGCTCGGCGGACATACAAGGAAGTGCTGCAGGCGGTTCCCAGGCGGCGGCGGAAACGCAACCGGCCGACGAGGCACAAGCGGATGGCGGATCGTGCTCGTGGTGGTGGGGGTCTGGATGGTGGTGGCCGCAAGGAGGTTTTGTGAGCTCCGTCTTCGGATGCGTCGCGTTTCCCTGCCAGATCGGGAGGATCTGGTACCGGAGTGAGCGCCCCGACTCGGATCTCCTCTGGGCCGGCGACTTCGAGCCGTGGGCCGAGTGCAGGAGGACCTCGCCCCTATGCCGCGGGGGCCGCTGGAGCGGGGAGCTCACGACCGGGGGCTGGGACATGGAAGCCCAAACAGCTCGTGGCGGAGGCGCGGGCGGGCTCTGCTTCCTCTCCGGCTAAGGTACGTTCTCCTTCTGCTGGCGGGGAGCCGGCTAAGCCAATTCTGTGCTACAAGTGCGGTGAGATAGGGCACGTTACCAAGGATTGCAATGTTCAGGTGCTGTGTTTGATCTGCGAAAAGAATACGCACATCACCTCGCGCTGCGTTTGGCCCAATCAGACAAAGCTAGTGATGCAACCTGTTGGGCTGGGGTCTCCGGAGTTGGGATTTTTCTCTGCTCAGTTCGCCAAGACGCCCAAAAAACAAGATCAGGCATCTACTCTTGGTTTGGTTCTTGTCGCGAAAGGGCCGCTCTCTGCTGGAATGCTGGAAGCTGGGCTGGCAAAACAATTCCGTGATAATTGGACATGGAATGCTGTGCCTAAGGGGGATGATTTTTTGGTTCAGTTTCCTTCAGCGGATGATCTGGATAGACTTGATGGGTTTGATGATTTCCGTCTTAAGGGATCAGATGCTTATATTCGTATTGAGCATGCTGTCTCTGAGGTGATTCCCAAAGGCAGACTTCATACCATCTGGATCCGGGTGGAAGGGATTCCTCCGATCATGAATAATTACAGAGGTCTATGTGAGATTGGCTCTCTGATTGGAGTTGTGGATGAGATTTTGGACTCACTTGACATTATTCGTATTAAGGTTCATGCAAAGAGTCTTGATATACCTGTTGTTCTTGATTTCAGTGATCCACCATACCTGTTTGATTTTTTCTTCTCTTTGAAGACTGTGGTGGTTCCTCGATATTTGAGACAAGGAGACAATGCTGGCAAAAGGGCTCTAGTGGATTCTGGACAAGGAAATTTTGGATCCCCTAAAAAGATGAAATCTGCTGCTAAGGTACCTCCACCTACTGTCCCATCTGGGGTGCCTATGGGGAAGGACTTCCCTGCAGTGGTTTATTCCACTGTAGGAACATTCATTATTTCAGATGAAGATCAGATTGGTGTAAGCAATGTGCCCTACAATCAGTTAAGCACTAGTGAGAAAGACCATCTGGCTGCTGTCAAAATTCAACAAGGAGAGAATGATGCTTTTATGGCCACCATTCCAGAAGATGACACTACTGCTGATTCTGTTTTAGACAAAGAGGATGGCCCTGATGGACATGATAACCTGGAGTCAGTTGTTGATGATGTGACTGATGAAATTCATAGCAGCTAGGAAAGGGTTAAACTTACTCTTGATCAAGATCCTGATTCACAGGATTCTTTTTGAGCAAAGGTGGCTAGCATTTAAGGTCTCAGTTGTCCAGTCTCACCTCTTCTTCCCTCTGTTGAGACCAAGAAGGGGCCAGGCTTGGTACACAAGGGGAAGATGGGGATTGTCAAAGAAGTTAGGCGCAATGAAAGGTTTAAGGGGCAGCAAGATGCTGACAGAACTGAACTTGCCATGAAGAGGACAGAGCTGAAGAATACTATTACAGGTACTGTTAGTACTTCCCAATCTATTCCTACTGTTCTTAACTCTGATGATTCCCTGCTTTCAAATATGACTGAGCATTTAGGTGTTAGTGTGCATTCTTTTAATCTTTTTGTTGGACATTTTGTGGATATAATTAAGAATCTTGAGTTGGCTAGAGTAAACTTGTATAGAGAAAGTAAGTGTGTGTCGCACCAGTGGCACCCGGGGTACCACCGTTGCGCGACGCGTGGGCTTCGTCTTCGAGTTCCTGGAAGGGTCTCATCCCGGGCAGCAGCCACAAGCAGCCCGGCAAGCTACCAGCCTGGAAGGGCTAGCGGGGCTTCAGGGAATATTCCCGCCTGGACACCTCCCGGGGAGCCACTTGCCGGGAGGGGGTTCCCGGGTGTGGTCAGGCCTGGGCGCCTCCCGGGAAGCCACTTGCCGGGAGGAGGGGTTCTCGGGCACAGGCTCCCGCCACAAGGGTGGGGCCCAGCGGGCAGAGCAACGGCGCCACGCGGGCGCGTGCCAGGCGTCGAGTGCGCAGTCTCACCAGGGCGAGGAGTGAGGCGCATGGCGCATTACATGAGCCGACAGGAGGGGCGTTACCCATCTAAGTCAGGTGAACAGTGGCTGTCCAATCCTACTTTTAGGGTTTTAGACCCCTAGCAGTGGAGTTAGCGCTCATGCACGCTCACCAGCGCACCGAGGGGGAGTTGCCATGTCTCCCTGCTCGCCACTTGTTATGCATGCACCGTGGCACTTGTGGTATCCCCTTGTCTATAAAAGGAGCACCCCCGCCGACGGTCAAAGGGTTCGAATCCCAGTTGGTTCCAGTAGGCTATTCTTTGGGTTCAGCTCGATCAACTCACAGTTAGCTTCTAGCTTTAGCAGAGCAGGGTAAGGAACACTTGGCCAGAAAGGAGAGAGTACCCGGGAACTCACCCGGCCACCTGTAAACACTCGGTTTTGTAATAATATGAGCTCAGACAAGCAGGACGTAGGGTTTTACACCTCCGGGTGGCCCGAACCTGGGTAAAAACGTGTGTGCATGTGTTCCTAACTTGCATGCATTCTGGGTGGAACACTTTGCAGTTTGCATACGCCATCGGCCACGCCGGCGATCGCCGGAGCGATCCCCGACGCCCCTGCCGAACCTAAAAGGGGGTGTGCCAGCACGCCCCCGGTGTCGGAGCCCCGTGCGACGACAGTGTGACAAAACTATGAAGGAACCTGCTGATACTGGTCAGTTTGAGTTAGTGTCTGAAGAGGTAGAGGATTTGTTGACTAACAGTGAGGATGACAACATCTCTGATTTACATGCTTATTCTGACAGAATTAAGCTAAATAAATCAAAGAACAAAGTTGTTAAACTGTGCTCCCCTGTCTTCAGGGTTGAGCCAGGATAAAGAAGGGTAGACCCCCAAGGAAATAATCTTTTCCATGTCAGGAATCTTCTGGAACTGCAGGGGCCAGGGGCTACCTGAAAAACAGAGGTTTCTTAGGGAAATGATTTTGGATCATGGTGTTCCCTTCATTGTTCTTGAAGAGACAATGAAGAAAGAATACACTGATGTTTGGTTCAGAAATATTTCTGGACCTAGAAATTTTATTTGGCAACAGCTTACCCCTTCAGGTAGATCTGGTGGTCTGCTTCTGGGGGTTAATGCTGATGTTATGTCTGTCCTGGAAGTGGAAAATGGTGTTCACTACATTAGGATGCATGTATTGGATAAACATTTCAAGTACAAAATGCATCTCATTGTAGTTTATGGACCTGCTCAACATGATCATAAAGACAGTTTCCTGGCAGAATTTCTCATCTTTGCAACTCTGTCAAATGCCCTGTCATCATAGGTGGGGATTTTAATATCCTCAGGAAAACCTATGAGAAAAATAAGCCTTGTGTACTACCTAGATGGAGTCATTTATTTAATTCCATTATTGAACATAATGGACTAAAAGAAATGCCTCTTGATGGGAGACTCTACACTTGGGCCGATAAGGTGGATGATCCAACTTTTGAAAAACTAGATAGAGTTCTAGTGAGTACAGACTGGGATTTATCCTTTCCCCTAGCAACTGTAACAGGATTGGGCAGAGATCTCTCTGATCATGTTCCCTTGTTATTGTCTATTGGGGTTGATCCACCACATAGCAATCATTTCAGGTATGAAAATTGCTGGGTGGAAAGGGAAGGTTTTGTGGAGGTTGTCAAACAAAGTTGGCATGCTCCCACTTTCTGTAAATTTGATGTGGACAAATGTCAGGAAAAGGCAAGGAGAGTCAGGAGACATTTGAAAGGATGGCATTGGAATATGAAAGGGATTTATAAAAGAGCAAAGAAAGATGTGCTCGAAAAGCTGGATGTTATGGACAAGAGGAATGAAAAGAAATGTAAAATCTGATATGAAATCTTACCTGAACAAACTGTTGAGAGATCAGGAAATTAAATGGCAACAGAAAGCAAAAGATAAGGACATGAAATAAGGGGATGCCAACACTAAGTATTTCCATCTGAAAACTAGTGGCATGAAAAAGAAGAACATTATCTCTGTTTTGCAGAATAATGGTGTGGCTGTTTCTGGGGATGAAAATCTTCTGAAGCACATTACTGAGTGTCATGGTGGTGTCACGACAGATGCCATAGGATGGCTTAACTTGGGGTTGATGGATGATGGAGAAACCGGAAGAGAGAGGACGTGAACAAGAACACGCACAATTCACACGAGAACACACCGATTTACCCAGGTTCGGAGCCCTCTTGTCGAGGTAAGACTTCTACTCCTGCTTTGTTGTATTAGCCGAGATAGACAAGCTCTACAAGGGCGCTCTTTGAGCTGTATTCTTGAGGAAGAAGAAGAAGAAAGGGGAAACCCTAGAATGCTCTCCCTTCCCTACAGAGGGGTAAGGTTCTATTTATAGGCCGCATGTGGTACACTGCCATGTGGGCCGAGTCTAACGTCACCATCCTTGGGTTCCACTGGGCACGCGGCTTGGTTCCCTCCAGGCAGTACCGCAGGGGACAAGACAGCTTTACTTTTCCTGCCAGCCGGCAGCGGGTACAGCTATCCTCCGAGGTGACTCCGGCGGACGTTGAGTGGCTCCGCCGCTCCCGGCGAATCTCGGAGGCGATCCAATGCCGGGTTCTCGGTGAAGAAACCATTCCGACTCCGGAAGACGGTGAGTGCGTCGTCTTCCTCTCTCATTTTGAGCGCGGCTTTGCACTCCCCGCTAGCGATTTCTTCCGCACTTTCCTCGATTTCTTTGGCCTCCAGCCGCATCATCTCTCGGCGAACGCCATTCTCACCCTCTCAGCATTCGTTACCTGCTGTGAGGGTTATCTCGGCCTCTGGCCATCTATGGACCTGTGGTTCCGGTACTTCATGTTTTGGCCATAGGTTCTTCTTGACAAGGAGAATCCCGGCACGCCGAAGACGATGACCCAGTGTGGGGCTGCCACCATCGTCCCTCGCCGCAACTCGGATTTTTCGAGAGTTCAGGGTCTTGAGTCATGCAAGAAAAGGCACAAGACCTATTTTTACGTCAAGAACACCACCTCCACCGACTACATCAACCTTCCGAGGTTCGAAGTCGGCCCCCCGGAGGAGAAGAGGAACTAGTCCTTCGACTCGAAGGAATTACTTTTACCAAACATATCACACTACAACAAGTAAAAGTGGAGGGGGCTGAATGTATTCAGTTTAGAAGGACTTTAATTGGAGAGACAGGTCAGAGACATTCTCGACCTCCAAGTGCTTACCGAAGAAGAAGATTCAGTGAGATGGAGATTGGGTTCCACTTTCTCAGTCAGATCTCTATACCTTAATATCAGAATGGCTCACGTGGTGAGTTATAGGAAAATGTGGACTATCAAGATCCCACAGAAAATTAAGATCTTTCTGTGGCTTACTATCAAAAATAGAATCCTGACGAAGGATAATCTGGTGAGACGTGGTTGGGAGGGAGATGTGCATTGTCATTTTTGTTCTGCGCCTGAAACTATGGATCACCTTTTCTTCTCTTATTCGCTGGCCCGTTTTCTGTGGGGAGTTGTGATGTGTGCTTTTGGCCTTTCCACACTTCCCAGAAAGATGGATGAGCTAATGGGGAGTTGGCTTTCCTCCTTTCCTTCTAGTCAGAGACGTTTGGTTTTAAGTGGCAGTGCTGCTGTCATCTGGTCCCTTTGGAAGACAAGAAATGATGCATGTTTCAAGCATAAATTTCCTGATGATCCCTCCTCTGTTGTTTTTGCATTATGTAACTATATCATCTCTTGGGCTCAACTACAGAATGAAGCAAATCGAAGCAAGCTAGAGAAGGCAGCTCTGATGCTTAAGGTGGTGATCTCTGAAGCTTTCTCAAGAAGACTGGGATGGGCTCCAATGACGCAACGACTAACGTTCCGTTAGCTTCTTTTGTGTTTTGTGGGCTTTTTCCTCTGTTTTGGGATTTGTTTTTTCCCGCCCGCTGTATGCCTGTTGTGATTACCAGTGGCATTGTTGTAGGGTGTGGCATGCTTTATTTTCTGTTACTTTCAGCTGAACAAACTTGGCGGTTTCTTTAATGGAAATTGGTGGGGAGAGCCCACTATTTCAAAAAAAAAGATACTAGCGCGATTTCTTACATCCAACTGTTCCAAGACCCAAGTAGCTAGATGATCACTCAGAATTGTTCGATTGAAATAAACAGGGATGATTGTCCGAGAACATGAAGTGAAATTCACTAACTTGGGCACAACGAACCCCAAAACACTACGACTGTGTAAGAAAGGCTTCGATCGTCGTCTAGCACTACTTCAAGGAAGGGAACTCATTGATGTCATACAAGCGCGGCGCCTGCGGGCCTTGTGCCGACGACGCCTCGTCCACAAACACGCCGTGCTTCCTCGACGCCCCGCCGCTGTTGTTATATCCACCGCGCTTTGCTCCTCCGCCCTGGGCCCTGTTGCTATCCGCCGAAGCCCTTGCACGGGAGCCGCCGCCGTTGTTCGCCTTCGCCTGTTTGCCTTGAGCGGAAGAAGGGTAGGCAGCGTAGGCCTGGCCAAATATGTCCTGGACCAGATTGATCGCCGGCTTCTCGGGCTTGGCGTCGAAATCGGCCAGCCGTTTGTCGCCGGGGTCGCTGCTGTCGAGGAACGCAAAAGGGTTGACGCCGGGCTTCGATCCCGCCATGTCGATCTGGGTGCTTTTCGTCGTTGCTCGAACTTGAGCTTGTGCCGCTGTGTGATTTGTGGACTTGGAAGGAGTGCCATGGGCTTGGATATATAGGACTCAGAATACACGCTCGTGCAATCAGAGGCAGTCTCGGTTACACAATCCGGCTACGAGAATAGCTCCATCGATCGTACTCCTGAATCCGAGACGAACTGGTATACCGGTGGATTGCAGCGTGGGTTTTCAACGTCTAGCGTGACTTCCATCTGCGATTTCGCGTCAGCTGTTTCTAGCTGTACCTACTATCTCTGCGGTCTGCGCTAGTTTCTTACTAACTCAAACATTTTAAATTGAGAAAAAAAATTACTACGTTTTGTTCCTTAACTAGTAAAAAAGTACGCAAATGATCTTTCAACTTTTTTTTTCTATATTTTTCATCCGTCAACCGACAAAACCGGACACCAATGGTTTCTCGCCGTGTTTGAAGCAGTTTTGGTACCAAGATGTCATGGTTTTGCCCTCCGATTTGCCCCGTCAGCATGCCATGTTGGCCTTTGGTTAACTATCTGACTGGACCCGAACCCTGGACAGCCGACATAAGGTGTTAACGAGTCACAATTACATTTCCTCCTCCCGAAGTGGTTCTTGTTTCGAGTTTTTTCATGGTTTTTGAGGCAAAAACAAATGGACTATGGGCTAAAAAAAATTCTAATGCCAACAAGGCATATATGCCGACAAGCTGAGGGACGGAAAATATATTTTTCTCTTTTAGATTTTGTTCAAGTTTATAAAAAAAACTATTAACATCTATCACTCTAAATTAGTTTTGGTAAATCTATTATGACATATATTTTCATAGTATACGTAATTGAGGTATTTGCACGTTCCACTCATCTTTGGGAGGGTTGTTGCAAAGAACACCCACTCGACGATTTTTTTTCTGCAAAAAACACTCACTCCGCGTCTAATCCATTGCGCTAAGGTCCTAATCCTCGTTTGCGCGCGTTAAACAGCTTTCTGATCAGTGGGACCCACAGATCAGAGCCATGCTGGCCGGGACAGCTTGCCACGCTGGAGCCACACGATCTTTGGGTCTCCGCCTCGCCTTGCCTCGGCCGGCCGGCGGACGCGACGGCTCGGCCTGAATGGAGTACCTCTCCTGCAAGGCGGAGGACTCGTCAGTGGCCACATGCCGCTCCCTCATGGCCATCTCGCCGCTCCCCATATCGCGCCACTCTGAAAGGCGCGGTGCCAGGAGACCCAGGCCCGTGACGCTGCCTCCCGCCGCGCCGGAGATCCAGCGCTTCGCGTACGATGACCCGGAGGCCGCCGCGTCCCACTTCGCTGACGCCGCGCTGCTCGAGAGGGGCAGCCACGGGGCGGTCTTCAAGGCCTTGCTCCCCTGCGGCCGCGCTGCGCCGTCAAGCGCCCGTCCCCCCGCCGTGCCGAGGTGGACAACGAGATCCGCATCCTCTCCTCCATCCGCGGCCCGCGCCTCGTCAACCTCCTCGGCTACTCCGACTCCGGCCCGGACCCGCACCGATGCCCGCGCCTGCTCGTCGTCGAGTACATGCCCGACGGCACGCTCTACGACCTGCTCCCCTCCAACCCTCGCCCTCCCGGCTGGCCCCGTTGCGTCCGCCTCGCGCTTGAGACGGCCTGGGCGGTGCGAGCGCTCCACGACGCCACGCCCGCCGTCATCCACCGGGACGTCAAGTCCGCCGACATCCTCCCCGACGCCAACCTCAACGCGCACCTCGGCGACTTCGGCCTCGCGCTCCGTGTGCCCAATGCCGCTGCCCCAGCGCCGGCCAGGACGATGGGTTACTTTGTAGACCGCCCCATGGCTGCCCCTCCCGAGCAGCGCGGGTCGTTCTACGCGAGTGAGTGTTTTCCAGTGTGGCAACGTCGCTCGAGTGTGGCAAGCCGGCTCAGCCAGCGTGGCTCTGATCTATGGGTCCCACCGGTCAGAAAGTTGTTTAACGTGCACAAACGAGGATTAGGACCTTAGCACAACAGATTAGACATCGAGTGTGTCGGGGGGATGACCCCGGGAGGGTCATGACGACACAACTGTAGCCGAGATGACGGAGGCAAATGTAGAGCTTGTCTATCTCGGCTAATACAACGAAGTAGGAGTAGGAGTCTTACCTCGGCAAGAGGGCTCCGAACCTGGGTAAATCTATGTGTCTTTGTGTAACTTGTGCGTGTTTCCCTTCACGTCCTCCCTCCTCCGGTTCCTCCTTCGTCCATCGACCCCAAGTTAAGCCATCTTATAACATCTGCCGTGACACCACCACGACAGTTGGCGCCCACCGTGGGGCTAGCAACGGCTCTGGCTGGAGTCTTCATCCGGACGGGAAGCTTCCTCATCACCGGAGAGCACGTGGTCTCCGGTTTAGTCCAGAGATTCGGCTCTCTAGGCTTCATCAACAACTACGCGGGCTGCTTCAACGACGCACCGCTTCCCTCGGGCGGCTTCATCAACTTTGGCATGCACGAGGTTTATGTTGCTACTGACAGTCCCTGCAGGTACCCAGAGCAGGTGGTGGTGGCCGAAGATCCCCCCGCCGTCTGCATGGCTCGCGGCCGGCATGCCGACTACCCCGCTGACCATGTGGAGGTCATGGTGACGGCTCATGGCGCTGATGCTGGAAGGGACGCTGCAGGAAGCGGTGCAGTCCCAACCAAGTCCGGCAGAACCGCGAAGCTCCCCTTGGAGAAGCTGGAGAACATCGCTGCTCAAGCCGGCACGACGGCCCTGCCGCCGAAGCCGACTTAGCTCCAGGCCTCCATCGAACAGCTGACCGCGCCGGTAGCATCGAACGCTAACCCGGCCCAGCTGCAGGCGGAGTTGGAGTTGGAGAGACAGAAACTGTTGAAGGAAGCAGTCGACGTCGCTCACGCTCGACGTCTCGCTCCGTGAGTATAACAAAGCCCATGGTCTTAGTTCTACTGCGTTTGCTAACCCCAGCAGAGTCGGGGAAGTGCGTAACCATGGCAAGAACTTGAATGCTGAGATAGCTAGAGATGGTAGGGGTGCGCCAGCAGTGTCGGCAAGTTTTGCCTCGGCACTGAAGCCAAAATACAATACCCCTGTCAAAAATCTCAGGGCTGCCGACGCTGCGGCTGAGGAGTTGCCGAATCTTACGGGAGAGGCACTTTGGCAGCAGCAACTGCGTGTGAAGGAGTTGCTCCACACAGCTAACGAGCAGAATGAGGCGTACATGAGAATGCACGGCAAGCCCGATGCATCTCAGGTAATTCACTCGGCAGCAGATGCTGGTGGCCGAGTTGACAAGCAAGCGTCCTCACCTGGTGGCAAACGGGACAAGAGCGTTAACTCTGGCCGGGATAAGCAGCTAGGGCGTTATGACCCGGCCTTGGCTAAGAAACAAAAGGTCAGGAGGGTTGATGACAGCCAAAGTGGTCTGCGTCCTGGCAATAATCGCCCAGATCAGCAAGAGCGTTAGTCGTTTGATCATGGACACTGACCTCGGGGTCCGGCACCCAATACTGCTGCAGGTTAGCAGGGTGTCGGGCGCAACCCCCTGTATCGAGGTGAAGATCGCCGGTATGACCGTTATGATGACGGACAGTCGGCCATGGGTGACGAGGGTTATATCAGGCGAGAGCGTGAAATTCTCAACCCGCTCGAGGCCCGAGTTGGAAACAAGCAGGTATCGCCCCTGGATGCCCGACATCGGCTTGACAGAATTTATCTGTCCGAGCTTCTGGAGGAGTAAGGGCCTCCGGGACCGCATTGTTTTGCGCATCGAATCATGAGGGAGAGACCAGCCCCGGGTTTCCAGCTGCCCAGGGGTACGAGAACGTATGACGGCAGTACTAAGCCGGAAGATTGGCTGGAAGACTATGTCACGGCAGTGAGTGTGGCAGGCGGCAACCGCAGATGGGTAGTACGTTATGTACCCCAGATGCTGGTGGGACCGACAAGTATCTGGTTGAACAATTTACCGGAAGGCAGCATCAATTGCTTGATAGATTTTGAAGAAGCTTTTGTCAGCAATTTCACTAGCACTTATAAGAGGCCGAATCGTCCTCAACAGTTGTCCATGTGCAAGCAAAGAGACAACGAGACTGACCGAGACTACCTGACAAGATGGAACAATCTCCGCAATTCCTGTGAAGGGATAGTGGAATCGCAAGCCATAGCGTGGTTTGCCCAAAGATGTCGGCACGGCAGCATGTTGTGGCAAAAGCTGCAAAGAGAGATGCCGGACACTCTATCTGAGATGATCAGAACCGCCGACATGTATGCGTTGGGCGATCCGACTCAGCCATCGCTGATGCCGGCAGAACCACAAAGGGAGCAGCCGACATACAATCCTGCCGGGGCATTCCGGAGGAACGATCATCAAGATCATCGCAATAAGAGAAGGGATGATTGGCTTGATTACTGGTATGGGCCAGCCCATGTCGCCGCAATTCAGGATCAACCTGATGCCGGCTCCAACCAGCGTCAGAAAACAGAAAATTAGCAGTGGGTTAAGAAGGGAGAACAACAGAAGCCGTGGCAAGATAAGCCGAAGTATACGTTCGAGGTGATGTTGGATCAGCCTTGTCGTTTTCACACGACTAACCCCAATAAGCCGGCGAACCACACAACGCGGCAATGCAGCTAGATGCAGTGGGCCGAGAAGGGAGAGGCAAGTCGGTTAACCCCTCCTCCACCGCTCATAGGTGCAAACGCACAGATCCAGGGACCCTCTCAGGCAAACAATGTTGTCAACCAGGTGGAAGACCAAGATATCCCGAGATATGCCGGAAGAAATGAGTACAAGGAGCATCACCAAAGCTACATGATATTCATCACTGAGCCGACTGATAAGCAAAGTCAGCGCAGACGAGAGATGGAGGTCAATGCAGTAATGCTGACTATTCCGAAGTTCCTGTACTGGTCGGAGCAGGAGAACAACTGGAACCGGGCAGACCATCCTAAGGTTATGCCCAACCCCGGCGGATATGCTCTGGTGGTTGACCCGACACTCATCGGGCCCAACATTAACATCAAATTTACTCGGGTCCTCATTGATAACGGGAGCAGCATAAATATCCTGTACCGGAACACAATGCTTAAGTTCGGCATTAATGATAACATGCTTGAGCCAAGCCGGACTACCTTTCATGGTATTGTGCCGGGAGTGTCTTGTGCCCCGGTAGGTAAGATCCGAGTCGATGTCTTATTCGGCACCCAGGAGAACTGTCGGACCGAGAACCTAGTGTTCGAGGTGGTGGACCTTAGCAGTCCGTAACACGGGCTGCTAGGCAGACCGGCACTCGCCAAATTCATGACGACTACTCACATTGGCTATCTGAAGATGAAGATGCCAGGACCCAATGGTACCATAACCATCACTGGCAACTACAAACGTTCAATAGAGTGCGCGGCGGCCGGATCTGCTTTGGCCGAGTCACTAGCCATTGCTGGCGAAAAGAAGAAGCTACAGGAGGCCGTCGCGATGGCTCAGGCAGCACAGATTGGTTTGCCGGCTATGACAAATCCTCATGGAAGTGTGGCTTCCCAAGCAGCCAAGGAGACAAAGAAGATACAAATTGACAACGAGTTCCCAGATCGCACCATCATCATTGGTGCCGGCCTAGGTGAGAAATAGGAAGGCGAGCTCACCAGCTTCCTCCGTGAGCATCGGGACATCTTCGCATGGTCGAATCAGGACCTGCCGGGTGTGCCGAGGGAGCTGGCTGAGCACTCATTGCATGTCAGACCAGACGCGAGACCGGTGAAGCAGCCCCTTCGATGCTTCGCCGACGACAAAAGGAAAGTCATCTTGGAGGAAATATCCCGGCTTTTAGCTGCCGGCTTCATCATGGAAGTGTTGCATCCTGACTGGCTGTCAAACCCGGTCATGGTCGAGAAGAAGAAAGACGACCTGACTGCTGCCAAGGTGTGGCACATGTGTATCGACTACACTAGCCTAAACAAGGCATGTCCCAAAGATCCATTTCCGTTACCTCGGATCGATCAAGTGATCGACTCCACTGCCGGGTGTGAGTTGCTGTCTTTTGTACACGCGTACTCTGGTTTCACCAGATACCACTGAACCCTAATGATCAAATAAAGATATCATTTATCACCCCGTTCGGGGCTTATTGCTATCGCACTATGCCATTTGGTTGGAGAAATGCAGGGGCTACTTATCAAAGATGCATGCAGAAACGCTTGCACGATCAACTCGGCAAAAATGTGCAGGTATATGTCGATGATGTCGTCATAAAAACCAAGGAAAGCATCACGCTCCTAGATGATGTCCGGGAAACATTCGCAAATCTGAGGAGATTCCGAATGAAACTGAACCCGGCCAAATGCACGTTCTATGGAAACGAACCACGTGAAAATTGCCGCCATAGAAAGAATGAAACTGCCGAAGTGCCTCAAAGATGTGCAAAAATTCACTGGATGCCTAGCATCGCTAAGTCGTTTCGTTAGTCGGCTAGGTGAAAAGGCTATGCCCTTATACCAGCTGATGAAGAAAACCGACAAATTTATGTGGACGCCACAGGTAGACCTAGCTTTTCAAGAGCTGAAGAAGATGATCGCTACGGCATCGATATTAGCCTCGCCAATGGAGAAGGAACCGATGTTGTTATACATAGCAGCAACCAACCGAGTTGTTAGTGCCGTCACTGTGGTGGAAAGATATGAAGATGGCAAGTCGGTGCAAAGACCGGTATATTACTTGAGCGAGGTGTTATCGTCATCCAAGCAGAATTACCCCACTACCAAAAATGGCATACGACGTCTATATGGCGGCAAAAAAGCTGAAGCAATACTTTGACGCGCATCAGATCCGAGTTATATGAATAACAAAGATGCGAGCGGCCGAGTAGCCAAATGGGCTGTCGAGCTAGCACCCTATGCGCTGCAGTACGACAGACGGGATGCCGTGAAATCTCAGGCTCTGGCGGATTTCTTGGTGGATTGGGCCGAGATGGAGTATGAACCATCGCCCCCGGAAACTAACTACTGGAAGATGCATTTTGACGGCTCTAAGATGAAAACTGGGTTAGGTGCCGGCATAGTTCTGACCTTGCCAAAGCGCGATCAACTTGAGTACGTGTTGCAAATTCACTTCGCAGCATCCAACAATGTTGCCGAATATGAGGCGCTCGTGCACGGACTAAAAATGGCAAAGGAAATTGGGGTGCGCCGGATTCCATGCTTTGGTGATTCCGATCTGGTAGTCCAGCAAGCTTCTGGTAACTGGGATGCATTGGACGCCAATATGGCATTATACCAGTTCCGTGTTCAGAAGATTAGTGGCCACTTCGAAGGGTGCGAATTTCACCATATACCGCGGGCGGAAAATGAGGCAGCCGACACACTGTCGAAACTCGGCTCAACGCGACAGTCCATTCCGGCTGGTGTGGCATTAGACCATTTACGCAAACCATCCATCAAGCCATCACATGAATCGGAGTCGATATTTATCCCGACGAGCTCAGAAGCCAACGTCACCCCCATGGACATTAACAGTGGCAACGGTTCCGGTAACCCGGGGACTGAGCGCCTTAACTCGGCAGAAGCAATGGCGATTGAGCCAATGGAGATAGACGTACCGGATGAGCCGATTTTCACCACTCGTCCTGTGCTGGCTTGGGCGCAACTGATCATGTCTTACCTCAAAGATGGGAATCTCCCGGAAGAGGAAGTGTCGGCAAGAAAAATTCAGAGAAGGGCGAAGGCGTACACCATCATCAATGGCGAGCTATACAAGAGGAGTGTCACGAATGTCCTGCAGCGATGCATCAAGCCGGAAGAAGGGCAAGAAATACTCCGGGATATTCATCAGGGAGAGTGCAGCCATTATGCGTCTTCACGAACGCTAGTGGGCAAGGCATTTCGACATAGTTTCTACTGGCCAAGTGCACTACAGGAAGCAGAAGACATAGTCAGGAAGTGTAACGGCTGCCAAAGATATGCCAGCAAGATTCATATGCCGGCATCCGAGCTCAAAACTATTCCAATCACTTGGCCGTTTGCTGTTTGGTGTTTGGATATGGTGGGACCGTTCAAGCGGGCGCGAGGAGGCATGACGCATATCTTGGTTATGGTCGACAAGTTCACCAAGTGGATTGAGGTAAAGCCGATACGAAAGTGTGATGGCAAAACTGCGGTATCATTCCTGAAGGACTTTGTCTTGAGATATGGGTACCTGCACAGTGTCATCACGGATAATGGAACGAACTTCGCGGAGGGACCTTTCGCACGATTTTGTGCGGAAAAGAAAATCTGACTGGATATCGCTTCCGTAGCACATCCTCAATCCAATGGACAAGTTAAAAGAGCAAACGACATGGTTTTAGCCGGCATAAAACCTCAGCTAATCGAACCATTGGGACGTACTCCGGGATGCTGGCTGGACGAACTCCCGGCTGTGCTATGGAGTCTCAGGACGACTCCCAATTGCTCCACAGGCTACACGCCATTTTTCCTCGTATACGGGGCGAAAGCTGTCCTACCAGCCGACATTGAACGTGACTCTTCACGAGTGACCATGTATACAGAAGCCGAGGTAAAAGAGGCCCGAGAAAATGATGTCGACGTGCTCGAAGAAGCACGGGAATTGGTTCTGTCTCGGTCGGCTATCTATCAACAGCACCTAAGGCGTTATCACAGCCAAAAGGTCAACCCGCGGGTATTCCGGAAAGGGGATCTTGTTCTGCGACTTGTGCAGCGCACAGCCGACATGCACAAACTGTCACCCCCATGGGAAGGACCCTTCATTGTGAGCAAAGCGCTTCACAATGATTCCTACTATCTTATAGATGCGCAAGATCCCAAGGCGAGCAGGATGGACCGGTCAGGCGAGGAGACCAAGAGGCCATGGAATGTAGCTTTGCTTCGTCCGTTCTATACTTGAGAGATGAGTATTTGTATCGTTTTCTCTTTATGTTGAATGTTTTAAGACAATGAAATTATCCGCCGGGTTCTTAAAAGGAAGTCGGAGACTTCCATGTCATTTAAATGTTATATCGCAATTATCTTTCGTATGTCGGCGTGGCTTAGTTGTGTAATCTTATGTCGGTTTAGTAGTGTGTCGGTATTACAAATCCCTTTTATGACTTCGCTGCTGCCCGCAACCCAGCTTCATGGCAAGCTAGAGACGGGTACGAGATAACTGAACACATGAAAAGCGATTGCGGAAACAAACAAGAAGCGACCCGACATGCACGCTCTCTTAACTCGGCATTTCTTTCCTAACTCGGATACTGCCAAGCGAATTCGTCGAGGTTATTTTTTCCGAAAGGGTAGTTTTATGACTTTGCGATTCATACGTCGAACGCTGATAAGGCAGACAAAAGAACTGAGGTCATAAAATTTTACCAAAAGGAAAAATGGACTCGGGGACTCGGTCGGGAATTCGATAAACAAAAGACTTATATGAATTAAAAATACGATGTCTTACAAACAAAAGTATATTATCCCGGTCACATATGCACCCGGCATCCCGGGGATTTGATAATTCTAAAGTTCTTTTTTCTGGCATAGCTAAGAAGAAACAGAGGGGTTGTTGGCGCCGGAACTCGGAGCATCCGTTGCGGTGGAGGCCGACTCGACGACAATCTCCTCGTCCGCTGCCTCTTCTTCATCTCCGTCGGCCATCTCGGCCTCAACTTCGGATGTTGGGCCCTCCAGAAACGTATGCATGTCGGCATACTGGATGAAGGATTAGGCCCGCTCCTTGCACTTGGCAATTAGCTCAGGATCCGAGAGATAGGGGGAGCCGACACGCATCGACTGCAGCACGTCGAGGTTGATGCCGTCGTACCAAGACAGTACAAAAGACAACGCCTCGTCGGCGTCGATGCGCACGGCTGACTCCCGCCAATCACTGAGGCGATCCTCCACCTCCAGCAGGCGCTTTGCCAGTTCCGGAATGTCCGTCGGAGCTTCTTCTCCTGGCCACAGAGCTCGAAAGGCACGGATGCCGGCATTCAGCATGTTGACACCGAACGACTTCAGCGGCTTGACCCGGCTTGCAATGCTCACCAGTTAATCCACCAAGTCGTACTCATACGGCATCGCTGCTTTGGCCAGATCCTTGTTTCGGCGGGCCTTCCTCATGGCCTCTTGGGCACTTTCGAGGGATTGGGGGAAGAATTCTGACAAAGGCAGGCAAATAGTAGTGAGTCTCGGCACCCTATTGCTATTACTCGGACAAATCATCAGATGAAGAAATTTGCACCAAGGCAACTTACTCGTCAGCATGT
Organism: Brachypodium distachyon; assembly: GCF_000005505.3. NCBI lineage: Eukaryota > Viridiplantae > Streptophyta > Magnoliopsida > Poales > Poaceae > Brachypodium > Brachypodium distachyon. Next base: position 18,511,396 of record NC_016135.3, read on the forward strand.
TGTCGAACTTGATAAGCTCGTGCCGGACGACCTTGAACAGCCGGGTCTTCTCGGCATCCTTTTTCTCGGCGGCAGTGGTGCGGGTCTCAAGTTGGGCGACTAGACCCTTGCTGTAACATCCCAAAAATTTCAAAGTCTTACATGTGCATTGCACTCGTGAGCATCATTCCACAATTGCATTTTTGAATTCCAATTTGAATCTCAAAAGCCTTTAAAAAGTTTTTTTTTCAATTTAAACCTAGGTTTTCACCCATTTGAGCTTTTGATCTTCAAACCAATAGCGTTTATCTATAAAAGGGGTTTATTGCATAAATAAACTATCCCATAATTTTTGAATAACTATTTGGAGTCAAAAACTATTTTATTTAAATAGTTATATAGCCCTAAAGGCATTTATAGGGCAAATGTATTTTTATATATTTTATTTTGAGGGGAAATTACTCCCAAAAGTTGAATCAAGATAAAACATGATTTTACAATTTTTCTGGAATTTATTTGGATCAATTTGGAGTTCAAAATCAAAAGATATCAAAGAAATCAGAAAAAGAAAAAGGCTACAAGAAAAACAAAAGGGAAGAAACTGGACCGGCTCGGCCAAATGGGCCGAACCGGCCCGGTTCCGCACGAACCGACCTAGCCTGACCGGCCCAGCCCGCACGCGCGCGCGCCCGCAGCCGCTGACAGGTGGGGCCCACCTGTCAGGCGCTTCTTCCCCTGAAGGAAAGCCCGCCCGCGCCGCGCTGTCGAATCCGCGGCGGACTCGTCGCCGCCATCTCCGTTCCCGCTGATCCCGGCCTTCCCGAAGCAAGCCGCCCGCGTCCTTTAAAAGCCCAACTCCCCTCTTCTTTTCCCCTCTGCTCGCCCTCGCTCGCACGCACCCACACCGCCACGATTGCTCGCCGGAACCCTAGCACCGCCGCCGCCTTCGCTTGGACGTCGCCAGCGAACCAAGAGGTTCGAGCCCCCATCTTCTGCCCTCTCTCCTTCTACTTCTCCGTGCGCTTCTTTTGACGCGCGCCGTCTTCGCCTTGGCGCTCCGCAGCACCTCGTCGACGGGGAACCGAAGCTTCGCCGCCCGCGCCGCCCGCCGTCGTCTTCCCATCGTCCTAGACGACGACTCTGTCACCCCCAACTCGCCGGAACACCGTCAGCCTCCTCGCCGCATCAAGCCGCACCTCCCGCACCCCTTCGCGCACCCGAAGACTCGCCGGAACACCCCGCGCCGCCGCCGCCCGAGCCCGCGCCGTCGCCGGAACCCTAGCACCGCCAGTAAACCATCATGCTCAATCTCGTCCATTGGATCTTGATCAACGGTCGAGATTAGATCGAGTTTTATTCATTTAAACAAACGGGTACCGACCAATAGGGACATGACACGTGGCACTTTAATAGAAAAAGGAAAATGTAATTTTAATCCCCCGGTTTGATTAAATGGGACATTTGCAGAAAAGCCCCTGTAACTTCAAATGCTTATAACTTTTAAACCCTTTGGCCAAATTTGACAAATTTTACCTTTTTCGAAAGCCCTCAACCTGTAGAATCTTTTGGCACTGTTTAAATTAAAATTTGAATATTTGAATCACAGTCAATTTACAGAATAGGGTTTAATGCCATTTAATTCATAACTAATTATTTAGAAATCATTTTTAATTGAAACCAGTGCCCAAAAATTTGTTTTATTGTCCTCTGTCCATTGGGACAGAGAAATAAATATTTTGAATTAAAATAATTGGCTGATGCCAATAAAACCTTGTTTTAGGATTTAAACCCTAGCATTTACTTTTTGTTTAAAACCCTATGCTTTTGTTTTTAATTACCAATGCTTAAGATCAGTTGATCACCCAAATAAAATAAACCAAATCATGTCACATGTTTTGCATTGCATCATGGCATATATCTTCTTTTGTTTTTATTGTGTGTTTCTGTATGCATTGTTTCTATTTTATTAGTTTTCTCGGAGAGCGAAAGGTGTGATTGTGAAGAGTGCTTGAATACCAACTGCTATCAAGGCAAGTTCACTTTGATCATATCCTATTACTGTTTGTTTTTAAAATACCTATGCATTAGAGTTGTTTGTAGAAATGCATTGATAGGACTATTACTCGTACTTATGCTAGCTATGATTAACCTACTAGCTATAAGGTTACCTTTGCCATGAATCCTCCACCAATAGCCATCGTGATTAGTATTGCTTAGCCATGCTATGATAGTAAACGTGGGAGAGAATCTCAATCACTGTGAAACTGATTATGTGGAGTAATTTTTGAAACTTGGCAAAACAACCCTAATGAACCATCCTGGATGGACGGCTTTGAGGATTCGAGATGTTATGCGACGTCAGGTCCATTTCTATGGGTCCCTTTGAGTCGAGTCCCCGTGGATTTGGGGGCGGATCGTCCATGGATGTCTCTTCCGTGGATTCGGGGAGCGTTTGCATCGCAAATGTGGAATGCCACCCGGGGTATCCAGAGACTGGACTAGTTTTCCTGTTTAGTAGCTTCCAGTACAACCACATGGTAATATGGGCTCTGCCAGGATGGATGTAAGAAATATGAACCCGGATCTGAGGATGACATCGGTATGTAGCCGTGTAGGTGGGAGCGCGTCCCTCAGGTGGTCTGGGGGATTATGTTCTGAAAATTTCTGTAATCGATGCCGTTGCTACTCTACCCTGAGGAAAGCAAGGGATTAACACGTCGATTTCTTGTGGGTAAAGTGTACCACCTCTCGAGAGTATCAAACTAAGTACTTAGCCGTGTCCTCGGTTACGGACAACCATGAGCAACTAGATATGGGGCTGTAAGGAAGGTCTAACTCATTCGTTTTTCTTCAATAAAATGAATGGTTTGAACTTGGGTTTAGGAGCATTGATGTGTCTACTTGATGTCCTTAGATTAATAGGAGTATCGGTGTTTCTACCCGGCGTACATTAGTTAACAATAAGGTAACATTCATTTGTATGTAAGATAAACAATGTTTTGCTACCACGCCATAAAGCCTGAACCCCACTATACCTCAATTGCATATACTTGGTAAGATCTGTTATAACTTCCAGGTGAACTTGCCAATACATTCAACGTATTGACCACGTAGTGGCTGCAATCGATCTTGCAGGTGAATCTGACGAAGAGTGAGGTTCGTCGATGTTCTTTGGGTCATGTGCTTACATTCCAACATGCTCTCTCCTCTGGGAGTAGTTGAGGCCCATTTTCTCTACCTTTCCGCTGCAAGTTTTTGAAACAGTATTTGTTATGCTAACCCGAGGGGTCATGCAAGTTTTGTAAGTACAATTATATTCTGGATGGTGCGATGTAATAAAGTACGTTGACCTTTGTATCTTGATATTACATCTTGGAACTGTGTGTGCTAGTGAGTCGATCCAGGGACTAGCACATTAAGCACAGAGATCGAACCCTGTAAGTGGGGGATCGCTTCACTTGCACTTCTGCACCTCGCTTTCCAGGCGGATCTTCTCATCGGCCTGGGTAGAGAGAGCCGAGGTGAGTTGACCCACCTCGGTCTTATGCGCCTCGGCCTGCGCTGCAATCTGCGCCTGCAGCCGGGTCACTTCTTCCCGATGCTGCGCTGCCAGCAGAGTCTTCTCATCTGTTTAGCAGACATATATTACAAAGGCTGAAATTTAATATGGATGAAACCCGAAATAGGGATGAAGTGATACTTTGGACCTCGGCGACGCGCTTCAAGAGCTCCGCCACTTGAGCATTGTCCTCGGCTATGAACAAGAGCAAGTGTTAATTTTCGCATAGCATTGATATTTGGACAAAAGGTTCTATGCTGGTAAAATCTACTTACTCTGGCTCTGACGGTCAGCTACCAACGCCTTGTGTGCCGCTGCCAGCTTGTTGTATTTGGCTAACAGCCCCTGGAAGGCGGCGGTGCGCTTGTTCATGCAGAGCTACAGAACAGCGATTCACAGATAAGTCTACTGCAGCAGGAAATCAACGGTCACAAGCTTCAGGCCGACTATTCTAAAACCCGGCCTGAATCTCGGGGAATAAGTGTCTGAAGTTTCTAAGCTTCAGGCCGACTATTCTAAAACCCGGCCTGAATCTCGGGGAATAAGTGTCTGAAGTTTCTAAGCTTCAGGCCGACTATTCTAAAACCCGGACTGAATCTCGGGGAATAAGTGTCTGAAGTTTCTAAACTTCAGGCTGACTATTCTAAAACCCGGCCTGAATCTCGGGGAATAAGTGTTTGAAGTTTCTAAACTTCAGGCCGACTATTCTAGAACCCGGCCTAAATCTCGGGGAATAGGTGTTTGAAGTTTTATGAGATAAGCTTCAGGCCGACTAATTCTTACTCGCCCTAAACCTCGGGGACTAGGAATGTGGATACTGTACTGGGATTAGAAGTAAAGGTTTTTTAATGAATTCTTTGTACGTCTGCAGCTCGGCTGGTCTCAAACAAGGCCACCCTTGCTTGGTACATCCGGGCCGACACCGACTCTTGAGTCGCTGCAGGTGGAAGTCCCACCAGGGGTCTTTGCCGAGCCGACTGAAGGGTGCTGGAGGTCACCTCGTAGTTGTCGGCTCTGTTCCAGTCCATTATGAACTGGCTTAGCGACCCCCAGTTGTGCCCACTGGTCGTCCGGAGGGGAACTCCCTGGTGACTTCCGGAAGACTGTGGGCTAGAGGAACTCGGAGGCGCCGATCCTAGCGGGGTTGCAGAGCTCTTAGCCTTCGTGGCTCGCGCGGCAACAAGCTTAGCGGCTTCCGGCTGCGGTGGTGACGATGGCGGCGTTGGAGTCGGCTGCGGCCCTTGGGGTTCTTGGGGCCCCGTTGTTGGCTGTTGTGGTATCTCCGTGACCTGCGGCTCCGTCGATGTCTTGACTGCTGCCGAGGAAGGAGCAGCCCCGGCCGCCGAGCTCCCGGTCGTGGGCATGCTGGTTTGGTCGACGATCGTAGCGTCGACGCTCGGGCCAACATCTCGGCTGGGAGATGTCGGATCTGCGGCAGTATCGGTCTCACCTGTGGCCTGGTTTGCAACCTCGGCACGGGTAGATGAAGCCGCCGGGATCCCAGACGCAATGCACGTCTGAGATTGCGTGGCCGTCAAAGCCGCCCTACAGAAATAAAAGTTAGGCGTTGGCATGACAATAAAGAAGAAAACCAACATCGATGATTGAGGTAATATTGGCCTTACCCAGCGATCAAGGGCTTAGGTTTGGGTCCACGTGCCGCAGTTTTCCTCCACTTCACGTTCTGCGGAAGATCTTTTTCGGCGGCACGCTTCGAGATTGCGCGTTTCTCCCGGACCGGCGCCCGATGCCTCAGCAGCAGGCTCGCCCGAGTCGGCTATTTATGGGATAGAGCGGGAATAAGTATTTTGGTGACGAATACTATAAGGACTGCGACAAAAAGGCTGGAGACCCTTACGTTCGACACGACGAAGGCCGGAATGGGCAATCGGCATAATTTCGGATCCTCAGCGTCAATGGACCTACGCAGGGCCGCGAAGCGTTTGTTCGGGGAATTCCCGTCTTCATTACACTGAAGAGAGAACCTCTGCATAAAGAAATCAGGTTGAGCTGAGATAAGCCTTTGTCAGATAAATGCCGGCATAACCATGTGTCGGATATGAACATGAGTTAAATGAGAACAAAAAACTTACCGAGGAGCGCGGCGATCCCGGCTGTATGCCGGCATGCCCCATGTCCATCGCTCCGACATGCTCGTCTTGGCGATCGCCTTGACCCGGCGCCAGACTACAGCATGAGTGAGCCTGAAAGTTGACACTCTGTCCGGGTCAAACTGGCCGCCATAAAAGCACATCTTGTGTACTCGGCGCTGGAGCGGACATAGACGCCGATATACGAAGGTGGCCAACAAATCGTCAGCCGTCATCCCGTTATCCTTGAGTTCGAGGATGCCGGCGTGGATCTCGTTGACCTCCGGGAGGGTTTCCTTCGGATCGTATGTCCAGTTCCTCTTCTCCTCCGGGGGGCCGACTTCGAATCCCGGCAAGTTAATCTTGTCGGCTTCGGAGGAGTTCTTGACATAGGAAAAGGTCTTGAGCCATTTTTTACAGGACACAAGACCCTGAATCCGAGGGAAGGCCGAACCTCGGCGAGGTATAACGGTGGCGGCGCCGCATTGGGTCATCGGCTTAGCGGCGCCGGAATTCTCCTTGTCGGGAAGAACCTGGGGCCGGAACATGAAGTACCTGGCCCACAGGTCAATGGAAGGCCAGAGGCCGAGATAGCCCTCGCAGTAGGTGACGAATGCCGAGAGAGTAAGGATGGCATTCGCCGGAAGCTGGTGTGGCTGGAGGCCGAAAAAAATCTAGGAAGTTCCCAAGAAAATTGCTAGCCGGAAGAGCGAAACCGCGTTTGAAGTGAGCAAGGAAAACGACATGCTCACCAAGCTCCGGAGTCGGCACAGTCTCGTCTCCAGGAATCTGGCATTCGACGTCCTCCGGAATCCGCCGGGAGCGGCGGAGCCACTCGATGTCCGCTTGAGTGACATCGGAGTCCTCCCAGCCGGCTCGCTCCGAACAGGTCCTCTCCTCAACCTGCTGAGCAGCAGGGTCGATGGCGGGGTTGCGGGAAGAAGAAGCCATGGTTTGGGAGTAGATCTAGGGTTTGTGTTTTCGGTGAGGAAGGCGCTTGCGTGAGGTTCGGGCAAGCAAAGAAGTGTGGCGGAGACCTAAGCGAGTGCGAGCAAACTTGCGCCGGCGAGCTCGGTGTCTGAGAGCAAGAAACCGCAGCGGCGGAGAAGCTTGGAGCTAGTTGCGGCGGCGGAGTGCGCAGAGAGCAGAAGAGCAAAGGAAGGCAAAGAAGACGAAGAGTGCGAAGGGTTTTTACCCTCGCCCTCCCCCTTCTATTTATACTCACGGCGCAGTAATGGGGCGCGGATCCCCCGTGCCCACTACCTCTGTGGCCAACGGGAAGAATGCGCACGACTTGGTGGTAGTTATTCCCATCAAAGCGCATACGCTTGGTTACCGCGCGGCGTGGGATAGAGAATCCCGTCGGATCCGGGAGGATAAGTGTCCGCGTGGGAACCGAAATTCCCCTCTTAATGGCTCTATCGGCTTTGCTGTCCGATGGAACGCTGTGCTCGCCTCAAAAAGCGCACCGGCAGTAAATCGGATCTTATCCTCCCGTTAGTTTAGAGGAGTGCAGAGTCCAAGTAACAGGTGGCGTCAACATCGGCAGAACTAAGTTTTCAACTTTCGGCCATGGAGAAGAAAAGAATCTCGGTTAGGGGCTGCATAAGCACGCCGACCCGGAATGTCGGAATGAATTGATCTCGGCTAGGAGAACTTGGGGTTTTCTCGGCATCCTTTTCGGCTAAGTCCTAGTAGGCTTTGGTGGTTAGTCTATGAAAATTGTCGTGGCCCGACATTCTTCCTTGCCAGACCGCAACAGCTTCGGGGACTAGTGTCGGGGGGATGACCCCAGGTAGGGTCATGACGACACAACTCTAGCCGAGATGACGGAGGCAAAGCCGGCATCGTAAAGTCAAACTAACACTAAGCCGGCATCCTGGATGTATGCCGGCATGACTATATTGTCTTATGAGCTTGCAGGATAAGGACGAGCACCTTGATCTCGGCGTGGGCCGAGATCTCTCAACGGTCTTATCCTGACCACGCGGCAGAGGGTAAAGCAGCGTCATCATTATCGTGGAAAAGGCAGTCGCCGCTTACGTACCGGTGCCAGGCGACTGCACAAAAGAAGCACCGAAAGAGAATCTCTGACGGAAGCCGGCAGAGGATAGCGCTACTTGCTGCAGGGTGCCAGGAAAAAGTAAAGTTGTCTTGTCCCCTACGGTGCCACCAGGAGGGAACCAAGCCGCGTGCCCGGCGGGGCCTAGACTCGGCCCACATGTCAGTGTGACATGGGCGGCCTATAAATAAAACCTTACCCCTCTGTAGAAAGGGACGGAGCACTTAGCCATCTAGGGTTTCCCATTCTTCTTCTTCCTCAAGAATACAGCTCAAGGAGCGTCATTGTAGAGCTTGTCTATCTCGGCTAATACAACAAAGTAGGAATAGGAGTCCTACCTCGGCAAGAGGGCTCCGAATCTGGGTAAATCTATGTGTGTTTGTGTAACTTGTGCGTGTTTCCCTTCACGTCCTCCCTCCTCCGGTTCCTCCTTCGTCCATCGGCCCCAAGTTAAGCCATCCTATGACATCTGTCGTGACACCACCACTATAGAGTGTGTGTTTTCTGCAAAAAAAGTCGTCGAGTGGTGTTCTACGCAACAATCCTCCCAAAGATAGATGGAATGTGCAATTTGCTCGTACTTAATTTGATATTTTATAAGCTTGGTCAAATATTAATAAGTTGATACATCCGGAAGGGCGACCTAGGAGACGCAAAACCTGTACATGTGCCACCCTCTTTCCATCTCCTTTCTCTTTGCCGCCACCTGAGAAGGATACTGGCAAACCTTGCATGGCCAATGGTCAAAGGGAGCGAGATCTATCTTGCGGGTGATGGAATGGTCGTGCATAGTGCTCGTGGTGGCTAGCCGAGGTGGGGGATCCCGGTCGCATGCTCGTCAGATGCCTGGTAGGGTGGCGTGATGTAGTGACCTGGCCAAGTGATGCCGACTAGGATTAGGACGGTAGCCCTTCTGGCAGCACGATAGAGATGGGGATTGGGCCGAAGGCAGCATCGCTGTCTGTTCTCTTCTTCGCGTGGATCTGCCGACGAGTGATTCAGATCAGGACGCGGCCTGTCGCAATGTCACTTACTTCTATCATTTTCTCGATGACACGAGTAGACCAAGAAGCCTTTTGTGTCAGGAGCCGGATAGCATGAGTGGGGGTGGCGATCTGTAAAGACGGTGATGGCAGATTCGACAAAAAACGACACTTAATATCTCCGAGTGAAACCCATGACCTCGTCTCGATCTTGCTAGATCAAGCAACGGTGACTTACATGGGTTGTGTCCTTTCGAAAGGTATGGGTGACGAAGTTCTGACTTCGGCAACGCGCATGTTGAGAGGTTTTGTGTTTAGGGAGAGCCCATGTTGAGGGGCAATGTCCATGTCTCAATGTGTGTGTGTTGGCGATTCCGTCGGCTAACAATGACACAGGGGACACCGTTTTACTCAGGTTCGGGGTCCTCGGAAAGTAACACCCCTACGTCATGCTTGTCTGATCTTGTATTGATAGAGAGATTACAAGGTTGCCGTTGAGGCTATGGTGCGCAGATAAGATCTGGCGAGTGCGTCTAGGCGGTTTCTATGCGAGATTGGATCTCTAAGAAGAGAGTTGTGAGTTGCCCTTCTTGGCTCCCCCTCCTGGTCATTTATATATGCAGGAGGCCAGGTCTCGGGTGGAATCCAAGTCGGTTACAATAGAGAGATTTACTATGTTTAAGTTTACTTATTTTGAGTCGCAAGATTAGGCATCAGGACTCCTGAAGTCGTAGTAGGCTCCCGAGTGGGCTTCATGCTGGGCCGTAGTAGGTATGACAAAGATGAGGACCCGAGTGGTCATGACCACGTCAATGGGTGTGGAGCTACACTTCAGGATGATAATTCTATGTTGGCATGTTTTGTTTCACGATGGCAATGGATACTCATAAAGCGGATATCCAAGGATATCCAGCCAATAGATCGCGGGTATGGAACACGATCTTACTCCATGGATACCCACCAACTCGTGGAACGGCTACGGATAACACATTTGATTTATGAATATCCATGGAGACCCGGTATTTAAAAAAAAAAAATTATTGGCATGTGGGTTCATTACTCAACCATGCATATTACTCATAAAAATAGTTCCTCCGCAACTCTAACCCTAACTCCCACCCTATATGCGGTCCAGTCATCAGCAATTTGAATGGTTGGTTCACCTGCAGGTGTGAATTACATTTTACAAACTAACTAAATTTACTCGGGATTTTGTCGTATAGTTGTCCAGACACAAGGGCACGACTTCACTTCAGAAACGAATTGAAACGGCTTCGGGGTAGCAGTAGTAGACTAGTATTGCACTAAAACCACAACAATTATTTAGAACGGAAGGAGCAGTAATTTCGTACTCAGTACTATTCAATTGAAGAAGAAAAAAATAGAGCACGATTGATTGTCAGGACGGAAAACTGCTGCACGGGAAACAGCGAACATGTCACACATCGGTTCGCGACGATCCACCGAACATTTCGGATTCGAAAGGCTACAAATATGTTAAAGAAAAGCTACAGTATTTTTTCCACTCCAGCACTACTTCAAAGACGGGAACTCGTTGGTGTCATATAAGCTCGGGAGCGGCGGCAGAGGGGCCTGTACAGGAGCCGGCAGCGCCGCCGTGCTCCTGGGCGCTCTGTTGTTATCTGCACCGGGCTTTGTTGCGACATGGACCTTGTTGTTATCCACCGAAGCCGCCCCTGCACTTTTACCATCTCCGGAGACGCCGATGTTCGCCTTCTCCTTCGCCTGCGTGTCTAGATTTCTTTGTCTGACGATGTAATCCCAAGCAGTAAGATTGGGAGGCGCGGCCGGCGGCTGCGGCGTGTACCTGTACATGGACTCGCCCGCCGTTGTCGAGTTCTTGGCCCTAAACCCCGCACCCGCAGCCGCCGGAGTCAGGTTCTTGGGCTTCGACACGACCCCCGCGCGCGGCGGAGCTGCCGGGGCCGGCTTCTTGGCCGTGGCCTTGGAGCCAGCAGCCGGCGTCGCCTTCTTGGGCCTGCTGCCTCCGCAGTCGGGTGCCGTCTTCCTCGGTTTGGCTTTGGATGCCGTCTCTGCTTCCTGCTCTTGGGCCGTGGCGTCGGCGTCGAAGTCGGTCAGGCGTTTGTCGCCGGGGTCACTTCTCTCGAGGAACGCGAAGAGGTTCACGCTGGGCTTCAGCCCCGCCATGTCGGTCTTGGCGTTTGTGCGCTTTGCGCCGTTCTGCGGTGCGGTTCGTGAGCCTGGAAACAGCTCCATGGGCAGCCATATATAGGAGCGGGGCACGATCCGAGACGGACACGATCATGCGAGCCAAAGGAGCTCAATCGTACAATAGTGTAATTCTGAATTCCGAGAGGAACTAGTGTTATTTGTTGGCAGTCCGAGAGGAACTAGTGATCGCCTCTTGCACGTTCCAGGTGGACTTCAATGGAGTCGGGACCGACTTGGTTCTACTTCTGCCGGTCGTGTCTGTTCTGCTAAAAACAAGTCTGCAACTAAATTTGGACGTACGATTGGATCACATAAAGTCTAGTTCAAAATCCGAAACTAACAAAATTAAGGTGTTTACTTAGCATCCGGTAAAAAAAAAGTGTTTACTACTTAGCAGGTACTCCTACTAAACACAACTGAACTAGCCGCCAAGGTCACATCAGGGGCCTTTGTCAAAGCAGAGGGCCACCGCCTGGCGATGGCGGGCGTGCCATGCTCAACGGGAGGCACCGTCGCACCGACACCCTCTCCTGCAACCGCACCTCGTTGCTGCTCGTCTTGTTGACACGAGCACACCAGACTTTAGATTAGATTTGATGGGCCGGACAGTTTAATTACACGTCAGTCTTACTCTCGATCTACCACGTTCTGTTAAGAAAACATGTATATCTTCCACAATTTTGGTCAACACGACACAACTATACAAGTACAAATCATGGATCCAAAGTTCTTTTTCTAGGACCGTATGTCTTAGGCATCTTTCAACAGGGAACGACTTTGACTTCTTTTTTTGCGAGGACTTTGACTTCGGCCAAACGTATATATAGTCTGTTGTTCAGCGCCTGACTGACTCTCTGCCTCCACACTTTCAAAACCGTTTATCTCTACTACTTATAAAGGTACCAACATGTTCTTTCCAATGTCCACCCCAATAAACGAACACACACTACTAATAACCCCACAATCAGACTCACTAAACACATATTACTTATTAACCATGTGCGTTTAGTGATTAAGTGTTGAGGCTGAGAATCTTTCAGCCCCCCTCCCCGAACCGTTCTTTTTTGTTTTTTTCTCGCCCCAGCCATCCTCCAACGCGGCCTCCTCCTCCCTTCCCCTGCGGCCGCCGCCGCCTCAAACCCCCAGCGGCCTCCTCCACTTCCCTTTCCCTGCGGCCGGCCTCCTCCTCCTGCGCGCGAAACTCCATAGGATAGGAGTGTAAAGGCCGAACTCCTGCTGTGCCGCTGACGCCGACTCCTCCTGCCCGCGCGGCACCTCCTCCGGCACCCGCTGCCCTCCCGCGCCGCCGCCAACTCCTACTTCTCGTGACACACCTCCCACCGGCGTCCGCTGCCCTCCCGCGCCGCCGCTGCTGCCATCCCGTCGCTCCTGCACCATCGCACCGCTACTGCTCGGGTTGCCGCGCCGCCGCCCGTCCGCTGTCCACGAACCCTCCACCCCTTTCCCACATCCCGATCAAGATGATCCCGAGCTCCAATCCATGGAGTCCTTTCCCACACCTTTGCAGGTAAACAATTGTAATGTTGCACTCTCACTTAATTTGCAGGTAAACAACAGTGGACACATGATGCAGTCAAGCTGTTCGACGAAATGTAGACAGAGGAGAAACAAGCAAAGAATGTCCAGTTCCTTTTTTTCTTAGCATCAAGTTTATGTTGGTACATCTCATCTTTTTGTGAATCCATTTCTAATAAAGATAGCTGGCATAAATAGAATCTCACAATGGACTGGTTTATGTCCGTCAGTAATCAAGGGGTCCTGTTCAATAATCACAAGCTCCTGATTGCTCATTTCCTCTTCTATACTTGGCAATGCGTATGCGGCCAGTTTTGTCTAATGCTTATTGAGTATAGGTTTTGTTTTTCTATGCTTATTGCATTTTTGTAATTTTCCATGAGGTTCTACCGTGATCTACCTTACCAGTCAGATGGGTGGCAGGTAGAAGTAACTCCTCTCTCTCGGCATGGCTCTATATCTTGCTCTCATGTTTGAGGAATCTGTTTAGTCTTTAAACACTCATTTCATTGTTTCTCTCTTTAGTTATATTTCTTATTCTCTTAATCGGGTCAGGAAATTATTGTCTTATGTGCCTTATCTTTTTAGACAGTAGTACTTAAACTGAATTGATATATGCTAAGAACCCGATTGTCCTCAGTGTCTACATTGAAAAGGTTTACTGTAAGGGAAACAATTTTGTGTTGATGCTTCATGGTGGTGTAGAAGTTAGGACTGTTCTGCTGTGAATATGTACTGAATGGGCTGTCAATCTGTCAATTTCTTGCTTTGAAAGGCTGCTCTTCATATAGGAGTTGAAGAGCTGTGTGGCAACTATAGATTGTTCAGCTGGGATGGTGCTGGCTGCCTTGGGTGTTTCTGAAGAGCAGTTGTTTTGGCGCCATCTGAACCCTGAAGGTCGTGATTCTCTTTGGTTGCATGCAGTCAGTGGAGGGGGAGATGGGCCATGGATCAGGGAGGTTTTAGAGAGATTATTGGGGATGATTTGGGATAATTTTATGACCATGTCATTTTGAATTAGTATTACTGTTATGATCACACTTTGCTCTTCTTTTTGCTTTTTAGAGAAAAAACCATGCCGCAGTTACCAAGATGGAGAACATGATAAATTTATAATTGTGGACAAATGTTACAAGTCTATGTATCAGATTTTTTTTCTGCGGGTTATGTTTCAGAATTTTGAATGCCGCCTTTATCTTTTTGTGCTATGGTTTTGAAAACTGAACTAAATTAGAACAAATGTTTTATACCCTCATTTTACATCTTAGTATCAAATTGGTATGATTGATGATGAGTCGTTGGATTCGAGGATAGACTTGTGTGTTTACTAAAATTATAGTAATCAAGAAACGCGCGCGTGCAAGATTACTAGTATCGATAGTAACCTAACCGAGCTAGTAGATTACTAGTATCGATAGTAACCTAACCGAGCTAGTGTACATAATTCAAGACGATACTATACACGTGAAGTCCTAATATGTCAACCTAACATACAGTATCTGACAATATACTACACAAGCTACTACCAAGTGTTCAAAACGTTGGTTCCGTCACAAAAGACCGAAAGGGGAAAGCAATCCTAAAACATGTTAGGACGCATACGGTTCCCACGCAGTCCTTTTTCGCCTCCGACTCGTTCCGGAGCTGTTTCCTCTTCCTTCAGGGGCGGAGGCGCTCCATCTACTATCTTCTCCAGCCTGAAGCTTCTCGGCGACACTATCTTAAAAAAGGATCGTCTCGGCAGCAGACTCCGGCAAAACCTCTCCGCCCTGCCGTCCGACGCTTGCTGACGCTCCCTCTTCCGAACTTTGCACACGACGTAGGAATTCATCTGTTTGAGAAAAAGAAGATCGATCTCAGGTTAACAACAACCAACCACTCGCAAAACAGAGAGCTGAGCGTGAAAAGACGATCTGATCATCTGAAACCAAAGGTGCCCGCAGTGGCATGAGTTTTCTTTGTAAAGTCTTTGACTCACCCATGGCTGCGTGGTGTTCCTGAGGCCGTCGTTGCGCCAGTCCGCCGCGTTGAGCGCGTACTCGAACATGCTCCACGGAGTCCGGTACCCGTGCGGCGGCCTGCCGCGGTAGAAGTCCATGGGCGTCTTGAAGGCGATCGTGCGGCCGCACTGCCTGACGCGAGCCGGCCGGCCGCGGATTCTCCAGTAGCCTTCCGGCGTGGCGTGGTAGCACCCGTTGCTGTAGGTGCCCTTATCCTCTTCGCGTGCGAAGAAGAATCCTAAGCGCTCTTTGTCCCCGTTCCTGCCGTCAACTGCATCCATACGTACAACAGAAAAATAGATTGAGAAATTATAATGCGCTAGGTAGTAAAATGTACTGAAAGTTTGTCTTGAGACTAGTGGTTTTGCGTCCACTTGTCAGAATCACATTCAATCAAAATGCAATGTATGGCGTGATGACATGCAGCTAAAAGGAAACGGAAATCCAACGGTCCTTACGTGGTATCTCATCTGCGTCCAGAGCATAAACGTTGTGCCCCTCAGCCACCGGGTGCCGCCGTGGAAGCGCTATATTCAGGACCTTCAGCTTGAGATAGTGTTGCACGATCTCTTGGTCGGTGGGTACAAATCTAAACCCAGGTACCAACCACCATGGCGTATCGCCATTATGAGTCGTCTCTGTAGTTGTCTGTTCTCCTGCCACGGAAACGGCTATGTCTTCATCAACATCTTGTTGTCTCAACAAGAGCTCATGTTCCGTTGTGATCGTGCTGCTGCTCACACTTTCGCAATCATCCATGTCGCCGTCGTCATTGCTATCTGGTTGCTCTGCTATCGAGCTATCCAGCTCTGTTATCGAGCTATTCATGTCGTCGTCGTTGTCATCATCGTCACTGCTGCTACTGCTAGCAAGCTGCCTTGACGACGAAGCCACGGTATTGTGGTTGTCTGCCGCTCGAGGCGACAACATTTTTACCAATGCCGTCGAAGCTGTCAGCGTACCTACACGCAGCGTTGCCCTGCAATGCGCGTCGCTGCCGGCGTCTGAGGTACATACACTATTCTGGTCAAGACATGAGACGTCTTGCGACTCAGAAACATCATCGATGGAACCTCCGCACCAATCGTGTGAGCCGTCGTCCTGCTCCTGCACATCGTCGATGGAAAATCCATCGGTGCTGTTTAAGTATCCACCAATGGTAACCCAGCATAACAACGATAACTTATTCCAATCGCGTAATGTATAGCGCTGGACGTGGTCGGAAACTCCACTGCTGGGACGATCTTCGTGAAAGAGTTGCCGCACTACGAATTTGAGGCAGTCGAACTGATGATACCTCAATCCCGTTGTACAAAGAATAACGTACTCAGCCACCGACCGATCTAGCCTGGCTCTGAAGGTGTTTCCTGAGAATATCTCTGCTATACGAGAAACATCGTCTGCCGAAACCTCTACCGTACTATGTTCGAAGTATGGAGCTTTTCGCCGTACATTGACAGCGAGCCGCCGCCCCTCGGTGCAGTCCCAAGCACCCCCCACGCTGTCGAGTTCAGCCGCGGGTCTTTCGTCGCTGCCAAGGTTTGGCAGTAATCTATCGAGCGTCGTCACATGGCAATGGCATGATGCTCGGCTTCCGTCCTCCTCCGCCACGCCCAGCGTCCACATCGTCAACGGCTCTCTGTTTTGGCCGGCGGTGCTGTCCTCAGCTTCCACGCTAGACGTTATCCGGTGGCAGTAACAAGCCGTCCGGCAGCTTTGATCGGCGGTGCTCTCTGTTTTTGCCGGCCGCCAGAGAATTCTTCCGCGCGTGCACGCGCCACGTCGGCGGCGCGCCCGGCGTGAGTACTCGGCTAGCAGCAGGAGGATCGTCCGAAGCACCGCCGGCAGATCGACGACCGACATGTCGCTGAACATATTGATCGCCTTAGGAGAGGACGGAGCGGAGGAAGATCGGGGAGAGGAGGATGTCAGCCGACGCAGCTCCGTTGGTCAGCCTTTTATGGTAGCAAAGAATTCCGACAGCGCGCGCCACGCGTTGGATGTCCCGACACGGAAGCTGCTTGTGTTTTGGAATGTTCAAAGTGTCCCGCCTAGCTACTAAGCTAAGTCACTCTGGACTTACCTTTGGTCGGCTAAAATCTGTCACGGAGACGTGATGCGGATTCCGCCCCTTCTATATATAGTAAGGAGATGAATCTAGCTCCGTGATCGATCAAATAAAGCGCGCTACTCCTTACCGGCGTTTAATATATATTTTTTTCTTATCTCTTTCCATGCAAATATAGCTACGAGACCATCCAGTGCGATCGGACAATAGTTCTTACCGATGTTTGAAATTTTCCTCCCGTGTAAAAGTAGATCCGGCCTCATTGGCCTCATGGCGCGATTGGACACTACTCCAAACCATTGTTTGAAAATATCTATCTCCATCGATGTAAAAATAGCTTCGACCTCTGGACACGATCCAACACTGTTTCTTCTCTTTCGAGAAAAACTGAAACTTTATTTCTCAAGAAACATAATTATAATCGGCGGCGGGAAGATCCGCCAGCAGTGTTGGAGCATGTCGAGAAATAGCAATGCATACTCGGGAATATTCTGAAATACTTTGAATAATTAGAGAGTATTGAAAATTACATATGCATACTTGGAAATATTTTAGAATACTTTGGATTATTAGAGGAGAAAATATTTTACAAGTAGACTTCTAGCGAATATGAGAAGATTGGAATATTCTAAAAGCCTTGAGAGGTTAGTTGAAGAGGGTTGTTATTTACCATAGAAGTGTATGTATGTATGTATGTATGTATGTATGTATGTATGTATGTATGTATGTATGTATGTATGTATGTATGTATGTATGAATGTATCTATCTATCTATATATATATATATATATATATATATACATACATATATATATATGGCTAGATAGGGTATCTTTACAGGAAGGTCTTTTGGGATAGATGCTAAATAGGGTATCTTAACAGGAAGGTCCTAGGTAAGTTTCAAAAATAAGTTAGAATGGTCTTTTGGGATAGATGCCTAGATAGGGTATCTTAACAGGAAGGTCGTAGGTAAGTTTCAAAAATAAGTTAGAATTCTCTAAAACTAAGTACTTGTAGAATATTCTAGAGAATTGTAGAAAGATGTTTATGATGTACCACATTATCTCGTGTACAACTATAAATAGGGGTGTTCCCCTACCTCATGCAGTGTATCACAATCACCACAAGTAGTGTACCACTACCACAACATCAAACACTCCAATTAGATAAGTGAGCTACCATGATGAAATTGTATGATTGTGTAGTAGGGTAGCCACTAAAAGAGTGTTGTACCAAAATTGAGATATTGAATAAAGTGTTGAGTTTCGAAAAGGGTGATATCCCAAGGTTAGGTGCTCAATTCTGCAATGATTTGCCAATATTTGAAATCATGTTTTGATTACGATCTTCACAAACAACAGTCCCATGTCTCCAATTGTCTCGAACTTTCCTCTACAATTTGCGCGAAGCTAGACTTGCAAGGTTTACGGCGTGCATTTAAGGATACCTAGAGCTTTAGCACAATCAACTTCAATGGATCGCCGTAGTGGTGAGGTTTTAACCCTAACTCAACCCCATACTCTTGATAATAGCTCTACCTAAAAGCCTCGGTGCATCTTCGTAGGAATTTCATTGAAGTGCCCACTGTGTGTTCTCGGATAACATCAGAAAAATTCGCAAAAATATTCCTTTTGGAAAGCGAGTGATCTATCGAAACCAAATGTCACCCTGTCGCGCGACGGGGTTATGGCAGGATCTACTCCTCCAGTCATCGATGCTCGGCGCCCTGCTGCAACATTGACTTGCTTTATATATCGAACATCGAACGTCATTTTTCCGTATAGATAATAGAGATGCCATGTAATTACACATAAATTTAGGGGGGTCGCTTCGATTGGCGAACTTTCTTTTCTATGTACTATATCATTGCTCAGTTGCCAAGTCATAGGACACAAATCCATGTATCCGGCCACACTTTTAGTAATTTCAGTAGTCTATCGAATAAACAGTGTGTCCACATGTGTTATATCTCAATTCTTCGCGGTAGTTCCCACACCTCTCGCACAGTGTTCCAGAGCAAGACAACATTATTGGTGCACATGACGGGCACATGAAATCCATCTCTAGAACGCACCCAGACACGTCTAATTTGGTCGAGGTGTTGCTCGTAGTATTTTTTTTAGATATATAACTTTATCTGTATAGCAGTAGGTAACCCATCAACCACAAAAACGTGTACGTACTAATTTTTATTTTTGTTGTAACATCAATTTTCCGGAACATCTTGCGTTTGGGCCTCTCCCCCGTTGTTTGTGCTCGAAGACACAACACCCTATGCCTAAAGATGTTTGGACTCATAAAGGTGATCTGGACAGACTGCACTCCAATGTCCAAACTGAAAACATGATATTCTTCTCGCTGCTGACTAAGACGTCTTTATACTATTTAGCATTAACTTTACTTGTGTAAAAAGTTAAGGAGATCGATATTAGTTCATTTTTGGTTAAAAGTTCAGCCAGTTTTTCTTCTCACTCTTGTCTTCTCCTTCTTCTTTTCTTTGAAGGCCTTCAGTTACAGTACAGATGTAGTATCTGAAACAGTGAAACTCACGCACTAACACACACCACATGCACACACATGCTACCCCTGCGCAAGTTAAAACTTCAAACTATACTTATTACACGCACACTAGATTCTCGGAGCTAAGAAACAAGTGTGTGAAAATACATGACAAGCGTGTGAGACACGAAAAATTCGGTCCCATGAGATTCGAACTGGCGAGGCCGGCCCCTCCACCGCGTACCCTAGCACAGTTCTCTTGTCTTCCTTTTTTTTTTTTGAGCCGCAGTTCTCTTTCTTCTCCTTCACGTCACTTTTTTTTTTGAGGGGAACCTTCACGTCACCTTTGCAGGCGCTCTGGGACCGTCGATCATGCCGTCGATCAGTTTTAAAAAGATAACGAATGGGCCTTTCTCGGGCGGCCTATTTGACCAATCGGACCAAAAGTCTAATGTATTCTTGATGGTCAGGCCCATTCTATTTTGGCCATCGGACGTAAGACTACGGTTTCAAGATCAAGATTACTCGCGATCATGTTTGGAATCCACGCCCTAGTGGGCCAATTTATAGTTATTCTGCATTGGAAGGATCATTAAAAAGCCACAAATCGTACTGTAGCAGGACGAGCGATGTGCACGCGCGCTAGTCGGTTTGTCACCATATGCGAAACTTTAACCTCGACGATTGTGCGTCAAGAGGTTTGACCAAATTAGGGTACGTTCTCATTTCACCCCAAGAAGCAGTACTGCACTAAGTACTGTACAATAGTGTGGAAACAAAAGTATGCTGTCTTAACGAGAAAATAATGACATACACGTAGCAGAAAGTTCAGAGCCTAAAATCAAGTATCGTTCATACAAGAGCAAACGACAGGTAGTCTCTCCGTCTCATAATAAGTGATGTGAATTTTTATAAGAGTTTATACAAATTCACGTCACTTATTTTGAATCCGTTCCATAATAAGTGATGTGAATTTACATAAGAGTTTATACAAATTCACGTCACTTATTTTAAAACTGAAAGAGTAGTAAATATATTCACAATCCTGAATTAAACTCACGTGACCCTCCGTCTACCCACAAACTGCATTTCATTCTGACTCCCTAATTTTGCGAAAGAACAACGTGTACTTCCTTGTCTGTCCAAGTCATCAAAAGGCTGATATGACACCTCCTAAGAAATTATCTGTGTCGTCTAACTTTTCGGCTTCAAGCTAATGGTCAACATAGCACAGTACTTTGTTGCCACTGACACGGACAGAGGGGAGTGTCTCTCAGAAAAATTAATGCTCCCATTAACAGGACAATAAAACAGAAAAAATATACTGCTGTACCATTATCAGGGCGTTAAAATTAGGCACCCTGAAAAGCTTATCACGCATTCACCTTTCTAAGCCATTTTCTAGATCTGTCCATTTATGTTTGTTCGACGGTGAGCCACAACTGAAAATGCAATCCCGCAGCATGGGCCTTTCCTTTCATAGGAACCTCAAAGTTATCAAGCAGTACTATCACTTTCCTCGCTAACTAGACTGTATGTGCTAAAGGTCAATTCCGTTTGTGACTTGTGATTGGGCTTGTATATATCAACTTATGTCATTTTATCGTCCAAATTGACAGAGACGGCAAAAAGGTATAATAGTCATGGTTATTATCAGTCTAGTAGTACAGTAATCTAGAATCGATTTGCATGCACGTTGCATCAGGTAGCATTCAGAATGTTTTTGAATACTACTTATGCAGAAGGGGGAAAGCCCTAGAATCAGCCCTGCACGTGGTAGCACCCTAGCTAAGTTCATTAGCTACTCATGCTGGTATAAGTACAGGCCCTGCTGCCCCGGCATTTTCCTCCTGTCCGGCAGAGATAGGATTATTTTCCCCTGTCCTCGCTTCGCTTCTCCCCAGCTGCCACGAGCCACCACCCCACAAACCAATGCTAGCTTTGACCGCCCTGATCAGAAGAATCTAGCTAAGCCACCACTGTTCTCTCTCGCTCTTGCAAACCTGCAGCCACTGATAAAAGAAAACACAAACACACGAGGTCGCGCGATCGATCTCTGGGAAGAATGGCTTCCGCGAACAACTGGTTAGGCTTCTCGCTCTCCGGCCAAGGGAACTCTCAGGCGCCACCCGCAGCCGCGGCCATCGACGTCTCCGGTGCGGGGGACTTCTATGGCCTGCAAGCCCAGTCGGCGCCGGACGCGCACCTCGGCATGCCGGGCCTCCGGGCCGACGCGAACTACGGCGTCATGGATGCCTTCAACGGAGGCGGCCAAGAAACCCAAGGTGAGCAGTATTGATAAGGCTTAGCTACTGTACATGTACTACTTCTGCATATGTACTAGCGTTTGATATTGGATGGGATTGTAGATTGGGCGATGAGGGGTTTGGACTACCACGGCGGGTCCTCCGAGCTGTCGATGCTGGTGGGCTCGAGCAGCGGGAGGATGACGGTGGACGACGGCGGGGCGCCGAAGCTCGAGGACTTCCTCGGCGGCGGCAACTCCTTCTCCGACGTGCAAGACCAAACCGGGGGCTACCTGTTCTCCGGAGCCGGCGCCACCATGGGCAGCGGCGCAGATCAAGCTGCCGCGCACAGCGTGGACGGGCGTGGGGGCGGCAGCACCATAGAGCTGTCCATGATCAAGTCGTGGCTCCGGAACGACAACCAGGCGCACGCGCAGCCCGACCAGGAGATGAGCAGCACGGACGTGGCGAGCGCGGCCAGCTACGCGTGCCCCGGCGCGCTGGGGAACGGCAACGGCGTGGGCGCGGGCGCGGCGAGCGCGCGCGGCGGGCAGCAGGCCGGCGCGCTCGCGCTCTCGATGAGCATGGGGTCGCACCACGCGCACTCGCAGCTTTCCGTGGTCGCGGCGGCGGCTGGAGGGGGAGGAGGAGCAGCGGAGAGCACGTCGTCGGACAACAAGCGGGTGGATTCGCCGAGCGCCGGCGCCGCGGACGCCGGCCAGAGGAAATCCATCGACACCTTCGGGCAAAGGACCTCGATCTATCGAGGTGTCACAAGGTTAGAACTCAGAACGAACATTCATTAGCCTGGATCTTATTGGCTTCTGCTACTGACCTAGTACTAGGCTAGCTACTAGCTATTGTTTATGTCCTGATCCTCATTGGCTAGCTGAATAATCTGTGCTAGAGCCTAGAATTAGCAGCTAGCTGTAGTTTCTTTCTTCTTCCTTTTGCGAGTCGATTGCTCATAACATCTTTCTTACTTTCGCTGTCATCTTTGAGGGATCGATCGACCTGTACATACCACAAGCGATTACTAGCAATGCAATCACACCAGTTAATTAATCAATTAATTAGCAGTATGCATGCTACTGCTACTTCAGTTCGATGCTGCCCTGCAGCTTCCCACTTCACTTAACCTTTAGGTAACGGAATGCTTGTGATACAAGGGTGATTATCACAAAATGTACTAGTAGTACTATAGTTGACTAGCTAGGTTAAGGGTGGGAGTGGGACACATATGCGCAGAATTTTCCATGATTTCCGTTGATCGATCCTTCGGCCAATAGAAGTGTCGTTTAAGTTGATGCTTGAAAGTTCATTTGCTTTACGCACTTTTGTTATTAATATAACTTGCCCTACAGGCATAGATGGACAGGCCGATACGAGGCTCATCTCTGGGATAATAGCTGTAGAAGAGAAGGCCAAACTCGCAAGGGGAAACAAGGTATACATAATGAGATCATATCTTGTATTATGAAATAATGATTCTTGGACACTTGTGCTGATTAAGCATTTTCGATCTGCTTTTCGTATCAATGCTGACTCCTATTGCCTCTCCTGGAATGTGACACTGCGATACTCATCTTGTGAATGCAGTTTATCTGGGTAAGAACTTTAACTAATATCCACAGATCACGACTAAAATTCTGATGCTAAGTCGTTCTAGGTTGCAGAATTAATTTCTTCTTGGTGAACATTTGTGTAGGTGGTTATGACAAAGAAGACAAGGCAGCTAGGGCTTATGATTTGGCCGCTCTAAAATACTGGGGCACAACCACAACAACAAATATCCCAGTAAGGAAAATATTCCACAATATATATTGTTCTGTTTCCTTCTGCACGGGCAGCTCTTGATTCTGTTTTTCATCCATGTATAAAAAAAATCTGCAGATAAGTACTTATGAGAAGGAGATAGAGGAAATGAAGCATATGACTAGGCAGGAGTACATTGCCTATCTTAGGAGGTACTCCATAAATTTCTTGACGCATTCCAATTCTTAGTTCACAACTTCACATTCATTTTTGGAAGGTTTCGCACACAACACATAACTAAGTATTTCATTGATGGCTAACAATGACATGCATATGATCATTCAACTGCAGAAACAGCAGTGGGTTCTCTCGTGGTGCGTCGAAATACCGCGGTGTAACCAGGTAAAATCTACTATTTACAATGTGTAAAAATTGCTAGCTTACTAAATACAAATATCTTATAACTTGACGATTTGACAGGCATCATCAGCAAGGGAGATGGCAAGCAAGGATAGGGAGAGTGGCAGGCAACAAGGATCTCTACCTCGGCACCTTCAGTAAGCAGCTTAAACTATCACATCAAAGCAAATTCTTGCTTTCTTACCTAGCTGTGCTGCTTTTCCCTGTACACATGTTCTCAAGAAACCAGGTCATCAAGCCCTAATTTTTTACTGTTAGCATACACACCACTACCCCTTCTCTCGAAATCTCTGTCTCGTAGAACGCAAGTTTTGCATTATTTTTATCCGTTCAAATGGTGCTTAAGATAGTGGAGTACGTACACCCATTAACTATGTCCGGAAATGTTCCTTTCCAAGCTTGTGTCTCGGAGCTGTCTGAGGAAACCGGGGCATGCGGTCAAGAGCCGATTACAAAAATCAAATCGCGAGTGCATGCCTCGAGGTCCGCGCCGGCCACGGCTTGCGCGCGCGCGCGCGCGTTGCTGCATGCACCAGTTCGCCGAGCGTGCGTGCGTGCATGCATGCAACGGAGACAGTAGCTAGTATAGATCGAGGCATTGGTGATCGAGCTGCATGCTAAAAATGCTAACCCTAATCGTGCGCGCGTGCGTTTTTGCTCGTGATGCAGCGACCGAGGAGGAGGCCGCGGAGGCGTACGACATCGCGGCGATCAAGTTCCGGGGGCTGAACGCCGTGACCAACTTCGAGATGAGCCGCTACGACGTGAAGAGCATCCTGGAGGGCAGCACGCTGCCGGTCGGGGGCGCGGCCAGGCGGCTGAAGGAGGCGGCCGAGCTCGCCGAGGCCGGCGTCTGGCGCGCCGAGGACGGCAGCATCGTCTCGCACCTGACGCATGCCGACGGCGGCATCGGCATCGGCATGGGCGGGACGCCGTACCACGGCTGGCCCACGTCCATCGCGTTCGGCGGCCATGGCCAGCTGATGCACGCGTCCCCGGCTGCTCAGGCGCTGGCCGTGCACTACCCACCGTACGGCGCCGGGTGGTGCAAGCCAGAGCAGGACGCGGTGATCGCGGCCGCCGGCCACGGCGTGCATGACTCCTCCCAGGGCCAGGGCCAGGAGCTGCACCTGGGCACACACAACTTCTTCCACCCGGCCGCGAGATCGTCCTATAGCAACGGCACTGGCGGCGGCTGGTACCAAGGCGTGAACGGCAACGGGTACCTGATGCCGCAGGTCGGCACGGTGGTGGACGCCGACAACGTCCAGGGGCACAGCGGGAGCACGGCGACTACTAACGAGGAAGGGAGGCTCATGGCGGCGGCAGGATACGGCGACGGCGGCGGCGGCGTCGACCCGTACGCGGCCATGAGGCGCGCGTACGAGCTCTCCCAGGGCTCGTCGTCGTCCGTGAGCGTCGCAAAGGTGGCCGACGGGTACTCAAACAACTGGAGCTCGCCGTTCAATGGCATGGGATGATCGATCGTCTGATCCAACAACTGGTTGTTAATTCGTCTGTTTCCACTTTGTAAGGGTTTGTGCGCGCGCGGGGAACTAATTAAGAATCGAGTAATTTTAGGATAGTCTAGCTAGAGCACGTACGTACTCCGTACGTACGATCGGTGACTTCTGAATATGGGTAGTAATGGCTAGTGAGGTGAAGTAGGATTTGTTGTAAATCACCTTCACTACGTCGTTAGTTTTGGGCATTTCAGAAGGAAAGAAACTAAGCTAATCTATCAAGGAAACTTCGTATTGCATTTCGCACCTAGCTAGTTGATTAATTATCATCTGTGTCACATTGTGCAAAAACTTTCCGCCATGCATCGGATCTTGCACATTAAAGTTGCACCTTAATTGCCCTAGGTCAAGTAAGAAACTTGCATGCATATAAAAGTTTTGAAACAAATTTGCGTAGTAAAACTGCATTCAAGTGTATCGTAGGATGAATATTTGGCTACATGTTTGGATTAAAAAATCTATTCATTTCTAAAGAAACCGTGCAGCTTTTTGTTCAGGTGTCACATGTATATTTTTTGGGTGGTTATCTCCGTTGCCTGATTTTTAATCATAAAGGCTTAAATATCAGTTGACATATTAGAGCTATTGGATTATTATTTGGACGTCATCTCATTCTTCTCTTTTCATCGTTCGTTCTGAATTTTAAGGCACAAAGCATATCCAATGGTTGAGATATCAACTTATTTCTAACTAAAAATTAGACAACTCAGATACAACAAAACCGATTTTTTTTTTACCAAAATCTATAGGTGTACACACACACACACTAGTACACATGTATGACTTTTTAAAGATCTTTTCAAACTTTTGTACGCATAGGTTTTATGACACTGAGCTTTTTTGCAAAATTAATACTCTATATTGTGCTAAATCTGGTGCAAAGCGAAAATTCTTGATAAATTAACCTATAATGCAAACAACAGCAGCCTTCTACTTCTAAAATAAACTAAGTGCTTGTTATTTCCAAGTTGCCTATGCATGCTGCCCATTATGAAAAGTCTCATGTTGCACAGACAAATACGTGCAGATTTAGGCGTACAAGTGGGCAATTGTTCTGTCACACAGTTCTAAACCTAAAGATCTCCAACAAAATCGCCAATGTCTTGTCTCGGGAGACGAGAAAATCAGTCAACTAATCGAATTGCTGGTAATTAAGTACGTAGTCAGAAGTTTTCTATTTTCAGAGTACTTAATTAGGATTATACACATGATTTTATTTGTTAAAGCATTCATAACAAGCTAAAAGTGATTTTTTGCTTATTTCTAAGAGGAGAAAAGGCAGCATTCTATGTAACAAGTTCTTCACCTTGTTTCTAAAATCGATCAAAGCTCACCAATAGATTTTCAGTTGATCTCACTTTAAAAACAACTATAGCCTTCCCATCAACAAATTTCCTTTACTAGGTAAGCAACAAGGCTAAGGCTAACGTCTCCCGGAGCATATGGAAAATCAGGAACGACTTCATTTCAATGGAGTCACCCTTTCACTATATAGATGCAGGAGAATTTTCAAAGATGAGATCAATCTTGTCTTTCACAGAGCTAAAAGAAAGGCTCATTTCAGACATGGATTGACTCCTTGATGTAATTTTTGTCCATTGTATATAACACCTTTTATTAATATATTGGCAGTACATCACTGATCTGCCGTTTGTCCTTCAAAAGAGCAAGGCTAAGGCATTAGTTCTTGTTTAAGATACAACTTTCGTTTCCCTATTTTGTTCTCCGCGGCATCAAAGATTTGGGGGTGCCCACCACTACTAACATCGGAGATGATTTTAAAATGGCAAACCAACAACCGAGCGCCTCCCGTTTGCACTTTGCAGGTTTGCTTGAAGTCTCCAGACTCCAAAGGCCCAGCCAGAGCCCTGCCGCGGTGCGACGGTCTGCAAACCGCCAAACCGCAACCAGAACACAGTGAACAAACGGACACGGCGGCGTGTTAGCAGACACCAAGCAGCGGGGAGCGGAAAATGGCGTGCTACGCCGCTCTCCTGCACCAGCAGCCCGCCGCCTCGCTCTCCCCGCTCACATCACGCCGCGCTGGGTCTTGCCGCGTCCCGCCGCCCCCGCTTCTCCAGAGCCGAGCCCCTCCCTCGTCCGCCCGCGCCCGGATCTCCCCGCGCTGCTCCTACACCGCAGCCGGAGGGAGCGCGGGCGCCGGGGAGCCATCCGCGGCGGCGCTCCGGCGCGTTCTGGAGACGCCGGGCGCACACCAGGCGCCCGCTTGCTACGACGCGCTCAGCGCCCGCCTCATCGAACGCGCCGGGTTCAGAGTTTGCTTCACGAGTGGTAAGCGTTCACTCTTTTGCCTCTGCGGAGCTTCGTCTCACTCTCATGTAGGAATTTTATGTCCTGCAACTATTTAATCTCATTTGGAAATTGTACCTCAATGTGGAATTATTGTTGATCTGGAATGATCACTTGATGGAATTTGTACTTGAGGAATTTATACATACTCAAGGTGTACTTAAGTAAATACTTAAGGAAGATTAGTATTGGAATACAGTATTAATATGCTGGAAAGATCACTTGGGTACAATACTAATTGGAAGGACCTAGGTTGATTACGGCCCTGATGGAAATTAACCTACGTGATTAAATATAATTAAATTGTATATTTAATCATGGGGCATGACTCACACATGCGTGTCCTGGGACGTCACAGATAAGTGTCCGATTAAAGGTTAATTGTATTGTGGTTATTGATTATACCTGGACTCAATCTGGAACAAGTTTGTTTAAACTTGGAATCTTATCTGCATACAGATCAGGACTCTGGAATTAGCAGTATAAGAGGTCCCATCCCCTAGCTTCAGTATGCAATGTGAGCGGCACCACCGCTAAGGCAGAGGAATAGGGGATAGGCCAGAAACCTAAGTTTTACATCTCATACTTCCAGTTCCTGAACATAGCAAAGGGTCCTTGATGTGTAACTATGTTTCTGTGACTTGTTCTTGCTGTCCACTGCAGATAGACCCCTATAGATAATGGATTCCTAAAAAACACGCTAGTGGATTCCTCAAAGATATAATAAAAACACAGTAATGCTTTGCTTGGTGCTATTATGCCTTTGACTGACGTGATAATTTGCTATTGTGCTGGTCTACATTGTTTGTGTTTCTGTTGAGGGCACTTTTGATCAAGAGGCACTGTACTTATTAAAAAATCACTAAATCTGCACTTCACTTCTAAATTCACAGCCAAAACTTGAAAATGGAACCAGATAATGTTTTTGCTTACGCAGCTAGCACGGGGCTATGTAAAACAGTAAAAGGGGGTTTAGGGGATTTCAAGTGTACAAAATAACATAATTTTGTTTTTTCAGGTTTCTCAATTTCTGCTGCACGGCTTGGATTGCCTGATGTGGGTCTCATCTCCTATGGCGAAGTGATAGATCAAGGGCGCCTAATTGCTGAAGCAGTATCAATACCAGTGATTGGCGATGCTGATAATGGTTATGGGAACTGTATGAATGTCAAGAGAACAGTGAAAGGCTTTATCAATGCTGGTTTTGCTGGAATTATTCTTGAAGATCAGGTATGCATTTCAAGAAAGACTTAATGACCTCCTGTAGGTTGTATTTTTCTGCCTCTCTTGAATTTTTTAGTAATAAGGAGTTTATATTATGTTCTTTTCTGACAACATGGTATTCCGAGGCTCTAGGTTAATTTGTAAAACAGGCATTTTCCCGAGATATTAGCAGGTTGCTAAAATCCTTTTCAAATTTAACATATCTGGTCTCTCCCAATATCGTACCGTTCTACTGAATTCATAAATCGTATATCTGTTTTGCTTCTATAACCTGTTCTGTGTGCACAGTTATGACATTCTTGACTAGAATGCTGCACCTTCTGCGTCTGAATGTAAACTTACACACATTTTACATTTATAGATATTTGTAACATCCTAGTTGTCCATTCAGATTCTATGATTTTGGATAACAACCCCTGCCCAGGCTCTGGATTCTGGTAGGCATGACACTCTTAGTTTTATGAAATTTTATACTCAAGCATTCAGGGTCCACCTGGGTTTAAATTATAAATATAAATTATGTAAAGTTTCCATTTCCCTTGCGCATTTGTAGATTTAATTTTCTTTTATATTAAGAAATGGCTAGCGGATTTTTTAGATAATTTCTGTTACCATTTGATAAGTTCCTTTTATAGTAATATGAGGTATAGTATTCAGGTGTCACCAAAAGCATGTGGACATACACAAGGACGGAAAGTTGTCTCGAGAGAGGAGGCAATTATGCATATAAAAGCCGCGGTAGATGCCAGGAAGGAGAGTGGCTCTGATATTGTTATTGTGGCAAGGACTGATTCTCGTCAAGCTTTGTCTCTTGATGAAGCATTATGGAGAGCACGTGCTTTTGCTGATGCTGGAGCAGATGTTCTATTTATTGATGCCCTCGTTTCAAGGGAAGAAATGAAGGCGTTTTGTGCAGTTTCACCTGGACTTCCCAAAATGGTTAGATGTACTATATGCAGTAGTGTTTATCCAGATTAGTTCTAATTGACACTAAAGAGTTATGTCCTCACCATATTCTGTATTCTTTCTGCAGGCCAACATGTTAGAAGGTGGTGGAAAAACTCCTATATTGAGCCCTGTTGAACTTGAAGAAACTGGTTACAAACTTGTAGCCTACCCATTATCTCTAATAGGGGTATCAATGCGTGCAATGGAGGTTTGTTATACTTGCACGCTTTAAATGCATGTGTTTCTATGCTGATTTTAGAGAGATGAGATGCAGAGCTTTTAAAAACTAGCTCATGTTTTTTTTCTGTCACTAACAAGGCTAGTTGTGTGTCAAGGGATCTTGCACATGGATTTTCAGTAGAAGTTTTCAGCAAAGATCGAGAAATTATGCGCACACAACATATGTAGGACTATAGATAGTCATAAACTGTGTGTGTGAACTGGTAGTCACTGTATGGTTGTTCAATTTCGTGCCGCTTTATGTGGGTTTGATCTTACATGTATGCGAACGGGTAGTAATTGTCTAGTTCTTCAATTTGGTGTCACATGCGATCCATTTCCTCTGTCAATCATTAACTGTATAAGAAACTCCGATCTGCAGGATGCTCTTGTTGCTATAAAAGGTGGTCGTATACCTCCTCCAGGCAGTTTGCCATCATTTGAGGAGATCAAGGATACACTAGGGTTTAATCACTATTATGAAGAAGAAAAGCAATACATTGTGACACCAGCTCAATCATCCTACAGGAGTGGTGAGCATGTTCTCTTGTAGACTATGTTGAATATGAATGTTTTTTCTTATCCCACACTCCACGATTATAGGTTATTATGACTATACAAGTGAAGCAGGCAGTTCAGGAGACACCAAGTCCAGGACTGAAAAATCACAAGAACCTATTATTGATATACTGCCTCAGCTATATGATCTGGGTTCCTCTGGAGGCAGAGACCGTTCAAGTGGGATGTGGTCTCGCACACTTCGATTAAAGATTACAGGAAGAGATGGAATCCAGAAAATTGATGCCAGGATACCTGTAAGAACCCATCGCCAAGTCTAATTTCATTTCCTTGACACTAAACTCAAGTGAACATCTTGATGCTGGGTCATGCCCATTTTAATAGTTTCTTAATATTATTATCTGTACATGTGTGCTATAATTGAGTAATTCTCATATTGATTAAAAGTTGTTTTTCCTTCTATTCCTGCTTTCTCTGCAACAGGCCGGATTCTTGGAAGGGATGACAAATGTTATTCCAGGTTTGTATTTTATTCTTAAGAGCACCATGAATCTGTAACTACACTTTTATATTTGAGATCTCCCCCTTTGGCTCTTTGCAGGCTTAGCTGGAGCTAACATCCTGGAGAGGCTTCGGGATGCACCTATAGATTCGGACAACCCCCAGAACGGTCAGATACTGCTTGATTTTGAGGACGGCATGGGAGATAGGATCCAGGTGTTCATTGCGTAATCCAGGCTTATTGAGGGCTCGCTCGGTTACAAGGGGATTGGATAGGCATATATTCCCTGTTTATACCTGCAGGGATGGGGAGAAAGGAACGAGCTCTGAAATGTATACCTTGTGGAGCACTTCATCCGTGATTGGTCTAAATGTAACCTTGCTTCGAATAAAAATTTACATGGAAAGTACAACCACGAACTCTGCAAATACGCACCAACACAGGCTACCTATGTGTCTACTTGCCATGGGACAGCACAGGCACGATCACAATATTTATTGACAACGACAGCAAATACCAACTTGCCCAATCGTTATAGCCCGAGCGAACCAGTGCAACAAGAGATTGCTTTTGCCATAAAGCTGAAAAAAGGGCGACCAAGTGTAGTGAAATTAACTGAGCACTCATGATAACATTCCATACAGAAAAATGGAGCTGAAAGTAATGTGGGGTTTCTACTGTTACTCCCAGTCTCCCACTAATCTTAAATAGCAAAACTTTTGGTTAAGGCATAACCGCATAAGAAGTATAACATCCTCAATAGCAGTCAAACAAGTAACTGGCCACAGTGGCGAAGACACCAGGCATATCGAGCCTAACATCCAGTGCAAAAACTCAACTCACCCAAGTTCAACCATAGGGGATAAAAAGAACCAAGTGCCGGCGGCAAGACCGCACATGTAACTGCAAACTAAAGATTGCTACGACTCTGATTTAGGAGATGATGCTGTCGGTCATAGATAGGCCGGCAAGTTGGCTGGTCGGGGCATTCGGATTCTGCTGCTGCGCCACATTGCGGAGAACATCCATCGCCTCAGCCACCTTTGACTTCAGAGCTTCTGGAGACTCAAGCAGATGCAGAACCTCCGTCTGGTCCATCTCCAGAAGCATGCCAGTGACCTTGGCAGCTTGATTGTGCTCCAGTAGCTCAACCAGTGGATAGAGGCTTTCACCAAGTAGCTGGATGGGAAAAATATTATGAACATCAGAAAACTGTACAAAAATTTACTGTGTAGATCAATGTGACTATCTGGCATAACTTGCCTAGTATGAGAATAGCTAAGAATGGAACACCAGACACAGTGAAGGATGACTTGGTAAGACATACCGTTCTTTGTTGGTCTGGAGTAGCATTTGCAAGGGCCGAAGTTAAAGTTCCAATTGGAGCAGCAGGTGACAAGCCAGCATCTCGCACAGGGAAGCCTCCCATATCATATGGCTGAATCATACCTCCAGCACCAACCCCTGCCATCGGTTGTACCTCAGGCATGTTACGTCCAGGTCCAGGTGGGTATCGGTAGACACGTCCTCTTGGAACCATCTGTTACAGAATCATGACAAGATGTGTTATGTCAATACACTTTCACTTGGAACATCAGAGCACAAACCAACCAACCAGAACACACAATTAGC
Source organism: Brachypodium distachyon (assembly GCF_000005505.3). Taxonomy (NCBI): domain Eukaryota; kingdom Viridiplantae; phylum Streptophyta; class Magnoliopsida; order Poales; family Poaceae; genus Brachypodium; species Brachypodium distachyon. Next base: position 18,543,663 of record NC_016135.3, read on the forward strand.
ACATAGATAGAAGGCCCATACAGTTAGAAAAGCAGCACATCATACTTCTTGGCAAAGGGGTAAGTGCGATTAGATATTTGCAAGCAATTGACGTGAGACCAAGTTAGCTGCCTGATTAACATTTACCATTAAAAGAATAATACAAATTAAACTACTCGTTATAGATAAATTAGACTAAAAACAACTACGTCCTCCGTCCAACAAAAGATGTCTCAAGTTTGTCAAAATTTGGATGTATAACGTGACTTGTTGTTTGACGGAGGGAGTATAATATATTAGCGATATTTGCTAGTGATAAATATCTCCAACTCCGGTGGCAAACATCATTACCATGTTAGTTTATTGAGATTTGTTGTTTGCATTAGAAAGAAATGAAAAGTTTTTTTACAATAGAAGGAGGCGACGGACCACCGCCGCCAATTGACTCTTTTATAAGAGTAAAGATCACCCTACGGGCACCCAAGAATGGCATGGTAGTAAAATACTATGTACATGAGGATGAACTGTTGCAAACCTGTTGCTGATATGACTGAGCAGATTGCTGTCCCTGGACAGATCCAGCACCAGAGCGCCTCATGCCAGGACGCGGACCCTGTTGACCTTGTTGGACAACTGGAACAAAGTAATTTGGCATATGGGCACCGCTGGGCCTCATGCCTGGAACAAGCTGTTGCTGGAAACCGAATCCCGGCTACATGGAAGAACACGTATGATCAGTACACAGCTGTTAAAGTTTTCCATTTAGATCATCCAGGTAAAATAACATGGTAAATTAAAATGATGTGTACCGAGCATACATATAAAATAGTGACCAGACATGACTAGAACTCAAAAAAATGAAATGAACAAGACATGCCGGAGAAATATTCATTGCATGCATGCAGTCCAGAAATGCAATGGTGTCGAAATGTCAAGATTACTTAGTTATGTCCTATGCTGTATTTACTTGAACTCCAGAGGAGTATATTCCCGCTCTAGAGTATGTTCAATTAGAACAAATAGGATACTAATCACAGATATTATTCCATTCACATAAATTGATATCCCACTACTCAAGCATATTTCTACTGCCATCACAATGCCCAAAGCTTATGAGAGATACTGCAAAATTCAACTAACACTTCACGAGCTATTGCTATGTTATCTTCCCAAAGCTTATGAGAGAAAATGCAAGATTCAAGTAATACTGCACGAGCTATTGCTATGTTATCTTCTTTACAGTTGGAAATGTATTGATTCTCCTGTTCTTATATTGGGTAAACTTAAAGGCAGTGCCAAGGTCAAAATCAAAATAAGAATACAGCTTACAAAAGTACCTGAGGGGGCATCATAGGAGGCGGGGCTTGCCCATAGAAAAGTTGCTGCCCAAGAGGAGCCATGGGAGGGTACATGGGAAGTCGAGGAGTCATGGAAGGTGTTATTGGTACAGGGCGCATCTGAGAGAATTGAGCCTGAATAATAAGGAATGAGCTACTATCAGCATTTAAATGTTGGATAGTCAGAAATAACTCAATAACTTTGAAAAACTTCGAAGTACTTCGTCAAAAACATTCATGATCAATTAGTTAAATATCAACAATAACTAAAGCATAATCTAAATTTAAGGTGTGCAGAGTGCAGACCCAGGTCATATTTTTCAAGTGCAAGCTGCAGAAATTAAGAAACACACATTGAAGGGGCAATGCACATCCTCAGTATCATGCATGTAACATCAATAAAAATGTTGATACTCTTAAGGTTGATACTTGAGAACAAAAGTTCAAGTCCATGATAATATTTAATTACCTACATGCAAATAACCATCAACTCTCAATTGACATATCCGGTATCCAAATTGTGCCAAGCGGTACAAAGCAGTAATTAGCATGCATCAGTGTACAGCTATAGTGTGGTACAATACAAACTCAAGTGGTTCAAGGACAATACCTGTAACATCGCTTTTCTTTCTTCTTTACGCTGTGCAAATGCGACATACAGTGGCTTTCCAGATAGCATTTTTCCATTCATTTCAGTTATCTGTGTAAATGGAGAACATGTCAGCAACTTGTCACACAAGACAGTTGACACGCTATTCAGGAGACACAACAGTTGACACGATATTCAGGAAACAAACTTACAGCCTGAGATGCTTCCTCACGGGTAGAAAACGCAACAAAGCCAGACCCCTTGCTAACACCATTTTGATCACGCATTACCTATTAGATGAATTTGGTCAGCTATGATCATGTCATGAAACGATGGTGAACAGAAAAATGATTACAAAATATGAAAGCACCTTGCATGAGGTAATTTTGCCAAAGGTTGAGAATAGTTCGCGTAGCTGGTCATCTGAAATGCCATCATCCAGATTCTTCAAGTACAAATTCTGTCCTTGATATTTATCAGCTGCATCTTTCATGCTTTGCTCAAATCTTCTCTTCAAGTCCATTTCTCTCTCAGATTTCTTCTGAGCTCTCCCACAATACCACTCTTTGTCATTAATTTTCTTCCCATTAAGTTCTTCAACAGCACGAACAGCATCATCAGGACTCTCAAAATTGATGAAACCAAAGCACCTTGATTTACCATCCGTGCCAACCATGACAACAGCACTTGTAATGTTTCCATATTCACTGAATATTTTTACTAGATCCTCTTTTGTGGTAGACTCAGACAAATTTTTCACAAAGACATTGTTAAATCTTGCCTTGTCGAAAGAATTGTCTCTCTCTTGCTTGCGTAGGAAAGGTCCAACATAGACAGGCTTATCGTTGATAAGCATCCCATTTAGGCTTTTCATTGCAGACTGTGCAAACTCTTCTTTTTCATACTGAACAAATCCAAAGCCTTTGGATTGGCCCATATCATCTGTGGCCACCTTACACGAGAGAATAGCACCAAATGCAGAAAAGGTGTCATGAAGAGTCTTGTTGTCTATTGTCTTGTCAAGGTTCTGCAAAAAAAAACATCCAAAGTAATCTCATCAGTCACAAACCCTGAAAAAAATGATTGTTCTCAGGCAGCAAATCAAAGGACGACACGGCACCTTGATAAAAATATTCGCAGACCCACTTCTGCGGCTGCTTGGGTCACGGTTTGAATACATCACCCTAATGGGCTTGTTGTTCAGAGGAACAAAGTTCAGCATTTCCAGTGCTCTTGCAGCTGCCAAGTCAAACAAATCGGTCAAGAAGCATAATATGTTGCATTTTAACTGTAATGGGCTAGTAGAAAAACAGCAAAAGAACAACAGTGCAAACAAGCTTTATGACATATGTAGTTTGAGGAGGCTTAACAATTGCTTAATTGAAAAGTATGCATTCCAAATTTACTTACCCAATACCTATTAACTACATCATCATCATTTTTAAGGCGGTAAGGCGAGGCGAGGGGCCCCAACAGCGAGGGGCCCCAACCCCTTTTCAACTTTTAAGCGTCCAAAGCGTAAGGCGAGGCGACGCCTTAGACCTGTTAGACCTATTATAGTAGCATAATATATTGGCTATTGACTAGAGATACATATCTTGAAATTGTTGAGCAATCATAGGGACAACATCCACTGATTGATAGGTAGTATCTTAAGTGAAGTATGGGAATCATAGGGACAAGAATCAAGGAAATCAACAGCAATCAAGGACTCAGACATGGTAAGTCAATAAAGGACTCAAAAACATGGTAACTAATCATGATCATAGGGACAGCTATCAAGGGAATCAAACATGGTAACTGATCACGATTGGTAGGTAGCATCTGAAGGATAGGAATAACAATTTGCGAGGCCGTGGTTTCAGGTATCATAATTAGATTGCCTTGATTTGAAAAGCAGGGGAGAGCACGGGGAGAAGATAAATAACAGGAAGCGGGCACCCTGCTTTCCCTTCGCCGGAGGAAGCAGTGGCTGCGGAGATGCAGGTCCCGTCACCGAGGAGCTGCCCCTCTCGAACTGTCCAGTGCCTGCGCCCCCTCTCTCTCCCAATACTTCTACCATTTTTCCATCCCGCCTTCTATTTCCCCTCCCAGATTTCCCGCCCGCCTCCTAGTTCCCCTCCCAACTTCCCACCAGCACACCATTTTCCCGCACAGGAGGCATCCAAATTGGACATGGCGACACCCTACGACGCCTAATCGACACCCTGGATGCCTAAAAGGGCTAAGGCGGACGCCTCACGTGGACCTCTAACGCGAGGCCGACGCTTTGCCCCGCGACGGCGCTCTGACGCTTACGCGACGCTTTAGGGACGCCTTTAAAACCACGTACAGCATGCAACATTTGCATGTAACTTACATGTCGTTGCACCTCATAACATCTGCTAAGGTGGATAGAAAGAATGTGCCCCGGGTTAGTTTTGCCAAATGAGGTGCTCAACTATTCTACTCTACCTATGTAACAGCTAGTCTAATCAATTTTGTAACAGCTCAAGGACAGCTAACACCACCATGTCGTGACACCTCATAACATCTGCTAAGGTAGATAGAAAGAATGTGCCCCGGGTTAGTTTTGACAAATGAGGTGTTCAACTATTCTACTCTACCTATGTAACAGTTAGTCTAAATCAATTTTGTAACTCTCAAGGACAGCTAATACCACAACTTTTAATTAATTACCGAGACTTCTATTCTTCCAGTATACAGCACAGTGATGTCCTTACTGCATGCACGCCACTAAAAGTATAGCGCAAACAACCAGGCAATTCAATTTTATAAGAAGACTGCCAAGACTATACATTGCATATACTGACTCCAGTATCAACAAAACCAATTGCAGGGTATAGTCCTCCCCGCTTCTTAAAACAAAATAAATCCAAGGGACCCGATCATCTTTCCTACTACGAAAAAAAAACACAATAAATCCAAGCCACATTGCATGATAGTAACAGATTAACATCGACCACAGTATAATCGCTTCAATATCTACCCAAATTTGTGACACTAAAACCAATCCATCACCGACTAATTGAACAACCATTGATGTGAAGTGATCAATCGATGCTATAAGATCTATGTAGCCCTAAGGCTAACAATAATATATGATAATACCCACATTCAACAACATCGGAACCTCGACCAGTCCCCCTAATCACAAATCGTATGGATATACATATAAGGGAGGGGATCGCAATACCATCCATGGGGTTGCTGAAGTTGACGTAGGCGTAGCCTAGCGAGCGCCGCGAGTTGACGTCCCTGCAGACGCGGACCGACACCACCTGCCCCGCCTGGCTGAAGAGCTCGTACAGCTGCGAGTCCGTGACCGACGCCTCCAGGTCGCCCACGTACAGCGACGTCGTCGGAAGCGGCTGCGCCACGCCGACGCTGACCGCTCCTGGCGCGGCCGGGGAAACAGCCGCTGCCGAGCCCCCGTTCGCCACCGCCACCGCCACTTGCGCTGCCATCGCCGCCTCCTACCAAGCCCTCGACCTCTTTTTTTTCAATTTTTTCCCCGAAAAATCGGCTCTAAACCCTATCTGATGGACTGATATATAGCGATACGAGTAGATCCCGCCGAGTTTGAGGAATTCTTTCCGTTCTCGACGGGTTTTTTTTTTGTTTTTTTCGGGTAGTTTTCTGGTTGCGGGATACAGGAGAGGGCCTTTGGCGGAGAACACGCGGGGTCACGACGCTCTCAACCGGGGGAGACGCCGACGGGGGTGGAGAAGGTTGTTACTCCTATATGGGAGCGCACCTGGGTGCCTTAGGGTTTGCCCGATACGGCCTAGACTCGGTGTTCGTGCGCCAGCACTAACCGGTTTGCCTAGTCCGCTGGTGCACCAAGACCGGGTCCGTCTAGAATACAATTGGACAGTAGTAGCTGCTTCTAGACAGTTGTCTGCGTACGGCTCTCGGTTGTTGTGTTGGGCGGGCTGGACCTGGACCTGACTGGGCTTGCGGCGGGCCTGGGGTGGAACCGGGTTCGATTGAGAATTGCGCCGCGTTTAATGGTCTTTGGGTATCCTTGACCGGTGGATTGGGCAGTCGGATCCGTGTCCTCTGACATTGGTGCCTGACTTGTTTGTTTTTTGCATGCAGTGGATGACAGGAAAATTAGCTCAGGCATTGTTCGCTGCCACCTCACTTTACTTTTTTGTTTTCTTCCTTGCGGTGCTGCATTTGGAAAATTTGACCTTTTCTGAAACTCTCTATAAAAGGACTATTCCTGAAATGAGTTCATTTTTCAAAAAAAGTTACAGAAAAGTTAAACTGGTCAAAATTCACTGAGTTGTGGAGCAATGCACCACGGTTAATCACTATTCACAGCTGGTACTCTGCTGGCGTACACGCCTCAGGCAAGAGTGCAAGACACGAGCAGAGCAATCTCATCCCTTCGGAGCTTCAGGCCGCAGAGGTCTACTGCTACTGCCATGTGCCAAAGGAGTAGATGACACAACACAATGATAGACTGAGAGTTCACAGCTTATTTTGTTATTACCAGTGGGCGGGCTCATGGGCAGAGTGCTCCCTTCTAAGGTGACTATGCCTGATAACTTTGTAAGTGTAAATGTGTATAATAAGACTGAAGAAACAACACTGACGAAATACAGTTTACAAAACTTCAAATGTCTTCTCACGTAGCCTGTGCAGGAGTATTTTCCTGACAAGTTCTGAACTCTCTTTCTGCTGTGTTGTGACCTACATTCCTAACATCTCTGTAGAAACATTCCTCAGAGGAACCGTGTACAAACCAGGAAAGCTCATGGTCCTTTAATTCGATACAAGCCGGGAGCCATACATATAGCTGACGGTAAGAACTTCAAGGCTTCCATCTCATACTTTATCGTCCAGTTCCGACTGTGATGACTTCTGAGCCTTTTCGCTGGGTACACCCTGCCGCTCCTTACCTCCGGGTTTCGAGGATGCGCTACTGTACCATATCATCCCTACCACCGCGAGGATCATCCCAATCGCGACATGGAAATTCAGGCCTTCTTTCCCAAAGAACAGAAATCCCAGGGTTAGCACGAGAATAGTCTTCATGTGGCCTATCACTTGAAACGTTACAGCGGTGAATCTTCCAATGCATATGAATTGGCTGAGATTGGTCCCGACAGCAATCAGGCATGAGAGCACAATGAAGAACTGAAAGGCAGGTGGATGAAAAGGAGAATCAGTGAACAAACAAAACGATGACGTCCAGAAGCAAGCCATAAGAGAATTGATACAAAACAAAGAATATCTTCAACAGTCATCTATGTCTTTGAAGTTTAAGTAATCTTGCATGTGATATTAATTATGTTTATTACTAACTCTTACTAATATATTGCAGATAACTGGATTATTCCATCGTTGCACAACCTTTAATCATGTAATCAACTACCTGTGTTTGCTGAGTATTAAAGATAGTGGTTCAGATTTACGCCTTATTCCAATTTTAAAAGGAAATACATGCAACAACAAACAATTGTACAACAGTTTTTTAATGTGCGCTTTCTAACCATTGAATATGATGTATTATTGCACTACCATACAGTGATGCACTATGGAATGTTGGCAACCATTATGATGCCATATACAACCGCATGGATATTCTTCTGCTTACATACCGTCACTGTGCTGGTGTAGTGAAAACTGTCGATTCTGTTCCTGGTCAGCCAGAAGTCCACGAATGGACCTAATATCAACAGTGAAGCTGCTTGAGCTGGTGCAGTATGGCCCAAGAGTTTGAGTGAGTTAAGAGAGTACTTCCGTTGAAGGTAATTGACATACTGCAAAACAAAAGTTAAAAAGCAATCATATAAATACATTAAAAAGAAGCGAGTTCTGAAAACATTTTACTATTTAGTACTCCATCAGGCATATTTTGAATAGAAAGTATGTATATGTTTAACAGTTTAATCCTCATTAAAACACAGGGACAAAGGAAAATGCAACAATGGAGATATTTGAGAACAATAGAGATACAAAGAACCTAAGCAAAGTGAAACAAAATATGCACATTAACCTAGGATTCAAATGCAAGCTTTATGTCAGCATGTCATACAGACCACTATAGTATATTGTATTTATCACGACCCGCTCTAGTACCTTGTATTTATAATAACCAGGAATTAGTAGCTAAGGTATCAGAGAATGTAGTCAATATTTTTGTTGTCTGAGAAACTTTAATGAACAAAAACTGTGGTTAACATGATAACTACCTGAAAGCCTAAACTCCAAGGCTGTGCAAAAAAAAATGGAACTATATATGAAGAAATTGAACATGTAATATGGTAGGAACCAGGAATAAAGATATTGATACGCCATAAATTGATACTGACCAACAAAAACAAACATTGTACAGCAGCATACAAAATGAATTTGCTAATATACACAACACTTACATGTTGTTGCAATGCAGTGCCGCAAACTGCTACTATGGCAGCCATCAATCCTTGTGCATTTACACTAACATCAGAAACTGTACACACTCCCACACCTACAAGGACAACCACTATACTAAGCTTGGTATCCCTCGAGTAACGGAAATTTTCAAAGAGGACCTCCATAACGCATAGAAGTGGAATAATGGATAGCTTCGCAATCTGAAGACAGAAAATGAAGAAAAGAAACAATTTAGTATATAAAAATTATGTTTATAAATCAGAAAGAAAAAAAAACAGAAGTTGCAGTCTTCACCTGATAGAATCCAACAGAGTTCCACATCAAGCTAACATTCATCCCAACAATAGATAGGTTTGCGAAAAAGACAAATTTTACTAGTTCAGACAGAGGTAAATGAGATGGCTGAACGTATCCTAACCATTTCATTACCAATGTCATCAAAGTGGTAGTTGCAAAATGCAAACCAGTCAATGTTGTAGCTGTACCAATGAAAAAATAGCACACAAGATTAGTGGAAATAAAAAAGAGGTCATCAATAAAACCATGCACATAATCTATGGACTTGTGGTCATCAGCCCCTAATAACCATTTCTAATAAATTTCTGCAATCATTGTATTCTGTACAAGCATCTAAAAGTGAAAGCTGCAAATAGTGGCTTCCAAACAGCACTATCGGAATTCATAATCAGTGTCATATTTATTGGAAATTCAACACCTCTCAACTTGTAAATTTGCATGTTCAACCAGAATAATGTTCCACAATAAATGTCATGACAGCTTACGTTGACACAATTGTAATTACAAGTCCAGCAAAATTTAGATAGGAATATATGTATGCCTTATTAGTTTGATCAGTTTGATATAAGTGAAAGCAGCAAAGGAAAAGGCAAAGTCCACCAAGCCATTGCATAATGGGTAGGGGAAGCAGTAGTTGGGTAGTTTAGTTTAAATAAGATTCAAACGATATGGGATGTCCCACGGATAAAAAAATAACAGTGTTACAGTCTATTCTTACCGAAGCTAAAACCATGTGTAGCCATTAAGGCCTTGTTGACCATGATTACGCCAACAGAAGTGACAACATTGAACATCCATGCCCCAGCATCTAATGCTGCCTTTTTCTCTGCCTTGCTTCCTGGCGCCATGCTTTCTTATCATGTAGGGTCTAATGCTAGTTTCAATGTGCAGACATGCCTGCCTGCAGTGTACACGGTGGTGCACCTAACATAAGAAAGTTGTTATCATAAGTACTACAGTTAATGCCAGCACAAATAGATAGCACCAGACACTAGATTAGTAACCACAGATTCACACAAGCTACTAAATTTTAATGTCTGTTCTTGACTTTGAAATAAAATCATCTCAGAATGCCAACAATATACAAAAAATACCAATAGAAATAAAGGTGAAATCCAGTCATGACTGGAAGATTAGATATACTGTTAAGTACTGGCATGGACTAGACAAAGTGGGTCTGATCAGAGCTGTGTGTCAGTCACCGTTTATTGGTTCAAGGCACCACTAAATTGGAAAATTGGGTCTGTACTATTAAAGAAACACTCTTTTGCAAGATACCATGAATCCGCGAGAAAATGGTGAGGTTTAGGACTGAAATTTCTAGGGTTTACAGCAAGAATTGGGAGAAAAGATCGCGAGAAAAATGGGGAGAACTCACCAGGGGGAGGCTTTGGGGGACGAAGCAGCGGAGGGCCACCGTCTGAGAGGGGCGAAGGCGGTCGCTGCTCTCTGTTCAGGCGATGAGGGGCGACGGGGCTGCCTGCTGAGTTCGGGCGAGAGGCAAACGGAACAAATCTCGGAGGAATCAAAGTCTCTGTACAGCCAAAGGAGATTGGTTAGCACGAACGGTAACGAAACGGGAGGATGAAAAATTTGCTGGGTTGATCCTTACCGGCGGCCCGACGGGAACCTGGAACGGAGATCGCACGGCCGGGCTCTTCAGTCTCCTGGCGGGCGCACCGGTCGGTGCTGCGCGACCGGAGCAGGGAGGAAGAAGAGGAAGAAGCGAGAGGCGGACTGGAGTACGTGGGGGTCCAGGCGTTCGGATCTGGTTGGCTTGCGGGTTCGGCCTGCCTTGATGCTGGATCACATGGGGCCCAAGAAGCAAGTAAACAAAGGAAACGGGGAATGAAACGGGGACCAGTCAGAGGCACTACCGCGCGCTAGTGAGCGTGTCTGGTGGTTTGGCAATTTCTTCCAAGTGCGAAACTGAAGATCTGGCGAGGATTCGAAAGACGACCGCACCGAGTTTTGAATCATGGCGATGGTACGAAAGCGTCGTCCGATGTTCCACTCCTCTGCTGCGAGATCGAACTTTTTATGTAGAAAAACCAAACATTATACGCATACCGGATTACATATAGATCACCACTCGCATGAGTTCACACACGACGCGTTTGGTTGCCCTTGTCAGGATCAACCAGGCACTGCAAAATTTGTAAGAGTAAGATAATAATATGATGCTGATTTGAGGTCCATTGTGACTGAGGTGGTGCTATCTGAGGAACATGACCAATTGATTTGGGCTCTGCACAATTCAGGGGTTTATAATGTGGAATCTTTGCATGTTGTGATTAACTACAAGGGAATTACCCCAGTCTATATTCCTACCCTATGGGAAATACATTCCCTGCAAAAAAAAAACATGTCACTCACAGGGTCCACTTCTTGTGGCTTTTATCTCACAATAGATTACTCACTAGAGATAACTTGAGAAAAAGACAACACCTAGATGATGTATCATGCTTAATGTGATGCGAAGAGGAATCTACGGAACACTTGTTCTTCTCTTGTGACATTGTGAAACTGTTTTGGGTTGAGTTATCATCCATGCTTCACCTGACTAGTGTCTCATGTTATGAAGATGTTGTTGTAAATGGCTTAGTAATACTCACTCCGATCCTAAACTGTTGTCTAAATATTACATGTATCTAAACGCTTTTTAAGAATAGATACATCCATATTTGGGCAAACTTGAGACAAGAATTTAGGATCGAAGGGAGTACTAAACATGTTGTGATTAATATGGTTTCTTCCGCACTGATGTGGACGTTCTGAAAGTTTCGTAACGATCTTCATTTTGGCCGTGTCTCTTGGTCTGGTCTTCATGTTATTTGGCATAGGCTGATTCGCCTATTAAGGCGCTGACGAATCTTATGTCCACAAAGGGACCTGTCACCCCTGGACAATTGCTTGCTCCTGATGGAAACCAAAGTGAGGGAAGCTCCCCGGCTCTTGGCATGCTGAAGAAACGAAGGATGCTACTGGCGGTCTGTTTTGATCGCCTGACATCCTCTGATGCTATTGGTGTTTAGGGCCTATTCGGTTTGTGGGATTTTGGAATCATGGGAATAGAAAAAGTAGATAATTGAGATGTCATGCACACTTCAATCTAATCCTGGCCATCGGGCGACCAGGCACGGCCCGGGCAAGAGAAGCCGATGGCCCAGCACGGCACGGCCCGGCACGGGGTGGGCACAAAATGAATTCGTGCCGTGCCGGTTAGGCCCATGGGCCTGATCTGCGAAAAAAGCCTGGCACGCACTAGTTTTGTGCCTGGCCCGTCGGCACGGAAGCACGAAGGCCCAAGGCGGACTGTTTTGGCCCATTCCGTGCTCTTTTGGCCTATTCCGGTCATTTTTGAAGGAAAAAATGAAAAAAAAATCAGAAAAATTTGTGCCTCATGCTGAACGTTTCGAGGTTTTCGTGTCGTGTTGTGCCAATTATTTCGTGTCGGGCGTGCTATGCCGGGCTTGTTCCCATGCCGTGCTCGTCCCACCTATTCCCGTGCCGTGCCCGTGCCGGCCTATGGGCCAGGATCACTAAAAAAGCCTGACACGTGGTGGGCTTCGTGCCTGGCCCGGCACGATTTGGCACGTGCCGTGCTTTTTTCGCGTGCCTCGGGCCGGCCCAAAAAAACTAGGCCCGATGGCCAGGATTATTTCAATCCTTAGGAATTTTAAACGAGGTCTCACCTAATGTGTAGAATTCTTAGGAATTAGTTCAATTTGGGACAAATCCTTAGGAATCTAAAACCTCAATTCCTATGAAACGAACGCTACCCATAGGAAAAAATCCTTAGTTTGGAAATCCTGTGAAAATCCTCTAAAATTCCCGCAAACCGAATGAGCCATTAGTGTTTTGCTGCTTTTGGGTTTTAGCTTCTGTTGGTTCCCTGTATGAAGTGTTCTCTGACAAGATGAGTGTTGTGAATAACTGGGTTGTTAGGATGTTGTTAAGTTGTTTTTATGCCCATTAGGGATATGCTTTCCTGGACATATCCTGTAAGACTGTGTTTCATTTCAATGAAATGGAACTGGGCAGGGTCTTTAGCTCTAAAGAAAAAATTGTGAGAGTGTTTTTCAACGGCTTTGCTAAATTTAAGTTGCATGATTTGTAATTAGAGATAAGTTGACTACACAACAATTTGGATATGATTTGTGCTCTAAAATCCGAACGAAGATGCAAAAGAATAGTAAAATGACAACAGTTCTAATTCGTCAACTTAGATTAAGCATTTCGCTTAAAAACCCTGCATCTGGTATACAGCCACACCCTTTTTTAAACCCGAGCTGCAACCCGACCAATCCCTACCCTGAGCGAGCCGGTCGAACCCGCCAGCTGGACATGCTCTTGCTGCTAGAAAAAGAACAAGTTTCTACCATTGCTTCTGTTAGAAGATTGACAAACCAACAGTATCCAGAGGCGGAGCCGCTGCTCCATAGACCATAGTGCTGAAACTTGACCCTCGCGAAAATGGAGAAAAACTAGCGAATCTCCAGCTGCCTAATAAATCCAATATCCAAGGATAGTGTCCTTCCTACCAGTAATAACATCTCCGAAATCCCATACTCCGTATCAAGGACATGGACCTGTTTTCGTCGCAGAATTGAAAGGACGGAGAATTTTCGGGTCTATGTACCCATGCACAGATTCGTGGCCGTACCCTGACAGTGGGAGAACTGTGCACGGTTCAGCAGGCCAGCAACGCCGGTCGGTCCCAATCCGAGTTCCGAAACAGGCATTTACGGTTCGATTAAGGTTAAGCCGCAGCACTCGTCCTTCCCAGCACCACGGAGCAGCGCACGTCGACGCGGCAGCGGCAACCGAAAGCGAGAGGGCCTCGTCGGGCAAGGAAATCGTGGGGACAAACAAAGCAACGGCAGCGTGGATGAGACGAATATTGGAGTGGAACTTATCCGGTGTGTGTGTGTGACCTGTGTAGCGTGTAGATAAAAGCCCGCCGGCCAACCGCTCCGACAGATTGACAGAACGAACACCCGAGGTGAAGCTGAGCTGCAGCTTTTGATTTGCACCTGCCGAAAGCCCCCCAGACTTAGCTAAACTACCACCTAAAACAGCTTTGCTTCCTTCCTTCCATCAGCCTCTACACGCGACCGGCCGGCACCACTCGGAAAGGCACGTCCGCTCTGTGGCCTTGAAATTCCGGCTGCTCTGTCTCTAGCCCCGGCCGCCTCATATATATGGCGGCGACAGCCCGATCCCTACAGAGCTGGCTCCTACGACGCACCAACCATGGCAACCAAGCAATGTATGAGAAAAGGAGGATGTCATGGCCGGCTAGCTAGCTGCTGAGGAAGGAGTGCGCCAACTGTACGTGTTTTTCTCAGCTAGCGCGCCTCTCCTTTCCAGCTAGGTAACCGTGATTTCTGAGCAGGTGATCGGTGTCCTGGGGGTATCTTGCAGCTGTCGGGCCCTTTTTTTGTTTTTTGATCTTTCGATTGTCGTGGATCCAGCTGCCAAACTTGTTGCACGCTGCTGCTGCCTGCAGGTGGTGGAATAAGGTACGTCACTATAGCTTGCAGATATGTTTGTGTTGACACGTGCGCGAATGCTAGGTTTCTTGCTCCGTTAATTGGATCTTCGTTTCTTCTCTGTTTATCGAATGCTTAGTCCTCCGTTGGGATAGCTCTTGAAGTGGTGTGTCGACTATTTTACAACAGTACAACTGTGCAACTCCTGAAATTGCTCGTTCGGTGCAAATTATTAGTAACCAATAGCAAGGGGTTAAGAACCCGAAGCTTGTTCAATTACTCAAACAGAATACAGTGTTTGATATTGTTGATAATTTAACATGTTCGTTCCACGTGAAAATGTTTCTACCCTTATCTGCTCCAATATTACAGCAACATAATCAGAAGTTACGAAAATTTCTCAAAAACATTGATGAGGATCATAAATTATGGTTCTTGACGTCCAACAAAATATGAGTTTTTTTTCACACACAAAGCATACAGTAGAATGGGAAAAGGGCAAAAGATAGAAAAACAAAACCGAGCTGGCCCATGTCACAAAACCCAAGGAGCGATGGTCATGATTTGACTTCCCACGGGGGCCTTCTAATCGAAAACGTTTCGTAGCTTTGAACTTGGGCCATGCGGCCTTCTAAAAAAAAATGTATTTGCACTTTCCACCTCCCAAACGGCCATGTCTTTCGACGGCAGAAGGCGCATGGGACGGTCATGCCGCCGCCGCGCCGCCGGGGCTGCCGGGCTGGGGGTGGGGCAAGCAGGTCTCAGGAGCGTGCAATCCTGGATGCGGTTCGTCAGAGGGAGCTTTTTGCCCCTGCATACGTTTCACCTGTTCACGTCGGCCTTCGCCGCTGGTCCGCGTGCGGTAACTGGCCGCGGCAATGGGGCGGTGGCAACGAACGCTTCGTGCAGGCTCTACGGTAAGCCACGCGCCCACATGAGTTACCCGGAATTCACCTCTAATTTCTACAGATACCGAATTACCGCGCTCTAGGATATGGATCGCTGTG
Organism: Brachypodium distachyon; assembly: GCF_000005505.3. Lineage (NCBI taxonomy): Eukaryota > Viridiplantae > Streptophyta > Magnoliopsida > Poales > Poaceae > Brachypodium > Brachypodium distachyon. The sequence continues at coordinate 18,558,757 of NC_016135.3, forward strand.
GATTTACAGATCTCGTCATACTCCGTATTTGATTTGGGAATGTGGACATGGACCTCTATAATTTGTGCGTCATGTGTCTACAGTATATATATCATACATGTACTGCTTGTTAGAAACAAATATCTAGTGCCAATTTGATTAAACAAGTGTGATGTAGTGTTTTCTAATTTGAATTAGTTTGGTACGTCTCAGAAGTCAAAACACACCACAGTCTACAGCAGCCCAAACTCTTTATTATTTTATTTCTTCACTCCTGTAAAGGTCTTAATCGGTGAGGCACTCCGTCAGTGACCATGCCTTTTAGTTCGTAGCAACACATAGGTATTGTACTAGTGTGTAGAATAAAATTCTAAGTTGGTGGCTCACATTCAGAGTGCGCAGACCATGCAATTGTTGATTTGGCAAGCACTATTGAGACGAGAATTTATAATACTTTCTCCGTCTAACAAAAGGATGTCTCAACTTTGACTAAATTTGAATGCATCTATACATTAAGTCATGTCTAGATAAATCCAAATTTTGACAAACTTGAGACATCTTTTGTTGGACAGACGGAGTATTTGATTTGAGCAATAAATAATAGCACGACATTCTTTAAACATGTACGGAGTAATTTTTTTTAGTCAATAGTAACATACGATTATTGTGCCAGACTGAACATATGATTATTGTGCTAGACTGCTAGCGCTTTATTATTTATATATACTGTTCAGTGTTACAGTATTATTTATGACTTCATTCTAAATTCTTCTGAAATACATTATTCTGTACAATATGCTTACCATAATTAGGTTTAAATGAACAAGTTCCTACTAGCTAACACATGTAAGATTTTGATTTCATAATTGTTTCAGAAGGGGCTTAATAACACTTCATATACGAAGTATCCAGGAAGAAAATGACTGAAATGGAGGGTGCTTTGAAGTCCTGCACGGAGCAGCTGCTTCTTGGTAGGGAAGAGAATGAGCACCTCATCATCGAAGGAGCTAACAAGATCTCTTCCGAGCAAAAGAAAGCCCAAGATTTACAGCAGAAGTTAGAGGGTGCAAATAAGCGGTTCGCAAAGGTCGTTACTGAAAACTATAATCTTCGGAACACTGTCAACTCAAAGGACAAGATAATCAGAGAACTGATTGAATCCAAAACACACTCAGACCAAAGGTTAACTGAAGCAACGGCTAAGCTTGAATTTATGCAGAAACAGTGTGGATCCCTTCAGTATGAGGTGCGCATGGTGCAGAAGGAACTCGAGATTCGCAACAAAGAGCGGGAGTACGACCTGAAATCGATTGATGCTGCTCAGAAGCAGCAGCAGGAAAACGTCCAGAAGATTGCTACGCTGGAAGCTGAATGCCAGAGGCTGAGGACCATGGTTCAGAAGAGGCTGCCTGGTCCTGCGGCATTAGCAAAAATGAAAGATGAGGTCGAGCGACGGGGTGCCACTTCCGTCCAAAACGGAATGAGAAGGACACGTACAAGCACAACACTGCAGCCACCACTGCGAGCGGCAAATCAGAGGCATTCTGTGTCTGAAGGTTACATTGTCAAGTTGCAGGAAATGGATGATGAAAACAGACATCTCAGGCAGTTATTAGCCAGGAAGGAGAGTGAGATCCAGTCAGTGCAGTTGCTGTATGCGGATGAGGCATGCAAGTTATCAGTAGTGCAAAGGCAACTCAAGGATTTGTGGAGTGATCATGACATGGAAGAGAACAACCATTTTGAACAATTTACTAGTCCTTCAGTTCCAAAGCCAGAGAATATCAGAACTGGCAAGAGACTCACATCTCGGAGTCAGAGCAGAAGGATTGCAGGATCTGACATGCAGCTGCTAGTTGATCTTGCGGAAATTGAGAAACTTGAGATGGTATCAAGGCCTTCAAGTGCGCCACATCAGTGTGACACAGATGCATCTGATACACATTCGCAAATGATTCTATCAGAAATACTTGGCAGAGATCAAATCCCTCCTCAAGATGGTTTTTCTTACAAGTATCCTGAGTGGATTCAGGATATTTTGAAACTGATCATACATAAGCATAGAGCCAATAAAATAAGTGTTGATGTCATTCTTGATGAAGTAATATGTGCATTGAGGAGTGAGATTTCGGCCAAAGAAAGTGATGTTGCGAGTTTGGCATATAACCAAGCAGAAAAAGACAGCATGGTGGCCACTCTGATTGAAAAGGTCAGTTGCATGATTGAAAGATCCACTGAAAACAATGTTATAAGTTTTGGAGTGTTTTTGCATGAAAAAACTGAAGTCACTTCTCAACTTGAGCACTTGGTTCATGTCTGTAGTGATGTGCTGGATGGAAAGGTTAATCTTCAAAAGCTCATTGACGAAGTTTGCTTGACCCTAGAGTGGGCAATGGACCAATGTTTTTCATGTGTTTGTGGACTAGACAATGTGGATTCCTATACAAATAAGTCGGATCAAAATGAATCGGCAAGGACATTAAGCATGCACGGAAAACAAGCAATGCAAAGTGCAAAATCAGAAATGGTTTCAAGAATGCAACAAAACGTACAAAAAGAACTTATTGGAACAATTGAGGGCCAGATCCCTGGTGACACCTTGGAAAATCGTTCTCAGATCCAGCTTGCCACTTGTAAACTTGATGAACAAGAACTGGCAAGACAAGAGCAGGCTGACAATCTTCAGGAAAAACAATCAGTATACTATGAACTAGAAATGTAAGTCTTATTAAGAATGAGAATATTAATCGTGTTACTTGTTATTGTCGGAACTTCTAATTTAGAATCATCTGGAATTCCTGTTGTTTGATGCAGTGCTGATGCTGATGGGAGCATGGAAAACTTGCTGGAAGAAGATGGAAAACAAGTAACAACAGTATCCTCCTCAAAAACTTTGTCTTTCATTTAGTTTAGTTCATTATATTCTAAATCTAAACAATTCGTAAATCTATCTGCACAATATATGCAATGCACCTCCCCCACTCCAGCACTCTTAGTAGTCGCTTTAGCATTGTCACTTGATTCCATGGGCGTTTCTAAGTCTATAGTCTTCGTCAGGGGGTAATATTGCTGTATCAAGAAATACAGGTTAAGAAAATTGTTGCATGGCTCGGGATCACTTGTTGGCAGGCACTCACTCAACCTCATCACTAATAAGTTTTGTTTATCCTTCCAGTATAGTTATGTGCTGCTCAAGATAAATGTGTCGCCTTTTGTTCACCATTTTCATGTGGCCGTCAGTGCCGGAATCCAATATTGGTTTTCAAATTCTTGCAGAACTCGGCAATATCTGCAGCAGCAGAGAAACTTGCAGAGTGCCAAGAGACAATGACGAATCTCACCAAACAACTGCAGGCTCTACAAACCCCTGCAAGTGCAGATGCTTCAGGCAAAGGAAAGTCTGGTACCGTACCTCTATCAGTTCCCAAGGTTCTTGCTGAACATGATGCCAAGTCTCAGGATTTCAGATCTCCGAGATCTGAAGAAGAAGGGGCATGCAAGAAAGAACAAGGTAGTCACGCTGCAACTAAGATGAACCTTGTACATGAGCAAGGTGCCGACACGGGTCATAAATCTAGTAGCAATGGTTTGACAAGAGCCGTTCTTCCTCCTGTGATCCCGAAGTCGCCACGGACATCCTTCTGTGCTGATATGAAAAAGAAAAAACGACGTGCGAGCTTGCTGAGTAGGCTCGTCTTCAGGAAGAAGGCATAGATGAGCAGTTGCCTGGCTTCAATACTCGGCTGCTACTTCTAGTCTTCTACGGTGGTGCCCTCTGATTATAATTTTCTCTGGTATTGTCAGCAGCACTTGGGAGCTTGTTCTTCCCTTTAAGGTACATTAACTGGTGTAGTTATTTCCATTTCCAATAAGAAGACATTATTGTTGGGTATATAATGTGTATACATTTGTCAGTTACTGGCCGTGTGAAATTTGTAAAAGGATCTGTTCACTCAAGAAGTATATATATGTATCTGTTGGCAGTGTGTATTAGTTATTTGTGGTGATTGTGTTGATTTGATTGTATCTATAAGAAGTATGTATAAGTTAGCACCTGCAGAGACGAATTTGTGTAGCAGTACTACCATTGGCTACAATGCAGCCGTACAACAAGCCTCCAGCGAAGGGGAGGCAGCCATTGTCGCAATATCACCAGTCACCACTCAGGTACCGATCACCTCAACTGCAGATTCCAGGACAACAGTGTAGGCAGGTTTTTGGACGGCAAAATGGACAGTCTATATAGGCAGCACCGTGATCATGCAAACAATGCCGGCACATGACGATGTGAGCACCAAAAGGGCAACTCAGATCCTCCTAAGAACGAAATCCGCCGGTCATCCGCAGCACGGCTTGTCAGTTCAATTCCTTCCACGACGACGCAGAAAACTGCCGTTTGGTGCCGAGGTAAATCAAATCGACGACGACGAGCTGTGAACTTGGATATGGCCTGCTTGCCGATCGAGGGGCATGGAAGGAGTGTGGACACGTGAACAGTGGGGGTTCGGAGACATATGCTGTCAGGTCCAGTACCGCAGTTGGACAGAAGTGAGTAAATAGTTCAGATGCTCCCGATCGAGTAATCATGGACTGTCCGGTTCGACATTGCTCGCTTTTGCAACAAAATACGACCCTGTTGCTGTTGGACAGGACAGGTCTCATGTTGGAACCAATCAAGACAACTTGAGGACGAATTATGCACGGAGCATCGTCCTAGGGGACCCACCCAAGCAAGCAAACAAAAAGGGTTCTAGCAACATGTGAATGTGATCCACTTGTTGGGCGGATCGATAGCTCGGCCAGCCCTTTGATTACCTCCTTTCGTGTTCACGGCTGCGAGGCCCGAATAACCGCTGGCTGCATCGCGAGACCATTTCTCGTACTCACTCAGTCCAACAAAAATAAATATGTATCAAATTTGTCAAAGTTTGGATATATCTAGACATGATTTTGTATATAAATGCATTCAAATTTAGTCTTATTAGACGGAAAGAGTATCAGCAATACATGCACGTAACCCGGCCCCTCGCGTGGTTCGCAGGTGCCCTGACTGCCACGCCTGAACATCTGTGTCGCCCAACAGACTGCTCACCGGCCGGGGAAGGCCCCGGGCCCGGCTGATCGAGCTCCCGGTGGCCGGTACGTACGTCGCTAGCTCGCGCGCGGCGCATTATTCGACGGGCTCTTGATGACACGATCGCGCGGCAAGGGGACCGGACAAGACAAGGGCGTGGTATTATTGTGACTGCCCGTGATCGCGAGCTTCCTTCCACCTCTATCACTCTATGGCGGCGGGGCGCTAGCCAACATGACCGTGTGCCCTTTTTTAAAGCCCAACCGCGTCGTCAGTTTTGGCCAGACTCGATCCACCGGCGCTGAGAGCTGGCCGGGAGGAGGATGCATAGGCATGCTTGAACCGATGGAGAGGGCACCCAAGTGAAGTGAACAACTACGTAGCGGTAGAGCGCGAAAGGGGCCGTCTCAACCACCCGCCCGTAACCACCCTACCCTCCTCTTTCGATCATGTACACTGGCTCTGTCTGGCTACACGTACGTACGATACAGATTACAGATACGGACAGCTAACTAGCTATAGCACCGAAGCACACCGTTGGAAGTTGCGGGTGTTTTGCAGCCATATACGCACGTACCGGTGTCTACTGCCAGAATTGTATCATCTCATCGATCGTATCTCACTCACTGCCCGGCCGCCGGGGACGTAGCTGGTATACAACCATCGGTGTCACTTGAACCCAATGGAATTTTCAAGTCACATAATTACTCATCGATCATCAGTGGTATTAGTGAAAGATAATGCTATAATCACTAGAGAATTGACAACAATGATCTTTTGTTCTAGCTTCGTCCCTGCCCCGCAGCTAGCAGGGTGGGAGCAGTACGTACGTAAACCTGTAATAGTATATGCAGCGTGAGATGGTCTCGTCGGTTGTTGTTGCAACATCACCTGTAAGATATACTCCTATTATTCATGCATGGACTTTTTTTCTTTCTCGCATGAGATTCTGCATGCGCATGGACAGGTATGGCCGGATCGATCACACACCTGCATCTCGCCATTACGTGCGTACGTGGTACGCGGTCGTAGTTATTATGCTCCATTTCGCTTTCCAGTGGCAGTGAGGCGCGCCCGTCAAAATGAATAGTTTGATAGCACTTCAAGCTCTATGTTTTTTTTTCCAAAGGAGACGTGCAATTAATCGATCGGTTCAATCGAGACTGGAGACCTAATCTAGTAGGCCTCGCGGGATATGTCGATCAGCCATGATAATCGCATAAGGTGCTCCACTTCTTTTATAGCTATGGAGAAAGTGGACTAATTCTCAAACTAGACTGTGAAAAATCTTTTGATAAAGTGAACCTGGAATTCTTAGGATATCTCCTAACTCTTCGTGGCTTTGGCCCAAAGTGGAGAACCTGGATTTACCAGATCACCCATCAAAAACTCAGTAGGCGTTAAAATTAATAATGTTGAAGTTAACTTCTTCACCACTGGCAAAGGGCTGAGGCAGGGTGACCCTTTGTCCCCTTTGCTTTTCAACCTTGTTGTTGATGTGCTCACAAAACTCCTCTATAAAGATGCTTCCCACAGCCTGATCAGTACACTTGGTGAGAACATCTGCCCCCCCATCAGTCTGCAGTATGCCGATGACACCATCCTTTTCTCCTCTAGTAACATTGAGAAAGCCACTAACTTGAAATGGGTCCTTACCTGCTTCCAACAAGTCTCTGGGATGAAAATTAACTACTCTAAGAGTGAACTAATTCCCATTGGCCTGGATGCAGCACAGACATCCCCCTTTCTCACCTCTTTTGGTTGCACTGAAGGTATTTTCCCCATCAAATATTTAGGAATTCCCCTACACTATGACAAGCTCAAAAAAGAGGATATACAGCCTCTAGTAGATAAGATCATTAAAATGATTGCTGGCTGGAGAGGGAAACTTCTCTCCTATGCATGCAGGCTGGTCTTAATCAAATCCTGTCTAGCTAGCATACCCATTTACTTGATTTCCTTCTTTAAATTTCCCAAGTGGGCCCTACACCTGATAAACACCCAGATGGTCTGCTGCCTTTGGAATGATTTTGAGGGACACAGGAAGCTCCACCTGGCCAACTGGTCACTAGTTAGTATGAAAAAGGAGTTTGGTGGGCTCGGTGTCCCTGATCTCCAGAACCTTAACCTTTCCCTCTTAACTTCTTGGGTCAAAAGATACATCTCTAGTGAGGGAAAGATCTGGAAAACAATAGTTGATAATAAATATGGGATAACTCCCAATATCTTTTGTAGCAAAACTTCTGGTGTCTCACACTTCTGAAAAGAGTGATGTGGGCCACCAAAGCTGCCAGATTTGGTTATAGATGGGTTGTTGGAGATGGAACCAAAGTCAAGTTTTGGAAAGATACTTGGTTTGGTACCTCTTCTCTTGCAGTACAGTTTTGGCCTCTTTATATTATCTGCAATGAATGTAATGCCACCATTGCTGATGTTTGGGATGGGCAAAATCTGAAGTTTACTTTTAGAAGAACCTTTTCCCAAACCATGATGGAATCTTGGTATGCTTTAGAACAGATTGCTTGTAGCATTGTGCTTAGAGAGGACCCAGAGTCTCTTATCTGGCAGTACACTGCTTCAGGGCAGTATTCTTCTAACTCTCTCTATAGCATCATTAACTTTAGAGGTGTCAAACAGATTTTCATCCCTTTTCTTTGGTCGATCCCTATACCACCCAGAGTTTAGGTTTTTCTGTGGCTAATCTCCCATAATAAGATTATGACCAAAGATAACCTGAAGAAAAGACACATAGAGAAACCAGAGAGCTGTGTTTTCTGTGCTGAAAAGGAAACTGTTCAACATCTCTTTTTTGAATGTGTAGTTACTAAAATTATTTGGCAAGCAGTTTATCTCCATTTCAATAAACAGCTGGGGCTGATCTAGAATCCATTGCCAGATTATGGATTTCACACAAAAAGCATGGACCTTTAAATTCTTTATGTGCTGCTATTCTTTGGTGTATCTGGAAATTTAGAAATAGCTTTATTTTTGATAATGCTGTTTGGATTAGCTCTAACCAATTGTGGTGGCTTATCCTCCGAACACTCCAGAAATGGAAGATTATCTTCAAGTTGGAGGTTTTGGAACAGGTCGAGGGTTTCTGTTCCCTCCTCCGTTCGGTGCTGAAAGCACCCCCTCTCTTGGGCTAGCGCTATCGGCTTTCAGCTCTACCGGAGGTAGAGTCTGCTCGCTGGCGTCAAGGCCTGACGACACGCTCCTGGGGGACTACGCCAAGGTGAAGATCTTCGACACGCACCAGTCTCCCCCGCACGTGGATGCTCGCCGGGCGCACCTGCTGAGCCCGATCTCCCCACTGGACGCTGGTGGCTCCTCTCTGCAGCCGTCCCCCATGAAGAAGAAGAAGATGCGATGCTCCCAAGATCTTCCTCGATGCCCTGCGAGGCTCGCTGAATTCGCCGGCGTCGGCTGTAATGAACTCCATAGCTGCTTTTGCTAGAAAGATAGGTTTAGCAAGGTAGCTTTTGATCTTTTTAGACAAAACTTGTTATGCTACAGCAATGCGTTTTTGGCCCCACAATGGGTCTCAATGAAAAAGGTTGGGACCGGGGGCGAGCCCCTGATCATCTAAAAAATAATCATTGTGAACGAATGTGTATTGACCGATGTACCCTGTGCGCCGTCGCGTAGATCAGGACGTGTACTCTAAAGAGCTTGCAGATTCTGGAGTTGCTAATCGTTTATCTAAGACCTTTGCGAAGTACAATACGTACGTTGTCCTGTTGATCAAGATGAGTAATCCCTCCGTCCCATATTAAGTGAGTCAAATTTCTCTAAATATGGACGTATCTATATACTAAAAATATATCTAGATACATGTAATATTCCGGCACTTAATATGAGACGGAGGGAGTATATGCTTGAAGTTCCCACGCATGCTATCTGAACCTTGAATGTCGGACCGGTTGACGAATGACGAAATTGAAGACAGTGTAAACGAAGTGAAAATAGTCACACAACTATGCTACGAAAATATAAGATGTTCTAATTTTGTCGTAAGTCACCGCTTGTTAGAGTTTGATCAAGTTTATAAAAATACGGTTTTGCCATTGAGAAGTCTTCTATTTTTAGTTCGAGATCGACTACGACGTGTTTGTCTGTTGGATCTTAATCCAGAGATAGCATGTGGGAGAACGAAAGTGGAGATGACTCTCAGATCTCAATCCAATTAATGACTTTAATACGTCAACTTAGATTCTTAAAGCGTCTTAGTTAAAAATCGGGCAACTAAAAAATAGCCACCCACATAGAAATATGTAGTAATATCAGTGATATCAAACGTACAATACAAAGATATCACCATGGATATATGTTGTTATCTTAAGTACGGAAGCTACAAAGTGTGCAAGTCTGAAAAGTAAATAGATATTCCAAAATGTCATAGCACCGGAGTAACACACCGGAGTAAAATACAGGGTTTCACGGGCGCGTGGCGCATGTGCGTTTATATACTACGCACGCCCTCATGACCGGGCCACTCAGTAGAGCGGTCGGGCTCCACCTTTATTTCGCATGAGGGGCACGCCGCGCCAAACTTGCCAGATTCCGTTGACACATGCAAATCTCGGACGTATTGCGCGCATGCATGCATTAATGACGCTATTGTTATCGGCGATACCGGCAAATAATCCGCTTCTTCGGTCCTTCTGCTCCAAATATGTTCGTCTTGACCGGCTTTGGCGAGATGGACGTGGACCTCACGTGGTGGGTAAAAGTTCGCATTTGACGAGCACAGTACTAGATATAGCAATTCGGATTTGCTGCTCTGAGTGCTCTCGGATGACAACGAGGATTATTTCTGATCACTGTTGAGAACCATCCGATCTGGAAAAGAATCACACGGCTACGCTATCTTACATAGGAAGCGACAAAGTATGGACTTCGTGCTCGGAATTGTGCTCCCTTAATCCTCGCACGTGAGCTCTGCCATCATGTGAAATCCGGTGATACGGACTGCTAGTACGGATAATACTACGATCCAACAAGCAAAAATACAAGTTCAGGCCTCTGCGAAACCATCCTGGCACTATCTACAAATTAACAAAAAAATCCTACCACAAGTCGCCTGAAGAGTAAATACTCGTATACACAAAGCGAAGTACAGTCCTCCAAACTGTCAGAGAAGCAGAGTGTTTACATACAGGTTCCAGCAACAGTAGGCGGCGGCGGTTAGTCTGCAATCTGCATGCACATGCCAATCGCCGCCGTGCAGGTCAGCATGTGTTTATATACTACGCGCCCTGGCCACTCGAGCACTCGATCGCGCTCCCTTTTTATTTCGCGGGGAGGGGAGGAACGCAGCGGCGAACTCGCAGGCGCGTAGTCAGACACTCAGACATCACACACACAACACACAAGTCAAGCTCAGGTGCCACCGACACCTCCCGCGATCAGAAAATGGCAGGTGCTCGGCGCGTCGCTCTCCTCTGCTTCCTGGTCTCCTGCATTGCGTCCGCGGCGCGCACCACCGATGCCCGCGGACCAGACCGGAAGGACCTCGGCGTCAGCATCGGCAACGGCGGCGGCGGGGTCAGCATCGGGATCGGCGGCAGCGGCTGGCCGAAGCCGATGCCACCCCCTCCGAAGCCGAAGCCATGGGAGCCGCGGCGTTGCGACTTCGAGAACGAGCGTCTCTACAGGGCGTACCTGGTGATCCAGAAGTTCAAGAAGACGGTGATCTGCGACCCGCAGAACATCGCCGGCAGCTGGTCCGGCACCGACATCTGCGGCACCAGCTCCTACAAGGGCTTCTACTGCGACCGGCCGTACAAGGTCACCGACCGCACCGTCGCGTCCGTCGACTTCAACGGCTACGGCCTGCAGGCCGACTCCGTGCAGGGCTTCGTGGACGGGCTCCCGGACCTGGCCCTGTTCCACGCCAACTCCAACAACTTCGGCGGCGCCGTGCCCAACCTCAAGTCGCTGCAGTACTTCTACGAGCTGGACCTCAGCAACAACAAGCTCGCGCCAGCCGCGTTCCCGTTGGAGGTGCTGGCGATCACGAACGCGACGTTCATCGACATCCGGTTCAACAGCTTCTACGGCGAGCTCCCCGCGGGGCTCTTCTCCTCGTTCCCGGTGATCGAGGCCATCTTCGTCAACAACAACCAGTTCTCGGGCCCGCTCCCGGACAACCTCGGGGACTCGCCGGTCAACTACCTCTCGCTCGCCAACAACAAGTTCACGGGACCGATCCCGGCGTCCATCGCGCGCGCCGGGGACACGCTCCTGGAGGTGCTGTTCCTCAACAACAGGCTCAGCGGCTGCATCCCCTACGAGCTGGGCTTGCTGGGCAAGGCCACGGTGATCGACGCCGGGACGAACATGCTCACGGGCACCATCCCGGCGTCCTACGCGTGCCTGCGGAGCGTGGAGCAGCTCAACCTGGCCGACAACCTGCTCTACGGCGTGGTGCCGGACGCGCTCTGCCAGCTCGCGTCTTCTGGAGGGCGCCTGGTGAACCTCACGCTCTCGGGAAACTACTTCACCTGGCTCGGGGCCTGCTGCTGGGACCTGATCAACGAAGGGAAGCTCAACGTGGACCGGAACTGCATCCCGTGGGCGCCCAACCAGAGGTCGCACGAGGAGTGCGCCAGGTTCTTCTTCCGCAAGATCGAGTCCCACGCTACTTGCCCCATCAGCGTCCACGCGCCGTGCGAATCCTCCGGCTGGGGCTACGATGCCGACGAGCAGGCCGACGCGGCGGCGGAGGAGAACAAGTACCGGACCTACTCGGCTCTGCAACCGTGAGCTAGGCCCGGGTGGCCGCGTCGGCTGGTGAAAAGAGGGAAGATAGAAAAGCACTGTGCGTCTCGTGAGTGTACTAGGCGACGCGGCGCTGCTTGCCTTTTGGCTCGTTGCGACGGTTGGTTTTGTGTTGATCGATGTGTTGTCGTGTGTACTTTTTCTGGTTATCAATTATCATGTTCACTTTCTCATCCACTATTTCGCCGCCCCCCTCAAATTCAGAAGCTTGCCATGCATGTCTGCATATGCGTAGGTACATGCACAGTCACAAGTGAGTATAAGTGACCAATTTTCCTTTAACGGATCAAAATTGATGGTGTAATAATTCAGATTTTGCAAGCCAGGCCTTTTGCCCTTCAAGTAGGCATTTCCCCTGTCAGCGTTCAGAGTACGTTCTTCAGGCAGAAAGGGGGACATTTTGGTCCGATATCATCTGTCTTCTCATGAATACGGCGTACAGAAGCTCGTTCCAGGTATCAGGGATTCCAGGCAAGCACCAGTGGCTACAATCCTCCAATTTCTGGGTCTCTGATGTCCCGTTGTTTTGGTCCTGCCTGAAAGGACTTGAAAAAACTGAGAGGTGACCGTCTTTTCGTTGGGCCGTCATCTGCGTCACGTTCAATATATCTAGCCCAGGAAACTTGGGCCTTTTGTCGTTCCCTAGAACATCATTCACGGGCTTGAGCATGTCGGCCCATTGCTCCACTGACTTGGGTGTTGTGACGTATGGAAGAGTTTCCAATTGACATCTCCCTCCATTGTTCCAGCCACCACCGCTGCAGAAAATTATCGATTGCCCTAGTTTAGAAGGGGAGTTTGTTTGCTGACTTGGTAAGTGAGTTGTCTGAAAGGATCTAATCCTTTCGCATTTCAAAGTGTGCCTACGAAATTGCGTAATAGTTGATCTGGTCAATAACATGGTGAGGATTTCTTGTCGATTATCTTCTACTCAGTTCATGAATTTTTTTTCTTGGTCCCCGTGCATTATGATCAATCTAACAGATATTAGCAAAAGGAACAGAGTGATTTAAATGTATAAATGACACGTGGTGATATTGCTTGTTGTTAGCCTTGGAACATATAAGCATTCTGATAAGTGATAAGTAGTTCATTATACAGACCTGAAGTGCCTAGGAGCATATGTACGGAAGATCGTCTGGGTCTTGCTTGTGTCAACTTCTTTCTGAAGCCAATCGAACAATGCTCGTATCGATCTCCCATAAGCATCGCTAACAGTCATATCCATCTTCACCTCGTCCCCTTCTTGGAAATAGGATCCCCTGGTATGGAAGCAAGTCTAGTTTCAAACAGATGACAGTGCAAGAAGACTGAATCACCAAGTTATGATGAGTTATCCATCAACACAAAGCATGGCTAAAGCAGAATGAGTCGCTAAGTCCTTGAATTATCTTCAATGCCAGTCTTTTTTTGGTGGGATATGTTAATTCGAACTTGCAAGATTACTAGTGACAGATACAGAACTAGCTAGCTAACAGGGGCATTAGCCAATGAAAGAGGAAAACGTTGTGTATATAGTAAGTCAGCATAAATATCCAAATATGCATGTGCTAAACTTGCTTACGATCCGATTGTTTTCTCGTAGGTCCACCAATGCCCGCTGTTGAAGATCAACAGATCAGCCTCACCCCACTTACCCCGGCGGCGGTCAGACATCCAGTCCATGACATCCACCCGAACCGTGCTGGTGGCAGCCTTGGGGGCTCCAGCCGGTGCACGGCCTTGTGGGACTAGAAAAGGAGACCTGTAATACTCCACGGTGCAATTGTAGTCTCTAAACTTGAAGATCAAGAAGCCCATGTGCTTTGTGATGGGATTGCCATTAACCTCGTAGATGGAGCTCTTGTCTGAAACACCAGCAGAGAGCATGCAAAGCAGAGACTCCCACTGGTTCCGTCCAATCGAATCGCCAGCGAAAACCACCCTCTTGTTTCGTAGCCTCTCGAGCATGCTTTTAGCATCGAATCTGAGAAAATCACATACGTAAACATGTTTGTAACCATTCAAATTCATATACAAACACCTAATGTAACCATTCAATTTCAGTACAAGCCGTCGTTCTTCAGTTTTGCATGCCCGTACAGCGAGAAGGAAGGAAGAGTAAAATTTGAACCGACCTGGGGAGATCGCAGCGCGACGGCTGCCACCGCCACTTGGTGTAGGCCGTGTCGGGGCGGCCGTTCTCCGAGCACCGGAACCCGGCGTCGACGAAGGGGCAGTCCTTGGACTCGTAGAGCGGGTACTTGTCGTCCCACACCCACTTCCCGTCGAAAAAGTCGCACTCCTCCACCACTGCCGACGGCGACCAGAGTTTCTTGGGCGACGCGGGGCAGCCCAGCCGGAGCAGCAGCAGCAGCGCAGCCGTCGCGGCGAGGACGCACACCAGCCCGGCCTTCTCCAGCGGCCTAGCGATCGCCAGTCGCGCCAGCCGATTCACCGGCGACCCCACCATGGCCGATCGATGGAGCACCCACCAGCTTTAATTAGCCTGCTGCTAGTGCAGCAGCGCGTGGCCGGCGTGAAAGACATGGAAGAACGGAGGTCAAGCTAGCGGATGAGAGACGGGAAGCGTGTCTCTGCTTCAGTGGGAAAGCGATGCGTCTCTCTGCTAGGTGGCGGTTCATTATTCAATGATCGTTCGTGATGATGATCTCGAGGCGACAATTTCTCGCGCACTCGCGCTCGCGGAGCCCACCTGCAGAACGTGTCGTTTATCGATATCGCCTTCGTTTTCGGATGTGCTGGCCAGTAATTAATGGACCGAGCAACCTCTTTTCTGTTTTCTGTATCTCTCAATCGATGGCCATGGACCCTGACTTCTGAAGAGTTCTCTCACAACCCTTGCACATGTATCTGTGTCTTCAACTGCAAGCCTGCGGTGGCTTGGCCTGCCTCAGGGGGCGGCCACCCAGCGGTACCCTAGCGGCGTCGCCACCCGGTGCGCCTGACCGCCTCCAACCCAGCTGACGCGTCCTGCTCCGCTGCCCTCGAGGTCGAGGGCGCCCTAGCTTCCCGTCGGTGAGGGCGCCGCACCAGAAAATCCGAGGTGCGATTTCCCCCTTCACAGATCGAGTTTACAAGGCCGGATTTTTTATATTAAGTTGAAAGACTGTTAAATTCGAGTTGGAAGTTGGGGGATCCTGATTCCACGCGTCCGCATAATCTGCCCTCGAGAAGTCAATATCGCAATATCGCAACTGAAAATTACCCGCAAAAAGAAAAATATTGCAGCTGAAAACGTAGAGTAAAAACGGTAGTTGAGATGTTTGGATGTACCGGCGCCGCAAACTTAATAACACTTGTTTAGAACCATGCGTCATCGTATCAAACTTCATTAATTATTGAAAAGCATGAGGAACAATTCCAAACAGAGTATAAAAGCGACAAAGAACGGGGATACCTGCTAACTAACCTTGCACGCAACTGGATTTGCTTAAAACAAATTACGGCCTGCCGGTCGGCACTAATGCATATTTTTCAAAGCAAAACGAAGCTGTCACTCTGTCAAAGTAAGCACAGTGACGAAATGTTTTTTGATGCTCCGTAACGCGAACGCTGTCTGTGTTGCCCCGTAATGCCAGCGCCATCTGCGTGGTGTGTGCTACTTCACGTCTTCATCCATCCCCTTAGGGCAAACTATAATCATCTACACAGAAGCCAATAATACGAGTCCATGTGATATGCTTCTGAAGACAAGAGGTGCACAGCTTCTTCTCTGTTCTCTCCACGAATATTTCGTTCACTTCCGTTTGCCTTAATTTTTTCGCTTCTTTCAGATCTTTTTATATGTGAATTGTGCACAGTTGAACTCCAGCCACGCATTACTAAGTAGTGAGCGACAAAGCTATGTCATGGAACTCTTCGTGCTCATAGTATGGGCACCGTTGGTATTGTCATATGGAGCTGGAAGCATCATTTGTGCTGTTCTCCATGGGAACGATACGGATATGCTGTCACTCCTTGACTTCAAGCGCGCAATCACTGAGGATTCAAAAGGGGCCTTGAGTTCATGGAATGCCAGCATCCACTTCTGCAACTGGCAGGGCGTGAAGTGCAGCCTCACACAACATGAGCGTGTCGCTATGCTGGACCTGTCGGAGCAGAGTTTGGTTGGGCAAATCTCTCCTTCCCTTGGAAACATGTCATATCTTGCTTCTCTTAACCTCTCCAGAAGTATGTTCTCTGGCCAGATACCTCTTCTCGGCCACCTGCAGGAGTTGAAGTTTCTTGACCTGAGTTACAACTCACTGCAGGGGATTATTCCAGTGGCACTCACAAACTGCTCCAACTTAAGCGTGTTGGACCTCTCAAGAAACTTATTGGTGGGTGAAATCCCCCAAGAAATAGCCCTTCTCTCCAATCTGACACGTTTGTGGCTTCCCTATAACAAGCTTACCGGGGTCATCCCACCGGGCCTTGGCAATATCACTTCTCTAGAACATATTATTTTGATGTATAACCAGCTAGAGGGAAGCATTCCTGATGAGTTTGGGAAATTGTCCAAGATGTCAAACTTACTCCTTGGTGAAAACATGCTGTCAAGTAGAGTCCCAGACGCTATCTTTAATCTGTCTCTGCTCAATCAAATGGCCTTGGAGTTGAATATGCTATCTGGCACTCTACCATCTCACATGGGCAATACTCTCCCTAACCTCCAACGTCTTTTCTTGGGTGGTAACATGTTGGAAGGTTTTATCCCAGACTCATTAGGCAATGCGTCTGACCTACAGCACATATCCTTGGCTTATAATCATGGATTTAGAGGGCAAATTCCGTCTTCTCTTGGTAAACTTATGAAGCTCAGAAAGCTAGGTCTCGACACAAACAATCTTGAAGCAAATGACAGTCAAAGCTGGGAATTCCTGGACTCATTGAGCAACTGCACTCTTCTAGAGATGCTTTCACTCCATAGTAATATGCTTCAAGGAGTCTTGCCAAATTCTGTTGGCAACCTTTCGTCTAATCTTGATAACCTTGTGTTTGGTAGGAACATGCTATACGGATTACTCCCCTCAAGCATAGGAAACCTACATAGACTAACTAAACTAGGACTGGAGGGAAACAATTTTACTGGTCCAATTGATGAATGGATTGGAAATCTTCCAAATTTACAAGGTTTATATCTTGAGGAGAACAGATTCACTGGGACTATACCAACTTCCATTGGCAATATTACCAAGTTGACAGTACTGTTTCTAGCAAATAATCAATTCCATGGTCCTATACCATCAAGTTTAGAAAACCTTCAACAACTCGGATTTTTGGACCTCAGTTATAACAATCTTCAAGACAATATACCAGAAGAGGTTTTTAGGGTCGCCACAATTATTCAATGTGCATTGTCCCACAACAGTCTAGAAGGCCAAATTCCTTGCATCAGTAATCTTCAACAACTCAACTATCTAGATCTTTCATCCAACAAGCTTACTGGGGAAATTCCACCAACTCTGCCCACATGCCAACAATTGCAAACTATCAAAATGGACCAGAACTTTCTCTCAGGAAGCATTCCCATATCTCTGGGCAGTCTTAGCAGCTTGATCAGCCTCAACCTTTCACATAACAATTTCTCAGGCTCTATCCCAATTGCTCTAAGCAAACTGCAACTTCTCACCCAGTTGGATCTATCCGACAATCATCTTGAAGGAGATGTACCAGTAAACGGAGTATTCAAAAATACGTCAGCCATTTCACTTGAAGGAAATTGGCGACTTTGTGGTGGTGTATTGGAACTACATATGCCTTCATGCCCGACTGTTTCTCAGAGAAGATCTGGATGGCAACACTACTTGGTCAGAGTATTGGTCCCCATATTAGGCATCATGTCACTTTTATTACTGGTTTACTTTACCCTCATTAGAAACAAGATGTTACGGATGCAGATAGCATTGCCTTCTTTGGGTGAGCGATTCCCAAAAGTTTCTTATAAAGATCTAGCACGAGCTACAGACAACTTCGCAGAGTCTAACTTGATTGGGAGAGGAAGCTGTGGTTCAGTGTACAGAGGAAAGTTAACCAAAGAACACATGGCTGTGGCAGTGAAAGTTTTTGACCTTGACACTCAAGGTGCGGATAGAAGTTTCATGTCAGAATGTAAAACTTTGAGAAACATTCGTCACCGGAATCTTCTTCCCATTTTGACTGCATGCTCAACAATTGATACTCGAGGCAATGATTTCAAAGCTCTAGTCTATGATTACATGCCCAATGGCAACTTGGATAGTTGGGTGCACCCAACAGGCGATAGAAATTTCGCAGATCAACTGGACCTATATCAGAGAGTGGAAATAGCTGCAAATATAGCTGACGCACTGCAGTATATACACCATGACTGTGAGAGTCCTATTATTCACTGTGATTTGAAGCCCAGCAATATCCTTCTAGATTATGATATGACAGCTCGTTTGGGAGATTTCGGCATTGCAAGGTTCTACATAAAACGCAAGCTAGTACCAGCTGGAGATTCGACTTCAGTTGGCACAATAACTTTGAAGGGGACTATTGGATATATTGCTCCAGGTAACAATAATTTTTTTGCTGTAAATTTTATTTATGTGGTAACAAAATGGTTATATGCATGAACTATACCTTACATTTCACATTCTTCCTGGTATTTAGAGTATGCCGGAGGTAGCTACTTATCAACTTCTGGAGACGTGTACAGTTTTGGGATAGTACTTCTAGAACTACTAACAGGAAAACGACCAACTGATCCTATGTTCTGCAATGGACTTACCATCGTCGATTTCGTCAAGAGGAATTTTCCAGATCAGATACTTCATATTATTGATGCTTATCTCTTAGAAGAGTGTCAAGAGTCTGCTAAAGCTGATTTGGGAGGAGAAAACAACGCCCAACAGTGCTTGATGTCCTTGCTGAAAGTGGCGCTTTCTTGCACAAGACAGACACCTAATGATCGAATGAACATGAGAGAATCAGCTACAGAATTGCACGCAATCAAAATGTCTATTTCCATACCTGCTGTTATGTAGTACTCCATATGTAATTAGAGCTTTTGATCTGCTACAATAGCGTGTGGTAGAATCAGGAGGCACTTCACGGTCTGACGGTCATGGCATGAACTATATCCTGTACAGAACGTATTTTCCTGAGCTGTGACTCTGTTCCTAGTCTTTCAAGTGTTCCATCTGTTGTAAAAGCATGAATTAGGTGTGTGTTTTATGAACTGTAAACATGGTATGCATATTTCTTAAATTGCCCTGAAGTTGGCATTTTTGTCTGACAAGGGACTCTGATCGTCAATACTACATGGTCGCTGGGAGTGCTTAGACTCGAACAAGCACCTGATTATCTTGGAAATAAGTGAATGTGATACTTGAGGTCCTTCCTTCCAGTCGCTAAAATATTTGCGTCAGCATGATGCAAGATAAGGTAGGACCGTGCCAATGATTGATCGGATAATCCTCTGTAGTCACTGAAATTAAAATGTGCATGCGTCCAGCACCTTGATTGTCAACTAAGACAAGTAGACAGCGATAGAGGCATGTAAACGTGTGGATGTAGAAAACTTGCAACATTCTATTCGAGTTTCATCTCCTCAACCATGTGAGCATCCGATTAATGCATATCCAAGAAGGCAAGAACAGGCGTTTTGAACAATGGAATTTGCTGGTTAAATCCAAACTCCCACCAGAATCTAGTACTATATTAACAATGTAGTAATCCGAATGGAAGAATTCTCCCTTTCAATTCACAAGAGAACAATCAAAACTGCAATGCAAGCCGAAAACGTGTATACAATTTTGGACCGCCTTCTATAATCGTAGTGAATCCAATCGAGCCGAGATGAGGTATATATGCTAGGCTGCCGGGCGGTAGTAGCTGTAAGCGCTGTAGAAGGTCTGCATCGTGGTGAGCAGCAGGAGGAAGACACCGGCGACGAGGGATACGATGGCCCACGGGTTGGTGAAGTAGTTGTGCTGCAGGCTGGCGACCCACGTGCTCCACTTGTAGTCGTAGTACCTGTTGACCTGGTCCGACAAGCCGGAGAGGTAGCTGTCGTTGATGTCGAAGACGACCTCGAGGCAGAGCCGGTTGAATAGCTCCGCCACCTCGGCGTCGCTGCCGAGCCAGTGCTCGATGATGCCCCTGTCGTGCAGGTACTTGACGTCCTCGGCGGAGTTGATGAGGTTGTCCATGAAGATGGCGTAGGAGGTGATGTTGTTGCCGCCCGGGGTGGCGTCGACGTCCATGTGGTGGCACTGCTCGAAGGCGATGAGGTTGAGGAACAGAGGTTTCGTGCCGTCGTGGATGAGGATGCGAGGGATGTGGAGCACGCCCTTGTCGAACCTGATGTCCCAGAACCGGTCCGTGTTCCGGCGCCGGCACCGGATCCCGGCCTCACGGAGCTCCGACACGCAGTGCACGAACTGCTGCCGCCGCTTGTCGGCCACCACGCGCCGCGGCACGGACCACATCCTAGGCCACAGCCTCGCCGCGGGCGGCGGGGTCGGCTGCAGCCCGGCGCGCAAGAGGCTGCGCCGGAACACGTCGAGGCAGTGGAGCATGGGTTCCGACAGCGGGTCGAAGGACGCCGTCGCGGAGGATGCCGCGACGGAGGACTCGAGCATGGAGCGGTCCTTGCGGTGCATCGGCGTGTCAGTCGGCATGAGCGGGTCAAAGAAGCGCACGGCGAGAGCGGCCACGGCGCCCGTCTGCTCCGGGCGGCCCTGCTGCGTCCCGAGCAGGCGGTCCAGCACGAAGAGCGGGATCTGGTTCTCCAGCAGGATCATGTCGCTCCGCACGGCGTGCATCGCGCCGCGCATGGCGAACACCGGGTCGTGCCGGGAGTAGCCCAGGTCGCCCGCGAACCCTTCCAGCGCGCCGCGGAAGAGCTCCAGCACGAATGTCCCGTCCAGCACCAGGCACTGCACGAACTCGTCGGCGGGCATCCACGCGACGCGCCCGTCGTAGCAGGCCCGGGCGCGGTCCTCCATGGGCCGGAGCGCGTCGAGGTAGGCCGTGACGTCGTGGCCCGTGCGCTTGAGGACGTGGTGCAGCGCGCGCCACTTGTGCCGCTCCATGTCGCGCAGCCGGCGCTTGCCGTGGTGGAGCGGGCCGATGGAGACCGCCTGCGGGGAGTAGGCGCGGTCGTCGCCGTCGCGGAGGGACTTGGGCACGCGGTACACGGACAGCCGCGCCCATGGGCACGCGGCTTCCTCGGCGCGCGCCTGCGCCAGCTTCCCGCGGATCGTGATCACCCATTCCGGGTCCTGTGGCTTCGGGCTGTGCGCCGGCGACTGCGCCGGGAACGCGACGGATGCCGGATCCTGCCGCGTCGTCAACAATGCCGGCGCCGGCGTCTCTCCTCCGGCTCCCGGGGTGCCGTTCGTGAGGAGGGGGTTGCGGGGAAGCGGCTGCCACTGCGGCGACGGGGATTTCTTGAGGTTGGCGTCGACGGTCTCCTTGAGCTTGAGCGTGATGAGGTACCAGCTCAGGACGTCCTTGTTGAAGACAGCCACCATTGGTGAAATGGAAGCTTTGGCCCGCTTCTGGGTGTCGCGTCCCGAGACTGCCAAAGCAATGTGCACCGCGTGCTGATTGTTTTGTACTCCTACTAAAAATTTTAGTCGCCGTTGAAGATTGCTGAGTGGAATTGTTTGTGTTGTTCCTTGAAGAAGAGGCGGGCGTTCGTGTTTTATGGCTTGGACACAACAACAGGGGCATTTTTGTTGCTTCCGCTATTTTGAAACTCCTTCAATTTTAGTCAACCTTCTCATCAATATAATTTGCTTCGAAATTACTAGAAAATAACCATTAATATATGGGGATTTCAAAGCAGTACTAGTATCCACATGGCTTTATCCGTTTGTAAGCTTCAACCGAGCGGCCATGTCATCCCAGCCCTTCGTATTTTGTTTGTTTGACATGCTCTAATGATGAACCTTTCGACGAGCATTTGTTATTGTTGCATGTGTCAACGATGGAAGAAATCAAGAAATAGGGTGTGTTCTTACAATCTTCTTTCTCATTTCCTTTCGAAGCGTGATCGGTGACTAGCTGTTGTCTTTATACCGCACAAGTACAACAACATAAAGCTGACTGGGTTAATAAAAGATACTGCTACTTTTTTACAGCAAAGATACTGCTACTTTTTTTCCAGTAAAGATACTGCGACTTTATCTTGTCTCTGTCTGAAGCTTTCTCAATCTAGCAAAACAGCCATCACGGAGGATATCACATTGCTGGGATCCCCGGTGACAGCACAAAGCTGGCGACGACGAGAAATTTGGTGCACGTGAGGTTGCACACCAGCGCCAGCGGATCCATGATGATTCCTAGCCGTTGGGCGTCGTCGTCCCTTGGGAGTGACGGGCTAGTGGAAGTGTGGAACGCACGAACCCAGCTCAAAGCTGAAGAAACCGCAGACTGTCCGGTCTCCATAGTCCATATCAAGGACTCAAGCTGAATAGTGATTTTCGGGTGCACGTTGATCACGATCAGCACGGCCATGGACGGTGGTGGTGGGCCGCAGCCTGCGGGCAATAACTTGGCACGAAAAAAACGACCAGCCTGGGCACTTTGTCCAGATCAGTGCCCACTGCCCAGTGGCAATTATTCGTCGTGATTGTGGTTGGTTGCATCTTCAACTTGGCAATAAATTGGCACGACGTTTCAGTCTGCCATGGTGATTGCGTCATGTTTCGGATCCTCTCAATTATCTTCTTTTTTGTAGGGGGAATCTTCTAATTTACTCGTTTCGATCCGCATCCTCGAGTTTCATTTCAGGGTTTCCTGGAGTTGGGCTGTGGATTCTTGCTCCTACTGTGCCAGGGGAGACGTCGGTCGGGCCGGATTTCGCATGATGGGCTGGGCGCTGCATCCACCTGGCCTACAACGAAAGGATCAGCGGATCACCTTCTACAAAGAAAAAAAAACAGCAGGCAGGCATCGCCGCTCCAATAATGTAACCACCTTTTCTCAAAAGGAAAAAAAAAACATCTGCCAGGTTCCTTGCTACGTCTGGACTGGATTGATTGGTTCGTAGTCGTACCATCATGGCACCATGTGCCGTACTGCCATACATACAAGTGATGGACTGTTCGTGGAACCTCAATGCTCTGTGTATGATCTCCATCTCATTTCCGCATGTTACATGGCTGTATGATTGCTTCTACTGGCTGAAGGAATCTTGCAGATCGAAAATTTGGTACTACTGCTAGATCCTCGTAGCTTAAACTTTTCCCGGTCTCCGAGACACTTGTGATGCTCAATGCGGGCTTCTTTGCCAGACAAACCACAGGGGAACCTGCAGCCCCGCTGACTACTAGCTCCATCCAACAAGAGTGGGCGTATTAGCTTTCATTTGACCAATGTTTTGATCATAAATTACTCTATTAATATATAATTATATGATATAGTTTCATATCCATTATATTTATAATCAAAGATATTTGCTTATGGTTATGATTTTGATCACATTAGTCACGTGTTTATGAAGTAAATTATGGTCAAAGGCTTGGTTAACCGAACCTAATATGCCCCGTATTGTTAGACGGAGGGAGTAGAGCAGGTTAGGTGCCGCTGACTTGGACTACCCATGATTATCTTACCCGTTGGCATGAATGTTCGGTTCATTTCTGGTTAATAATCTCAGACATCAAGAATTCAGAAACTACTAGACTCCTATCCTATCCTTATCCTACCTACCAAATTCGTACCAACCCAGAACCAGGCATGACTGAATGAGACGGAAAGAGATTTCGGTGGTTGAGATTTCACAGATAAAACCGTCCTCACCTGACCTGGACACCCAGTTTTGTCACGGCAGATATGTCTTGCTACCCTCAGTTTCCATTTATCCATTTCCACCGGAACTGCAAATCTGAGGTGCTGCAGGCATGGGCAGGCCAACAAGGCCATCCTTCTCAATTTCTCATCACAGATTTACAGCAGGCAGTGCAGCACGTCACTAGCCCATGTCGCTAGGATACATGATAAGGGAGCATGGACCAGACAAGCACAGGACATTTGGAGCACCAAGCCACCAAGGGGTACTGAAAGAAGATGGCAGGACATGGCAACAAGAGCAAATATTCAACATTTCACCTGACATGGCATCTCAAGGAGGAGTTGCTATCGTGAAGCAAGATACTACTAGCACTGTGCAAGTCACGCTTAACTTTTAAACTGGACTGACGGCGATGTCTTTAATCAGATAAAGTGTCCCCTTCAGTCAGGAACGCCAACCAAGTATACTTCAGGTGCAAAATATCAAGATACGAAAATATCTCACCAAGGGTGATGAGATAGGGAAACATCAACATCTACGTATACTTGCACTGCTGAGCGTGCAGGTTTAGTGTGGGCCGTTCAACAAACACGGCTCGTGAGTTTCTAGCCAAGAGCTGGTTCCTGGAGAGAGAAATTTCTCAAGAACATGCTATTTTGAAATCTGAAATGAGGAACTGGAATTCAAAAGTGGCTAGATTTCTCTGCAGAAAGCAATCAATGCAGTTGATGCCCACTTGAACGGATGCACAGCTGCCCAGACCTGTGGACAACACGAGGGTCGAGGGCATCCTGCCCCAGTTTCCGTGCCGAAGAGGAGCATCCGAAGCAAAATGCACACCGCAAGAGTAGGAAGTAGACAAAAGAACCGACAAGCTTCACGTTTTGGATTAATGGCACTCAGGCACGCTAGATGGAGACCCAGGCACCCAGCGCCATTTTATGGCCGGCAAACGGCAAAGTAGAAGACAGGATCCTGACGGGATCACAGGGGTACTTAACAGTGGCACATTAAGCGACTAGCAAAAGACATAACAATTTTGAACGTACAAGATACCCGCAAAGTTCTTTACGGCTTTATGCATGCATCTTCAATATGGAGTATGTCATTTAGTTTTGCTATGAAGTTAGCTGAGCAGTATTAAAAACAGATGTCCTAGTTTGACCAACTAGGAGGCCCTATTTTGTTTTACTACAATCTCTTTCTGCACCCCTTCACTGTATGATGACTGCCGGGTTGAAGAGATCAAAGCTAGTTTGAACAAATCTTGATACATGCTCCCATTTTTATATCAGAAAGGACAACCACAGATTTTAAATTTCTAACCCACCAAACAAAGCAATGAAACATATAAAAAGTGCAGTATTGGCTACGTTGTAACAAGAGAAGGCCATTGCTTAGAGCCCCAGCTAGAAAAATCTATCGAGGTTTAAGTCTAACCTGTAACACATGCACTTACCCTCGACAACCCCTAATAGTAGTTTTCTCAAGACAACAGTACACCAAATATTTAGATAGGCGAGGAGCTGATCCCTCAAAAAGAAAAAAGATAGGCACAGAGCTGGAATGGCTCAGACTGTCATTTCCTTTGGCGACCAACACATAATTTACTAAAGAAGATAAAATATACCAGTGCCAAGGCATCACGTACTGAAAACTGAATATGATACCTCCGTGACAAAAAGGGAAAATCCATTCTATGTACTTCCATTTGCTTACAATCTAAATCTCACAACTATTTGAGACACGATAAATCCACAAATACACTTTTTTATCTGTCCCATACTTGTAACAATGTTATGCATGTCCATTAATTCTCAAACACCACCACAGTTGATATGAAAAAAGTAACCAAGGAAGACAAGTCTCAATATCAACATGTCAGATAACTATCATCATTAAGAACAGAAGAACATAAGATGTCTGACTTTACTCTGTCTGTAGAATGTTAATATGAATTAGTTAAGATGCGTAGATGGCATTCCAATTGAACCCATCTAATCAACATGCAAACAGCAAATACCTTGCCAACCACAGAGATAAGCATACCACTTGACACAATATGAATGAATCCTTCAACCACAACATATCACTGCCACTACTAATTAAACTTCCAAGCAACAACTTCGAAATAGCTATCGAAAAATAACATCAGAAAATAGCAATTTGTTTAACAGATGTACTCTATGTAATCTTTGGTTGTTCACACTACAGCATTTTATTGGAATACTTCAGTGATGACAAGTTGGACAATCTCAATAAGAAATCATCACTGCACAAAAAGATAAGATAATTTCAATTATGCACATTACTTGCTTCAAACCTTAACTCAGACTATTGTGCTTTGTGCTTTGTGCATTTGTGCATTCTATGTGCAAAATGCTGTAGGCTGCCTTCTACAGCTAACTACACCTATGTGTTTTGAGTGTAGGTAACAATGTTAAGTACTTATGTAGAAATGCAAACAAATAACATTTTATTCTGGATAAGGATGGAAGTACGGTGGTCAGCACTCAGCAGCAGGTTAGCTATACTACAGCAATTAAAAATCAGAGCAAGGGAAAAGTATTGGTGAACAATAACACACAGTGACACAGAATTATCCATACTTGAGATTTTGCATGAACTTGACAGGAACATGATAAGCTAAGGAACAGGAATATGAGAATAGAAACCATAAAACAACAAAGGAGTTCATCGATTTCCATCTCACATCACATTGGTGGAGGATTGCCAAACCTCCTCCTGAGTGCTGACATGACGCTCCTCATCCTACTATTCGCCTGCGCAAAAGATTGAGCACCAGCAGCATTAGTAGGAAGATCCATGGCTGCCATCTGACCAGTTAGCTCAGTAATCTGCACTTGTCCAGTCTCTTGCACAGCATTTTCACTCGCGCCCCCTGCATCATGCTCCAAAACAATATCCAAGCTGATCGAGAACGAATCTCCCCTGGCAACCTTCAGATGTTCAACACATGCATACGATACTCCACGGCACCTTTTCAACTTGACCTTGACCAAACTGGGACAACCCCCATTCAGTGCTCCCATTCCACGGTCTGAGACCGGGCATCCCTTGATGCAAAGCTTCTTGAGAGCAGCACAGCGCTCAGCCAGGCAAATAATCTCAGTATCCCCTACAGTGTCACAGCCACAAAGCGCGAGCCGCTCCAACATGCGGCAGTGTTCACCAAGCATCCGGAGGCTTTGCACCGTGGGGTTGACCCCTATCAAGACAAGCTCCTGAAGGTCCGGGCATCCTCGAGCAACAGCCATGAGCCCATGATCCCCAATCCGGTTTGTGCGCCACCCATCAATATGTAGCTTGCGCAGTTTGTGGCAGTTTTGTGCAACACTGATTATGCCTGCGTCAGTGCACTCAGGGGTCTTGACAAGGAACAGCACCTCCAGATTCGTACAGGCCGAGACGGCCATTAGGCCACGGTCGCCGACCTGGAGCCTCTCAAGGTGGATCTCAACAAGGCCAGGAGCACGAGCGGCGATGACTTCCAACGGTTGGTCCCAGGCGCCAGAGCACCGTAAGATCTTGAGGGAGCGAAGGTTGGGTGAGGACGCAATCAGCGGCACGAAGCAGAGGGCGCTATACAGATCCTTGAGGCACACGGAGCGCAGCGACGAGGCAGGTGGGAAGAGGATATCCTCGGTGATGGCGGTCACAGCGCCGGAAGTGTCTGTGAGGCCGCGGAGACGCTTGACAGAGAGGTCTTCGAGGAGAGGGCACGACCTGAGCACGGCGACGAAGGCCTTGGGGCCGAAGGTGCAGGACGCGACGGAGAGCTTGCGGAGCACCGGCGCGGCGGCGACGAGGGACGCCAGCCCGGCGTCGGATAGCTGCCTGAGACCCCTGAGCTTGAGCCTGGCCAGGCGGTCCGAGGGCAGCGCGGCGGCCACCAACGTGGCACCTTCGTCGCTGAGGCTGTCGGCGCCCGAGCCGCGGGCGCAGCGAAGCGCGAGCTTCGTGACGGCCGTGAACCGGGCGAACAGATGCGGCGCGGCGTCCCCCAGCAAGGCGCGCGCTTCCAGGGAGAGGCGGTGGCGCGTGGCGGCGTCGACCTCCTTCCACCGCGCGCAGGCGAGGGAGCAGGCGTTGCGTTCGGCCGGGGTGAGCGACGCGAAGACGAGCGTGAGAATCTCGTCGGGGAGGTCCTGCGTGTGGTCGCGCGCGGGCGGGGGCGCCACGAAGGGTGCGATGCTCCCGCTCCCCGCCGGCACGGGGAGCGCGGGCATCGGCGGCGCCATGGAGGAGGAGAGCGACCTGCGGCAAAGCGGGGGAGGGCTGGATTTGGAGAGGGGGAAGGAGGGCGACTGGCCCATGCTACGACGCTACCCCCGGGATGCGTGGGGAGGCGCTGGCCATGCGGGTGGATGGGATGTATCTGCCGATCTGGGGCAGCGGTGGGGAGGGAGACGAGGAGCGGAAGGGGATGAGTTTGTTCGTTCGGGCTTTGGGGCGGAGATGGGGAAAGTATTACGCGAGCGAGAGTACGGAGGCGGAAGGCAATTTTGCAGGTGGCTGGTGCGGGACTGCGGGGCGCCGCGCGCGTGCTGGGCTGCTGCTGGCCCAGAGACTCGGTCGTTTGTAGAAGGGTTTGGGTTGCGGGAGCAAATTTTGTGACCCGTTTGATGCGGGGAACCTGAAAAAAACACTTCAGAACGGGGCGGTGATAACAAACATTGCAAGCCTTAAATGTTAACCCCCGTTACATAATTCTTATCTCAAATTTGACCAAAAATAAATGTATCTATTTCTAGATACATGTAATATTTCGACAAGAATTATGAAACGCAGAAAATAGTTAGAATGAAATAATTTAACTGGTCTTGATTCCGTAAGGTTTTTGCAACACTAAGATATACTCCGCCCATCTAAATGTATAAGGCTTATCTCTAAAATCGCGCTAACCGAGAAAAGTGGCGGTAGCAGCGACGGAATTTTCGATCCAAATTTAGTCGAGTCAAGAAACTGATTGTTACTGAGTTCACTTACACTTCCATTATATTGTAGGACCGAACTACAAGGCGGCGTGCCCCACGTACGGGTTGCCAGCGGCAGTTCCCGTACGCCCGCGCGAGCGTCCCGTACGCGATGGCTAGCTGCTTCCTCGTGACGCTCCACGCACGGCCCGAAACGACGAAACAAGTGGGCCACAGCCCAAGTAGCTGCGTTTGGACCATATGCAAAACTACTGTTGGGTCAAGCAATTTTCCAGTTATGTTCTGCCATGTTCTGCATTTTCTCGAGCCAGGAGTAGTTTTTCTCCTTCTCATTGCTTCTGAAACACAATAAAACAACCCAGCTTTGGCCCGTGGACCGGACGTGACAACTGACGATACGTGTAATGGGCTAACATGGCAACTAGAATCCAATGATATGGTCGCTGGAGTAAAAAAAACATGACAATTGAGAGGAAAAAAACATGGCAATTAGAATCACATAATCTGGTTGCTAGAGGCAAAAAATGTGGCAATTGAGTGGAGGAAATTAACAACATGACAATTAGAAAAAGACCTGGTCAACGTGGCAATTTAGCGGAGGGAAACTACATGTCAACTATGATCAAATAACCTGA
Source organism: Brachypodium distachyon (assembly GCF_000005505.3). Lineage (NCBI taxonomy): Eukaryota > Viridiplantae > Streptophyta > Magnoliopsida > Poales > Poaceae > Brachypodium > Brachypodium distachyon. Next base: position 18,587,938 of record NC_016135.3, read on the forward strand.
TCGGTAGGGACAAAAAACATGTAAATCGAGCGGACGAAAAGAACATAGCAACTAGGGCAAAATAACCTGATCGTTAGAACATAAAAACATGGCAATTGAGCAGGGAGAAACACTATGGCAATTAGGCTCAAATAACCTGGTCGTTAGGACAAAAAAACATGACAAGTAGAGCCAAATAATGTGATCGCTAGGGACAAAAAAAACATGGCAATTGAGCAGGGGAAAACACCATGTCAATTAGGCTCAAATAACCTGGTCGCTAGAAAAAAAAACATGGCAACTGAGAAGGGGAAAGCACCATGTCAATTAGGCTCAAATAACCTGGTCGCTAGAAAAAAAAACATGGCAACTGAGAAGGGGAAAGCACCATGTCAATTAGGCTCAAATAACCTGGTCGCTAGGACAAAAAAAACATGTCAATTGAGCGGGAGAAATACGATGGCAACTAGGCTCAAATAACCTAGTTGCTAGGGCGAAAAGCATGGCAATTGAGTGGACGAAAAGAACATGGCAATTAGGACCAAATAACCTGGTCGCTGGGGGCAAAAAACATGGCGATTGAGCGGGGGAAACACCATGGAAACTAGGCTCAAATAAACTGGTCGCTAAGACAAAAAAAACATGGCAATTGAGCGGGAGAAACACCATGGCAGCTAGGCTCAAATAACCTGGTCACTAGGACGAAAAACATGGCAATTGAGCGAGGAAAAACAACATGACAACTAGGATCAAATAACCTGATCACTAGGACGAAAAACATGGCAATTGAGCGAGAAAAAACAACATGACAACTAGAATCAAATAGCTTGGTCGCTAGGGGCAAAAAAACATGACAACTAGATCAAATAACAATTTGGCGAAGGAAACAACATGAGAACTAGTATCAAATAATCTCGTTGCCAGGGTCAGAAAATATGGCAATTAAGTAGGGTAAACACATGGAAATTAGGAATAAATAACCTGGTTGCTAGAGCCAAGAAATATGGCAATTCCTTGTGCACGTGACTTTCGAAATAACTACTCCCTCCGTTTCATAATTCTTGTCGAAATATTACATGTATCTACACACATTTTTGGAATATATATACATCCATTTTTGAAAAAAATTGAGACAAAAATTATGAAACGGAGAGAGTATTCATCAATTAACCTGGTCGCTAGGCGCAGAAAATGTGAAAATTGATCGTAGACTTAACTTTTGAAAGACTACTGTTTCGAGAATAAAATCACAATGAAATGTATAAATCGACGGTACAGAACGAAATCATCTTTCCACCTGCATTCATTCCTGCTACAGCTTGCAACAAAGGATATACATAATCCGACGATGGCAGAAACAACCAATGGTACATGCTAGCTCCTATGGGTGCGACCAAACATAAACACCTTGCGTGCACTGAGAATAGGGAGCCCGTCTTCACCAGGAAGGCCCGCAGGCAGTAGGGAAGTCATGTCTCACCGGAACGCGGCGGCGTAGGGCGGGAAGGAGGAGGAGAGCATGTCGAGGGAGTGAGCCGCGGTGACATCCATGTGCGATGTTGCTGTCGTCTCCGTCGCCATGTCCAGGTCAAGTAGCCCCTCGCCATCGTGAACTCGGTTGGGTCAAGCAGCCCCTCGCCGTAGCCGTCTGCAGCGACTAGGACCGCCTCCTCCTTCTCTCCACCTCGCCGATGCAGAAGAAACAACACCCGTGGTCACGGTTCGCGGCGGACCTGCTGCAGCATGCCAGCGTGCCGGAGCCACTGCTACTACTTCGATGTGCCGGCGGAGGCCGCCGAGGAGGCCATGAAAGGGAGATGCAGCAAGCACTGGACGTCACCGCCAGCAGCTACATCGACCTTGGGATGCCTGGCGGGGGTCCGGGTGGGACGGCTCCGTCGTTGTCGCTGCTCCGCATAGCATGCCCGTGCCGTCGACGACGTCGAGCGGCGCTGGCTCCTCAGCGCCTAAGGAGATGAGGTGGCAGCAGGGAAGTGCAGGAAGGAGGAGGACGCTGCACGGCCGTGATTTGGGGCCGCATGTGCGCTCCACTGCTTCAATCAGGAGGAGAAACTTCGTCGGGGGGAAGAAGAAAATAAGACAGAGGCATGGAAAGGGGATCGAGAGAAGTAGAAAGCGAGAGAGAATACCCGTATATCTAATATCTAATTAAAATAGCAGAAATTCTATGGTGTAGATTGCTTCAAAGTTATCGGACGGCTGAGAATAAATCAAAACCATGTCTCAATTGATCAATCGGTTATGAAAACCACCATTATGAAAATAACAAAAAAAAAAATCTCAATCCGGTATGGAAACAGGTATGAAAACAACGGAAGCAACAACAGAAAAACAATCTCAATCCGGTATTGAGACATGTATGGAAAAAACAAGAGAAACAAACTCCGAGTTTATTTGTGCGTATATCTCTCTTTCTGTTCCCGTTTTCCTTCTCCCACGACTCCTCTATCCCCGGCAACTCCTTCGTCTCTGATGACCCCGACCCGTCCTCTTCCGCAACCTTCAGCATCACCATCGTCTCTCTCGTGCGCCAGACACCAGATCGTTGCATCGCTCGGCACCATCGTGTTCAGAGGCAGCTACCACTACGCGAGCGTCTGGCGGCTGCATCGCTGATTACATCTAGACAACAGATCGTTGCATCGCTCGGCACCATCGTGTTCAGAGGCAGCTACCACTACGCGAGCGTCTGGCGGCTGCGTTGTTCTGGATGTAATCAGGAAATCGGGCAACGGAAGTGTGCCCCTCAATTCTCCCTTCAAACACAGCCACTAGGTGAAAAGTTCGTTTCATTCCGATCTGAAGTATTGATTAGTTTGAGTGTTTGACGTTTGTATAAATATTCAGGAAGAGATCCTTGAATCGCCTTCTCATCTGCTGTACCTGAGCTGATTTGGAGCACTGATTATTGACTATTGCGGTGTTTTGGAGCCTGCCGAGATGGGATATCCAATGATTTAGTTTTTGGCATTGATGCAACGCTGCCTCCGGCCGTTAATATTAAATTTAATTATTTGGTTTTGATATATCTAAATCGACTGATTTTTAGTTAGTGACAAGTTCATTGCTCAGCCGTTGAATCTAGATCGTGCTTTAAGATTCAGGACGATTGATGAAAAAAGTAACTGGTCCTATGAAAGCCAATGCTAAGTAAGCAAATCCACATTTCCAATCTATGAACCAAATAAAAAAGATGCCATACATCAACTATGAAGGGAAAAAAAGGAGAGAACTAAAAATTATGCAAATTTATCATATGTTTGAGACCTTGAGACTCGATTGAAAAAGCCAAGAAAGAATCAGTTACTTCGACTGTCGGTGAGGTCCTGCCATGCCACAACCATAATTTATATGAGATGTTCATTAAATAACTTCATGCTAAAAGGGGATAGATTTGGAAGAATAGCAAATAAAACAACATGGCGCAGATGCTAGCAATCATATTCGGCTTCCACACATCCACAGATGCACCGTCGCTGAATCCATTCATGCATCAACATCCGTCGGCCAGGAGGAGCACCCTCGCAACAAAAATGCCAGCCAGAAGCCAATCTACCAAAGCCGCACATAAATCCGACTACAATCGCAAACCGGGAACCTAAAGCCGAACACCTCTTGCTAACAGCCACCGGAAGGAGCAACCAAAACCAGAAACAACATGGCAAAATAAGGGAGATTTCATGTCAAACATATTTTTCTCTCTCCAAAGAATACATATAAGGCAAGGCTTAATAGATACTCCCTCTGATCCTAAATTGTTGACTCAAACTTGTCCAGATATGAATGTATCTATTCTTAAAAGCGTCTAGATACATGTAATATTTCGACAACAATTTAAAATCGGAGGGAGTACAAACTGGACTGGATAAAAATGAAATACTTATTGCATCATTTATACAAAAGGTAATTAAGGATAAAAACACCTAAACATCCATAATCGATGTCTAAAATGAAACTTTTCAAATATCTAAAAGAAAAGGCCAACAAAAATCACATACGGAGTATGTTATTTATAGAAGCTAGACAATTTTGTATTTGCACACGATGCTAATAAATATGGGGTGTGGCTATATCTCGGGCACCTGATTTTTAAGCAAAATTCTTAAATTTCAATTGACGTATTAGAGACCTTGGATTAATATCCTCTTCCATTCATTCGTTCCAAATCTTAAAGGACAAATCATATCCAGTGGTTGAGAAATTGATTTATCTGTAACTAAATATCATGCAACTTAGATACAACAAAACCGATAAATAGACTCTCTTGCGCAGACATGTAATGATGCAATATGTTTTGTAATGAATTTAAAACCCATCTAAGCATTCATAGCTATATATTTGGGTAGGTTAAAAAATAAAACATATCAAATATTTCAAAAAAAAAAATCGAATAATTCCAAATACAACATCTAAATTGCGTATAAAAGAATCTATTAGAAACAAAAACAAAAACTTAAAAATATCATTTTTGTTATACAATTCTAGCCGCGCAATCAGTGCGGGTCACCCCGCTAGTTGTATAGTATTCAATGAGGAAATAGACTTCCGTTGAATAGCTAAAAATACTCCATCTTCTTGACATATATCTAAATTTTGGGTTTGTGCTCACTTAGACTTTGTTCGAGTTTGTAGAAAAAACACTAGGATACTACTACTATTATTCGGGGGGCCATTATCAAATATATTTACGTATCATGTTTGTTTGGCGTTGCACTATTTTTTTTCTATAAACTCAATCAAAATTGGTAATGTTTTATTTGGGATATCTCAGAATTATACTAGAATGGAGTAAAGTACATATTGAATCTGGATCTCATAGACAAAGTCCAAAATAAACCCTAACTTGAAATCAATGGTATGTCGTTGTTAATCCCGTTAGATCTCAAGCTTTAAGAATCAAACATTGTTTGGAAGAATGTGATTGCTGACACGACGATTAAAATTTAGGGTTTGTTGACTAATTCAAATTAGTTTATTGCTACCTAGGTCGCCGCATATATTTAGACTAAGATATATAATATGATTTACAGTTTTGCATATGCACGTGGGGAATTTGATCATATGCCCGTATTTCTTGGTAAATTGATCATACCAGGAAATCCAATACAAAAAAACCCAGATTAAATGACATAAATACCCGTCCACTTGCATATGCACATAGGTGCATGGACGCCTGCGTGTGCGTGGTCTTGAAGAAAATGAAAGCATGTAAGTCTCTTTTTCTTTCTAATATCTATCTACTAAGATGACAACGTATACCCATCTCTTCTAGTTCAATGGCTTTTTGGATAAATTCCGAGATCTGTCCACCCGTCAGCAATCCCGCTCTCTCAAACATGATTTGGTATGTGAAACGTGGTTATGAAGAAAAGGGTGTTGATTTTAGGCATTAGAAAAGATAAGGTTTATTTCAAACTTGATTTACGATTTTAAGGTTCAAAATGGACTTCTAAAAATGTAACGGTTGTACGGAAGATACTCCTGGCGATGGATCTTGAAGTATGTGCATTGACTTGACCTTGCAAGCGGAAGTTGAACTTGCGCCGTGTTGCGTCTGTTTCCTTGGATGCTTTGAAGGTTGGATTGATCAAGTGAAACGAAGCTTTGCTGTCAAAAAAAAAAGAAGTGAAACGAAACTAAGCAAACAGTAAAAAGCATCTAAAACAGAGCTAGCACAGGATTCGACTAGCTAGAGCTTAAGGCTTTTTTGCCACGGAAAATATTTTTTCTATTTTTTTGTTTTGACATCTTGTTCGTATTTTGACTCCTTCCAAAAAGAAAGCTCTAGATCGTTGATTACGACGGATCCCCACAAGGTCTCTCAAGCCTCAGGCCGCCCGATCGTTGTTCATGACCGATGCACATCCGTGATTAAAACCGATCGATAAAACCCCAAACGAAGCAACGTTAACGCCGCGGCGAGCGGGACCGAACAGCAGCCGTCGTTTCCGCGGGCGGCTGTGGATGCTAGCGGCGTCAACGGAAGGACGAACGAACCGTCCCCGAGTAAACGGGGAGGCGGCGAGCGCGGGATAGTCATTGTCGCCGACGCCGATGCGTCCTCCCGTTTCCTCGGCAAAGAGCCTCGCCCTCGCGTGCCGTGCCAGCTCCGGTGGTTCACTACTGTCCCGTTTCCTGTTTCCAACTGGAAGAAGACGCCTGCTACCTGCCGAAATCCTGAGATAAACGACCCCCCCTTTTTTTTTGTCCCTTTTGTTGTCCCTGCCAAAATGGAGGTCGCTCGCGAGCCCGAGAAATTCGACAGAAACTGCATTCTCTGCTTTGTTCCATTTTTCTCTGCCTCGTCACAATCGTTGTGTCGAACCACTGAGACTGACGCTGCGGAATTTCGGAACCCCTTCTGTCTGCAGAATCTTCACTCTTCAGTCAAGTACAAGCAAGAGATGTATTAGGCTCGGCCGCTCAGAAATTTACCCTACTTTAGTGTATCTTAGTTTAGCCATTCAGGCGAATACAGACGTGTGTGGAGTCAGATCTCGGTGGATCTTCCTTTGCAGTTAACTACGGCCTCCTTTGCCCCGTGTGCTGCAACTTTACGGAAAAGAAGTGCTGCTCATACGTAGCGGGGCGCACTAGCCCCGGGCGAATAAACAAAACCAATTTTAAAAGACTAGATATATAGACGAAAAGAAGATCATAATCACATGAGACAAACCTCACTTGTTAATTGCTCGATGGTTGCTTTGGAAAGGGAGGCGTCCGGATAACAAGTCTTGGTTGCTTTCAGCACAATACTCCTCAGCTTAATTATCCTGCGTCGAAGAACAGCTAACAGTCCGAGTAATCATTCATCGGGAACTTTCTAGGAATCCTAACGGAAAGCTTTCTGAGACGCATATTACAGGCATCTGCGCTCACTAAATAATGGATTAAGAAGATCACCCCCGATCTCCATGGAAGGTGTCACGTCTTACATAACATCACCGAACCAATTCGCACAGATTGCTGGAACATTCATTCGTGAGTCGTGACGCGTCGCTGAGATGAACACCACACGTTAAGGGACAAGTTCTGTGACTTCGTTTTGGCAATCGGGCTATCATTCGTAACAGACACTGTTCCATTTCGTGTTGTCTTTGGGATACGGAGTATGAAACATGCTAAGTCGCACTCAACGCCATAGGCTATAACTGGTTGGCGATGAGCTAAGTACGCCACCTGCCTCATCATGCAGTCTTAATTATTTCCGCAGGACACTTTCCACTATTCCACTCAGTGGTTCGAGATTTTGAAGGAACCCAATTCTTAAGCATCTTTGGTGGAAACTGGAAATTTTGGGTGACGGATTTCTGTGATATTTCTTACTGACAGAAGCCTGTGACTAGCCAAAATTTATTCTTGTTTCGGCTGTAAATATTTTTTCCTCTTAATATATGAAAGCAGGGCTGCTGCATTTTCTCAAAAAAGAAGAAGAAGAAGCCTGTGACTAGCCATGGCACTGTCAGCATCGTTGCTTTTCACTGCTGTCATCGATTCAGAAAAAAAAAAGTCTGGGCTCTCTTGACTTCAAAACAAAGGTAGGATTGGAAATGTATCCAGTTTGAGATGTAGGGATTAGGCAGGGGTTTAGTGACCGAATCCCGGTGATCTGGCTGGGTTCACGAATGATCCCAGAGCAGTTGTTGATTGTTGTGCTTCCGTGCGCGTATAGGACGCGTTCGGTGTTCTATAGGGAGCAAATCTACGACCATCTGATTAGCATCTTTAAACGTCTTGTCACTGCCAGAAAAAGAGTGATGGGTGCGTAGGACTGGCTCATCAGTCCTTTGACTCGTCAATCGTTGCACACTTGCAGTGCTCGTTCAGCTGTGTCCATTGTGGATTTGGCGGCACCCGTTGGGCTGCTTTTGGTTCGTCTTCGACAATATCACATTACCAAGGGCCGGCGAATTCGGCCCATTTTCTCTTAGTGACACGAAGAATTTTCAAAAAGAAAAATAGATGTGACATGGAGTTTCAACTTTCAAGTGGGCCAATGAGATTTTTTTTTGAAAAAGGTGGATCCACAAGGATCCAGAGATCTTTATTCATTACTAGTGAACTTAGCACATATTACAACAGGACCTTCTAAAGACTGAGAATTACACACAAGTCACAAGTCCCTGGAAATTGCAGAAAGGACCCAGCACAAGAAAGAAGAAATGCAACCGGATCCTCAACATCCTCTCAGGATCCACCTCGCCGTCGCCGGGGACGAAACCACTTGGGGCGACGAGGCTGCCATAGTTGGAGACTATGGCCACCAATCGGACATTGAACTGCCTCCCATAAGGCCACTTGACCAAGAGGAATGAAGATGGCCGCCCTTCGGCCTGAAGATACGGCGGCCATTTGCAGGCGCCGTAGCTCCACCGTGAGCACCGTGATTGTGCTCGACCACGACACATCGGCTTTCACCTCGTCGGAGTACCACCTCCACGGTGGCCACAACCTCAAAGGGAAAGCCGCTGGATCTCCTACAAATTCAGGACACCATCGAGCTTATTCTTAGAGCTGCCGGCGTCAACCACCGCACGGACTGCCCTCCAGTCCCTACGAGCATCTTTTCGCCGCCAAACGCCGACCGCCGTTGCTCGACCACAGCAGCCACCTGCTCCCTAACAGCATAGCGCCACACCCCGGCATGAAGCCGAAACCCTCTAAGGGAGACCTAACTATGGTGGAGCACCGGGCACCTCCTCCATCTCCTTCCCCACCGGCTCTGCCGGCGGCAAGAAGATGGGATTGGGCTGGGCTCCCTGGAGAAGCTCGTAGAACAAAGGAGAAGGGGAGGAGAAGGGGAAAGTCCGGCTCGCCAATGAGATTTCTAGGTTCATTCCCTGTCGATCTTGTGTATTACCAGTGTTCAAGAAATAACATTTCTACCAATCTGTAAAACGGAAGAACCTAGAAAAGCTAGAGATTCAATCTCCAATGGTTCCCCTCGCCTCTGACAGCCTATTAGGCATCAGGAGGCGAGGGGAACCACGGAGTGACGTCAGTACATATTTTCTTAGTACCTTTGTTGAAAGGTTTTATGTGTTTTTGGCGACAGCGTCCTGACGACGGAGGCGGCAACGTACAGATTAAGGGTCCCCCGACTCCATCCCTATTTTGGTGTGTGACAACCATGGTCCACTCACGGAGTTTGTGGATCTATCGGCTCGTAACTTCGTGATTTTGATCATCCTCCTCATCGGTTTGTCACCTTGTCTTGCGAGGGGTGTGTCCCCCGTCACCGCGCGTTCAACTGGATGCGTTCTTTTCGGCTTTTAGAACCGGCTTCTTCTAGAAATTGCTTTTACCAACTTCCTGGAGAAGTCGTATCTCAAATTTAGCTATGCATTCAAAGTAGTTTAGGCCAAACTAGTTTGGTAATCTAATCAAATTTAGGTGACGGCTTCTCCAAAAAGCTGGGGAGGGCACTTTCTCGGAGAAGCCGATCTAAAAAGCCAAAAAGAACTGGCCCTATATTAGGTTCTCACCCGTTGGGATGGACGGTTCATGCGGCTTTATAAAATCTACGAGGTTAGTTCAGTTTATGCAGGTCTGGTCTTCTACTATTGCGACCGTAGATTTGGAAAAACATCAAGATGCGAATGAAACATTAAAGTTGGTTCAAAGGTTTTTGATGTAACTTTCGATTTATCTGAAACCATTGTTTGTCATTTTAGTTTTTTCGATCAATTATATTCAATTCCTTGAATAAAGAAAGCCAGATAAATTATGATTCCCACGCACGATAAACCTCACGGAATTCTAGCGACCGTGCGAAGGCGATCCCGGGTTGGATTTTATTTGCCGGAAAAGATAGTACTACTATCAACAATAATCTTGCCGCAACATAATCGAAGCCGACATCTCAACGCACGGACGTCTCAACGCACCTGAGGAACCCCTCCAAGCTCACCGCCGACGACCCGCACCGCCCCTCCCACGCGGCCGCCATCGCGCGCGCGATCGCCCCCGCATTCCTCCTCATCTCACCGCCCTTCTCCGTCCCCCCCAACACCGTCCCCACGGCCTCCGCCACCGCGCCGCTCGCCACCTCCGAGCTCTCCAGGTTCCCCCGCGCCAACTCCACACAGACGCCCCACTCCACCACCAGCATCGCGTTGAAGAACTGCTCGGCCCCCAGCGGCCACCCGACCAACGGCACGCCGCGGCACAGGCTCTCGAGGATGGAGTTCCACCCGCAGTGGCTCATGAACGCGCCGGTCGACGGGTGCGCCAGGATCCGCATCTGCGGCGCCCAGCCGCGCGCCAGCAATCCCCTTTTATCCTGGGCCGTCCGCTCCTCGAAGCCTTCCGGGAGCCACTCGGGCTTGAAGCCGTCCGTGGCGTCGAGCCCCAGCGGGGGCCGGAGGGCCCAGAGGAACGGCCGCCCGCTGGCCTCCAGACCCAGCGCCAGCTCCGTCATCTGATCGGCGTTGATGCTGTTCTGCGACCCGAAGGATATGTACAGGACCGAGCCCCTCGGGTGCGCGTCCAGCCACTGGATGATGCTGGCATCCTCCTGCGATTCCGACGGAGTCGAAGCCGCAAGAATTGGCCCGATTGGATATGTCCGGACGCCGAAGCTTTTCGTGAGCATGTCTAGCCCGGAGGACTCGAGCTCTTGGACGGTGTTGACAAGCAGCGCGTCGGTCTTGCGGCAACACGGGATGACCCGCCGGAAGAAAGCCGTCCAGGGGTCGTCCTCGGTCGCTGCGAGCATGTGCCGCGGGATCTGCGTGCGATGGAGGACGACGCCCGGGAAGTCGGGCAGGGGGAACTCGTCGCCGGCCGCGAGGGTGCGCGGCAGGTGCTCCCACAGGGAGAAGAAGACGGCGTCTCCGAAGGCGCCGCCGGGGAGGAAGATGGCGTGGAACGCGCCGCACGCGCGGGCGACGTCCGCCGTCCACGCGAAGAAAGCGTCGGCGATGATGCAGACCGGGGAGCGGATGCCGGAGACGAACCCTTGGAAGGCGGGGCGGAGGGACTCGGACGCCTGGAAGAAGGTGATGAACTGGTGGACGTGGAGATCAGCGAGGGACTCGGCGCCGGGGGGAAGGCCGTGGTCCGCGGGCACGAAGGGTAGCGCGTGCAGGCGGATCGGGGAGGTAGCAGGGAGGGAGAGGGAGCCGAGGAGGCGCGGGGTGGACACGAGCGTTACGGTGATGCCCGGGCGGAGCTCGTGGAGGAGGCCGGCGAGGCGGAGGAAGGCAGGGATGTGGCCGCGCGCAAGGAAGGGGAAGAGGACGACGTGCGGGCTCTCTGCTTCCTCTGACGCCATGGCTGATGGCGCGACGGGGACGGCGTGTTCGGTGAGTGCACTGGCACTCTGAAAGTTCCAGATGCTCGGAGCGACACAAGTTAACACTAGAAAACATCCTTGTGCAGGATGGAGCACTGGTCACAGAGGATAACAGGTCAGAATCATTGTACAGTACATCAACTCACATTGCAAATGAGCAATGGGCCTGAATATTCAGAGTACCCTGTTTCAGCAAAAGCATATTCAGATTTTTCACAGCGAGATTGACTTAAAAACCTAAATGTACGCGAAAGCATATTCATCAGATTTCAGTGAGAGACACTAAACCCAAATCTAAGCAAGAGGCGCAAGCCCCGTCCAGGGAGAACTCTGGCTTACAAGTTATTATAACCACTCCCTCCCGGTTACTCTCAGGACTTGGTGATACCCTTTTCAGACACACTAAACACATAGAGAACGATGATGTATCAGTCAGTCTTATTTATCTCACTAGAAAATAATGACACAAAGAATGAATGCAGGCTCCCAAAATTTCTACCATCAGTAACATGGGAAAGGGAGCAGCGGGTGTTGCCTTCACTAACTTAACTTTTATATAAATACATCATGAGCTATCCTTCTTTGAAGAATTATCAGAAGCAGGTGAGGAAGCAGAGCTCGTCTGGGCCCTATCTTTAGACTCGCTTAACATAACTATAACATGCCGCATTGGCGGTCTATCATACGGAGACAGATTACTACATAGTAACGCAATTTTCAAGACCTCGATCATATGATCAACAGCAGCTTTATCTTCTAAATCCAGATTTCTATCGAGGATCCCTGGACCCACAGAATTGTCCCTGATGTAGTTCTTTGCCCATGTTACCAGATCACCTCCCAGTTCTATTGGTTGCACAGGTGCACGCCCGGTTAGCAGCTCCAACAGGACAACCCCGTAACTGTATATGTCACATTTCTCGGTGACCTTCATGGTGTATGCATATTCTGATCAAATGAAAAGAACTAGGTCAGTACTTTGTACATCAGCAAACTAGTATTTCGCAGTATGCTCTTTTTCATTGATTCGACTGGAGCAAGTTACATACATCACATTCATATTTAATGACCATGGATTGCCTAACAACAAATTTATGCAAAGCGTATCAGGCATAAGATTGCAACAACACACAAATGGAATTTGTTTTGTGATGTATAGAAAACTTAAGGACTCACCAGGTGCTATATAGCCATATGAACCAGCAATTGCAGACATTGATTTTGAATATGGCATGTCAATCACCTTAGCCAACCCGAAGTCACCAACATGGGCTTCAAAGTTCTCATCAAGTAAAATATTATTTGATTTGATATCACGGTGGATGATGCGAGGCTTGCAATCATGATGCAAATATGAAAGCCCTTCAGCTGCCCCAAGGGCTATCATGAAGCGTGTGTCCCAATCGAGTGAAGAAGAAGATTGCCCATGGAGTAGCTCTCCAAGGCTGCCTCTTGACATGTACTCATACAACAAAAGGTTTGAACCCTGGTGATAGATGAAACCGTATAGCTTCACAATGTTACGATGCCTTATTTTTCCAAGAGTCAGGATTTCTGCACGGAAGCTGTTGTCCGTGTTGCTTCCTTCCCTGTTAGAAGCCAACTTCTTTACTGCAATTATATGTCCAGGCTTCAGGATGGCTCGGTACACAGTTCCACAAGCACCCCGTCCAATGACACAACTCTCATCAAAATTATTTGTAGCAGAGACCAATTCCTGAAATGTATACGCATCCTTCGCTGAAACAGGCATGTTTGACCCAGCAGAAAGAATTTGCTTGTCTTGCAAAGGGGCTATTGTCTCTCGTGGTTTTCTCATTTGGTGCAAAAGTATGGCAATAAGAATAAGTGATATTCCTCCAATAATGGCGGCAACAATTGCTATGATCTTGCCCATAGGGCGACTGACTGAGTTGGATGACTGGGAAGAAGAGGGTGACTCAGATCCACACTTGCCAAGTTGCCCACCGCAGAGTCCTCTGTTTCCAATGAAGCTGGTCACAACCATGTTGTCAAAAAGCGGTACAGGGGGGAGAGCACCGGTGAGATTATTGTAGGAGACATTGAGCTCAAGCAAACTTGACAGGTTCGCAAATGTATCTGGGATTGCACCTGTCAGCTTGTTGTTATTGAGAAACAAATTTTCCAATAATGCAAGACTACCAAGCTCTGATGGTATGTTGCCAGAGAGATTATTATAGCTCAAATTCATCGCAATCTGCAAGCTTGAGAGCAAACCCAGCTCCTTTGGTATTCCACCAGAAAATTGATTGCCACCAATCTGCAGTGCTGTCAAATGTGAAAGTTTACCAAGAATAGGTGGCACCTGTCCAGATAGCCTATTATCAGCAAAGGAGAGAAGCTCCAGTTGAGGCAGTCTACCGACTTCAGTCGGTAACGAACCTTCAAGGCTATTCTGGCTGAGATCAAGACGCTGCAACATTGTACAATTGAATATCTCCAGTGGTATGCTTCCTCCTAATCTATTAGACGAGATATTGAAGACAACAAGCTTTGACAAGTTGCCTATTTCTCGGGGCAACTCAGATGTGAAATAGTTATTTGTAAGGTCAAGCCTTTGCAGAGCCATGCAATTCCCTATCTGAGGAGGAATAGGGCCATTGAACTTGTTTCGAGCCAGCTCAATTGTCGTCAGATTCACTAGATTGCATAGATCAGTGGGGAAGCTTCCTGTCAGACTGTTATCACTGAGACGAAGCTGCACCAATGATCTACAGCTGGTGATTCTATGAGGTATATTCCCACTCAACTTGTTAGACATCAGATTCAACAAAATAAGGTTGGACTGTCTACAAAGATCTCGAGGTATCTGCCCTGTAATGTTATTATTTGAGAAATCCACCACCCAGAGTCGACTGTAGATGCCAAACCTTGGAGGTATGTCGCCTGATAGCCTATTGTTGAAGAGTTGCAATTGGATTAGCTTGGGCATGTACTGAAATCCTGCAGGAATCGGGCCAGTGAGTGAATTGATCGAGAGATCAAGCTTAGTCAAGTTCTTCAATCCACACAACTCCTTAGGAATAAAGCCAGTAAGCTGGTTTTGGAAGAGATAGAGTAGGTACAACCCAGGTATGTTGCCTAATTCCTTTGGTATCCCTCCCATTAAGAAATTCTCTGAAAAATCAATCTCGCCTGCAAGCAAGAGATTCCCAATTTCAGGTGGAATCGTACCATTTAACGAATTCCTGTAAAGGTATAGCCTCTGAAGATATTTGATGTTCCCAATTGTTGGAGGGATAGGACCAACTAGACCATTGTCATAAAGGGCAATTGTCCTGAGATTTGTACAGTTCCCAATCTCCGGAGGAATAGCACCAGAAAGCTGATTTCCCCACAGGATTAGATCTGTCATGAGACTCAAGTTCCCAATCTCTTTTGGTAAAGGCCCTTGTAACTTGTTCTGCGCAAGACCAAACACGACCAGATTATGGCATTCGCCTATCTCGACAGGAATGTTGCCAGATATAAGATTCTGTCCCAATCTGATACTCTGGAGGTTCTTGAGCTTCCCAATAGAATGTGGTATAGAACCAGAGATATTGTTACTGTACCCTACCAAGTCCACAAGCGATGCCATGTTACCAATCTCATCAGGTATTGAACCATAGAGCTTGTTATTGCACAGATTACATGTTGTCAGCATTGCCAATTTCCCAAGCTCCGGGGGGATTGTACCTTCAAAATTGTTGTTATTCAAGGCAAGCCACACCAGTTTTGAGCAATTCCCAATCCCTGTAGGGATAGTACCAAAAAACTCATTGAAAGACAGATCAAGGTCAGTCAGCTCAGCAAGACCGCCAATGCTCTGACCAACGGTGCCCGACAGTTCCATGTTGCTGAGATTGAGAGACACCACTGCTGGCATGGGCGCCGAAGAGCAGATTACGCCCGTCCACATGCACGGTGATGGATCCCTTGGTTTCCAGTTGTCAAGGTGGTGGGAACTGTCAATCATCTGGCTCTTGAGCGCCAGGAGAAGCCAGCCTTCATGGTTGAGCCCCTGGGAACCAGACGCTAGCAGAAACACCAACACCACGCCGAGCTGCAAACCCCAGGACGCGGAGGCCGTCCCAGGGCCCATGCTATCTCCCCTTCCCAGATCAACCAATGCTCACAGCAGAACAAGAGGCAAAACCCCTGCTATAACCTTGTGCATCTCCACGCCTAGCTTGTGGACTTCCTGGAATAGGATGCAAGCACAGATGCGTTAGAACATGCTTCTAATTTGGAAAGATTCTTACGGCCACAACTATATACGCTGGAACCTGCTTTTAGCATTGCTTTTGTTTTCAGAGAAATGGACAGTGATCACGACAAGCCAAGACAGGAACGAAGCTAAAATAATCAAATTTGGGAGCGAACTGAGCACCTCCAGACGAAGAATCCCACACTGGGGAGAATCACTAAAGGTGAACAACTGAACACACCACTTAAATCACTTAAATGCTAACTCAGGCGGACTAATCAAGCAACCGAAACAGGAGTGCCGGGCTACAAATCGCACCATATACATGGAAAAGAAGAAACACGCAGGAAAAGAATCGAGCAGGGACCGCCCTCAAATCACGGGATCCCCAGGGCGCATCGGAGGGACCCAGGAACACACTACACACCGCCGCGCACCACCACGCGGAAACAGATCTGTAAAAGGAGCGAGACTTTCTCTCCGCCCAGAGCGAGCAAGCGAGCGAGCTGCGCACAGTAAACTCCACAACCACAAGCCAGAAAACCAGCAAAGGAACAGCGCGGAGCACCAGGGGCACAGTAATGCGGACGCACGCAACAAGAGCCAAAGAGCGAAGGTCCAACTCACCGCGTTTTTCCCGCAGCTGCCACTCCACGATCCCGCCGCCGGGCTGCCCTCTGCTGCGGACTCGCTGGCCGCGCGGACCAGCGCATCCACGGATGGGGGGAAGCTGAAGGTAATGGGCGAGGCCCGAGAGATGGCTTCGTCGTCGTGGGGCGTAGATAGTAGGAGGAGCTCCCGCGCGGACGGCGAACGGAGTAGGGGGAAGGGAAGGGAAGAGACGGAGATGGATGGAAGGAAATGGCAGGCAAGCACGCCTGGGCTTGCGAAGCGTAGCAATCGCGGGCGGTCCCTCTCTCCCCTCGATCTAGCCCCCCTTTCTTTTCCTGTGCTTTCCTTCTCTCTCTTGCTTTCGCTCGAGCTTTGCTTTTCGTCCTAATCCGTGCGGGCCCACATGGCACTTTTTGGCTGGTCTTTTCTCTCTCTCTCCATAACTTCCAGTCTTCAATTTCTCTCGATTCTGGTTTTTTAATTTATGCTGGGATATCTTTTTCTCGAATAATTGCGGCTGGGGGTTTTTGGACTTTAGCAGTAGGCAGAGCGCGAGCCAGCGGCACAGTAGTGTGTCATCAGCGCTCTAGCCGCAGTGACGATGCCGAACGTTCTGTTTGTTCTGGGAGTGAGAAAAATAATATAGTACCCGTACAAGTCTATCAATCAGTAGTTCCTTGACAGAAAGAAAAGAAAATACTGCTAATGCTAGCCATAAAGTGTTCCATGCGTCTCTAGTCTCTACGGATTTGGATGGGCGTTCGACCGACTGACTGATTGATTGATTGATTGTCGTGTCATGGATCACGAGTGAGCTCAGCCAACGCGTGCGGGTACGTGACCGCACGGTTACTGGGATCAAGAAAGAAAGAAAGAAAGGCAAGATGCGCACGTTTGCGATCGTGAGATGCCCCCAAAGTTCATAATACGCTGGAACCGCAAGTGCGGCGGCCATTTTTCCTTGATTCGGAAATTGGACTGTGTTCAACGAATATACACTCATTTAAAAAGCCGCAGAAACTTCTGTTTCGCCGGCCGTATCCCGTAGCTCTCTTGGGCCTCGGGGCGCTCGAGCGTTACGTGGACGGTGCTGCACTGTAGTGGACTTGAGATCTGGCCAGACTCCGTCTCACCGATGAGTTTCACGCTGATGAAGGGAAGACGATTTCGTCCATCTACTCTCCGTACCTGAACATTTATGCATTATTTTATATTGGCCAAGAGTCAACAAAATTCGCGTGTACCTTTTTTTTTAACGAATATTCAGCATCCTTGACACCATTTGCTAGATCCCGATCTCGCAACTCTATAGTACTCCACTAGTACATTTTTATAAACATATCATTCGAGCACATTGACCAATTGGCAACAAAAAAAAAGGAATCGGTCAAATCATGGGATAACTTGCGCACTCTGACTTTTCTTTTTCTAGGGATGCAGAACGACCAAAGAATCAGTTCCGAGCGGAATAATTGAGAAAGTTCAAAGATTTCGTACATACGACCTATATAAAACTTATCTTAGGTTCGGCTTCAGACTAGACAAGGATGCCTTGTTTTCAGGCTGGAGTCTGACTTTGTAGGATGAGAAATTGAGACTGAACAATTCCTCTGGTGTATTTAGGAGAACATGGGTTGATCAGCTAACCAGGTCTAGTGTCAAGAAGAGAGAAGATCGATAGGGACGGGTAAATCATACAACTTTTTTTAACAGAGAGAATTAGTCATATAACTAGAAATGGCGTGGCCAAAGCACGAGACGAGGGGCAGCAACAGTAGACCGGAGTAAACAAGAATGGCTAAAAAGAAATTCGCTTGTCGGCAAATTGTAGAAGTAAAACACGCGCATGTTGATTAGCAGAAGCCGTTGAATATATTGTTGAAGACTTGAAGAAAGAAAACTTGCATTTGTACGGCGCGTGTCATTTCTCGCCCGCTCCTCTCAAGCATCTCGATTTAAGATATGCTCCGTACTTGTTTTGTTTTCGAATGAACGTGCAATCACCCCCTCTTCAGTCCTAACGCCAAGCAAGCTCTCCTCGATCGGTCCTCGTAATCCATCATTACTAATTAAGAAACTATAAAGAAGAGGAGTGCAAACAAAGCAAGAATCTTTTTGTACCGAGGCTTCGGAGTATTAAACAAGTGGCCAAGGGGTTGCCTACGTGAGGCAGTTTCACGTAGAGGAGGGCACCGCTATCGACCGATCAGTCCCCGCACAGCACCGAGATTGAACTTTGAAGTTGACATGCATGCTGCATTTGGTGCCTCTTTTTTAACTTTCCTAGGTAGGAGTAGCATAGTTGAGACCAGCCTAGCTAGCTTACAAGGCACTTTAAATCCCGGGACGGTTCGTCACGCAATATATTCTCCGGCGATCTGATCCTATCCGCCGCTCTTTTGGCCGGCCTTGGTAACCGATGAGTACGTGACAAAAGTCTTTAGGAAAATTTGGAGTTGTATCTCCACGAAACGTCGGGGGGAGTTGGGCACAGGTCGGAATTAGGCATACGAATTGGGAATTAAGATCGAGCGGCGGTACAGCCTGAGTGTATTGCCGTGTCAGATTGCGCGCGGATTTTTTCAAGATTGGACAGAAACGGCACGATCATGCGTCAACATCTGCCATACACAGGCACAAGTGGCGAGCGAGGGGACGCTTTTTTTCGAGAAGAGAAGCGATACGTTTGAGCCGAGTCGTGTGTGTAAGTTGGAGTGCAGCTGCCGGGCTGGTCCATGTTTTGATCGTGGTCTAAAAGTACCGTACGGAATCGAATTGAATCGTGGATTGAAGCGTGTTAGTTAACCCTGCTTTATGTACTCCTCTCTGGTGGAATGATTCATACTATAGTGCTCATCATCAACTGGTTACTGGTCCGACCGTCTCACCTCTTGTTTCTGTTCAAGCTCCACTGGCCGTCAATGCATCTTCGATCAACGGGAAACGCGAGCAAGTCTCTCGAGACAACCGGCAATTTCGAACCACTTTTTTTATCTGTCTCTGCCGATCAGCACGGGGAACTAGTAGAAGATCATACGTTGCATGTGAACAGAGGGTCACAGGCGGCTCTGTGGCTTCTTGCTTGGCACGTGACTGGCGTGGTGCCGGCCCGGCCCTGGAGGCTGCGGCCGGCATGCGGAGCGACACGTCGTGGAGAGTTTGGGACGTAACGGACCGGACCATGGACATCTCGGCGGCCGGCTGGAAAATGCGCTGGTCCATTCAGTTGGAGATATGTAGAGAGGTGTTTGGCTGGTGTCCACTGGACATAGCAGACGAGGCAATGCGTGCAATGGGCCATCTCTTAGAAAAGATGGACCGAGACACGTACGGAGTAGTTTATATCCAGAGTAATGTTCACATGGAGATTAGATTCATGAAATCCGTGTGACCACAGGGTTTTGGAAACAGATCTCTTTTTCTCCGAGACCAGGATCTGCGGTAACCGGAAAATTCCATCCATTTATAGGACATTTTTTTAAAACAAATTTTTTATTTTCTGTTTCGAAAATGATTATGTATTTCACGTAAATACAACCATAGTGTGATGGACATAGCAATATCTCACGTGCATATGTTCATTCCTGGCTCAAAACTGGGAACTTCAACAGAAAGTTTTTTTTTGTCTAAACACTGTTGGGGGAGGCTAATGGGTGGACGACCGCCCAAAAGGAAGCTGGCAGACGAATTCTTTTTGCCATTCTTGGCAACTTTTTATTTTTTGCTTTCTAGCTTTTAATTTTTTGAACTTTTAATTTGGGGTTTTTATTTTATCCTTTTATTATAAGCTTTTAATTTTCAGAAAAAAAAGAAAAAAAACTTACCCCGTGGGAGGCGCCTTTCGTCACAGGCACCGGCGGCGGCGAGCCACGCCGGTGGGCGCGTGGGGGAGGAGGAGGGCGGGGCCGCCGGATCCAATCGAGGGTGGCCGCTGGCGGCCCAGATCCTGCCGGGATAGGCAAGCGGCGGCCCGGATCTGGCCGGGCACGAGGCGGACGACGGTCAGAGCACGCGGCGGCACAACCGTTAGAGCGCGCGGAGGTGGCAGCGTGGAGGGCAAAGCACGGCGGCGCGAGCGCGAGAAGGTGGCCAGGGCCTACAGGTGAGGGTCGGGGGCTATACTCTTTAGAGGAGGGAATCGACCGTCGAGTCCGTTTTGGGTGGTTGGGCGCCCAAGAGGTTTCTCGAATACTTTTACATGATGGCATGAGTAAAATACCAATACCAAAAACACATCAATAAATATGTAGTCGAAAGTCGCGAGTTAAGCCTAACAAAGGGATACGGACGACCCAACTTTTTCAACCAAAGCAGATTGGAACGCTAGTGGTTCTCCCACCATCTTTTCTTCCACAAGACAAGCAAACTGTCTTCTACTCCTGTGTACTTGGGACAATTGAGATTTTTCTAAAGCAATCTGTACACCCAGAATCCAAATCAAGCCCGTCTTTTAAAGATTCCGCAAATGCTGAGTTTATCTCCTATAATCCTATCCTGACAATACATTGAGAAGCAGATCGATCGTGCATCATATCAATTTCTTCTTTTCTCCCAAAAAGGGAACATTTTATGACAAGTTCGCATCATCCATCTCCCATATCCCTTGTGCCCGGTCCCTACTTTCTCAAGTTTATCCAGAGCAAATATGTGCTGCTATAATCCATGCCTATCCCTACCCCCCAAAAAAAGAAAAAAAGTCCATGCCTATCCCGTGGACGGCTTACACGTATGGCCTACTGCACAGTGAAAATACCGAAATGCGAAATGGGTTCATGGAGCCGCCTGATATGTCAAGAACAAGACTTACGTGTACCGCAAAAAAGGGGCAAAACTACACGGCGAGATCGCACTCATGCGCTGGGCAGCAACTCAAGTGGCTGTCACGTTCAAGAACGATATGCCCCTTTAATTTATCGCCCCTTACCTTACAGATCGATCCAAAAATAAGAGAGAGGTACGTCGAGCGTGTGCAAAAATACAAGCAGTCGGCAAACGCAATCCAAAGCTAATTTTGGCTGTAAGCACTCGACACATCACACGCCTTTTTGGAGTTGTTCCTAACAAAATTAGACGCGGTGCTCCAGCACGCGAGAACACGAACCAAATTAACATGGCCGTCCGTAAGCAAGTGGCAGATCAGAAAAAAAAAATATAGATTTGTTAGTATATTGTATAGCTGTACAACTACACCTTTTCTTTTAGGGGTACATTTATGTACTACTACTGCCTCCGATACTAAATTCTTAACTCAAATTTATCAAATATGAATATATTTATTCTTAAAAAACGTTAATATTTCGACAATAATTTAGAATGGGAGGAAGTATTGCTCGTAGTTAGTTCTCAGTTGCGCGTGACCTGTGGAGTGCATTATTATTCGACTGGCAAAAGCGAACCTATCATTGGGCGAAGAACAGAGATAGGCTAGTTTTCTACATAGGCATGTACTGGTCTAAAAGTAGCTTGAATATTGGATATGGATTACACGCATGGGTGCATGGGAGCAAGTTGTGGACGGTTCTGCGTGTAGCTTAGCCATCAATCCAAAAGGACCATCGCCTAAAGTATCCGGGAAGAATATTTTCTTGACAAGACCGTAATGCAAATGTGTAAAGCAGCAGACACTTGTAAGGACCTTAGTGCTTGTGTGATGGTTCGCTCAAATCATGCAACTAACCAGTGAGAAATCTAGAAAGAAGCATGCCCAAATTTCATTGGTAGAACCTCAGTTAGCTTATGTATCATCAATCATGTTACAGCTGAGAGAAGGAAATATAGGCGAACGTGTTAGGAACGAATCATGGCCTGCCGGAGGAGTCCTTGTTCAGTTCGTTCCTAAATCATACACAGTACTCAACTATTTCTAGTGCTGCAACAGTTTATTTGTTTCTTTCTTGGTCTTTACCTACCACCATGCATTGCTTGATCCCAACACACTTTGTCTGTCCTAACCAAATGATTGGACACGTCAGTCTCTGATTAGCCCTGTCTTTAATAATTTTCCCTTCCTTTTTGCTTCTGCTCTAGAAATTTATAAGAAAAAAAAAACACAGGCCTGGTCGGCGCATGCCTGTGGAAAATAACACTTGCCTCGAACTAATTATTTTTCATTGAAAAATCACTCCGGAGCATGATTGATCTTCTGAAAAAAAAAGCTGATCTTTTTAATGAAAAAGTAGGGTTATTTAAAGCTACTCTCAACGAAGCATAAAGCTTTCTAGATTAGGTAACCATTGGGGTTTTGGGAACCGAATTGCCCGTCTGTCCTGTGTCCTCGATAGCTTTTGACAGAGTTACTTGGCTTGTGCATCGTGGGACAATGCTCGCCAGATACGTGCAGACTGCAACAATGTGACACGATAGAACGACGATGATTAATCTGTCTTGTGGGCTCGTGGCGAAGGCATGTGTTGTCCTCTCCTCTCGCCTTCTGCTTTCTTCCTCCCCCATTTGCTAGTCATCTTGTCAGATGTCAATACTGTCGTGTATATATAATGATACCAAGTGGCGAACCCCTTTCGCAAATGTGGAAGCTAGCTAGTGTTGGCATTTCAGATGGGGACATGATGTCTCATGTCCCGGTGTTTTTTTCAGACATGGTGGTAATTTGTGTGGTAATTTGTGCTGCCGCCACTTGCGATGAATCCACCGGTTCATTTCGCCCTGGTACGGTGACATCTGTAATTCCAACATGCAGCCAGCCAAGCTAAACATTGTGCGCTAGGTAGCTACCCTTGAAAGTTATAAATTGTACGTCGAATGCTACTGGAGCACGGCCAGTGTCGGAATCTAGACAGGTGAACAAAACCGTCAAACAAATCCCATAAATAAAGCAGCAAGAGAAAAAGAATCTAGAGGTGGTGAGGCCATCGTCGGTTGATAGATTATACTGGAGTACTAATATACGTATATGGTAGGTACAGGTACAGCCAACAATACACTAGTACTATACACTGGATGTTGAGGAAGCTAGATTAGATTAGACGTGACTGCCCTGAGGATTCAGGAATAAGAGATGTGTACCAAGCTCCTAGCACACCATTCTCAATTTATATGCTCTCCTACCCATATTACTCGTCAAAATATTATATGCATCTAGACGTTTTTTAAACATAAATACATCTATATTTGAATAAATTTGAGAGAAGTAACATGGGTCGGAGGATAAATTTAATCCGTTGTTCGGATGAGCACGACCTCCTTGTGGGTGGCACGCTTGGTTGTGAGGTGGGGCCTTTTCCATGTACCTACTTGGGCTTATCCCTCGGGCTTCGGAAGCCAACGGCAACTCAACTTTCATCTATGGTGGACAAGGTGGCGAATAAGCTCCAGACATGGTCCGCCCCTATGCTTACTCTTGGGAGACGGCTCACCCTTGTTAGATCAACCCTCTCAGCTATGCCGGTCTATGCCATGATGTCTCTCGACCTTCCTATGAAGACCATTGCGGGTATAGAGAAGATCTGCCGTGTGTTCTTGTGGAAAGGCAGAAAAGACGTCCGTGGAGGACACTGCTTAGTGGCATGGAAAGATGTTTGCTCCCCTCACGAGATCGGTGGTTTAGGCATCCCCAATCTGAAGCTGCTCAATCTTGCGCTCAGAACGAGATGGGGGTGGCTATGTCGT
The DNA here is from genome assembly GCF_000005505.3 of Brachypodium distachyon. Lineage (NCBI taxonomy): Eukaryota > Viridiplantae > Streptophyta > Magnoliopsida > Poales > Poaceae > Brachypodium > Brachypodium distachyon. The sequence goes on from NC_016135.3 coordinate 18,611,682, forward strand.
GCGGACCCGATGCGCCCATGGGCAGAATTCAACATCCAAATCTCGGAACAGGCCAGAGCACTTTGTGAGGCGGCGAGGGGGAACGGTGAAGCCCTACATTTCTGGTATGATCATTGGCTACCGGAAAAGCGTTCGCTTGCGTATTTGGTGCCTACGCTGCTATCGGAGATCTCGGGTAGAGCATCCAGGCTTTCTGTGGTCGAGGCTTTGCATGCCAATGGTTGGCTTCGGGCCATCCACTCGGAGCTCTCCTTCCAGGCGCTTGTGGATCTTCTGGTGGTTCATGACCGCGTGGCTGAGGTTATTCTTTCAGACTATGATGATCGTTTCCGTTGGAAATGGAGCGGCAATGGGATCTACACGGCCTCGTCTGCGTACGCGGCTTTCTTCCGGGGTCGTGTGCTTGCTGCGGGGGCTACTGAGGTCTGGTCCTCCAAGGCGCAAACTAAGTGCAAGACCTTCATGTGGTTGGCTCTGAAAAATAGATTTTGGACGGCGGATAGGCTTTCGAAGCGGGGTTTGCCCCACCCGGCACGCTGTCCTTTGTGTGATCAAAGCGATGAGACCATTGATCATCTTCTTCTTGGTTGCGTCGTGGCTCGGGAAGTGTGGTCGACCTTGCTGCGGGGCTGGAATAGGCTTTGCTGGCTCCCTACTCTGCAAGCCTCTCTTGCCGAAGGGTGGACGAGCCTTGTGGTGCAAGGCAAGAAAGAGAGGAGGAACCTCAACACTAGCATTACTCTCATCTGCTGGTGCCTCTGGAAGCACAGGAACTCGGTGGTGTTCGATGCAGCGACTCCGAATGCTAGAAAAATACAACAAATGATCGATAGTGAAGGAAGGGCATGGTCGAGCGCGGGCATTTTTCATAGTGTAGATTTTTCGCTTTCTTGTCTAGTGGATTTCTTATGGAATGTAATAGAGTAGTCGTTTTACTGGCATCTACGGGCATCTAACCGCGTCGCGGAATTCTCCTTCAATATATGATACACATGATTGGGTGTATTTTAAAAAAAAACTATCTTTCAAACCTATCGTTCTGAAGATGCATGAATGGTTCCTGGGGGGCTCGGCATATCTAGCAGTACATCATTCTGAATTTATATAGGTAACCAAACCTGGCTACAACTGTTCTTGAGAGGTCGCATAGATCTGCTGCATGCATTGCATCAGCCATCCTGGAACTGCATACATCATGCAGTGGAAACCAAGGAAGGCTCACCTCGACCGAGGAGGTCTCGAAGTCTCAACGCGGCATGTGCTGCATTCATACTGCTATCGGTGTCTGCACATGCGCCCAAAAACGTACAGATCTCTGAAGAACGCAATGTTGAACGCGTTCGTTAAACAATCGCTGTATAAAGTATAAACTAATCACCGCCGGTCCCGAGTTAATTAACCAGTTGATCGGCTAGCTAATACTGCACTACTAGTACGCACTTAGCTAGGTAGAGTGTTTCAGTTTCACTCTCTTCACCGACAGTGACGCGGTGAATGTTGAGAATTTGAGCCCTGCACCAGAGCCAAGGACTATGCAATACAGTACTGTTGCTTCACGTCAGCCGAGTTAAGCCTAAAATCTCTGATCCGATTCTTCTGGAATCCAGGACGAATTGATACTAGTAGATCGATGGATCGATCGACCAAACCTTCTCGGATGCTTACGCAAGAGAAACGTGCCATCTGGTTAATTGAATGGATGCGCTTCGATCGGCAAGCGAGCCCGCTGGACGGATCGGGATCGGAACGACAACGACGGACACGGGGCAGGCCGGGTGGATAGAAAGGCATGCATCTGCGTGGAGACGCGTAAACCGGCGAGCGTTGGTGCATTTTTGGCAGGCAGGACCTGACACCGGTCGGTGTTCTACTTCGCGCTTTGCATGCCTTGCAAGAAACTGCATGCGTGCGTGTTCCGTCCGCCCGTCCGTCCGCTCTAGAATTTCTGTCCTTTTTTGTGTGTTTGGCCGTGCGTGTCGTGATAGGGATTGCAGATGTTAGAGCGAAGATTTTTTTTAGGGTCTTTACTCTTTAGAGCCAAGATGAAGTCACATAAACTACGGAGTACTCCAGCAATGACTTGGAGTAATTTACTAGTCAGATAGGCGGCCAATATGTAGTTAAGAGTCCATCATGTAATTTGGCATGATCGGGAGCAGCCCGTACAGCCTATGCTGAAATTTGTGCGTAGGGACACTGCTGCCAAAAGGGCCCGTTAGTGGGCTCATAGTGCTGTTCAAAGTTGTTTAGGTCGCCCAGATGAATTTTTTTTTTCAAAAATTCTGTCCATGTTTGTTCTGAGGTACGGAGTAGATGTTTGGCTGGCAATCTTTTTTTTTTTTTTTTGTTTCCGAGGAACACAATACAGACAGACATTCACAAACAAAACTGAAACGAAAGATGGCGCTCTATTTTCTTCCCGATAGGCTGCTACTCTATGTCCGTTTCGTATGATTCATATAAGTAGCTACAAACATCTAAGGAATAGAAAAAACAAGTGCAGGCATTTTATCTGTACAAAAGTGTAACTTAACAAGATATTTTAAATTTTGGTCAGAGATTATGCTACGAGGATATGTGGCGCGGACTCTTCGTCATTGGCAGATGTCTTTCTTGAGATGGCTCGAGCGATCAATCTCCAAACTGCAGAGGGAGAAATGTCAGTTAGGCACCTTAATTAGTTTTCTCTGAAGAAATCATAGGAACACAGGCATCAATAATAAACTTAGACAATGTCATTTCCTTCCATAAAACAGAACAAGCAACGAATGCACTGTGACCCAGAACATTACCAAATGCAGCAGGCAATTCAAATGCAAAGCATACATATACTTTCAAATTAACTTTCATATGACAGGAAAGCAAACATGCTAGTTAACGGAGCTGCATGGCAAGCAACATGAACTGGCGACTTACTATATATGCTAGCTGCCAACCATTCATTCATGAACTTTACCCATGTGCTAGCCCATCCAACATCTATGCTCCACCTGATTATGAAACGAAGGGTGTCAGAGGATGTTACTGAATGCATTTTCTGCTGAAACAAATATGAGGTTAAAGTAAAACCATCTCACTGATGCATATTGCACAATACATTAGAGCGTTGGCAAGGATTAAGAATGTTGTCGCTTGGATTATTACTTCATAAGGGTAGCGGCCTAATTGCACTACGGTAGGATGTCTTACTCTCTTGTTGGATGGTGAAGCTCCCAGCTGATGAACAACATTGCGAAATACATAGCACCCATTGCAAAAACAATGTGAAATATCTCGTAGCTGTAGGGGACGTCCTCTTCCAATTGGACCTCATCATTTCGGAACTGAAACATGAACACTTCTGTTAGTAGGATGGGTAAAGTAAACACTAACGACGAAATCCATAATAGTCCAAATTAATTAACAAAGATGCACAGCAACATTTGTAAATCTTTTAGGCTGAACACGTTGTTTTTCAGTCAGTACTAAAAGGATGAGAAATTATTTGATAGTCAACTGATTGTTTACATGGAATCTGGGCAGTAGAGAAAGGATTATCTGCATATCAGTTCAGACTTAACTACTTAATCTATGCAATGATACAAAAAAATTGAAGACTCTAACATACTTGGAAGGATCTCGTGTCGATTCCTGTAGAAAATGTCGCCATCGCAATGGAGCAAATTGCAATGATGAAACTCTACAAAAGCACAGTGTGGTAAATAAGAAAAGCGAGTTTACATAAATGGAGCAAATTGCAATGATGAAACTCTACAAGCATGAGTTAAATGAAAGGTAAGCATGTCCACCACAGAAAATACAACAAGCATAATTTTGGTGGTTTTATGAAGACATGCATGCACGGATGCACCAAGCTTATTCTAAGACCATCGTTTTTAACCTAATTCTAGGCCAACCATTTTGTAAGATCTCATGATTGACATTACTATATTTACCTTGCAAGAGTTCACCACCTACCATTGAGTGGCATTAAATACTTTTGAATACATGTTATATAAGGAAATAAATTTGGGTTTAATTACCATTTCTTTTAACATGGGCCTCAATAGGAAAGTTAAATTCATCTTGAACCCCATTACCGCTTTCTATGATAAGTAACCTGTATTACTATTCTTGCCAGTCACAGTAATAAAACAATCAGTGTAGCAGCACTGCTAAGTGTGATAGCATCAATGGTGTGGCCATTTGAAAAACATTGTTGCACATGCACTAGCAAACTTTGCTAGAACCGGGGGTGGCGCCAATGTTTGATTGCATCGCTTGCCAGAATGTGTTTCTCACGTACTGTTTGCTGATTGTAATCCTATTCATGAATAATAAAGCTTTCTTTCCCCGCCAAGAAAAAACCCTTTAACTTACAACTATAGTAGCCCAGTTGCCATCCTTCCAAATTTTCATCTCAGAGTGGCACTTTTCAGTTTGTGGTTGACTGCACATTGCAAGGCATGGAACAAAAATGGTATAAACAAATTATGATAAGTAGAATGGCAAATGAAAGAACTGTAGAACCAAAGGATAATATAGTACCTGTGAAGTGCAGACCAACAGAGGAACACAACATATGAGCCCATGATTCCAGAAGATAGAAGACCCTCGTTAACCTTTTTGGCAAGGAAAGTAATTCAGGCAGAGAGCCAAACATTTTCCGGATCAGTTAAACATACAGATGCAGCACTGCAGCATTAGGGCACTAGCACACTTCGTACTTCTGCATTTTAAGTTGATCATGTCATGTGTGGCACATTTTTACAGGCCTATGAATGTACGATCCTAATAAATTTAACGAGCTAACTGCCACTGTCACTATTGATTGCATTTGCAGTTGTAGAACAGTAGCACGAGTACAAACAATGTATGTTTACATTTATCCAAAACTTGCAGCATATGGCCACCAAATTGCAAGGCTTTGTTGATTTGAACTTAGTAGGTTTCTAGAGTGGTGGTGCGAGAAGAGAGGTAACAGGGTAGACAATTGATCATTTCCCCAAAGATCCCATTGCCTTAACCATTTTTCTTCTTCTACACTGTAACTGAATATATGTCCTTTCTTTTGTGCGCCAATTGATCTTTTGGCCCAGGTCTCTTATTGAACACTTATTTTTTGTTCCTACACCACTTCTTCAATGGAAATTTTCTTATTGCCTATGTTGGTTATTACTTCATTTTTTCCTGAATCCTGGCCCAGGTCTCTTATTAAACACTTTTTTTTTGGCTCCTACACCACTTCTTTGATGGAAATTTTCTTATTGCCTATGTTGGTTTCTACTTCAAAATTTTCCTGAATCCTCTCTTACTTGAAGATTTATCCCAAGTTCCCAGTTGAATACTGGATTGCCGACTGCGGTACAACTAAGTTGAGGCCCCAAACCATATTATTCTCGTACCTTTGAGTGCAGTGACACTGCCATCATTATCTTCACCAGGATTGCTGTGAATATAATAGTAAAGATGTTGAACACGCACGAGGACTTTGGAACATACAATGCATATAGCACAGCAATTCCGGCAAATGAGGCAATGAAGGAAACAGTTGACAAGAGTAATCCGAATAGGCCACTGAAAATCACACAAAGGCTAACCATGTCAAGGCCTGAAATAGTTTTCAACATGTGTTTGAAATAATTGGGACAACAGAACACAGTGAGCTAAACATCGATTCTTCATATAATTATGTACCATTGATTTGATCCAGGGTGTGGCATCCAACGGTTATTGCACCATGATATGAGGTGGAGCATGCTTATAAGCTGGAGGATGAGAAATATCCTGGAGGGATCATGAAACATAAATTAACTATAACTTGTATGTAATTTGAAGTGATTAATTAAAGCTTGCAACTTTCCATATCTCAGTACAATATAATCAGAAGCATTCAAATTACCCAGCACCCATTCGAGCAATTTCACCTGCAGGGGAATAGAATAGATTTCTTTCAGCCTACTAATGTTTAGGCTTATTTACTCAAAAGGAACATTGTGATGTAACTAGTACTGCAGATTGTTAAAAATTGATCTTCATGTAACATATGTTCCATATTTTCTTTCAAGTACTAAATAATTTTGTAAGTTGCCGCATTAGCATTGCTACTTCTTATCTTTACTACATGTTGTTCAGAAAGGAAAAGGCTTATTTAGGTGGAAACTCAACAGATCTAAGCATAATCATATGAAGGAAAACAATTTGTGTAATGTACGATTGATGCATATTACTAATGGTACCACATCTTGCACTCTGTGCATCTACAACACCGTGGCACACACACCACCCAGTGAGCTGAGCAGTGAGCACATTAGGGATGATGGAGTCATAACTATAGAAAAAAACTTACCATAAAGTTGGATAAATATGTTAGGGATGATAAATGGGATGGCGATTGACCCGACATACACAAGAAATTTCAGAGCCCAGCATCCGGAGTGCCATGAGTTACGAACTTCATCGAGCTTGCGAGTTCCAAATGTTGTGGCAAACATGAGCCAGAAAAATATCTGCCACTTGATATAAGGAAGTGAACAAAAGGAACAAGAACGACTTCATTGCTGTCATTGTTGATGCAAATCCATTTAGTTTGAAACAATTCTGTAGACACAATTCATATCCCCATTGTTGTTAAATCAAGGATACGAAGCAACCTAAGCTCACCCGAAGCACTCCTCCAGAATGGAAGCATTTCGAGTCTCCTGCTCCACAAACCGGGATATCTGAAGATACCGACATGTAGCAAATTCAGAGCGTGCCATCCATAATTCACGGCGAGGCCTCAAACTGCACATGTGAAGGCTGGTAAACGCAGAGGATCTGGAAAAGGGAAGGGGCTTACTGTGCAGTCCGTGGAGCACCTTGGCGCCGTAGTCCCTGATGAACCAGGCCAGCAGGTTGGTGGCGAAGAATATGAACCCGTAGACGTACCGCGCCCTCAGCGACTGCCTCTTCCTCGCCTCGTACACGCCGCTGTCGTTGTACAGCGGCCCTGCGCCTTGTATTTTGGTCATATCACCCCCGCTTAGCCTCCTGTTGGAGTTGCTCCTGCTCTCGGCAAGAAAAGGCTTCTTCAGCAAGGCCGGCGCGAGACTTGACTTCTGAGCGGAATCAACAAGGCATCACTGCCGACCGGAATTCGGGTGTGCGAGGAAGGGAAGAAGAGGAGGAACAGAACTCACCGGCGGTGCAGAGCCGGTGCCTTCCCTCTGCCTGCTCGCGGCTCAGTTCACTCCACCTCGCTCAGTCGCGTCGGGTGCTCCGCTTTAAAGCAACCACAGTACAGAGCGGCCTGAACCGCCCGATGCGAGGACGGAGGATCGCAGGGGCAGGGCTGCCGTGCCCTGACGGGTTTCCGCCGCGGGTGCCCGGTTCCCTTTGGCTTCTAGAAGTGCGACTCAACGCGTCCGTCGGCCAGACGACCGTTGGGGGCGTGTAGTTGGCGTTTAAAGCGGAGTGGCGCGGCAGGGTCCGTAGCCGGCTAGCCGCTGTCTGTCTTTCTGTGTGTTTTGGGGAAGTTGAGGCAATTTTGCCAGCTAGACAAGCTCTTGCCCGAACGAAACCAAAGTCTCGTGCACCTGGGCGTGGTTTTGGTTCACTCATTTGGACACGTTATCGCTGCTGCTACGCACGGGTTTCATGAGGTTCGGTGGAGAAATTTTAGCACTACTCCAAAGTGGGAAGGCACATCCTTTTGGCCTTCTGGAGATTTGAAACGGGAGAGCCCTTTTCGTGCCCGAGCACAAACTGACACGGCGAGTAGGGTTTTTCTTTCCCAAAAAGGACACGGCGAGTAGGTAAAATCACGTAATGCTTTTGCTATCCTTCTCGAAGCATGATCACCGCGCTATGTGTTCGTGGTACGTCTTGTTTGAATCTCTGGAGAAACTTGTTACCACGGTGAAATACAGCTCGAATCACCGTAGTTTTGGACTTGCCTTTGTCGAGATTTTTAAGGTACCGTGACTTCAGGACCGAAGTGGACGTGTCTTCTCAAATACTTTCGGAAGATTTAGCTTCTTCATTGGTACAAGCAATAACCACCAATCCACCATGAATTGACAAAGGATCACAGTTTTGAACCGATGCGGCAAAGGCAGACTACAGATACTCCCTCAGTTTCTTAATGTTATACGTATGGGGTTGCAAAGTTAAATTTTATAAACTTTGATAGAGTTTCTACGAAAGAACACCAATATATGTAACAATAAACAAACGCAATATGAAAATATATTTGCTATTAGTTATAATGATACTTCCTCCGTTCCATAATGCTTGACGCAAGATATTTCTAAAATGAGCATAATTCTCGAACACTAATATGCGTGTCAAGAATTATGGAAATGAGTGAGTACTCCCTCCGTCCAACAAAGGATGTTTCAACTTTGACAAAATTTGAATGAATTTATATACTAAGTAATGTCTAGATACATTTAAATTTTAACAAACTTGAGACATCTTTTGTTGGACGGAGGGAGTACAAGTTTGGTGTAGCATATATTGGTGTTTTTTTCCCAGAAGCTTGATCAAAAGTTCACAAAGTTTGAGTTAGAACAACCCCATATGTATAGACATTAAGAAACAAAGTACAAGGGATAAACAATGTCGGAGATGTGTATGAGATGAAATTTACTCTTAAACTAGGTAAAATGTGGCACAAAATTTAAATTACGTAAGCATTGCCATAAATTTATGAAAAGATGGGTAAAAAGTGAAATTCACTCGTAAACTTTTTCCATGTGTAACATGCATGGTGTATTGTCAGGATATGATTTCCTGAGATGTTTTAGTGCCACAATGTGGGTTCGAAAAAAACATTAAAACCGTTCCACAGAAGTAGAGATGCAATCAAGATCACACACATATGTCCCGTATTCATTTCATTTTTTAAACTTAGTCAAGATTTTGAACTAGAAAGTCTGTAATGATAGAACTTGGACTTAAGTGGAATCATGTTTGCATTCCTAACCAGAAGCTAGAATTGTTAGAACCCTAGAATCAACTAGGTGCAGATCTAGCCGGTAGATTATCTTTACTGTGATTCAAGTATTTGATTCTGGATGAGAATAGGGTGAAAGAGAGAGAGAGACGGGGAAAGATTACCTTCTCCCTGACTTGTAGATCTCGACGGTGCGGCCATGGCGAAGACGAAGGCGAGTGGCTGCGTGAGCTAGGTGGTGACGGCAATGGCGGTTGCTTCCCGTCGCCTCTGCGCAAAGCCCTAGATCGGTAGGGTGTGTTCGGTGGGCAACGCAGAGCAACCTCGTAGTGCGTGTCCCCCCCACCTCTTTATATAGCACAGCGCGACAGGGCCCGCCAACCATATTGGGTTGGGCACCCCGATCAGGGCGCGTCAGATCTAGGCCCGGGGGGTCGTTGGGCCCACACGGCTGGGAGATCACTCTAACATTCTCCCCCTTGATCTCAACTTTTCTTTTAACTGTATACTTTTTACTTTACTCATTTCACCACCGATTAGTACGTAGACCATGTTTCATCGTCTCAGCTCAATTGCCGATAGAATCAGACAGCTACAACATACCTTTCCGTGTTGAAACAAATTCTGTTTCTTTTCGGGCCATTTTTTATCCAGGAATCATAAGCTTTTCCTTAAACCCAAGCCGGCTAAGTGTTCCTTGAACACACTGGGTGGTAGGCCTTTCATAAGCGGATCCGCAAGCATATCCTTTGTCTTTATATGCTCAAGACTTATACTGTGATCCTGGATTTTATCTTTCACAACATAATACTTTATCTCTATCGATTTGGTAGCATTACTCGACTTGTTGTTGTGAGTATAAAACACTGCGGGCTGATTATCGCAGTACATATTTAGTGGTTTGTCGATAATATCCACTATTTTCAAGTCGGGTATAAATTTCTTTAACCATATCGCCTGCCCCGTGGCCTCATAACTTGCTATAAATTCTGCATACATCGTGAATGATGCAACTATTGACTGTTTGGAGCTTCTCCACGAAATAGCCCCGCCTGCGAGAGTGAATACATATTCAGACGTGGATTTTCTATCATCTCTGTCTTCCGCAAAGTCTGCATCTGAATACCCTCTTATCTCTAGGGAATCAGATCTTCTATATGTTAGCATAAGGTCTTTTGTGCCTTGCGCATAACGCAATGCTTTCTTTAGCATTTTCCAGTGCTCTATGCCTGGATTTTCTTGATATCTACCGAGTACCCCGGTGATAAAAGCTAAGTCAGGTCGAGTGCACACTGTAGGCTTCCAACAGCCGAAGCATATGGAACTGCTTTCATTTGATCGATCTCATATTGACTTTTGGGACATTGAAATTTCCCGAAACTGTCGCCCTTTACTATAGGAGCAGATGTGGCATTGCTCGCATGCATATTGTATTTCTTTAGAATCTTTTCTAAATATGCCTTTTGCGATAGTCCTAACACCCCATTTTTCCTATCTCGGTGAATTTCTATGCCCAAGACATATGACGCTTCACCAAGATCTTCCATATCAAAATTTGAGGACAAAAACTTCTTTGTTTCTAGTAGTAGACTGACGTCGCTGTTAGCAAGCAGGATATCATCCACATATAAGATTAGGAAAGTGTATTTCCCACTTTTAAACTTTGCATAAACGCAGGTGTCCTCAACATTCTCTTTAAACCCAAATTTCTTAATGGTCTCATTAAACTTTAGATACCACTGTCTTGAGACTTGCTTTAATCCATAAATGGATTTCTTTAGGCGGCATCCCATGTTTTCGTTGCCTTCCATGATAAAACCCTTGGGTTGTTTCATGTAGACTTTTTTTTTTCTAAATCCCCATTTAGAAATGCCATCTTTACATCCATCTGCTGTAGATCTAAATCAAAATGCGCCACTAGTCCATTATTATTCTGAAGGAATCTTTGCATGAGACTGGTAAAAATGTCTCATTATAATCTATTCCTTCTCTTTGTGTAAATCCTTTTGCCACGAGTCGTGCTTTGTACTTTTCTATATTCCCTCTAAAGTCATATTTGGTTTTGTAGACCCATTTACAGCCTACCGTTTTGGCTCCCGTAGAAATTTCCTCTAGGTCCCAAACTTCGTTGGAACTCATCGATCTCATCTCATCTTCCATGGCCTCCAGCCACTTCGATGAGTGAGAACTACTAATGGCTTCTTCATATGAAGTGGGATCATTCACCATATGAACTCTTTCTGTATTGTAAACTTTATATTTTTTTGGAATGGCTGACTTTTTAACTCTTTGAGACCTTCTAGGGGCCTTAATTTCTGGCATGTTCTGTGTTTCTACATGTGCCACATGTCCAGGCTGCTGCACCTCCCATTCATGTGCAGCAATGGGTTGAGTCGGCTCCTGAAGGACAGGTTCCGGACCTTCACTCATTGTTTCCATGTGTGGAGTTGCAATAGGTGTCGGCACCACAATCTCAGGGATTGTCAGTGCGTCAACAACAGGTAGTGAAAAGAATGGTTCCTGAGTCATCGGATTAGGTGCATGCACCCTCTTCTCTTCAAGATCAACTTTTCGAGCTATCGTGCTCCCCCTCATCATTTCGTCCTCTAAGAAGACGACGTGTCTCGTTTCCACAAACTTTGTGTATCTGTCTGGACAGTAGAAACGAAAACCTTTTGATCTTTCAGGGTAGCCAATGAAATGGCAACTTACTGTCTTGGTATCCAATTTTGCAATATTTGGGTTAAACACTTTGGCCTCAGCTGGGCTCCCCCACACCCGCAGGTGTTGTAGAGAGGGCACACTTCCTGTCCACAGCTCATACGGTGTTTTGGGCACCGACTTGCTTGGTACTTTATTGACAATGTGAATGGCGGTTTTTAATGCCTCTATCCACAATCCCAATGGTAATGTGGAATAACTCATCATATTGCGCACCATATCCATAAGGGTACGGTTACGCCTTTCAGCTACTCCATTTTGCTGAGGCTCGTCCGGCATTGAATACTGGGCAAACTATTCCAGTCTCCTGTAGGAACATTGCAAAAGGTCCAGGGACTTGGCCGTATCGGGTGTGCCGACCGTAGTATTTCCCCCCTACGGTCGGATCTCACTATCTTTTTTTTTATCATGCTGATTTTCAACTTCAGCCTTGAATATTTTAAATTTATCCAACGCTTCTGACCTTTCTTTTATTGGATAAATGTAACCATAATGGGAGTAATCGTTTGTGAATGTTATGAATGAATCATAACCATCCACACTTTTCACAGAAAATGGTCCACAAATTTCAGTGTGAATAATTTCTAGTGTGCCGATGCTACGAATTGCACCCTTTTTTCATTTGTTTTACATACTTTCCTTTAATGTAATCTACGCATTGCTCTATTTCTGATAACTAATGGAGGAAGAATTTATGTTTTAATAAGTCTTTCTATTCCCTCCCTCGCAATATGGCCTAAACGATAGTGCCATAATTTCGATGATTCATGAGTCCTCTTTGTTTTCTTTTGTGCTTTCTCCGACGGGACATCATGTTCATTCACTTTAGACACAGAATATACTTTTTCACGTATGGATAATAAATAAAGCTTATTGTGAAGGAAGGCAACACCCACACAATCATTATTAAACCATATGGCGCACTTGCCATGTCCAAAATGACATTCATAATGAACTTTGTCCAAACGTGATACACTAATCAACTTTATGTGTAATGAAGGAACATAAAACACATCTCTAAGCAGGATCCTGAATCCATCGGGAAGCTCCAAGGAGATGTCATCGACAGCTTCTACTCCGCTTGGACTCCATTTGCAACTTCAATGCATCTTTCGTTTCTTTGCGTAGTCCGCGTCGAAAGAAATCCCTGTAAAGAATTTGCAACATGAACAGTTGCACCAGAGTCAATCCACCAAGTAGATTTTGAAAACTGTGTATACAAGGATTCATTTACAAAGGAAATGGAGTTTATACCATTCTTTGCCATGATTGACTTTAGCCATTCCGGGCAATTTTTCTTGTAATGCCCGGTCTTCTTGCAGCGGAGGCATGTATCTTTGTCCACTTGAAAAGACTTTTGCTGTTGCTTATGTTGCATGGGAGCTTTACCATGTGGCTTTGAAAGAGAACTTTGATTGACTTGAGGGAAGTTCTTTTTCTTATTATCCCTCACATAGTTTAGGGAACCACCATATGAGGATTTAATTCTGTTCTCTTCTTGCACACACATGCCTATAGTCTTTTCAATATCCCACCGCTCTGGTTGTATATTGTAGTTGACAACAAAAGTGTCGAAATCTTTTGGCAATGAAGCCATAACCAGATGAACAAGCATTGCAGGCTTAATCTCTAGATCAGCATCCATGGGTTTCAACTTAAAAGCCATGTTGCTCATCCTGAGGATATGCTCTTTTATGCCATGTCCTCCTCCTGTGTACTTTTGTGTCACCAGATGCTTCAGCAGCTGGGTAGCATATATCTTTGAAGAAACAGTGAACTGGCTCTTTATCTTTTCAAGATACTCCCCTACGGAAGCACACTCTGCAATTGAGCCCACAATAGCATGCTCAATCGTGTTTTTTTATAAAAGCCATGCACTTTTTGTTGGCGGTGAGCCGCTTTTTGTTCTCGAGGGTGTATGACATCTCCAATGGAGTATACTTCCTCTTTTTTTCCTCCCAAGCAGCATCATCATCGTTCACATCCCTGACTGGCTCTGTAGGCTTTGGTGGCTGTGGAGTGTCAACCATCCAGTCCACCTCGGCACAAACAAAGGCCAGGTCAACTTTCTTTCTCCACTCAGTGTAGTTGTCACCCCTGAGGGTTGGCACGTCCTTGAGGCATCCCATCAAGTAGTACCCTCCTGAAATCACAATGACGTGAGAAGATAACAACAATTTCATGCACTAATCCAATGTTGGTCAAAATTAATTCATACAACCGTTTGTGCAATTTAATCTATATCACCGTTGGGCAGAAAATAGAATTAAATGCACACTTTAACCATTAATCATGATCATGCTATTAATGATGTTGGTCAAGAAAAAAATAACACGATCACAATTGACATAAAACACTTTTAATCACGTTCTTTGAATTTAAACAACACTTTTAAACTATTTGCAGCGGAAACTATGAACAACATTCATAACTTTATACTTTTCAGAAGCATCATTTTGCACTTTACTATTTTCTAAAACAAACATCTCGTTGGTTCAGTTTGAATAGGATAAAAAATTATACCAAATGCAGCAAAACTGAATATATACAGTAAATAAATGCTTCTGTGAACAAAAATAACACTTTTGAGCCCAAAACTGCTTTGGCCCACTGCCTGCCGCGCGCCCTTATCTGGCCTGAGGCCAGCTTCGGCCCGCGCAGGCCACGCGTGCGGCCTGTGGCTCGCCCCGGCCCACAGCCTCTCGTATCGCGCACCAACGGCCCAAGGCCCATTTCGGCAACTCGGAGACCCGCCAGCCATGAGCACAGCCGTCCGATCGGATCGGACGGTTGTGCGCATCTTTCGGCCGGTATAAGGGCTGGGCGCCGGGAAAACCCTAGCGCCAACCCAAACCCTAGCCCCTCTTTATCCTTGGCTGCTGCAGCGGCGGGGAAACTTTTGGCAACCTGTCGGCGACCGCCCGCGCAGGCCCTCCTCTCCCGCCGCCCCATTCCACCTCCTCTTTACTCTCCGGCGAAGGCACAGTGCCACTGTCCCGGTGTGCCATCTTACCGGCCGGCGCGCGCGTGCACCCGGCGGTGCACGCGTCGCCGTGAAGTGGCCAGTGGCAGCGCCACTGTCCCGGCGATGGCGATCGGCGGCGGTGACCGGCGGTGGGACCGCTCGGGTAAGTTCTTTTACCCTAGGGTTTGTTCTTTTTTCGTTTTCTTTTCTTCTTTCTTTTTCCACCCAAGCTGATCTACTCGCCTAGATAGCTCTGATACCAATGTTAGAACCCTAGAATCAACTAGGTGCAGATCTAGCCGGTAGATTATTTTTACTGTGATTCGAGTATTTGATTCTGGACGAGAATAGGGCGAGAGAGAGAGAGAGAGAAACGGGGAAAGATTACCTTCTCCCTGACTTGTAGATCCCGACGGTGCGGCCATGGCTATGGCGAAGGCAAGCGGCGGCGTGAGCTAGGTGGTGACGGCGATGGCGGTTGCTTCCCGTCGCCTCTGCGCAAAGCCTTAGATCGGTAGGGTGTATTTGGTGGGGGTGACGGCAACGCAGAGCAACATCGTAGTGCGTGTCCCGGCCCCCCACGTTTTTATATAGCGCAGTGCGACAGGGGCCCGTCAACCATATTGGGTTGGGCGCCTCCGATCAGAGCGCGTCAGATCTAGGTCCGGTGGGCCGTTGGGCCTACACGGCTGGAAGATCGCTCTAACAAGAATCACACTACACACATATGTACACGGTTTCGCTTTTTCCTTGCAATTTTTATTCTTCTTAAATTGATTGCCTACTTCTTTTGCCAAGAGAGAAAATACACGGGGCCAACGCAGTCATCTATGACACCAGCGGCCGCGCCCATTCTCGTGCCTAGGCAGGCCACGACGCAGGAATTCTTTTTCTGGCCGAGTTTTCTGGTGCAGATCATACCATTCAGTAAACTAGTAAAGTGACCTTCCCGTTTCGGGTATGAGAATAGACATATGGAGCAACTCCTAACTTCAGTTCAGTTCGATCTCCATTAATTGGTGCTACCGTGCTAGAGGTTAGTGGATCCCGAGGCTGTGCCAGAATCTCGATGCAATCCTGCTGCTCCTGCATAGGAGTACTTGTACTAGTTGTACAGTAATTAGTTTTATTTTTTGCGAGGGTACATTAATTAGTTGTACACCGCAATGAACTAGATGCAGTGTTGCAAGAGGAAGTGACTAATCCTGCATTTCGCCAGTATAAATTTCGATCAGTTTCCAAAGATTCCTTCTCTCCGAGCAGACAGAGCTTTCAGAGAATCGGCTCATGACGGTATATACACACACGGACTTATAGATAACGGAATTTCAGTCTGCCATCTTAGACTTCTCTCTTAGTCTACCAGACAACGTGCCACAAACGAAGAGTGCACACCGTTCCAACGTTTCATCCGCGCTTCCATGACGAGAAACACGGCCTTCCGGGGGAGGCCGGCCTTGGAGCCTTCACCAACGGACCGCGCGCACATCATCTCCGCCCCAGACGAACCTTTACCATCTCTGAACTTGCAACTTGCAAGGGGCTTCTTTGTTTTATGCAGTCATTCCGAGAAAAAAAGTATGGCGGCCCATTGTATTTAAGATGTGTGTAGTTCTGCACGTCGTGATCTGCGTGTTGTTAGCCACGTACGGGGAAAAAGAAGTCATCGCCGGTTGGCCCTTGAAATGATAATTATACGCAGAGATCGTGATAGAATTGTGGTTGTGGACGCGCGCGCGTAGTTTTGTGCCGGTTAGTTTGAGACGCTGTCTACAGGCGACGAGCTAATTGGATCGTACCGAACGGACCTCAGATAAACCGTATAAAATGGATTCGTATATTGTAGCGCAGTACCTCCGAAACCAGAAACATCAGCTAGCGACGGCCGGGCACCATGATAGAATCGTGGCTGTAGAAGCTTAATTAGCTCGATCGGCGGACTACCAAGATCATGAAGAGACGAGGGAGCCATACGGCCTGCAGCCTCCTCCTGATCATGGCCGCCTTGATCCTCCTCGTCGCCTTCCGGTGCTCCCTGCACCACCACTCCGTTCCCGGCGGCCGTCAGTCTCGCGCCGATGGTGCGGGACATGACGACGCCGCGCTCATGGAGCTCGCGGCCATCGACACGGCGGCCACATCCGTTCTTGAGGCCGCCAAGAAGATGCTCGAGGGCAACCTGGCCAGAGCTCCGGAGGAGCATCGCGAGGTCGCTGTCCGCGGGCTGCGGCAGTGGATCGGACAACAGCAGCGGTTCGACCCCGGAGTCATGTCAGAGCTGGTGAGCCTCGTGAAGCGCCCCATCGACCGGTACTACGGAAGGGACGGCGAGCACGACGACCGGAAGTACGCGTCCTGCGCCGTGGTCGGCAACAGCGGCATCCTGCTGGCGTCGGAGCACGGGGGCCTCATCGACTCCCACGAGCTCGTGGTCCGGCTCAACAACGCGCCCGCGGGTAAGGAGGGGACCGCCCTCGCGCGGCGCGTCGGCGCCAGGACCGGGCTCGCGTTCCTCAACAGCAACGTGCTGAGCCGGTGCGCCGGCGCCGGCTGCTGCCGCGAGCGCTACGGAGGCGGCGCCATGGCCGTGCCCGTCCTGACCTACATGTGCAGCGGTGCGCATTTCGTCGAGCACACCGCGTGCAGCAGCAGCAGCAGCAACGCTTCCTCCTTGTCGGCGCCGGTGATCGTGACGGACCCGCGGCTGGACGCGCTGTGCGCGCGGGTCGCCAAGTACTACTCGCTGCGGCGGTTCGCGAGGGAGAAGGGGCGGCCGGCGGAGGAGTGGGCGGCGGTGCACGAGGAAGGGATGTTCCACTACTCGTCGGGATTGCAGGCGGTGGTGGCCGCGGCCGGGGTGTGCGAGCGGGTGTCCGTGTTTGGGTTCGGCAAGGCCGCGGGCGTGAGGCACCACTACCACACGCTGCAGAAGGGGGAGCTGGACCTGCACGATTACGAGGCCGAGTACGAGTTCTACCGGGATCTCCAGGAGGCACGGCCCGAGGGGATCCCGTTCTTGCGGGACTCCGGGTTTACGTTGCCGCCGGTGGTGTTCTACCGGTGACATAGGCCCGGACATGAGCCATGGTTGATCGAGGCTGTCAGCTCTGCTTCGTGGCGTACAGAGAGTGGAAGCATCACTGGGTTCCCAAGACTGGTGGAAGGATTCTGGTGATTATTCTTTTATTTGCAGTTAGATGTTGTCGTCAGTCACGCACTCGGGGAAAGATATATGGGTACGGTACATATGTCAGACTGTTTTAGTGAACTAGTTCAGGTGTAAGAATGTAAGATGGAAAGTGAACTTGGTGTCAGTACAAGTGAAAATTAAATCATATGAAAGGCTTTTGGTTCTACCGTTTGCTTCTGAGTAGTGGAGATCACACCCTAAAAGACGTATATAAGTGCATTAAGACTGAACACCTATGAAATGGGTAATGCTAGGCGTTGATCGGGTATATTTTCACTCACCGGTCACCTCCCATTCCTGACCCTCCTACCTAACTTAAATGAATGGTCAATATATTTGGACCATTTGATTGTTGCAACATGCATGAAAACTGCACTTGCAACATTTTGTTTGTACATATGCAACATCGGTCTTAGAAAAATTTGGTTTTGCTATTTCTAAGGCGACCGATGAATAACTATTTCTACATTGATGTTAATGACAGTTTGATCCGGTCATTGGAGATTTGTGCAAGATTTATGTAAGCACAAACTATGATTATTGACTGAGAAATGATTATTTCTAAGTCGACTAAGAAGTATGCACTCCCTAGAAATTTGCATAAAACCATCACAACATTTTAGCCGCAGTTAAACAAGCATCCTAGCTCCGGCACTGGTGAACAGTCGGTTATTGTTCCCTTATGAAATGTAAACACAAAATGTCTTTTGTTTTCTTTTTCTCAAATGTAAAACAAAGTGAACATAAGATTTTCAGGTTGGCCCAATGAAAATGTTTCCTAGCCGTATCAAAAAGTTCCTTTTGGCCCATGCTCCGACTGTCCTGGGCTCGAGCGGTCAGAACCTTTGTGTTCCAGCAAGCCCTATTAGCCACGTTGCATCGCGTGGTTCGGAAAAAAAAAGTACCCTGCGCGCTCGTGAGCTTTTGAGCAAGGCCCGTTCGCCTGAAAAACGGAACCCCTCAAGAAAAATATCTGAAAGACAGAAAAAAAAGAACCTTGTTGTCACGGCCTGAGGCCGTTGGAGCGCCTCAGAGTTTAGTCCCACCTCGCTTACGGGAGGAGGCTGCGACCGGTTTATAAGAGAAAACCTTACCCTCCCATCAGTCCGGACTTTTGGGATATGGAGAGCAACGGTGATCTTTTATGGGTTTGGGCCGTATGCACCCAAACGTCGGCCTTCGGCCATGGCATGCCTGAGGAAAGTAGCACTTGTGTGCTTGTGCCTGCCTCCCGTCGGACGCTCAAAAAAGAAAAAAGGAAAAGATTAGCAGCCATGTAAGAGCATATGTGGCTGATGTCTGGGACTGGGACCGTGGAACTTGTGGAAACACTGAAGCATCCCTGCCCAATGCCTACGCATCACGTGCTGCGGCCTCTGTCGCTCTGCTTCGCCTATATACTCCTTGAGTTGCACCTCCGTGACGCCGCGACAGTGTTCCCATCAGCCTTTGTCGTGGCTTTGTCACTGGTTGATGGCCCGAGCGAGGCCCAGCACCGGCAAAAGGGTATCACAGAAGGGCGGGCCAGTCTAGCACTATTTTGAACTGGCGTTATCGCAGCCGCCGAGGCCTGGCTCTAACCGGGACCCGGGACAAATAAAATGTCGCTAGCGAGAGGCCCACCACACGGCCCCCAGGGCCTAGGCCCCAGCCCAGTAGTTCTGTTCCTTAGTTTTTTCACAAGGAAAAAAAGAAGAAGCGCATAACACACATGACACATTCTTCCATCGCACCGCCAAGCGCATACAAACAAGGGATCTACAACAGCTCCTCTAAACAGGGGAAACAAATATACGCTGCCAATGAATTCTTGGTTCCAGCACACCAAGCTCTCGCCCAGATTAGACTATAAAGTCAAAGAAACATGTGGCCCAGCGCTTATACTTAAACTAATGCAGTACTGTTGCACCGATAGTACTAATCCCAATAATAAAAGGATGCCAGTAAATTTCTTAAAACCACAATTTTTTTGAGACAACTCTATCGTCGAGACACAATTAACGCAAAACCGTCCGAAAAACCACACTTTTTGCGTCAGTCCTTCTCACTTGACCCGAAACCGCTTACTTAGGTGGTTTTGCTCCGATCCTGACCGGTGGGGCCCATATGTCAGTCGACACGTCACCATCCTCTCCGCGCACCAGGCCTTCACCCAGGTCATCCACGACTCCGCTGCCGCCAGATCCACCGACAGCTCCTCCTCCGTCACGACGGCCACGTCTTCCTCCTCCTCCTCCTCCTCCGAATCCCCCGACGCCTTGTCCGCCAGCCCCGCCGCTTGGCCTTGCGAGTCCCCAGTTGACCTCAGCGGCTCTGCGTTGACTCCGACGCCGCACTCCCCAAGGTCTCACGCTCGGGCTCTGCCGACGATACCTTAGGCATGGTCTGCATCGCGTCCTTGGACTCGGCCTTGCGGACAGAGCCCCTCAAGCTTGAGCCATGCCGTTTCGTCGTGTCCGTGCTCCCTTGCGAGGCCGCGGATGTCCGCCTCGGCACGTACGCCGTTGACGTGAGCGAGCTCGTGCTCAACTCCCTCGCCAAGATCAACAGCTCCGAGGCCGCTGCGTCCACCGGTTCGACCGCGCGTTCCGCCTCGCAGGCAAGGCAGCCGGCGGCGAGCTCGTACTCACGCTCGTGTTCCAACTCATGGACAACGCGGGGTTCTGCCTTTACAACACGCAAGCCGCTCGCACAAGGATTCACAGCAAGAAGTCTTTCAGCATTGTGGTAGTAGGTAAGCAACATGCCGAAGCTTTCGCTTTCAGAGGCATCCAGTGCGGTGCCATCTCACATTCCATGAGAGCGGCATCCAGGGACTTGGTGGACGTGCTGCTGCGGCTCGCCGAGGACGAAGAAGGGGAGCCCAGGCTGACGCACGACGAGGTGAATGCGTTCGTGCAGGACATCATCGCCGGGGACACACAGAGCTCAGCGGTGATGGCATGGAGTGGGTGCTGGCGGAGCTGCTGCGGCAGCCGGAATCCATGGTAGTGGCCACCGAGGAGCTGCCCAGGTGCGCGGGGAGGATGGTGCCGTGTCGCCTGACATATGGGTCCCACCGGTCAGGATCCGAGCAAAACAATCTAAGTAAGCGGTTTCGGGTTAGGTGAGAAGGACTGACGCAAAAAGTGTGGTTCTGCAGACGGTTTTACGTTAACTGTGAGTCGGCAACAAAGTTGTCTCAAAAAATGTGGTTTTGTGAAATTTACTCGGATGCTATCTAGAACAGAGAATGTGCAGGGCCGACAAGGGAGACTCGTTAGTCATTACCTTGGCTCATGTCGTCAGCCTTGTTTTACCAAAGAGATTCATCCTAGGTTACCTCCATTAATTAATCCTGCTCTTGATCCGTACGCTAACTGCCACCGGCACCGCCATGAATTATATTTCTCTGCTAGTATATAGGGAACAGTGCTGTGTTTCACCTTTAAAGTCAAACACACATGGGTCAAACACACATGGGCCTAGTAACTTTATTTTTCTTCCTTGCACACATAGTTAGAAAATTGTGATACCAACAATGCTGCTGGTCAGCTGCTGACACAGTATATACCATATAAAATATATGAGAGTTCTGACTAGCTATTTGTTATGCAGGACTTGTACAGATAACAGAGCTGCACAATTGGCATGATCTGGCTAATACAGTTGCATACAGGATATGAAGATGCCCAAGGATTCTTTCAGCACAGCAATGTTAAGAGCAGTTCTCATATGGTAAATAGCATATACAGATTGCTTCCTAGAGACTTGACATTGGCAGTGGAATGCCTTGCTGTGGAAAACAAACTGCGAGATCCGCCACAGCTTCTCCGACTAGATCCTCCAACAGACAACTTGCAATCAGTTTTGCGACCTCATCCACTCCAGATCTCCCTGACTTCATCCAGCCTCCTCCTTCCACCTCTTGCTGCACAACTCTTTCCAGCATTCTTGCAGTGTCGCCGTCCTTATTTGCCACCAACATCTCTGCACCGTAAAGCCAACCCTTCACATGACTCCAGACTTCTTCCCTTAAATCTTGAGATAATTTCTCCTTCCATGCTCCCAAGCAAGTTTTGCTCCATGGGTAGGTGCTTAGTAAGGCGTCTTGGCCAGCCTCAACCAAGGCCATATTTACGCAGTCAAAAAGAAGCTTCCGGTTTGACCTACACTCCCTTGATTTAGCGGCCTCCTCATTGTGGTCTAAGAGCATGTGACACAGTTCAGGATCAAGAGGGCAATCGGGCAAATACCAGCCTGTGAAAACCATAGTCAACTGTAGATTGTCTAATCCAGAAGATGATAATATCTTTTCTACAAAGGCATGGCATTCCAATTCATCATCATCATCTGCATTGGAGAAATTCAGAGAGCCAAGTAATGCCGAACGGGAGTTGGTATCCTCCCATGGTAATGAGCGGGCAACAGACTCAATTGCAGGAGACCGTAGGCCAACTCCTGTGATATGATAAGAACAATTAATTAGTACATAATTGAACAGGGCAATGCCAAGTTCAACAGTCAACATAGGAGCAGAACTTACTCTTGTTGCAGGAAATGATGCTTCTTGATGATTCGGGTTTATCAGTGTTGTTATCTTCAAAAGTAGGACTAGGATGCCCACGCATGCATTTTAGGCCACCGTTTGATCTTAGGTCGTCAGTATAATCACCTGGACAGTCAGAAGATACAAGTGCTTCGAAGGAATCAACATCCTGCTACATACAAATCAGTTATTGCAAGTAAGAAACACCATACTATTTTGCACCAAGAGCCCCATGTATGTTGTCATAGTGCGAGAGAGATACTGCAGTAGATTAAGAATGGAACCCAATAAAAACAGGTACTAAATGTATAATATGTGACAAGTGCGTACTTTTGAAGAACAATTTGTTTGAATGGTGGAACTATCAGATTTGTCCTTGCAAAATGTCATTTGCTCAACGTCGCCAAGAAAAGTGACTTCAACCTTCCCATTAGTGCCATCAGATGTAAGGATAGTTTTCCTGGTTGCCAGCCTTTTATTTCTGGGAAAGAAAAAACTCGACACTCTCCCCTTTAATGATTTTCCTTTACCTGACCTCGTATCCATCTTCGATGTTTTGCAGACTTCAGAATTTGCAGACGCTATTATGTCATGAAATGCTGCTGATGACGCTGGGAGAGATTTTGATCTTACTAAATTTCTGGGAGAGCTCTCACCATTTTCATCTTTTCTTAATGTAGACATGCGAGTAGCTTGCATGTCCCACTCATTACCTGTGCCACATGACTGGCTAGTTGAAACAGAGTTTACCAATGCAACAGTTTCTTCTTTCGTATCTTTTTTAAGAGAGAGCATGTCACCCAAAGTTCTTGAGTTCCTTGGGAACCTTATTTCTTGACCGATCTCATCACGTGCTACCGTTGTCCATCTCTCTGAAAGTCGCTTTTTGGCTTCCTTGGTCACAGATGACTCAGCTGAATGTGAATGAGATGTCCTGCTACAATTTGAGCATGAGTGAGTACTGCTATGTCTTTTGATATAATCCCATGAATAACGCGACACTGGACTGACTACCACCGAATCACTTAGGTTACCATCATTTTCATCGATGTAATCAATTTCTGACCTACTGAAAGAGCTCTCATCTCCAAAATACCCATTTGAGTATACAGAGGATAGCAAAGACTCATCCCGCCGATGACGATCCTCTGGTAGGTACTGAAACGAAGCATGCGATACTTCTCCATATCTTAGGGTGGATGCACATGCATCATCTTCCAAATCACCAAGAAAGTTAGTCTTGTCAGTCTGTTCAGATGGAGCTGTCCTGGGAGTTAGCCTGGCATGTGTTCTGTTAGGCTTTCCAGGACTAGGCTTTAAGACCACTATCCTAGTCGGCTGCGAGAAGGTATCTTCTGTTGAATGTGATCTCTTGTGAGTCTTCCCTGTCACACAGCCATTTTCTTCATTAAATCGGTGTGTTCTGGTTTCTCTTTCCCCTTTATTCTCAACAGATTTAAGTGGTTTCAACAGTGTAATGCACTTTTTCTGAAGTGGTGCTGGCATTGTTTGATGTTCATTCTGAGGCTTCGAAACTGAGCTTGGTTCTTCAAGGAACTTCAGAAACAAATCCTTATTTGAACTTAGAACCTCGAGAGCTTCTTGAAACTCCTTTGAGTGAAGGAAATTCTCATCATTGGCAAGGAGTTTTGCTTCCATGAACTTTTTTCGAACAACTTCTGTCCTTGTGTCGCTCTTTTTCCGGGAAGATCTTCCACTAGATAAAGTTTGGTCTGGATGATGGTGTGTTCTTACTCTTAATGGCTCTTCACGGGCTGCATCCACATGATGGTGTGTTGACTTGCCATAGCAGTGCCGCTCTTGCTGCAGCAGGGGTCGGTTTGTCGCTGCCAAGTTGGCATGTGACTGACTTCTCAAATTTCTTTTGACAGAATGCAATAATGCTGGTTCTTGTGCAGGTAGATCATCCTCAAGCCCCATTAATCTGGCAACCACACTTGGTGGCTTCTTCCTTGATTCCGCTTCTTTAAATATCTCCCTTACTAGCAGCATCTTCATGGGTGGTGCATCTGATTTGTTGTTTGAAGAGTTCCTACTATTAGCCCCCTGAAGGAAGATTCATATTAGAACAAAAGCAGCGGAGCATCTAAAAAAAGATTTAGTAAGTGCGTCCCTGCTATTTACAAGATTTTATTTAACAAGGAAAAGTTAGTCAGGGCACTTATGATAAATTGAAAGAATGACATGATACTCACTAGTTTATTCTCTGCACAAACTTTAGCAGGATTGGTATCTTGCCAGATTCTACGAACTGGAGAACCTGAAAGACCAAATCTAAATCAAATATATAATGTTGTAATGACACAAAAGCAACTTTTATGCCAGGTGAACAAGTTAACTCAAAACGTGCAGTCAATTTGGATCTTTAGAGCAGTGTCTTGCAAATAAATAGCAAGAGTACCTTTTTAATATTTCAAATCTAAGAAAGTAAGAAGGGAAAAACATCCAAAGGGAAAGACAAACAAAAGATGTCATCATCACCTAAAGGGAAAATGTCTAACATTGTTCAAAGGAATCATTGCCCATATAATGCCAATATCATCTAGCCCCCACACTAGGGGTGAGGTCGACAAAAACTGCACCAGCAAATGTCCAAACTTATTAATCCAAACACAAAACTAAAAAATATTACACCCCACTCGCACCAAGTATTGTATTGTGAAAAAGTAGCATTTATCTAAAGTAGCACTGAATTACTAGACGACATTAGCAAAACAGCAATACTTGGTGAGCATTGCAGAAATAAACATAAGAGCGGAAGTAATTTATGTACCATCTCTGTAAGCTCGATCTGTGAGCACCTTCGTGCTTGTCATCCCTGTACTCAGGTCAAACAAGTTGATCATTGCCTTGTTCTAATAGAAAACACTGCCTCCGAGCATCATACCATTGACACTGATTCTGGATTCCTGAAAAACATAGTTATGGCAAAATTTCAATGAAATGACACAAAGGACATCAAACATGTACAAGCGGTGCTTGCTTGCACCTGAGATCCACAGGGCCAATTAATCAAGCTAACTAAATCACAAGACTTTTATGAGCAGGGAGCAGCTAGTATACAACAACTAGCAAGGGAGCGATAGCACAGAGTGAAGTTTGGCAAGGGATGCTCTAAGCATTTGAAGCATTAAACTTGAACTGTGGGACATGAGGTCAGACGAGATTACTGTAGCACGATGCCGTCCTTTCAGGAAAACTTCAACACACACCTGCCTAAGGCAGGCAGGTGTGTGTTGCAGGCGTTGGTAGACCATATCGATGCAAGGAGAGCACAGTACATGGCCCTGTTCTTGTTTAAAACCAAGAGAAGGGAAAATGGCACGTCCAACGAAACGAGACACGATGGGGACTGAGCAACAGCAGCAGGCAGGATGGATAAAAGTGGAATGTAGCAGCGAACAGGAGGTAACATCACAGTACAATTGGATCGAAATAATTACAAATCCATGATCACCATCCAAAGGAATCTTTGCAGCAAGAAAGGCTTTTTAAAGCTGCACATTTCTGTCAGATAATTCAGCAGCATGAGTTCACAGAGCCACAGCTCACATGAGAGAGATAGAAAGGGAGTCGACTTTGACGCTTTGTGTACTACGGAACCAAAAAAATAATACGTACTCGAGCTGTTAACTTAAAAAATGCTTCTATCAACATCACATATTTAAAGAGAAAAACGAAACAGAGTCAATGATAAATTATCAAACTAGTAGTAGTACTGTAGTAGTAGAGATAGCTACAGAACTATGCAGCGAGAGCGACGAGAGTGTACGTGCTAGGTCTCTTAAGGAATCTTTGCAGCAGCGCAGCTTTTAAGGCCCAATTTTCCTTAAGCAAATTCAATCGGCAGAAAGAAAAAGGAAAGAAACGGTGATAAAAATGGGAAGGGGCATACAAAGACAGAGTAGAAAACGGCGAAAACTGGAGGTGATTGAATGAAGGAGACGTGACGTAGGCTGACTTCTAGTAAGTACCAAACGATCCCTGAAGACGAAAGCAAAAGAAGAAACGGAAGCCGAAGAGCGATCTGCAGGTTTTTCGCAGGAGGGCAAGGCGAAACAGCCAATTTCGTAAAAAAAAAAAAGCTTTCCACGCGAGAACGCGCGGCTGAATTCCCCAATTCAATCCGGGAAGCGAGAGGAGCCGATAGCTACGGTGTTGGGGAGGTCAGAGCTGCCGGACGGTGCAGGCTACATACAGAGGCGAGGGAATCTTACAGAGAGCCAACGCGGACTGCAGGGACTGAGCAGAAGGCCCCGAGGACCGAGACGCGGCGTCGGAATCGGAGCAATAAATTCTCGGGTGCGGGAGGCTGAAAGGGACGGGAGGAACCGGGGAAAAAGGGCCTTTTTACGCCAGCTCCGATGGAGATTTTGGTCCCGGGGATGATAATAAATGGAGTTCAGATCTTCACATTCTCTTTCTGCGCAGGGCCCGAAATTCGCGAGGCGAATCCACGCACCGCGACCTAAAATCGCAAAAAACACCTGACCTCGCCTAGAACGAGATGGCCTAGATCAAACATCCGACACTCCTCGGACCACGAATTTCGCCGACGAAGCTCGGCAAACCGGACGCAAACCAGATAAAAAAAGATAAGGAGATAAGGAAGAAAAAGATCCAACGGAAAGGCAAGAAATCCTCGACGAGAAAAAAAGAAGGAAAGAACCCCAGTCCTGTCGCACGTTTCCGGGGCAAGGAAATTAAACAGAGAGACGTCGTCGTCGGGGAGAGAGACGAAGGGCATAGGGATCAGGGAGGAGCGCTTACCACGTACGGCGAAGGCGGCGGCGAGCGAGCGGTCGCCGGGCGGCGGTGACGCGGAAGAGCTTATTAAGAGTGTTGGTGGGGGCGATGGGACGGCCCGGAGATAGGTTTTGGTGGAAATTTTAGGCAGGCTTCGCCTTGCGAACTGTGGTTTCTTGTTTTGTTCGTGACTGACTCTAGCTTCGGGTACCTCGTGCCTTGCGTTACTTGCGGACGTGCGTCGGTCCTTGGCTTGCGTCGCGTGGAGTGGAGTGGAGTGGGAAGAAAGCGGTGGTGACGACGAACATCGTGCGTGGAGTAAACAAAACTGGGAAGGAACAACACACGGACGGTGGCATGAATTATGGGCCACTGCACAACACAAATGCGTGTCGTGGTACTACAAATGTTTCCTGTAATCTCTCCGGTTACCATGGTGGAGTACGTTTGCAATCGTGCCGTAGATGTACGAGTTTCATTCATTCACCTTTATTTATTGGCCCGTAGAAGCTGTACGTGCATCTCTGTTCGTAGAAGTAGAAGGTACCTCCTTCATTTTTTTTAACCTAAAAGGCTAATCAATGGACGCGCACTCATTCGTCTTTATGAGAGCGTACACAGTATGTTCACCGCTGCTCTTTTCGAATATTAATAACTGCCTCCATTTTTTTTCCTCATCATCACGCCTCGCCGTGGCGGATCAGGAATTTATACCGTGTGGGTGCAGTGGATGCTAATGAGACTAACTGTTCGATCTACAGATTTTAAAAACATTTGGAATTCAAAGAATGAGAAAGAGATTATCAAAGTTCTGTGGGTGCAGCTTCGGACAGCAAGGCGACAAGAGAATGAAGATATGGGATAAATATAGCTGACGACTGGTTTGAGGACCAACAGTTTTTCCTGCCGTTTTCCTCTCGCGCTTCGGACAACAAGGCGACAAGAGAATGAAGATATGGGATAAATATAGCTGACGACTAGTTTGAGGACCAACAGTTTTTCCCGCAGTTTTCCTCTCGCGCTTCGGACAACAAGGCGACAAAAGAGTCGATTCGCCAACAAACCCTTCCCTTCCTTTTTTAGGTCGGGCTTAGCCCAGGTTATTTGTCGCTGTACCGAGCCTGAGATAGGCGACCTAGAGTAGCAGGCTATTTAACGCGGTGGAGAACAACCGCTAGATACAAAAGAGAGACGCTGAGCTAGAGTGCCAACATGAACGAAATGGCATGTACTAAGGCATAGCAAGTGATGCGAAAAGCTCTCACAACCATTTCCCTTTCACCGGCTCCTCCATTACCTCCAAAACAAAGCATGAGCTAGACTCCCACGAAACATAGGCGATGTGCCTCGCCTATCTCAGGCTCCTAGGGCCCTTGGGTGGGCTCAGGTGACCCTCCTTCACTTATAGCAGTTCATTTCCTATGCATGAGCATAAGAATAAAATATGTCGTATTCTGGTAGCAATTGGTAGTAGATTAATGCTCAAAGTAATCAATTTTATGACATATACATCATTATACTTAAAAAAAATGAATAAATATGTTTGTAAGGTATCAAAGTCTCTTTGGTTTTATGGGACAATGCATCACTTTTCCAAAATGTTGGATTTGAACATTTCACGTAGAGGTTGCATGTTCTAACTACTTTCGACTACATGCTCCTCGACATTGTGACATTGATGTTGATATTTCTTGTAGTTTTCAGTGACATAACTGTTCATAGAGAAGTATCGCCAGTATCATGTGCTGCATAGCCACCATAGCATCATGACATAAACAAATATATTAAATTCAAAGATAGATTATCTATTTGTGGAACCGTTACATTAGAGATCATATAGAAAAAGAGATCATCTAACTAACTCGGTACCACTAAATGTCCAAATGTGATAATAACGTTAGTAAATGCATGAAGCGTAACATGTGATGTAACTTCTACTTACTAATATCAATTATCCGGTGGCAGATCACCAATAACTGCCACATGTCCAGACTCGTATCAAACGCCCATGGTTCTTTACATCGACAACGCCATGTACGTATCATGGTGAACACAATGACATATCTGTCCACGGTTCCTTTCCACATGATTGAATATCTCCTTTTCGAATTTTGTCTCTACTAATAGTCATTTTCAAAATATTTATAGAGTTTATTGATTATTCAGAATTGTATTGAAAAGATTATGCGGATATTAATATGCATAAATATGATGTCGAGAACAAAGCCAGTTGAGGTTGAGAATGAAGCCCAAGAGAATGTTGATATACATAAATATGGTTACTCCTACACATTGTCTCGGTGTTTCTTAATGAACTTGCGTAGTAGGAGTTGCTTAAAATGAAAAGATTGCACTGCAGGACTCACTCACTGACCTGAATACACATTTTGACCTTCCGTTGAGGTAGCCGAGGTTCGACCATGGATTCTGGCCTACACAACAGAGACGAACGGGATGTAAAGCCTAAACTCATCCCCCTTCGTGAATAAAAAGTGGGCTTCCTCAGTCAACGTATAGGGCCGGCCCTAGGGGGGAGGGGGGGGCAGGGGTGGCGGCCGCCCTGGCCCCCCAAAGTGTATGGGGCCCACCCCAGGTACAGTTCTAAGGAGCAGGCTTGTCCTGCAGTCGGGAGGAGGAATAAAAAGCCTGCCTGCCGGCCCAGAATTAGAGATGCAGCCTAGCGAGCGGGAGAGTCTGGAGATCGAGCGACGCAAATCACGCACGAGGTGCTGCACGAACGCCTGGACGCAGATTGGACTGGAGAAGAAAAAGGAATGAAAGAGGAGAGACGATCAGAGAAATCATGATCGGCCTGGTCGGACGAGCAGATTGAGAAGGAAAAGGAAAGAGAGAGGTCAGAGGAGAAAGTTTTGATCGCGGCCATCCGCCATCAGCCTGACCGCCTGTCGAGTCGCCGGGAGGCCAGCCGTATTACTGCCGCCTGCCGGAGACACGAACCTGGGCGGCGAAGTTGCAATCTGGAGTCTGCTGGAGACATCTCACATCTTTAGGGAATTGATCAATTCAAGGTAGTTGACTACTAGTTTTATTACTTAATTATGGTTCAATCAATCAATCTATAATAATAGGTTCAGTTTTTCACATGATACAAAATTGTCAGTGATCAACACTTGTTATATTTTTTTCAGCATTGTGTTAGCATGTCATCCAGAACTAGAAAGTATCCGTCTGGTAATGAAAAAAGGAAAAAGGCAAAACGTCTGGATGAATTGGTCCAATCACAGAGAGGAGATATTTTCAAATTCTTTAAGAGTAATACTGGTGCTTTGACTTCGACAAACCCAAATAATGAGTTGGCGATTGTTACCGTGGCGGGAGAGCAACCAACTGATGGGAATTTTGAATCTGATCAACAAGAAGAAAATATCGACACCAACATCGGTGATAATAATGTAAGTGACTCTGAGAATGTTGATAATTCATCGGACGCACATACACAGTCTGCTAGTATTGATGAAGAGCCAGTTCATACTTCTGATATTTATGATCCAAGAAATTGGGATAATCTTGATAATAAAGCAAGAGACATCTTAGTTGAGAAAGGACCTATGGGAGAGGAAAAAATGGAATACCCTCTAGACGACGCATCGAGACATTTTTCATATGCTCATTATTATAGGAAATTAAGCAATGGAGAGAAACATGATAGAAAATGGCTAGTTTACTCAAAGGATGTTAACAGAGTTTTTTGTTTCTACGATGGATCTAGCCATTGGAAACATATTAGGTGAGAAGCTTAGAGAACATGAACAAAGCGTCGAGCATGTTAATAACATGAACAAGTGGAATGAACTGAGGGTTAGGCTACGGAAAGAGAAGACCATTGACAAAAATTTGCAGCAACAAATCACAAAGGAGAAAAAACGTGTGAGGCAAGTTTTATTAAGAATAATAGCCATTGTGAAATATCTTGGTAAACGCAACTTGGCTTTCTGAGGAAACAGTGAGCAGCTTTACAAGGATGATAATGGTAATTTCTTAGCTTGCGTTGAGATGGTCGCAGAGTTTGATATGGTAATGCAAGACCACCTTAGGCGTATTCAGAGCAAAGAAATTCATTATCATTATCTCAGTCATAAAATTCAGAATGAGTTGATATCTCTTTTGGCTTCTGACATCACACATTCTATCATAAAGGTTGTTAAAGAGGCTAAATACTTCTCTATTATCCTAGATTGTACCCCTGATGTCAGTCATCAAGAACAAATGACATTTTTAGTTCGATGTGTTAATTTGTCTGATGGCAAGATAAAAATTGAGGAGTACCTTTTGGGGTTCTTGAAGGTGGATGACACTTCTGGCTTGGGAATTTTTAAAGTATTGCTTGAATCTATTAAATCCTTTGGCCTAGTCATTGAAGATATAAGGGGTCAAGGCTATGACAATGGTTCTAATATGAAAGGAAAATACAAAGGGGTACAATCTAGGTTACTTGATATGAACCGAAGAGCATTGTATATGCCATGTGCTTGCCATAGTCTCAATCTCACTCTTTGTGATATGGCAAAATCATGTGAGAAAGCTGTTTCGTTCTTTGGAATTGTTCAGCGCATATATGTATTATTTGCTGGTTCTACAAAAAGGTGGAATGTCTTGCTTAAACATGTTCCTAGTTTAACAGTGAAATCCTTATCCAATACTCGTTGGGAGAGTCGAATCAAAAGTGTTACAGCAATAAGATACCAAGCTAGTGAGCTAAGGTCAGCTTTATCTGAGTTACGTCATGCTTCTGATGTTGAACCTAAGGATAAGAGTGATGCCAAAAATTTATTTGATATGCTTGGCCGCTTTGAGTTTCTAGTTGGTATGGTAATCTGGCATGATATTCTATTTGCTCTAAATAAAGTTAGCAAGATGTTGCAATCTTCAGCCATGTGCACTGACTCGGCTTTGAAGCAAATACAAGGTATTACAGAATATTTTGAGAAGTATAGAAATGAGGGTTTTTCTTCTAGTTTGATCATCGCCAAAGGTATTGCAGCAGAAATGGGTGTAGAGTCATTATTCCAAGTAAAGCATGTGCTAAGCAGAAGAAACAGTTTGATGAAAGCAATTGCCAAGAAGATATTCTAGAAGCCGAGAAGGCTTTCCAAGTTAAATATTTTTTTGTTATGATTGACATGGCGATCACTTCTTTGAAGGACAGGTTTAAAGAACTCATGGTGTTCAAAGATATATTTGGTTTTTTATTGAGCTCGGGCACCCTGAAGTTGTTAAATGATAATGAAATAGAAGAGTCCTGCAGAAAATTTGCAAGTACTTTCTCCTGTGATGATTCATCAGATGTTGAGGTATATGCTTTTATTTCTGAATTAAAGATTCTGCGATTCACTTTGCCAGATGGAGTGTTGTCTGCTATGGAGATTTTTGAGCATGTCAGAGAAGTTGATTGCTATCCTAATATCTCCATTGCTTATCGCATCTTATTTACGGTGCCTGTGACTGTTGCATCGGCTGAAAGAAGCTTCCCAAAATTGAAATTATTGAAGAACTATTTGAGGTCAACAATGTCTCAAGAGAGGTTAAATGGTCTGGCAACATTATGCATCGAGAAGAAATTATTGGATGAGATCGACATCGACCCCATCATAACCGACTTTGCATCAAGGAATGTTAGAAGAAAATTTTAAGGTAATATGCATGAATTATTTGATACGTGTACTACTTTTGGATAGATTTGAGTGTTAGTGACGGTATATCTTCCATCCGTATATTCATTACTATTTTTATGATGTCTGCGTAAAAGCCTCGAGTTTAAGTTTGGCCCTAGGCCCCGGAAATCTCAGGACCGGCCCTGTCAACGTATAGCAACTGTCTCTATGCAACAACATATATACCGAAGTTATGATGCTCATCATCTGCCTGACTGCCTTACGAGTCTGGATAACGAGCCGAGCAAGCTCGACTCGGCTCGTTATGTTAACGAGTTCAAAAAAAAAACTTGGCTTGACTCGTGTAACTCACGAGTTAGCTCGTTAAACTCGGTAACACCATGCGACGTGTGCGCTCTATAAATTTGACTATCTCAGCATATATTGTATTTATACATATACGTAAGATAGCATGATGTAAAAATAAACATATTTGAATGCACAACACAAATCATTTAACCATAATCATACAATTACAGATTCCAATTTCATAAGATTAATAGTCCAACACTCTAATGTCCAATACATGATTTTATAAATCATGGTAATGAGTCTAACGATAACTCATTACCCGGCTCGTTAAACTCGTTACAGTTAACTAGTTCAAACCTAAACTTGGCTCAAATCATTATGTTCTGAGTTCAAGCCGAGTCGAATGAGTACCAAGTTGCTCATTTAACTCACGAGTTTTGAGCTAAATATCCACCCTACTTAAAGCCTCTAGTTGGCATGCTTCATTTTGTAAAGAACCAAGGTCCAGGATACTCTTTCCTTTCCAAAATATAAGGCACATAATTTTACATGTAGACAACATTCTATAGCCTTGACTATAATTTTAACTTATGTATGTTTATAAAATTAGTTAAAAATTATATATTTCATCACATAGCAGTGGTCAAAATTTTGTAATACTGATTGCGCATAAAATTATGTGCATTATATTTTGGACAGGATATAGTACGGAGTGGTTCACGTAGAGCTGAACTAGCGCATTGGAAGATGACCAGAGACGCAAGAGGGCGTGACCCTGTCTCTGGCCACGAACCAGCCAAGGGAGCATCTGTCTGATGCAGTACAGAACTGCAACGGGCTGTAATGCTGAGTCAAGGTCTCAAATTGCACCGCTACGAAGCTAATCACATATTTGGATTGCGCAGTAATTCCTTACACATGGAACAAAAGCTACCCCTACTATGAACATAGATGGCCGGCACTGCTACCAATCGGACAAAATTGGGGCGGACATGGTACGAGTTAGCTCCTGCCTCCTACTAAAATCCAAAAGCGGATCGGTTCAGTGTGCAGCAATGGCTTCTCCAGAGATAACAGACATGCCGAAGTTCCGATGCTTGCCATCTGCCTTGTTCGTGAGCTTAAAACCTTTCGAGGGAAGCTGGTTTATGAGAAGTGTCTCCAGCTGGCACGCAACGCTCTTGCCAGGAACCACGATATATAATATTGTGGCACCCTGCATACCTTCCTTGGATCTATGAACAGCAAGACGGCCAACAAGATCATCCGTCTGCATTGCATAGTGGATGGAGTCAACATTTCATGCACCCCGGACAAAGAAATGGAAGAATGGAATTGTATAATCGACGAAATACCTGTCCAACATAGAGCTTGTTGTCACGCCTGATAACTATGTAGATGCTGGACCTGCCAACAGTTGAAGGTGGCGGTTGCTCCCTAGCACCTACAGTAACACAAACCACCTCAACCAGCTCTGAGATGCTTCTTTTGTTGTAGAGATCCAACAATTTATCCTTGCATATTGCGGTCACAATTATTTCGACATCCTTTCGCAGCAGTGCAAAAGCACCAGATGGAAGTTCTAATCCATTTCCCAGACCATCAGGCATATCAACCAATCCACTTGCTTTAGACTTAGCAACGGATGGACCATGGTGGACTGTTGATGACGTCTTGCTTCTGCCCATAGTACTGTATAGCTCCTCTGCTCTTTTAATTATCAAGTCAGGCATACCTTCCTTCCTTGCTGTTTGAAAAGCAAGGCTTTCTCTACAGATACCATCCATTAATCTCCATGTTGGCTGAATGCACCCATTGACAACTTCTGTTCCCATAGCTTTGAAATCAGTATTGCCGAGTGACAGAGGCAAGTCAAAAATGCCATGCAAATGGGTTGATATGATGCCTAGGCAGCCAACATCGTCGAGCCTTTCGATGATGCTACCAGCTATACAAGTTCCTTTTGCAGTTTCTGTGCCCCTACATATTTCATCAATGAGAACAAGACTCCTACCAGTAGCACGGCTGACTAAAGATCGGATCTCTGACATTTCAATCTGAAAAGAAAATAGTGTCAAAATAAGTATTTGCCATGGACGTCAGAAAGTTTAATCTGCATATCAATGACCCCACCAAAAAATCTATGATGGGGAAATAAACAATATTATATGCATGGAGAACCAAATACAAATAGTCTAGTACACTGCTACAGCAACTAAATTCATGCTCTAGTAAGAAAATGTCAAAACTAAGTCAAACCTAGTTCAGCATAACATATGTAACACGAGTGAATAGCATGCTTAATGAAGTACAGCAAATTGGTGGAAAAAGCAAGTCAGCTGTTAGGATTTGATTGCCCAGACCATTTATCATGACACACGCATAATGTGATTGCTTTGTTCTCCGGGCTCTTGTACATTCATACATAGATTCTAGCATGTCAATTTTGTCATGTGAGAGGGTAAGAAAGCTCGATACTGAAATTAAATAACTAAGGTGATTTGTTTTCAACAGAAATATCATCAACAAATGAACTTTTACCCGATTATATTCCATCATGAAAAAAAATCTGGACATTAGTGATAGCACATGTGTTCTTTTGAGAATAGAGCCCACATATTCTATGAAAAAGAAATATGCAAAGCTACAAGATTGACACCTGAAACGAACTTTTCCCATCAGCTGGGCTATCATAGGCCTTCATATGCAGCATGATGGAATCAAAGTGTGGGATGACAGCTGAAGCAGCTGGCACCATCAGACCACATATTCCAAGCAATGCAGCTGCACAGACTGATCGCAACATACTGGATTTACCTCCACCATTTGGGCCAGTCAGAATAAACAAAGAGTGCATATTGACATCATTCAGTATTGCATTCCCTTGATTACTGTCAAGCCAGTAAGGAAAGAGTCTCAATAAATCCATTTCACTTGAGCCTTCTTCAGTACTATAGTCCTGCAAATGTACATTCCACATTTAGTATACACCGATCCATAACAAGTGTCGCTGATTTAGTACAAAGTCGGAGGGAGTAGTAAGAACTAGCAAATGTGTAAGTGGTACAGAAATGAAATTGAAACACTTATGTTTATCAGAAAGGTACATGTCAGCTGGAAGATATACAAAAAGGATGGTATTCGTCCAACTTATGTTGCTCTTTTTCATCAAAACTTTACATCAAGATTAAATATTACCATTTTGTACCAGAGAATAACAATGCCGCAATACCATAACACAAATTTGGACACCAAAATCCAGCTAAAGAACATGTTTTTGCACTAAATAAACAAGTTGCACGAGCTAAAGGTACAGTCTTTCAGTGCACTGTTCAATTTGTGGTACATAACGCCCTGGTTCCACTCACTCTTCTGTGTCCCTGTTATTTGTGTTGTACCAAAACAATAATAGGATGATTCCTTGCTTACAACTTTGCAAGAGGAGATCAGGTACTCCACATCTAATCATTTTTTACTTTCAAGATTATGATTCTGGTATTGGTCGGTTGTTTGCATAGCATGCTCATGGATTGTTTTATAGCTCAATTAACACACATAAGGAAAACACACAGGATATTGGACCACCTAGTAATTAGTTAGCTTCCAAACTCTAACTAGTGCAAATACTTGAAGCTCTCATCATGCATACATGTTTTCTTATACTCAAACTGCATATTTACTGTTAGAATTACTTGTTTTGGTTAATGAATGCTGAATCCTAGATGCAGATATCCCACAGAGAGAAGTTACACATTATTATGTTTCATCGTGGGATAAGAGCCCTGGGCTTCAATGGGGTTGTTGGCCACCATTCTTCTGATTTCCAATCTATCTGCTATATTTGTGCCATGTCGAATTGTCG
Organism: Brachypodium distachyon; assembly: GCF_000005505.3. Taxonomy (NCBI): domain Eukaryota; kingdom Viridiplantae; phylum Streptophyta; class Magnoliopsida; order Poales; family Poaceae; genus Brachypodium; species Brachypodium distachyon. The sequence continues at coordinate 18,648,556 of NC_016135.3, forward strand.
TCTAGGTCAGCATGTCATGCAGAGTGCAGTGACAACACCGATTAACATGCAAGATAAAAGAGTGTTCCAACTGGGCTAGCATATATGCATGCATGAAAAATAGAACATGAGTGCTTAAATCAGAATTCTCCCATGGAATGAAGAAAAAATTGTGTAAAACACAACTAGGGCAACAAATGTAAGCGACTTATAGAGGTTCAATCTAAGCTAAGAAAAAAGAAGCAGTATATCCTAATTCACCTACTTTTGTGGAGATCATTGTCTCGACTCAAAATAGACTGATATGGTACAAAGAAAATATTAGTACCTTAGATAGGGGAGATATGGCAGGAAGCACCCAACCCCTTCTAAGACCCTCGCTGCTCAAGATCCCAGAAAAAATGATGACATTAGATCACTGTGCATAGATAGATTGCCGAGACAGCAATTATGAGCAACATAATTGATAATATTAAGGCTCTGGAGAATTCTCTTATACATACTGCAAAGGTGTTAAAGATTAGCCAATTCAATGCAGATGTCTCTAGCCGATATGTGTCAATAGGTTCGAGCAGATATCTAAACTGCATACCACAAAAAGATGCACACCTTATATCCAAGTTTCATGTCAGTGTCACGACAACAAGTTAACCAGGAAACTGGAAATTTTGGCTGCTGCCAGTCATGATACCATGTCAGGAATTCATGCAACAGTAGTGACCAGTTTAACTATTACTCCCTCCGATCCATAATAAGTGTCGCTGATTTAGTACAACTTATTATTGATCGGAGGGAGTACCATGTTATTTGACTTTGACAAAGGGGGGAGTCGACAGATTTATATCTAGTATATATTTTTTTTTTGGTTGTAAGAGTCAACCCGAATGACACTTTACCAGCCCTTGATAGTAACCAATAAAAAAATTGTTGGAGGTACATTGGTACCAAAGATTGACTGTTGGTCAAGTATCGATGAACTCTATCAGTGTATGCAAGAAGCAAGGCCAAAAGTATGATATAATAGATGCTGCTAGAAGCAAGGCCAAAAGTAATCACCTAACATGACCAAAAAGTGCTTTTGCTATGATGAGCAGCGTCGAGCAGAAGACAAGTATATTAATCTTGTCCTGCAATTCACTTGAAAGACCTCTCAACAGCTCAAGAACTTTGCCTTTTGCACTATCACAAGCTTCATGATACCTGAAAAGCAATATTAGAATGATATCGGTAAATTTTACCGTGACTGGAGTGTTTTACTACTGTAATTGCCCATTCAAGGACAAGAACGCACTACCTAACACTTTGACCATCTATTTTGATGAAACTATGTTAAATTAAATATACATTGTATAAAATTCATTTCATCATAGGTCTAGTAATATCAGTGTAAAGTTGCAAATATTGGTATCCATATCGATATTTATAAAAGAGGGAGTACTAAAACTATCCTATCTTAGGATGCTTCTACTATTGTTCAAATAAATCAGTACAGTTAAACATAATGGCGGGTGCATAGAAGTAATTGACAAATGCAACATTTTCAGCATATAAATATTCCATTAACGTGGAGTAGCATTCCCGATGACTACTGCAAGGTTTCACTTCTGATGCTGAGCTCATTGTAGGATGTTTAAGACCAGCAATCGAGCGTGGCTGCCAGAGCAGTGAAGCCTTTATTAAGTGACAATTGCAAGGTCAGCAAGTGGCTATCATGGGTCAGTACCTGGCTAAAGCATTCTCAACTTTGATTGTTGTAAACCATTCCTCCCCAACTTTTCTACCTTTTGAATCAATCGCAGGCTTTAGTTGTTTTATCTGTTGTTCACCAGGTGTGTTCGCCCAGACATTTGGTGTGAATCGCTTCCCTTTAAACCAAACAGCTTCGTGTTCTTTTGCATAAGAGATTTCCCCTTTAGAACCTCCATGTGAAGATATCACAGATTTAACTCTTACAATAATTGGCAGAAAATCTTCAGTTACCTGAAAAGATTGATATGTGTGTTAGTATAACCCAAACCAAATATGAGATCAAAGGAAATGCAAAAGTGGAAGTCTGGTGTTGTCTTCTTCATATATGATATATCACAGCATCATATCCCATTTTGAAGACAACAGCTACAGTACTTAGATGTGTCATAATTCTGATGTTTCTGGTAAATGAACTAACTACAACATTTCCATAAAGATAAGTAATAACTTATAAATGTACATGACCTTGAGGATAATGGGAATATTTTCTACTCGTTTTTTTTCCATATAGCATACTTCCATATAGAAATACATTACTTGAAACATACCGCGGTTGATAATGCTTCAGCAGCTACATCGACATTTGTGAACTCTTCTTCAGCATGAACCCTTTTCACACGCCCCTTCCAAGATGACTCCATATCATTAAAGAACTCCTTGGGAATATATTCCGATGAAGTTATTGCCTGATCGCTTTCCCCACCTAAAGAGATGACTTCACCTATACGTTGTGAGATAAGGCTACATTCTCTAATCTGCGAAAAGGTAAGAAGAGATGCTCCAGATCAATGACGGAAAGAGGTCAAAGATGATTGACAATACAGAAAGAGATACTTGTAGAGTTAATAAACTGTCTAGAAATTATAGAATACATGAAATATTATCATCTGCAGCTCTATTGAACAAGACCTGCAGACAATGCTTTAGAGAATTGACAATACTGCATTATGTGTGATATCCTGACTTCCATACAACTAGAAACAACACTTACTAGTATATCAGCATCAACTTTCAAACCAGTAACCACCGAAGCAGGTTCGAGCAATTTGTCCATGATAGCAGAAAGCTCAGTGTTTCCATTCATTAATATAATGTCATCAAGGACATTCTTTATTCTACAAAATTCAATGTGATTAACCTCTTTTGACTCGAGTAATTTCACAAGCTGCAAAATCAAGTTTGGCAGATAAATATAAGGCAAACAAATGAGCTGATGTACAACAAGTGAAAAGCTGCCACAAAGCAAGCATGGATATGAAAATGACAAAATGGAATAGATTAGAATAATGAGATAATATATAACTTAATGAACACCAGCTAACTAGAACTATAAAATTATCAAAATAGAAACAAGAAGCCCAAATAACAATCATGCCAACGACCAATAACTAAAATTCTACGATATATCCTACCACAAATCATGTCTTTATATTTGATACTAAGGGCATCCCTAGTAATGGTTACTACACGGGTACCAAGAAGTACTAGTCCTATGCGGAGAATACATAAATATAATAAAAAAGTAGTGGTTACTTGAAGAAGTAACAGCCTCTACACGGTTACCAAGAAATAAAAAGGATGACATGTAGGTCCATCAAAAAGAGAAGAGAATAAGAAAAGAAAAAAACATATTGAAGAAGAGAGAAGAAAATTAGTAACAACCAACATTGGAGATGCCCTAAATGATATATAGAGACAGTGGCCAGTTAGTGACAGAGATACAGCCTGGATAGTTTTGTTTTATATGTTTTTTAATAGTATTTTTAAGCAGAGATCAGGCTACAAAGAGATGTTCCCAGATATTTTTCAAAATCTATCTTAAATTTTGTTCCATCACTCCTACAAATACAAATTTGATGCATTTTATTTCATTATACTTCAAGGGAGCCTTCCCTACAGTCTCCCGGTAAAAGATAAAGGAGTTAAGAATCCTCAAATTTATTTGTAATACCAACGAGTACAACACACAAATTTGGCCAATTAACTACTCTACAGAAGTAACAAGTTACATCAGACCAAGACACCAAGAGTTGCATTGCACTATAGTAAATAACTGCTAAGTTCTATTTTATGAAACGTCAAATTCACTCCTCTGGCATGAACATGCATAAAAGGAAACAACATAATGGATAACCAACAGCGCATTTGTTGCCATATGTACTCTAAAATGTTAAGAAGGAACCTTCGCTGATGGTATGCAAGTAAATTCAGGAATCGAACAAGTTATGCTGCCCATAAGCCTGCAAGCCTCTGCAACAGTAAGATTGGCAGGGGTCACCATGGAGGTCTAGAAACAAGTTTTCAAGTTGAGTTAAAAGCATTGCACATGTCTAGCACGAATAATAAGCAATGCCCAGTGTAAACCTATGAAATCAGGAATGCAGAACATTAAGCTTTGGGGGGCAGACCAATTTTGAGTCGTGGTGGTTTGCCACATCGATGCAGCCACCTACTCCTTACATGCTTGAATTGCTGCCAGCAACAACAGCAAGACCAGAATTGCTAGCGGTGGATCAGATCCTAGTGAACCTAATACCAATGCAGCCACCAGGAGGCATATCAGCTGAAGAATATCCTATTAGCTCCCATGGCTGCGCAGCAAAGAAGCAGAAGCATTGACGGGGTGAAGGCCAAATGCAAACACCAGCATCCATGTTGCCTCCCAAGGGCTAATTCACGCTGTCAGTTGTGATTTCTTGAAGGAAACATGGATCCAGACGTGTGAAAGGATGAAGTATTCTTATAAGAGCATAGTTGTGTCCATGCTGAAATCACCAAGAGGGCAAGAAGAAGCACACAGGTTGATATGGCTAATGGTAATTGATCACAAGTTTTGTAGGGTCGATAGGGCCGCCTTTAAGCATTATAAAGGTACTGTGAAATCAAACTAATTCATGCCACTTAATACAAATTAACCCTACTTATTTCTAACAACTTTTGCTTCAAGGTTCGCCAACTTTTGTTTAAGAGAAGCGCTGAAGAAAACCCCATCAAATAAATATTATCTCCATGGTGAACTCAAAGTTTCAGCTCCAGAGAAGTGCAAAATCTGAATCCATCATGAAACGGTCATGGTTTCCCTATGAACAGATTTTTACCCTGAATTGCAGACGCGACATCAAAAGATGGAGGATTAAGAAGAAGATCTCTGATATACCTACAAATGATAATATTCAAAAAGTAACTGTCAAGTGTCAAGATCTCATATAAATGCAGCCCCTTGTGCTACAGCCTACAACATAATGCATAGCATAGCGATACAATTTCGGTAATTCCTACAGAAAGTGATACAGTTTCAGTAAAGAGCAGTTGCAAAGTACTATATTTAGCAATTCTTCAATGACGTCTACCACCATAGTCAGTGGCTCACCACTTTAACTTCACAAGCAATATTGCTGGTAGGATTACGGAAGAGATTATTACTTCCATTTGGAAATAGCACTCCCTCAGTTTCTTTATGTAAGATTGTAACTTGTAAGGCACCCTTGCATCTAAGATTCAAGTATTACTTAGGCCAAGAAATGTGGGTTACATGACAAAAGAAGTGATATCATTGGATCTTATGCAAATACATTCTCCAACAATATCACCTGTGTCATATAACCCACATTTTATACTGCTCTAATTGCTGATTTGTTGGCCAAACATGGGATGCACATGTGTTTTACAAAATGAAACGGAGGGGGTATCATTTTAGCTGTTTCACAAAACAAAGAAACAGTCCATGCCCCAACATGCCTGATGCCTCACTAGTCCCTACTAATTAGCCAGATGGCAATGCAACACTGGAACCGGATATCCACGGATATTATGTCCATGGAGTGCGGGTATGGAGCATCATTTTGCTCCATGCATTCTCGGGGGCCGGTACCTGCGAACTTGTGTAGCGGGCATGGATACTCAAGTTGCTCCATGAATATCCAGTTAATTAATGAATTAAATAACATGCTAACATGTGAGTCCATTATTAGTCATATAAAAGGTTGCAACCCTTTCCAAATCCGAACCCTAACTCTGCCGACCCACTCCACGCGTCTAATTAATTCCCAAAAGGTTGCCATCCAGTTAGTTACTTAAAAGGCTGCCTTCTTACACATTGCATCGTTGATCATCGCCCCCAGGCCCCCCACGGCTATGGCAAGCACACAATCTCACGGTGACCATTTTTACTGCTCCATGGATACCCGGATATCAAGCGGATATGGATATGAATTGTGCCCCATGGATACTTTTGCGGGCGGGCAATGAACTGGGAGATGGATATGGGCATGGATCTGGATGTGGTCTGCCCATCTAACCCCGCTCCATTGCCATCAAATGAAGCCATTCCAATAAAGTGAGTTGTCATTTGATCAGCCGGAAGAAGCTGTTTAGACCTATAAGCTAAGATTTTTGAGGGGAGTATTTCAAGACCTAACTTGCTTGCTAAAGTCGTGAGTAGATTAAACTGGAGGTAGTACTTAACAAAATTCAGTTACATGCCTACTCTGGAGAGATTAACCTGGTAGGACTAGCAGATGGTATTATGTGCTCATGGTACTAGTGCTTTGTGGGACGTTTGCTCACATATTTATGCATATATAGGGCGTATATAGAACAAATAACTATTTCTTGCTTTAGTAAATTAGCCAACTGTAAGTAGTTTTTGTTAGGTCAATCATGTGCTACTTTAGTTCAGAACAAATATAGGCATGCAAAGTCGTACAGGTCAATAAACTGTGTTGTGAGATATCTCGAGGACTAGCATGGGAAGAAATCGATGCATAAGTAGAACTATTATTAACTAATAGATGACCGAATAGACATAAATAAAGCAAGATTGAAACATCAAGTAAATTGTTGTAGATGTGTGCAACAAGCACTATTTTTGTGCTGTTAATCTAACAAATATAAAGACTTACATTGATGGAAGCCCGCCATAGTTTGGAGGGAGTAGCATTTTTAGTAAACTGGGAATTCCCTCCGTTTGTATCACTCCTATCATAGCATATGAATTTCAGAAACAAGATTCCCTCACTTCAGAAAACTCTTAAGAAAGATCGATAATACCCAATAAGCTTCTGCATACCAATTTGAGTAGCAGTTCCAAGATATAAAGGTTGAGGCCTCCCTTCCAATGAGACAGTGACATTGCGGAAATTAGTTTTCTCATCCAGCCCATATATCTCCCTTACCTTGACAAAATAAATCTTTTAGTTTAAAAAAATATGAACCAATACCTGAAGCTTATTGGGAAGAATATAGAACAGCTGATGGCACAATACAACACGTCATCTCAAAATATGGATTATACAGAAAAATGATGCACGATGACTGTGCACTTTCAGTAATGACATGTCTGTTACAAATCGAAGTTGTACAAGGATCTACCAAGGAACCAAGCAAGCACAGCCTCCGGATTCTAACAATGTCAATAAAAAGAACATACCTTGCATAAAAGTTCCTCAATAGGAGAACCATCAAACCATTCAAAACACTTTCCACTGCACTCTCCCCACAAGAGTCCTCCCTCTCCGAATTCCCCCCAGCGTGATGTCCCTGCACCATGAGTAAATGGCAGGAATATCTTACACAAACAGGTAGCTCAAAAATCATACAGAGATACCGACTACATCATAATTCTCACCCCTAATAATACATATCAACTATACCTCCACAAAAAACAATATCATTATCATATAAAAAGTATATGGTCGACATTCACAGTACAAATGTGTCTGAAACGTAAAAAATTAAACGTTCTGAATACATCCAAGTTTATCTAGTAACTTTGAATTTCTAAGTTTTATCTGTGATATATTCTAAAATAAAAGGATAATGGTAACAGCAGAAAAGTTGTACCCAGATCAAACGTGATAAAAATATGAGAGAAACAATTTGCTCTGGAATATAAATCCAAACCTGAAGAATTATTCCTCAAAGAACTGTGAAGGTATAGATGATGATAACGGCATATGCGCAGCTTAGTCACTACAGCTTCTTCTGTTAGGCCCTCCTCAGCTGAATAAGTTTTCATCGTCTCTAGCACAGAAATCAAGCAATAGCCTTTTGCAGAGCGTGAAATCCCTGATAAGTGGGAACATCAAATGTATAATACTTCAATGCAGGAACAAGTGTCTCGTGGAATTCAATATTTAATGGGGAATGCAAAAGTCAAGAACACACATGAAATGACAAAAAATATTTAATACATAATCAGATAACAGTTCACAGAAAAACAAAGAGCTTTCATTAAAAAAAATGAAGACTTCAAAGCATGAATAATCCCATAACAGCTCACGGACAAACAAAGAGCTTGAATATTGTAAGTTTGTATATCACAACTTCGACCAAAACTCTCATCTAATGATCTAAAACAAACATATGAACTATGTATTGAAGGAAGTGGTACTACTCGAAGAGTACCATTTCAAGATAAAAGTGTAATAACTGAGACATTTTTCAACATTCATATCATTTAACTTGAAAATTCATCTACCAAGTTTCGTGCATGATGTCATTTACTATCAAACTTAAGAACATAAAGTAAACCGAGCTGATCAATTGAACTTTATGAAACAAACATATCGCCAGCAGATTGGCAATCTAGATACAGTAAAACAGAAAGCACAAAAATATACTTAACTGGAGTTATGGAATTGAAATCTCGAAATACAACATACCAACTACAGGCATTGGGTCAGGAAACTCAAGATCATGATCTACTTCAGCAAGACCAAATACATAAGGACTGCCAGGATGCGCATGGCTGTAATAAAAGGTAAAAGTTTAGATGATGAACTAAAGTAATTACCAAACCATCAAATTAACATGGTAGTCCCTACTATTAGATCCCATCCCAGCCACAGTACAATTGCAAGAAGAAACATACTCAACTAGAATAATATTGTAAAAAGCGACGAGTGGTGCCAACTATTAGATCCCAACAGCCAGTAACATTGCAAGAAGAAGCATATACATGGCGATAAACACTACAGCATATCACTATATTAGAAAGCAATACATAAATGTTCGTGTAACATCAAATGTTAGAGAAGTTGTGAGAAGACATTTTGGCGAACAATGTAAGTGTGAGGATGGCAACAGACAATAGGGAAATTTATAACAATGCCACTAGTTGACTCTGGAACTGTAAGTGTGCCATTGCTTTTCACCTATTTATGAAAAGAAAACTAAGTCCATTTTACCCCCCCCCCCCTGAACTTATCAGAAAGTTCAAAAAACACCCTGAACTATTGAAACCGGACATCCCTATCCCCCCTCTGCCTGTTTCACTGTGGGAAAGTGGTTTGACCACTTTGACTGCCACGCTCGCAAGTCGTTCTTTCCCCCCTCCCCCGACTTCCTTTCGCTCCCCCATCCTTTGTTAGTTTCTTTTCTTTTCGCCATGCGGTGTGGTCAACTGGTCAAAGGCTGTTGGCTGACCTGGGCTATTTTTGTTCTCAAAATGCTCCTATTTCACAGCCAATAACACGCATGTCCCACCTCTCCGCTCTCTCACTTTAGGATGCTCTGCTCCATAATTCACAATCCCCTTATACAAAATCCCCAGCATAGTTCTATCTCCTCCCGATTCTATGTCACTATCCCATTATCGATTCAATCCCCTACTGGTTCCATCTCTCCAGCCCATGCTCTCCCATCCCCGATAAAAATCAACTCAGGCAAAGCGCTGGGTGCAGCAGGAATCCCTCAAGTGCTCTCTTCAGCTTTGGTTTGTCATCTGGATCAATGCACACACACCAGTCGCACTCATCATTGATACGCCAACAAAAAGAAAACATGAAAGAAGCAAAAAATCCGATACAACACACTTCATTAGGCTCTTACGCCCAAACCCAGGAACTGCTGCTCTTTATAGAAAGCTACCAAGGGTATTTCAGGCTTTTCACCTCACTCAGCTTACCCAGGTTGGTTAACAGCCTTTGACCGAACAGTAACGCCGCAACATGGCAAAACAAAAGAAAAACTAACAGAGGAATGGCATTTTCATAAATAGCAGCAGAGGAATGGCACGCTTATAATCCCAAAGTCGACTTGTGACATTGTTATAAATTTCCCTAAAATATATCTCACTGGTAACTATAGAAGAATAAAATTGAAGTTGGCTCTTGAATAAATGCATCGAAGAGGCAATCAACATGTAAAATAATAAACTTCTCAAAGAGCAACTGCAGCTCACTATTAAGTAAGTTCTTAGCAAAAATTCTACAATATATTAAATCATTATGCAATTACCCAGAGATAAATCGACCTTTCCGAGCACGGGCTTGAGTTGGGCCTTGAATTTCCTCAACTATGCACTGCAAAGAAAAAGTAAAAGACAACGATAATGTATGACACCATGAAAAAAAAAGGTTAGCGCCAAGAAATTGAGCGGGTAAATACAACCACAAATGCCCAAAGTGATAAGAATACCAAAGGTTAAAATCTGCAACATATTGTTGAAGGTTACAACTTACACAGCATGGTATGGTACTGCTCGAGAGTTACATCAGACACAAGACACACACTTGACTGACATTATCATCAAGTTCCACGGAACAAAGAAAATAAGAAAAGGAACACATTCTTACTTGATGCATAATGCATGAGTTATTCATGTACAAGCTCACTTTGTTCATCGAACCAGAATTTTCAGTCCTCCTGATCAGTTTAGGGATGCAAATAAATCCAACCAATAGAAAAGCACAGCACAAGATTCTACCATGTGGACATCAGTAAATCACCTGAACAGATGCCCATAACATCCTTTATCTGTTTTACAGGCATCAATCTTACCCCCATTTAGGCTTCATACAGACCGACTACCCAATACAACTCCTAATAAGCATTATGTCATTCTTGTGGTTCACTGAATTTATGCATTATTCAAGATGCCAAGTTTTAGACCTTATAGTTACATCCAAATTCCTATATTCAGTGAACTTATGGCTACAACTTGTTTCAGTGAATCCAATGTATCAATCAAGCAAATTAGTAATGAGTTGAAATCTTACCACAGAATAACCAGACCGAGTCAAATCATCCAATGTTTGCCGCAAATTCTGCAAGAGAAATTGCTCAGTGCTCACATTATACTATGTCTATTTTGTATAGAGCAGAAAGATATGAGCTAAGCATGACCCATATTAACTGAATGTTGACCACAAATTCTGCAAGGCAACTTGCTCTTCTGGCATAAGATTCTTAAGAAAACATATGAATTGAATATTAACCATAATTTCAAATCTCTGCATATCTCATAGGTTCAGGAGTAGACATAGATATAACCCTTTCATTCAAACGAGATATGAGCCATATTGATACGCATAAAAAATCTTAGATCGAGGAGATACATGTGAAGAATTTAAGATGTGAGTTATCCATGTTCAGAATGTTTACCTCAGCAAAAAAAAGGGAAATGAGATGGCTTACATGATACTGGTTATTACACTAAACTTCAATCACACATGCAAAAGTAGCAGCAGTAAATGTCAAATGATCGATACCGATGTACTGAAACTTCAAAACAACAAATAGAATGTAACAAGATCTGCTCACTCTAGAAAAATTAATGTTGCATATTCTCTAAATCTTTCATCATACTCATTAGCATACTGATATGTGATGATTCTCTGAGAAGCTATACTGAAGTACTGATATACTGACTCTTCAGAAATATAAATGACTCAATATAAATAGTAGGTAAAAAGATCTGCTCAATTCTAGAAAAATTAATGTTTCATGTTCTCTGACAACTTCATGATCCTTTTTTTTTCATACTGATACAATAGTTTGATCATTCTCTAAGCAGCTCAGTGTGATAGTCCTTTAAAGATATCCTAACCACATAGCGTCAACAATTTTATGTAACAGCATACCATGATTGGACATCCAGCTTTTGGAATACTGTCAGAACGCAAGCCCCCAAAAGGATTTAGGCCTGCATGCTCTACAAGAATGCAGGCATCAAACCCAATGGCTTCATAGAAATCTCCTACCTGAACAAAGAAAACATCAAATTCCCTAAACAGGCAATGAGCTTAGATGAGTTTCTATGCTTGGTTGTTGGAAGAGAGTCAGGAAATAATGGAGAAAAAATATTAAATATCTGAATACCATTTTTCATAAAAGTGGTGAGAGTGAATCCAGTTGGGTAAAAGTAAGAATCAAGATGGAGGGACAATTGCTGAAACACACATAGTTTTAAACCAGATAGGTTGATTCGGCAATCGGACCAATGGATTACATATACAAGATAGTCACTTCTTGCAGTATCATAGAGATAAATTAAGGTTATGTAGGCTTATTTCTCCTTGAAAAGAGGAAAACCACGGAGGCCCGGTTGGTCATATAGGGCGTAGGTGGTCAGCATGATTACTTGAAGTTTCAAATTCGGAATCCTAGAGAATGCAAAATATTTTTCGCAAAGGAAAGAGTGTGTTTGGTACAACTAGCACCCGATTTTGGGCAAAACCGTGATACGATTATTCAACGGTTAAGATTGGTTCGCATGCGTGACAGTGCTCGAACAAAACCAGACTTAACCAGGCATCAGGTCCACATTTTCCTGGTTAAACCAGTGGTCCAATCCACATTACTAAACTACAGAACAACTAGAACGTTTATGTTTTATGCATCATCCCTTACAAACTGAACATCCATGACAGATGTGATTACAAAGATTTATGATAAATTTAAAAGCATGTCATCACATGCCAATATCATAGAGATTTGAAGATATAAACATAGGGTTTTGAACTTTCAACATTGTTTTCCCTCTCAAGCGATTCTGATTATGAAGTTAACAGGCCAGCAAAAAGTGCTATTGAGGGAAGGTGTGCAATACACTTCAACATGCTCCCTCGCGACACAAAAAGGGCCACTTCTTTTTAACACAGCATCAGCCAGGTATTGCGCACAGGACCTTTCGACTATGGTATCATATTGTTCGCATGCACAAACCAATTCACTCGATAACTAGCTAATGAGGAAAAGTGGGCGGTGCACTTCAACATATAGTTCTGCATTTCCCCCATAAAAATGAAGTATACAACTTTAATAGCAGGATAGAATAATAACATACTCTGCAAAGTAGGACCTCACGTGGAAACTTTGATTTAAATTGTAACATCTCCATGTTCAGGGTTCCATCTTTTAAGCTGCAAGGAATCATGTCAAGTTGGCAACGTTGTAACAAAGCAAATACCAAGAAAACGAACCTGATGTCACCGAAACAAAAATGGTATAAGCAAGAGAAAGCTAAATATAATGGAAAGAAAGAAAAATACCATGAAAGGAAGGTGGTAATTTAAGAAGTTGACACAAATCACAGTAAACTTCACAGAGCTAGCCAGGTAGGTTGGTCTGAAAAATAAAATAAAATTTTGACACAGAAATTCTACCATGAGCCTGCCCCAACTTGCTAGGGATAGAAGGCTTAGGTTATAGAAGTTCTACGATGACTGCCGTTGCGTGTTTCCAATAACTAGGCCTTAGGAAAAATATGAACATAAGTACATAATTGTATTACAAACAAATGAAATAAAAGGACTAAAGGATCCACAGTTGGGATGCAGTCTAAATATCTTGTTAACCTCAAACAACAATGATGTATCTTTTTTTAGAAAAAGAATCACAACTTGTTTGGCCATATGAGATAGGACCATTGCATAATTATGTCAAGCATTTGATTCACCTTCCATTCCTTAAAGTTGGATCCAACCCTAATATATTAGAGTACACAAGTCTCTGAGTCAACTGCACAGATGATGGTTTCCTGCAGCTCTCCATTTTCTGGAAACGTTAAATAGTAAAACAACAATAACATAACATAAGCATCAGAATTGGAACACGGAAGTAAGAAACACCACAGAACCAGAGAAGCCAACTTTTTGCAAGCACCTCTTTCCACCACATAATATGTGACAGCATGCCTTCATTGCAGAGATCTCCCTGTTTGTTCACCTTATTAGACACCATTGTAATGCCTCGTGAAACCTTCCTTGGTTTGTACAATGATCTGTGGAATAGCCTGGAGTAAACACAGTTATCCAGATTAAGAAAGCAGTCTAAATAGGCCAGCTTATATCCAACTTTGGTCAAAAAGCAAGTCCAAGCACTTAAATCTTCCATGTCGTTATGCTCAGGTACAAGGTGCAACAATGTATATGCAACAAATCCTTTGATCACTCCATTTCATGTATCCATCTGTTTATTAATTCAGATAAAATTGATCTGACCAATACAGGTGCCATTATCTGTATCGTTAGATTACTAAAATGGTATTATCCTGTCATAATTGCATATCAGCATGCATTTAGTGAATATCACAGGAACACCCTTTTCGACCTTCGGTTGGATGTGCATGATTTCAGTATTTGAACGTGATTTCTTAATTCCAATAGGCTACTTGGGTACAAGCTTTGGAACTGAGTTTATTCAACTTCTGTACAAACATTCAATAATAATAGAAATTTTAAGCCAATGGTCCCAACCTGTACACGGCTACTCACATGCACATTCTTTAATTAGTATTCCCTCCTTTCCATATTTATTGCATATGATTTTTGTCCTATTAACCAAGTTTATAGGGAAAAATATCAACATCAGCAATAGCAATAGATCAACCATGAAATATATTTTCATAATGTGTTTGTTTGGCATTATAGGTGTTTATATTTTTATCAATATAAACATGGTCAAACTTTAAAAAGATTGACTTATGACAAAAAAATCATATGCCATATAATATGGAAAGGAAGGAATAGGTGATAGAGACGGTGATAAAGTTAGTTTTCATGGATTTCAAATAGATTTATCCAGATATAACGTGGATTTAAAATATCCACGGAAGTTACAAAACATATCCCCCAGTGGCCGCACTATAAAATCCGCAACAATGCCAGTGTCCTATGCTCCGCAAATGTCCATACCAAAAGAAAATCGACAAACCACTGAAGGTCACAAAATATATGTGGCAATGAGCAAGGAAGCTCACAGGACGGGGAGCGGGGAACGGCGCGGGCGGCGGCGCCGGACGATAGAGTCGGCGAGGGGGAGCCAACGCGGCGTGGCGGCCACGATCGTGCTCGCCAGAAGCCGCTGCATGGCGACGGCGCGGAGAGGGGCTAGGGTTTTGCTGCCTCCCCGGCTCGCGGCTTGCAGAGCGAGGCGGGGAGGAACTGAGGAAGCGTGGGGTTTTGGGAAGAGCACTGTTTCGGAAAATGTCGAGGCGCGCCGCAGCACGGGGGCTGGTATTGGTCGGGACTCGGGAAAGTATTTTGAGTATTTTACTTTTATGTTTATTCCGGGGAATTCTTCGAGTAAATTGCGCGTGTCTACCGGCAGTATGTATGGTCGCTCACTTGCGCTCAGGGCTCAGGCAGCCAGGCTTCGCCGGAGGCGGCTTCTCTGACATGCCTCAATACACGTAGCTAGTACGGTCGTCCATAGTATCCGCGATCTTTTATCCTAACATACAGCGATTTTTCGTTCTCCCTCGGAGCAAGTCCAGCAGACTGCTCAAACTTGAGCTCTCAAATCTCCATACGGGGATTCCCTAAACAAAATTCTCTCCCCAAATTTCTCATCTCCCCAGCAGACTACTCAAATATCAGCCCCTATAATTCATTCTTCCATATTTTATCCATATCCTTCAACCGTTTTTGCAAACATCTATATTTCAAACGACTTGAATTGAAATTTTGTATTTGAAACGCTTATAATTTAAATTTAATAGTTGTATTTTATTTATATCCAATTATTAAATAAACTATAATATGTGGAGCTATTTTCTTAACGGCTCTTTTCCAAACGGCTAGATTTTGAACGGATCTTTTCCAACGGCTATATTTCTTAGTCTATATATATATGTGTGTGGATCTCTGAAGCATTGTTCATTCACTCTCTACCCCATCTCTCAGCCTCTTCTCACAAAATGCATCCTAGCACACTTGGGCAATACGTGAGTTCGTCAGAGGAGGAGGAGGAGGAGGAGTATGAAGATGACGGCCATGAATTAATGGTTGCTACGGCGGCCATAGTTTTGGACGCAAACATGCGGTTCAATGCTCGACGCCGTGGTGGTTCTGTGCCGGGTCGTCAGGTAATTAACCGCGATAGGGTAGCTGGGCATGGTAGATTATTTGAAGACTACTTCGCGCAGCATCCTGTCTATGGCTCCTCGTATTTTCGCCGAAGGTATGCAATGCTTATATATGGTTTTTATTTGCATTTTTATTGTTCCTCTAGTGTACAACTAATTGCCTTTGTTCTCACAGGTTTCGAATGCCTCGGCCGTTGTTTCTTCGCATAGTGAAAGCTGTGCGGGAACACGATAGCTATTTTGTGCAGAAAAGAAATGCTGCTGAAAAACTTGGGTTATCATCTCTTCAGAAGGCTACTGCAGTGTTTCGAATGTTGACTTATGGTGTAGCTGCAGATGCTACATATGAGTACGTTCGGATTGGAAAAAGTACTGCTTTAGATAGTATGAAAGCATTTGTTAGAGCTGTTATTGAAGTTTTCGGAGATGAGTATCTTAGATCTCCAAATGATGCCGATACTGCTAGATTGCTTGCAATTGGAGAGAGCAGAGGGTTCCCTGGAATGCTAGGGAGCATCGATTGCATGCATTGGGGGTGGAAAAATTGCCCTTCCTCATGGCAAGGTATGTATACTGGCCATGTGCGCGAGCCCACAATCATTCTAGAAGCTGTTGCTTCACAGGATCTTTGGATTTGGCATGCCTTCTTTGGTTTACCAGGCTCTCTTAATGACATCAATGTTCTTCACCGTTCCCCTATCTTCACAAGGCTAGCAGAAGGGCAAGCTCCATAAGTTAATTATACAGTAAATGGTAACAATTATACAATGGAGTACTACCTTGCCGATGGCATATACCCGCAGTGGACAACATTGGTTAAGACAATACCCTCTCCACTAGGGCAGAAGAATAAATATTTTGCAAAATGTCAAGAAGCACATAGGAAGGATGTGGAGCGAGCATTTGGAGTTCTTCAAGCTCGTTTTGCAATTGTTCGTGGACCAGCAAGACTGTGGGATGAAGAAGTACTCCATGATATCATCACAGCTTGTGTTATCATGCATAACATGATAGTTGAAGACGAGCGAGACGAAGGTCCACAAGACTACAATTACGACAACATGGGAGAAAAGGTTATTCCCTCTCATGCACAGACGGCTGAATTCTCGAACTTCATTCAGAATCATCTTGACATCCGCAACGCACAAGTCCACTCTCAACTGAAAGATGACCTGGTTGAGTATCTCTGGCAAATTTATGGGGCAATGTAGTGTGCAATTTACCTAGTCGTATGTAGTTAGAGTTAGGATCTAAGTCGGAAAGGTTTTGTCCCGAAGAAGATTACCCTGCCGACTTGATCTATTTAGCATGTACTGTTTTTACATTATGGAGGGGTGTAATATTATGTATGGTAATGTATGCAACTACTTTAATGAATTAATCAATGGACCTCAATAGTAAATACAACAACATAATCCATAGACCTCAAATAGTTCATACAACAACATAATCCATAGATCTCAAATAGTTCATACAACAACATAAACCTCAAATAGTTCATACAACAACATAATCCATAGACCTCAAATCGATCTTTTAGATCGTCGGTCAATGATATCACGTCGTAACATCCTGTAGTATTCTTTTTGGTCATCATCCAAAGAACTAAGGTCCTTGTTCATGATTTCCATTTCCATCTTCCTTTCCTCAATTTCAATCTTCTTTTGCTCCATTGCAAGTGCTCCTTCATAACGCTCTTTCTTTGATGCCTCTCTTGCATTCTCTCTTGCTTCTCTTGCCATTTCTCTTGTCATCTCTCTTTGCCTCCCCCTTTGAAAACACAAGATCCAATGCCATGACAACATTACTATCATCTGAAGAGGTAACATTTTTACCTCGACGTTGCCGCTCTTTCTCCGCCTTCTTCCTAATAGGTCTCTTCATGTGATCCGTTTTGGCCGGAGATGTAGCTTCAAAGTCATCAATATGGACCGTGTTGGTTTCATGAGTAGACATACTCGGACTTGCATTTGAGCTTGACTTCTGCTTTTTATTACTTTGAGATGACCTATCAGATTGAGCCAACCACTTTTGTTCGAAACGCAGCATGTTCCAACAATGCAGTAGCACAAACCCTTTATGGGTCTTATCTAGTGACTTGAACAATTTGAGAGCATCAACAATCTGCACAAGTGAATAGGTCTTAGTATATTGGCAAAAAACATATGAATATACAATGAAATTAAACAACTAGGTGAACTACCTTATCTTGCTCTGTCTTCCCGCTTTCGTGCCTATGCATAATTTGATCGTAGCATCCACAAAACCTACCCACTTGTTCTTTCAGAACGGACCAACGACGTGATAAGGAATTGACACTGCGGTCACTACTTTCTGGCTTGTGCAATTCATACTCCTCATGGATCCTATTCTAATAAGTCGCACTCTTTTGCTCAGTACCTACTATTGGATCCATACTAGCATGCAACCATGCAGCCACCAACACTTCATCTTCTTTATCACTGAAATTTCCTTTCCTCTTGTTATTTGCTTTTACTGGAGGAGTAGGAACTTCAGCTTGCATTGGCTGAGCTCCAAATTGACTGCTCAAATTTTGGCCCCAAGCTTCTTGAAGATATCCTTCACTCAACAAATTTGTGTACAAACCCATGGGACTACCCTGGCTATCCATCAAAGCACCCTAAAAATATTTTAGGAAATTTAATCAAAACTGTATGATATGCTCTCATGAAACAACAAAATTGATCTACCAATCTACATCTACATTTCTATAAAATTGATCTATAAATATTTCTATAGTAGCACACATCAATCTACACAAGATTTTCATCTCTCTGTCTTTCTCCTATCAGACATCGCGCTGCGTCCCCGTCCCGACCCCCTAGCGCCGCCGCCTGCCCATCCCGCCCCGCGGCGCCGCCGGCCTCCCCATCCCGCCTCCATCGAGTGCCGTAGCGCCTCCGGCCTCCCCTTCCCGCGCCGCAGCACCGCCGGCTCCTCCCCATCCCGATCGCAGCGCCGCCGGCCTCCCCATCTAGCGCCGCAACCACGGGCTTCCCCATCCGCCGCCCCACCAAATCCGACCACCAAATCAACGCTGCCGACCACAACTACACAGCAGAGAAGGGAGGGAAGGGGGAGGAAGACGAACCTTGGCGCGAGCAGGACGGATTCCGTTGGAGTCGTTGCTTTCGGGATCCCCGATCCGGCTGCTGAGTTTCGGGCGTCGGGAGGACGATATCGGGAGCGCCTCAATTTAGGGAGGACGAACGGGGCTCTGCTAGACAGAGTTTTGTGGCCAAAAGCCCTAAGTTTGAGGATAGGGAGTCATATAAGGAGTCTCTTGGACTTGCTTATTCCCATCTTCTTCAACGGATTAGGTTCTTTTATTTTAATTTCTGCATTCATGACTTGTCGACTTGTGATTTTCCATGCATGCTGGTTGACTTGCCTATTTGGCTATTGTTCACGAGTTGACCTCCTTGACTCTTAGTTTAACTTGGTGTCCGTTACATAAAATCTACAGTTTTGCTATTTCTTAGACGATTGAGAAATAACTATATTTTAGTCGATGATAACAACTTTTTGATTCCTCATCAAGTTCGTGTAAGATTAATGTAGCTCTGATGGATAAGAAAATCTTGATTGAATGACTTCGATTGTTGACTGAAACCGACCGAGAGATAGACACTCGCTAAAATTTATGACCCGATACTTTAAGGAAACTACTATTCCCTAACAGCTCGTTTGGCACCCATCATTTGGGCATAAAATTCTGGAATTCATTTTGAATTCCAGAAACCAACTTATTTGGGTGTCACAGAATTGGTCATAGGAATCCAATCTCAAATTTCATGAATTATACTATAACTAACCCAATTCCTCTCTAAAAGCCATCATTTCTCTAGAATTTTCTCTCACTCTACAATTACATGTGGTAAACAAACATGATTTTTGAACCCGGAATTCAAATTCAACCAAATGAAATCCTATCAAAATTGGATTTCATTTCATTTCTACCAAATGAACTGAATTCTTGGTTGCCAAACGGGCTGTAACATTAATTTTTGCAATGGCTATAGAACATTTTTGCAATGGCTATAGAACTAAACCATTTTCACAAATTTATGTTTAAACACTTCCAACACACTAACAGAGTAGAAAACCCAGAGATGATGCCCTCGTAGATAGTTTAGTTGTGACGGCATTAACACCACGTATATATATGGTAACACTGAAAATTTAACCTGAATTTGATCCAACAAGAGGAACTAGAAAGAGAAAGCCGTGCTCAAAATTTACTGCCGATACCAAATTTGAATTTTACATTTTGTACCAACGACGCACAGTTTCTTTCTTTGTTCATTTGAAATTTTACAAGAGAATTAGAAATGCTTATTGAACACACACACTGTATTAAACTCTTTTTTGAACTCGGGCAACCTTTATTAACTGTTAAGAGTCACGTCATCTACAGAAAGAGGCTAAACAAATGAAGTGGGTGATCCTCCCGAGTCCCGAACACATGAAGTGATGACACTCGCTTCCTTGGCTAGAAAACTGCAGCCCGGCAGCCTCATCGTCACTGCCGTTACCATAGCCGCGTCAATATTCAACTTGAGCAACAAACTGGCAAGACTACACCCTCCCGTCCATTCCATCTAAAAAACCCGACCACATTCCTTTCACTAGCGGCAATTGCGCCACGAAGGCTTGCCATGGAGGGTACCCGACGCCGCTGCCACGGACGCGCCCGTCCATCCTGAGCGACAGGTACCTGCGCACGCACAAGACCCCGTGGCCATATTACGAGGTAAGAAAGATTGAGCAAAAATAACGTTAGGAAGACTTCACACGAGTTTGCAGTGGTACTTACACAGGGGAATCAGGTGCCACATTGGCCAGCTTCTTCTGCTCCTCCAACCATCTGCAAGAAGCAGAAGTAGTAGCAATTAATCACCGTAAGGAGGAACTCGGCAACTCGCCATTCTTTTCTCTTCTTCTGAGTAAGACATCAACGTAAAAATTAGCGCAGGTTGATGTGCTCCATACTTGGCCCATTCGGAAGTGTAAACCGGCGTGAGCTGCCAAAGCCTCTTGCTCTTCTCACCGATCCCGTCGCCCTCATTCTCACCCTCCTCCGCTTCCCCGTCGAATTGCAGCGCCGGCGTGTTCCCGTCCGTCGGGAAGGGCAGCACGAGCACGCCCCTGTCCATGAGGTCCTTCAGGAACGGCTTGCTCCGGCGGAACGACTCCTCGACGAACTCGGCGGGTCCCGCGACGATGACGAGCCGCGCGCTGCCCCGCAGCTCGCCCAGCGGCACGACCCTGCCGCCGGCGCCGACGCGCAGCTTGAGCCTGGACAGGTTCTCCTCCCGCGTGAGCCTGGCCACCTGGGCGTCGCTGGCCTTCCTGTCGCGCGAGTAGAGGAAGGCGAAGACCGCGACGGCCGCGACGTCGATGCCCAGGCCCCTGAGCGTCTCCGCGGCGCCGGCCAACCTCGCCGGGTTCGTCAGGGCCGGGACGAGCTGCGTGAGCGCGATGAGGCTGCCCAGGCCCGCGCTGGCCATGAACGCCAGGTAGAAGAACATCCGCACCGACCGGAACGGGGACAGGACCTCGCTCCTTATCTTGGCCATGGAATTACTGCTGCTGTTGCTGCTGCTGCGAGTTCGAACGAGGCATGACATGACGACAAGTCCGGAGCCCAGAACAGAACACAAATCAGAAGAAGACGAAGAACAAGACAGGGAGGCGTCTACCTTACCTCAGGAGGAGGAGGGGAGGGCTTGTTCGCCGCGGAGCAGCGGAAGCCGGGGCGTGCTCTGCTGCTGCCGCTGCAGGATGAGGAGGGCGATGGCTTCCGAGCAATCGGCGGCAGGGAGAGGAGAGGGGTGGAGAGGCAGACGGTGGGCGGGGAGGGGATCAGCCGCACCGGCACCGCCATCCCTCTTGGTCTTGGTGCAGCAGGTTGCTCGGCTGCCCCCCGGCCGCAGCGTGCACGGCCGCAGACCGGAGCTTCTCGCTGACTACTCTGCGGTGGAGGGCCGCGTAGGATTGCCTTTCCTTTCTTCTTGTTTTTCTTTTCTTTCTTTTTTAACCGTCACTTGAATTTGTGGCTGCAGAGAAGGAGAGGACCGGCTTGGCCGCTTGGCATTGTTGTAGGCAGGCAGGCAGACACGTTGTGCTCTAGCCGTGCCGGCGTGCCACTTGTGTTCGCATGGCTTTCTGAGTGCCGAGCTGCTGTGGATAACCCGTTGGCCAACAACAGTTAAGAGCAACTGGCAGGTTACCTAAAAATCGTCATTTCCTAGAATAACTGTCACCATTTTCTAAATCTTGTGAAAGATCTGCATGGCCAAATCTATAATTCAAGTCACGCACTCCCATAATCCGCTTTTTTTTCTTTTGTAAAATTAACTTCAACTATTTGTATTATATCAAAATACTTCGGAGTTGAAGAGAAGTATCCAAATGACATGTGTTATTTTACAATAACCCATGTTTGTAGTAATGAAATACCACAACCTACCCAATATTATATATGAGAATTCTAATTCTCTATGATATGCCTTCCCTATAAAGGACCCAAAATACCTTGCTTACGTATCATTGGAAAGTGTATTATGGTATGGAAATGCATTCATTTTCTTTGCATCGATTGTGATTCCCAATACTACCGGAGTAAAAGAAGGGATCTAAGGAAGAGCATAGGCTAAACTTTTTGATTTTTTTATTAGTAACAAGTAAATACTTTGTTTGGGCGTAAGAAACTTGTGATAGTGAGGGGATAAAGACCAACTAATCAAGAGACATGAGACAATCCACAAAGCAATTGATCATGATCAAATTTGTAAGCCCACTTGGATATTGAGCATTTACCCATAAGAATAGGATTATTTTCAATGAGTAGTTGTAGGTGCAACTTTGGAAAAGATAATCTGATAAAGCTTTTCTTGCCAAGACAGCTACAACAGGTTCCCTAAATGATTCTCAATCCCTAAATTTTTAGGGAAGTTTCATATTTTCTCTCTCCTCTTCCCCAAATGTAGGGAACCGAGAGCTCGTTCCCTAAACCTGAAAAAGTGTCGACGCAGAAATACCGTCTGATTACACCTTGCTTCCGCCTCTCCTGACCCGGCTGCTCCGGCTTGGCCGCCGCCGGCCATTTCCAACCTCATCCAAGACCACCCAGCTCGGTCGTGAGCCTCGCCGACCCCATCCCCGGGCTAAATCGGGGTCAGAGACGACGCCATCTTGCCCACGAACGCCTGTTGCCGCCGTCGATTTGGCCGGCACAACCATCGATTCGCGCCGCTGCAACGATGAAGAGCTTCGCCGCAAACTCCTAGGCAGCCCAGCGAACTTCCAGTGGCCCTCCTTGGTGCCCGGCGGCCTCCCCACGGCCAAATCTCACCGCCAATGCTTGGGCGGATGGGTGTGGCGCGGCGGCATGCTCGGGTGGATGGGTGGGAGCGTGGCAGCGAGCTCGTGCGGACGCGGCAGCAGGCGCGGCAAACGGCCTGCTCGGGCGCACGGCAGAGGGCGCCGAGCGAGCATGGGGTGGCGGGCGCGTGCAGGGACTGCATGGGGCGCGCAACGGAGCAACGGCGGCGCGGGAAAAAATCACTGACGTGGCAGCCATGTGGCGTGTTTAAGCCTCGCCGAACCGTTTTTGGACTAAAGTGACACAGCAGTTCCAGTTTAGGGGTTTAAGTGTGTGTTTTCTGAGTCCGTGGACTAAAGTTTTCATTTTTGCCGAGTTCATGTAGTAATGATGTATTTTAGAGTAAAATGCACTCACGGTCATTGAACTCGGTTGCGATTCTCAGTTTAGTCATTGTATTTTGGAAATCGAAAGTTACGGTCCATGAACTTGACGAAATGTCTCACATATGGTCACCGTTACCGTATTTTGTATATATCGGTCCGTATCATGTGCCAGCTCAGCACAAACTTTTGCAATTTTTTTCCCTGAAAAATAATTCACAAGGACCAGATCGCATTTTTTGCATTTTTTTCGAGGGGCCAAATGCAAAAAATCCAAACAAAGTTGGTACAGGATACTGACTGATACGTACAAAATACGGTACCGGTGACAGTATGTAGGATTTATCATCAAGTTCACAGACCGTAACTTTCGATTTTCAAAATACAGTGACTAAGTTAAGAATCGAAAACAAGTTTAGTGACCGTGAGTACATTTTACTCTGTATTCTACTCTAGATGAAATACATGACACTGCGTCCAACAGAGAAACCAAACCCAACATGACGCAACCCGAACTACTCTGTTCGGTTTAAACTCCAACTGGAGACCCTACTGCAATACAATCTCATGATCGCACAGGATTCACCTTTATACCTTCGGTGATCCATTACAAATTCAAAGACCCGAGTAGGGGTGCAACATAGTGATCCTCAGGGTACCCGTTGACCCTACTTAGTTCATTTGGTTGAACTAAGAGGGTCAATGGGTACCTCGGTCACAATTTTGCAGGTCTAGACCCGAGGAACACGACGACATGATACATGCAATGTGCTTAATCCACATGCTTATTTGGATTCCCAGTTATGTTTGGAATGCCCTTATTATGCCCCAAATTGAAGGTATGGTGTTTGGAGTTTTGTTTGTACTTTGGACCCGGCCATGGGCTACGACCAGATCCATGTGTTGTGTGCAATCTTGGAAGACGCGGATCGTCGCGCCATCGCACGAGGCCTACATGTCGGAAAATTCGGCCGACTCAGAGCACCCCTGGCGCGAAGAAGCGCCGTCGAGCCCCGCACGCACACAAGCCGTGAATCTCTCCATGGCGCGCGGCGGCAGGGACATCGGAATAGTAATCGCGCCGCCTGCCGTGGGGATGTGGAACGTGGATAGAGTCGTCGTGGCGGGCCCGCCGTAGACGGGCATGCCCCAGCCGAGGTCCGCCTCGTGCAGCTTCGACTTGGTCAGGTCGGACACCAGATACGCCCGCGCCGTGGCGAACCGCGGCCGCCCGCGCAGCACCAGCGCGTCCGCCGACGACTGCGCGTAGTCGTCCGCCGCGGCCAGGGCTACGGCCGCCGTGATCAGCTCCACGGCCCGGCCCAGCGGGCCCGAGCAGAGCTCGCGGGCCGTCGTCCGCGCCAGTCCGTACGTGAGCGCGTTCCCGTAGAAACCCTCCGGGAGCGGGCGGCCGTGCAGCTTCCCGCGGGCGTTCACCGCGAACATGAACCGCGCCTCGTCGCCGGGCTCGTACTCGAGCGCCACGGTCCGGCAGCGCCAGGCGAACGCCGACAGGAGCAGGAACCGTGAGCATCGTGGCCTCATCTGGGGCGGGAGCTGCTGTCTTAGGGAAGCGATCTCGTCGGGGCCGAAGAGGAACGCCCGGTGCACGAGCGTGTCGCCCGGCCGGAGCTTGTCGTTTTTGGCCGCGGCAGGCTCGTACGCGGGCTCGAACTCGGGGTGGTCGTAGATGGGACGCGGGGGGTCGCGCGCGTCGAGGAGCTCCCTCGCCCACACCGGCCGCACGCTGGGCGCCTCCTTGCCTCCCGCGAGCTCGCAGAGTGCTTGCAGTATCTGTGCCCCTCCCGGCGCGTCCACGAGGCTATGGCACATCTGGATGCCCAGAACGAAGCCGCCACACCTCAGCCTCGTCACCTCCATTATGTCAGTGCCACGTAGCACACATAATTAGTCAAACACAAATTAACTGTGTTTGGCAATTGCAATACCAATTCAATGAGTACGTATATGCCTTAACTACCTGAACGTAGAGCAGGGGCCGGTCGATGACGACGTCGGAGTTGCTCTCGGGCAAGCACAGGAGCTCGCCGGCGCAAGGGACCGGCGGGCACAGCGTGTCGCCGAACTGGTCCAGCGCGACGTCCGCGTCTGCCGCGACGAAGCAAGCCCCCTCGGCGGTGCAGTCCACCACAAGCTTCCTGCCGGCCAGCTCGCGAAGCCGACCGGCGACGGGGTAGTAGTGCACGAGCGTCGCGGCCAGCGCGTCGCGGATGACGCTCGCCGGGTCGGCGTGGCGCTTCGACGGGGAAGCCCTGTAGAAGTGGACGACGGAGCGGTAGAACCGGAGGCCCTCCTGGTCGTCGAGGTCGGAGAGCCGCTTGAGCTCGCGCGGCGTCGGACCCGCCGGCGCGACCAGCTGTGGCTCGCCCCGGCGTGCCACGAAAGACAGGGACGACGCATCAATGGCCATAGCAGATTAAGCACAGAACTAAGCTAGCTAGCAACCACGAGACGAGATCGAGCGTTGGCGGAAATGGCGCGCACTCGATCGAGATCCTGCTTCGTGTCAGATGCATCCACATTAACAGACATACTTATATATAGCAATTGGGTAAATAGGTGGGTCCGGCGGGCAGGGTATAGCTTTTTGGTATAGCTTTTCTACGGTACTTGGGAGGTACGAACGGTATCTTCTCGTCTAATACTCGTATTTTCAAAATTCAACGTCGATAGGGAAGGAAGAGGAACTGTACGTGTGATAGGCGGCGGCCGTCAGCGCGTCGGAGAAGACCTAGAGCAAGGACACTATCCACGCGCGCGGCATAGCAAGCCGTGTCATTGATTGCTCGTTCACTCTGCCCAAATAGTGCTTAGTACGATCAGAAAGCCACCACAACTTAACCTCGCCAGCGCCCCGCCATGGAGCGACCACCGGCGAGCCAGGAAACAGAGACTCCAGCTAACAAGTAAAACACGACAGAATTGAAAAGCAGCACCAGACTCAGGCGCTGAATTTTTGGGCTTCAGTTTCAGCTTTTTGTGCTTCTAGCAATCTCAAAAACACTTTTTCCGTTTACACATGAAGCTGAGCTTGTTAGAAGCACCACCGGACGTGCTTTTGGTGATTCTAACTGAGAAGCACCTCCGGACGTGTTTTTGGTGCTTCTAACTTCATGTGTAAACGGAAAAAGTGCTTTTGAGATTGCTAGAAGCACCAAAAACTGAAGCTGAAGCCCAAACAAACAGGGCCTGAAACATCAGCCAGCTTCACTGGATTTCCTTGAATA
Organism: Brachypodium distachyon; assembly: GCF_000005505.3. NCBI lineage: Eukaryota > Viridiplantae > Streptophyta > Magnoliopsida > Poales > Poaceae > Brachypodium > Brachypodium distachyon. Next base: position 18,675,352 of record NC_016135.3, read on the forward strand.
CACGCAGGCCAACCGCAGGAGCAAATGAGAACTCATGGGATTAGCCACCTGCGCGGGCCTGGAGCTTGCGGAGTTTTCGGACTAGCAAGAACCAGCCTCCTTTTCTTGAGCAGGCAGGATCTGGGGAGCTGCCAGCGCCTTCGACTCCAGGAACAAGGTAGTATTTGTTCAACACCGGTAGATTCCTCTTGGGACAGGTAGGTTACCAGCACTTAAATAAGCGAAGCAGCCTGTGCCAAATGACCTGTAAACCAAACAATAACATGCGGCCAAAGTATAAATCATTACGAAACTTTCACCAAGTCCACAAAAATGTAGAAGTAACCATATTGACAGTGAGGTTTTTATTGTTGCTGATCCACCATCTAGCCACATGGACCACATCCTCATAACAAGACACATGGTTTTTCTAGCATAACTGCTAAATCGTTCCAGAAGAACTTGGTTGTATCACAGGCAAAGAAAAGGTGATGTACACTTTCAGGTTCACTACAGAAAAGACAGGAGCCATCAGCCACCTGCTGTCGTTTACTGAGATCATCTCTTGTCAACATTTTATTACGGGACAATAATCACAGGGAGAAATGTATTCGAGGAGTGATATTCAGTCTCCAGAGGGCGTGGACATAGACAGGAGTAATACCCCTGAAATTAACTACAACGTAAAGGGATGGGACATTATAAATTCCAGATGAATGGAGGCGCCAGATCAACTGGTCCTTTTCATCTGTCAGAGCAATGCTCTCGACAATTGCTACTATGTCATACTACATCTGCATCAAGCGTTCAAAGAAACCTCTCCTAAAGGAGAGTTTTAAGGGAATCCCATCACAGACCTCAGCAAGTGTTACATTATGCTCATTACAAATGAAGAGATTTTCCAAAACTGAGTAGCCAGATTTGAACTCCCAAACCACTGGTCCTCCCAAAATCTCACATATTTCCCATCCCCCACAGCCCAAGAGTAGCCTTGTTTGGCAGCATGAGCAGCCCACATAATGCCTTTCCAAAAGGGGGAGACATTATTGGGAGAATTAGCAAACAAGTTAGGTTGTAGGTCATCATACTTGTAATTAATGATTTGTTTCCAGATTTTGTGAGAGTCTATCTGATATCTTTTGATCCAAGAGGCAAGCAAGGAAATATTTAGATCTCTGAGATTGGGTATCCCCAAACCCCCATACTCCTTCATGGAGACAACCTCCCAATTTGCTAGGTGATACGTTCTATGGCCATCAAATTGTCCCCCACCCCCCCCCCCCCCCCGCCCCACTCTCTTAATGACTTTATGAACAACAGGTGTAAAGATACACCCAAGTACTTAATAGGTAACTGACTGATTTTACACCCAAAAACTTGGGCCAAGCTACTAGTGTCAGGGTCAGACAGATTAACAAAAATGAGGTCACTTTTATCAAAATTTATTCTCATCCCTGAAAGCTGCTCAAAAAGAGCTAAAATCCACTTCAAATTCTGTGCTTTTTCAAGGTTGTTTTCCAGAAATATTAATGTATCATCAGCGTACTGCAGGCTCACAATTCCCCTGGGTCTAAAGTTTGTAAGCAGACTAGATATGAGATTATTTTAGTTCCCCGTTTCAAAATTATGGCTCTCAACATCATTAATTCTCACACCCACTAAGCCTTTATGTATAAGGGCCTTAATCTTTTTTCTCCACTTCTCACTAAAACCTCTTAGCTCAAGCATTTGCTCCAAGAAGGACCAACATACCCTATCGTAAGACTTCGCATAGTCTAGTTTAAGGATAACTCCCTTCTCTTTGTTTCTATGCAAGTCATGAATAATTTCATGTGCAGACACCACACTCTCCAGGATGAACCTCCCTTTTATAAAAACAGTTTGATTGAAGGATACTAATCTATCAGCACAAAACGCTAGCTTGTTAGTACAAGCTTTTGCAAAAATCTTAAAACCGCACTTAGTTAAAGCAATGGGCATGTACTTCTTTAAGTACACCTGGAGCTCCCACTAGACCAATTGCGTACCGTGGTTGTGCTTGGCGTGGGAGCTACCATGCGATCGGACCTAGATGGATTACCTCAGCTAGCTCGTCATGTCTTCAACATTCGAACACCGAGGTGTCGTAGGCCTGCTTGCTTTCAGTACTCCCTCCGTTTTCTTAAAAAAATTATATTAGCTTTCATTAAGACAAGACTTTGATCACAAATTACTATGTTAAGGTATGATTTATATGACATAAAATTAGTATCGATAGATTCGTTATCAAAAGTACTCATGATACTTGTGGTTTCATGTTATATAACCCATCCTTTAACATAGTAATTTGTGGCCAAAGCTTTGTCTTAATGAAAGCTAATATGAATTTTTTTTAAAGGAACGGAGGGAGTATAAGCTAAGGCTGGTCATAATGGGAGTAGCATATGATACTACCTCTATGTTACTCCCTTCATAATGCATAGTAACATAAACATGGTATCATAGATCACTCATTTATTAATTTACAAGAAACATCATGCCAGAACGCTATGTTACCAGTATCATATTAGGGCATCTCCAATGGTAGTCATTACTAATTCTCTTCTCTCTCTCTTTTAATATGTTTTTTCTTTTCTTACTCTCTTCTCTTTCTTGATGGACCCACGTGCTATCATCTTTCATGTCTTGGTATCCGTGTAGAAGCGGTTACTTTTTCAAGTAACCACTACGTCTTTATTATATTAAGGTCTTATTCTTATTGGTCTAATATTTCTTGATACCCGTATAGTAACCATTGTTGAAGATGACCCGATAGTACATGTCAGCAGGTACTAAGGGTGTGGCATGTAGGACTTTTGATGATGTGGAGAGAAAAAAAGATGAAAGTGAAGTAGTGGTTACCTATATAAAAAACTGTTTTGGCTCTTATACCAAAGACTTAAGTAACAATAAAACACTTGTTGGAGAGATCTCTTGTTACTAAAACCTTACTTTGTGGGTCCCACCTTCTCACATTCGTCTATTGTTTTTTCAATCTTAGCACTAGATCTTAGTAACCTTCTATTGGAGATGTTGTTACTAATTATGGATAAAATATTCATACTCTCTTAGTAACGGCCTAAGTAACACCTTGTTGAAGATACCCTTATGAAGCTACCACAATCTTTTTCTTCATAATCTTTTTCTTCATTAATCCTACATTTGTGACTAGCACTATCACCAGGCTAAACTCCTTCCAGACATCGACTTGTTTATTTGATCGATGATGAACGTCCACTATAAACAAAGTTTGGCTCATTAAGTGAATCAAATATCCAGATTCAGAACAATAAAGTCGAGAAGGGAGAATTCATGGCCAATAATTCCATCATGCAACCTCGGAATAGCTTTGTTTTGACCGTCGCTTTGACCAACAATTGCTCCACAAATATATAATAATATAACATAAAATTGATATCATTGTATGCATATTCAAATGCACTTGCTTATAGTTACGATTTAAATCACAAAGTCACATATAATGAAGTAATTCATGGTCAAAACATTGATCAACCGGAACCTAATATGCCTACTATAGTACTGGAAAGAAATGAGAATGGCCCAAGAACTTGCACAAAGTTTCTTCATCAAGTTACATTTCCTTTCTTTGTACAGTGTAACTAAGTAGTACACCTGAAGACAACACTCGTTAATACTCTCCCATGCTAACCAAAAAAAAGAGAGGAAAAATGAGAGGGAATACATAATCACACAAAAGAACGAAGCCAGGAGCTCCAAATACAAGGGAATCGTTTGTTTATACTATACACATACACAAACAAACGAGACCCCCCAAAATCTCACCCCTACCAAACAAATGTTCATATAGAACAGAAATAATAACAAGATGTTACACCTCATTGGTCAGCATCAATTGGCGCGCCAGATCTTGCTTGCGAAATCCGGTTTGCGTAGATAGTTACCAGGCGCAGCTGCGTGCTGCTAAGCCCTTCCAAGTATGGAACAAATGCTTTCCCAAGCATTATGTAGATATCCACCAGACAGAATACAACACTCTAAAATGGTGTAAATACATTAGATATGAATAAATGAATAAGGAATTGATATAAAGTAGTACATGAAAATGCCATCAGCAATCTCAGGTCAAAGGGTATTAAAAGGATAAGAGGGCATGGCATAGATCAGATCATCACAGCGGTAAAGAGTGGTATACGGTTACTGCAAGTCTGCAACACACAAATTAACTAGACTAAAAGCAAAGTTGAAAACAATCGTACATAACTAATTCTTCTATTGCATGGTGTTATATGTATTTTAACTCAAAAGTTTTTAGTTACGACCATATATGTAAACACATAACGGATTGCTAATACATAAGAAATTTTCAGTTGGATGAGAATTGAGATCTTAAACCAACCAGATGTGGTAGTTTTACACTAATCACTACAGAATAAACTAGAATGAATGTACACAGAATAAACTAGAACAAATGAACATAAATTTTAGTGAAATGGCAGGATCCAATTCCCCTTGGCCTTCTTTCTGCTGTAGATACTCTACACCGCACAGGCTTAATGCCCATAGTCCAACTGGGACAGACCATGGGCCATGCTTACAAGAGGCACATGCTGCTAGGGATGTGGGCCATGGGCCTAGAGCCGGCAGGCTGCACAAGGGCCACGAGCGGCAATAACATTGTTGGCAGACACTCAGGGAGTGAGCTGAGATATTGCTGGATAGTTAAACAAGATAGTTTTAGTCTTTTACGCAATTAATCTTGTTAAGTGCTTTGCATATATACGGCTTACTGATGTACCCCCTGGGCTATGCAATTTGTCTATGCAGAAAAGCTAGTCTATCTGCTTATCTAGTCCCTTCCCCATTTCATCCTCCCAATGGTAGTTATCGCATATGTAGACGCTACACGGCATGACGCCTACTCTTTACAAAATCCAAATCCTCGTAGCATCTAAACTAGAGAGGAATTAACACGATGAAAAAGTTAGAAAATAATTCTACCATGATAATATATATAGTACATAGAACCCACCTTTCGAACATCTGGACTTTGGTTACTAAAAGCATCAAACAGTGCTGGCAAAAATGCAGGCAATTGATTTATCAATTCCTCCTGGGAAAGGTGCCCAACAAGCTGCAAAGGTTATCAGAAGACAATTAATAGTCAAACATGATCATGCAAGATATTAGGACGCTTAATTTACTTGTTTCCAATGTGCTAGAACAACTCTACAACTAACACAGAGAATTTAAGCACATTTTCAAACACAGGACTCGGCCAGGAGGTGTTTTCAGGATGCATATATTGATTGTTCTGTGCCCATCCATGTCTATTTGTTTGTAGCAAAGTTGATAATGGTATCCACATCTTCCCAAAATAGCTCTGGTTGAGCTCTGAAAAAATTCCTCTCTGAAGGGAGTGCTGTATGAAGCCACTCTGAGCACATGAGGTAAAATGATGATGCCACCCTTTGTTCCCACCAAACCCATTTGCTAGAATGTAGAATGCTATGCAAATTTGTGTCTTCTTTAACTTTTTGTTGCAATGCGGTTGTAGGAACTGTTGTAACTATGATTTTTTTTTGAGGAATCTAGATATGATATTGTGCGCAACTGTTCTGAGAAGGCAGATCGGAAGGTATCATGATTGCTACTGGTACAATGGGATGTGTAACGGTTGTGATGATGTGGAAGTTATACTGAGATTTTCAAACACACTACTTCTGCCCGCCTAGTGCCAATTGCCATTACAACACTATATATGACAATAGGTATACCTTTGTCAAACAGTTGATACACACAACGAGCATCTTTTCATCATCACTGACAAAAAAAGGTGCTACAACCTGCAGTAGATCCAAAGACCATGACAAGTACAGTTAATTACACCAAGTAGGAACAAAGCAGAAGTGATATATAAGAGAAATGAGTTGTACATACAGCAAGACATCTGAAAGGATCATATTTTGCCAACAGAACATTTATGCATCGGTTTGCCTCATTTGAAATCTGCACAGCCATAGGGAGTGTCAAGTTATTCAGACAAAAAATGAAAAAAAAAAGGGTCGAGATTATAAGGGGGGAAAACAAAGACAGTATACCTTTGCCACCACATCTTTGGTCAGGTGCAGAAGTTTTTCAAAAACAATCTCAATAGATTCTTCCATAGCATCTTTCTGATAGCAAAAAATCATTACTAACAAAAAGGGAGAGAAGATTCATTAAACTGTGGACAAACTGTGGATAGCGCACCTGATTGTTGAGCATCTCAGCAACTAATGACAGAGCAAGCTCTCTAGTAGATGAATCAGAGTCACCCAGCACCTCAAGTACAGACGTTAGTATTTGATTGAAGTACTGTTGGAAAATTGAAGAGCTGGAATTAGAATGCAGATAGTTTGAAACTGCTCGGGTCTAGTTTATTTTTTTTCCATGTAATTTAAAACCTCCAGTAACACAGCTGGCAACGAAATACTGATTTCATACATCCATGAAACACGAAAGAAGGTATTGAAAATATAAAAATAGTAAAAGGAAACACAGCGTGCTCCTGTGGCATTTGCATGTGCATAGAGAATTAAAATTAGCTGAAATGCAACCCAGTTATTCAAATATTCGTTCATGTTTTGCTGGGAATTTAGTAAATCCGGCTTCCAGAAAATAAAAGGTACAATTCTTTTAAAACCAGGCACTTTGGTTTCCCTTAGTAACTGAATAGGGGTGGGGTTAACATAAGGACATTTTGTAAGGAAATCAGATTGCAAACCTTTGACCATATGGAGCTGTCATTACCCAGAGAAGCTTTAATCAATTGTTGTAAGGCTGCATGCTTTTCCACAGTTGATACTTCAGTATCGTTGCTTATCTAAAAAGTTAAGAAAAATAAATTAAAGCACTCCAAATAGATATAGAGAAGAAGAAAAACACAGCAGCGCACATGAAGAAGAAAACACAGCAGCACACATGATCGAGAGAGAGGATCTTTCATTGGTACCTGATGAAGAAGTTGTGGTATGCTCAGCATGTTGTCAGCAAGTGGGTTGGTCTTTATAGAACTAAGGTTTATAACCATATCTTCCTCATGAACGCCTTTTGCAGTCGCTGAGCCAACAGCATCATGCCCATCAGGAGTGCGGAATTGACTGAAATCTAAGCGTGGAGTGCCAATAGCAGTTTCAACATCTAAGGCGGCATCAGTTTTTTCAGGATAGTTTGTCCAGGAACGATTATCTTCCACAATTGAGCTCGTATGATTCTTTGATTCTCTAGTTCTAGTTAAAAGAACTTCAGTTCCTGTAGCCGGTTCCAAGCTTTGACTAGTATCTATGCTCATATCGGATGTTGTTCTGCCCATCGAAACATTATGCTGTGTGGACTGTTGCACTGTATTCATCTTCTTTCCCCCTTCAGCATCAAGGGAACTAGAAGAATACCGACCAAAAGGATAGCTCTTCTTCAATGTCTGTGCATAACCATCTTCAGAAGATGTTCCAAAATCTGTCTGGTCATAAGATTTAGGACGGGGGCGTTCTTTCTTGCTCTGCAAATAGTTCACCAGATCAACCTCAATACGCGGTGTTTTTTGCTTCAGGGCCCGCCTCAAAAGGTTTTGCTCTTCGACTGATAAACTTAAAATAAAATTTAGTACTGCAGTAGAATCAAACTGAGAATACACCGAAATGATACCAGAAATAGATGCCTCTTTCAGTTTTGCATTCTTTTCATTTACTAAAGGTGCCAATTTTGAAAGCCATAGCTTAAGGAAGCCGCTGTTACTATAACCTTCCGAATCTACAGTGTATTTGCTGAACGATTTGTTTGCAAATTCAAGAACAGCCAATTTTGCCTTTGGAGACCTCTGTTCATCTAGTGATCGTACTAGGGCAGGTAGCAGCATATCAATAGCATATAATCGACCAACAATCTCCAAAGTCAACGAACATGGTTTTTTTACCAACTCTTTTGGATCAATTAGGCGGGAAAAGACATGTGGCAAAATTCTTTCGACATAACTCTCAAATGGCTTCTTGCAAGCTGGAATAATCTCTGCAAGTGTAGAAAAAGCCGCTTGTGCAACCTTATGATGAGGATCATCCAAATGACGGAAAAACAGCTTCATGACCTTTTCAAAATTCTGCAAAATTTCTTGAATTCCTTTCTGACCTTGTTGCAGTACATTCCGGATAAAATCGAAAGCTGAGACTCTTGCTACCCAATCCGAACTAGGATTGAGACCCTCAGAAAGTGCATCATGTAAAGAAGCCAGAGTATCTGTATATCTAGCCACATCACCAGATGGTACTTGGCTATCATCAAAGCTGTGTCTGCCACTTGCAGAAGCCCTTGACATAACTTGTTTTCTTAGAAGAGGTCTCTGGAAATTCGGGACATTGCTATTGTGTGAATCTCTGTGAGCGGCGGCATCCCTATAAGGCACATCAACATAGTTTTTCTCCATGTGCATTTGTGGAAATCGCCTAGTTGAACGGATATCATTACTCTCATCCATGCGGCCTCCATCTTGAAGCCTCTCTGAAGATCTTCTTAAATAAGGCAGTGATAAGCCTGTCGTGGACTCAGATGATACATTACTCAAATATGGTGACTTTGATCGCTCTTTGGTTCCTAACTGTGTTGCCATTGCATCCAGTAAGCGGGAACCTCCATTTCGTGTACTAGAAATGGTTGAATCCACGAGCCCTGAGTTCTGCAAGGATACATGGTTTGAAGCTGGTGCTGCAAGAGGAATAGGAGGATCACGAGATGATGGAGGATCAACCCCTGCACTAGGATTAAAAGAAAATAAGAAACTGGGATTTCTATATTATCGTAGAAAAAGTATGTCTAGGGAAAATATCCAAATTCTTAAAAGCAATTTACAACTAAGTGGATTAAAGAATACCAAGGTCCAAGCTTGTTGAGCGTGCAACTGAGAAATTTTGTCTATCTGATATGCTTACACCTTTCAGCAAACTTTCAATAGCAGAAACCTTTTCTTTGCTTGAGCTAAGCACACTTTCTAGGCTTCTTTCAGAAATTCTGCTGCTTGTCTTTGACTGCGATAAACGAAGATTGTTCAATGAAAGAGATGGATCTGAAGAAATAGCTGCACTCTTGTCCATTGCAACAATAGCTGAAGTGCCATATCCAGGTATATGTGTACCACTTGCATGAGATGTAGCACGAGAAGGCTGCACAACCCTCTCACGCAGCGAGGGGGAAGCATAACGTTTGTGCACACCATCCTCGTCATTTATTGTCTGCAATGATTGCCAATTATACATTGGAATTAAGGTCTGTTTCTATTAAGAAAATGTAATGTAAGAGGAGAAAAACACAAAACTTGAAGGCAGAGAATGGAATACCCTCTGTATAGCAGGATCGAATAACATAAAAAGACGACGTGAGCGCTCAGGCCATGTCTTTGTGAACATTCTGTAGCAAGTCCTTGCAGTTGCACGGACCTAGTTGCAAAAGCGGCATGAAACACAAAATAATCAGGACAGATCAAAATCATTCCACCATACCAGCAGCACAGAGACAAGAGATGAGGTAGCCCAAGAACTATTTTAGTTCTAACAATTATGTCAATCAATAAGGAGGCACAGCATCAATATATTAACTATATAAAGCAAGAACTCAGAATATCGAATTTCATTTGCCACATTATTTATTATCATCTCCTCAACCTTCTTTTTGGTGATATGCAAGGGTCACCGGATAAAAAAGGTAGCAAACTAGCAATTTCGTATGAAGTAGAATTCCTCATAATTTGTATTGATCTGCATTCATATCATGAATGGAAATGGAAAGGAACCTATCTTATCCATTTTCATGCTAGACCAGCTAACACATTTCCAAACTGATTTATCGTTTCATGTGCATATATGCAAACAGAGAGCAAACTAGCATTGTCCTTGGCAGTGTAATATTGATCGCTTCTCCAGTTATGGTGACAGCCAGTTGGGGTTCTGTAAAGGTGTAACGGCTCATTCAAGGTCACGGTGGATGTCAGGATATGGCTGTGGCATGAGCCTGCACATCTCTTTGTTTTGCTGTTGGGCGCTGTAAATGGATAAAAATGATGTTTGGTTGCATTTCAATGGAATGGAACCGTGGCTGGACCCCATTAGCACACCACACAGAGAGATTGATGTGTGTCTTGTGGTGTGAAATATTGGATGATTTTATGTGATAGCCTGATTTAAAATGATGAACTTTATGCACCACAGGTCAGCAAACAGATCATACCTCACTCATTGCATCTGCTACACAGCACTTTATTAGATCTTCGTATAAATCAGCTGACCGTTGTATTTCCGGGGCGTCAGCCCAATACTCCAATATTAGAAGCGCATATTCACAGCACCTGGCACAGTAGAAAGTAAGCATGACTAGCTTCAGTAAACAAGGACACCGAACAGTGTGAACGCACATACCTAGCACGAAGAACTGCACTTCGGTCATTTTTAGCTGTGTCAGCTACACGAGGAAGAATTCGTGCAACCTTGCAGTTTCGCAGGATCTGCGAAACATCCCATTTTAGCAAAGAGATTAAACAAATGGTGGCATCCATGCAGACATATTGGAAATACATATAACTTTCTCACAGTTTTTATGCAGGTGTCTGCTGATTCAGCTATGACAAGCACGGTTATGACGACAAGCTTAAAAAGCATCTGAAATTTTTCACAAATAAGTTAGATTTGCTGAAACAATATAAGGCAAAATAGAAAAAATGTGCTTGCATAACTTACTGGAATAAATTGTTCAGCACATGGCTCAAAGTCACCAAGGAGTTCTTTGGATAGTACATTAAGCAAATGGCATGCCTGTGCATAAAAACAAGAGAGCAAGGAAGTTTCAATTTGCACACATTTGTTCAGTCAAGTATTGAACTCATTTGTTGGAAAAAAAATCAATTTGATACTTATGAAGAGAAGGATAAATGAATGACTACCTGTTTTACAATAGTAGACCGTCGATCAGATAGCTGAGTGGACAATGGTGGAACCAGCTGCTTCAAGAGCATAAGAAATGACGGGTAATCAATAGCACCTGTTAAAAACAGAAACATATCCTCTTAAAACTAAGTATACATCACTCGCAAAAAAAACTAAGTATACGTCGTCATATTAGCAAGGAGTAATGTACTCGTAATAGATATGAATTTATAAGAGAGTGTCCATGATAAAGGTTCAGACGGACGAATTTCACAAATATCCCCGAGTTGCATATTATGTTCTAAAATGGACTTTGATACGGTTCTTCCTATTCGAGTCAAATGACAAAGGCCTTATAAAACAGTAGGGTACATCCTCAAAACTACAGGTTGCACCATTGATCAGCTCTTCTCTCTATATCATATTACTAAACAAAAGTATCTGTTACAATAAAGGACAGTCCAATGATTTTACAAAAAGATGGACTTTCTGTTTATTTTCACTTCAATGCATACTTTCAGAGCTTGAAATCAACTAGGGTGACATAGTTATCAGCCAATACGGGGAATTGTTTCCATCCCAGTCATCATTCCTATCAACAAGGTCCCTTTCTGGTTAGAAGAAACATTTACTAGGCCTTGCAGTCAAGATGTACTGCAGCATCTTTGCCACAGACGTAATTTTCGCCTAGCAGAATTGCATAAAACTTTGTTTAGAAAAATAGAATTTCGGTGTTGGTGTCAACCTCCATAGACCAGTGCTTCAATCCTTTGCATGGCAGCAATACGTACTGACCAGTCCTTTTCTGGGACAAGGGTAGCTGCGATCTTCTCAAACTCCCGAAGTAATTCTTTCTCTGAGTGAACTCTTATTGGTTCCACTGGTTTTTCTGTTATGTCTGTGTCACCTGTAAATAGCACATCAAATTAAAGCATAGAAAACATTGTATATGTGTGACAGCTGGCAACTATTAGAACAACAAGGAGAACATCAAACTTATCAGAAAAAATAACAATTTATTGTGACAGCCTGATAGGTTACATGCTCAAAAGAAGTTTCAGGGCAACGTAGCTTAACTAAATGCTTCTGGATCACATAATTAACAAAATTTGAAGATACTAGATGAAGGAACAAATATAGGAGTACTTCACCTGAACAAATAAAACGGCACATATCTCAACACATGACAAGGATATTCAAATGATGTATCAAAAATAAAATTGCAAACATTATTTCTAAGATAATTTTATAAGGACTGGCATACATTTAATAAACATTTGGTGTGCCCTATGGCTTCTGGACATAATTTCTTAAGGGTTGATATGTTATAAACACCATGTGCCCTATGGCCTAGACACTGCCAGTAAATTTTAATATTAAGACTGTTATATGTTTTCAAGGTAATTATGCGAACGTAATACCATAACATAGTAATGCCGTGTCCATGTTCCACTATTGCCTCGACTCTCGACAGATCATAACAATAGAATAAAAAAACCCTATCTGGCCAGGTGCAGCTACAATGAGAGGAAGAAGGTAGGTGCTGGCATGTGGCGCTGCTGACAGGATGGCATACTGGCATGGTCAACACGTCATATAAGCGGTCAGAGCATGGGAAATAGGATATGGACCTCTTGCGTAAACCCTTAAATAATTAGGGGGAGTGGGGTAGAATAAGATCAGCTGCAATGCTGTTATTCAGTTTAAAAAAAGAGTCCCCTTCATGTCTAACTCCATCCTATTATCATGAGTTGGTAAAAGCATTCGGTTTTTGCATGTTCACTCGTATAAACATCAAGGAAAAGGACATATCTTGGTTTCTAACACACGGTACACAGACTTTCCTTGACAAATTGCAGTTATAAGTCACTACTGTCCTGGTTTACAACTATAGGCAAATGCAAATGGGTACAATTCTCATGTGTGAACTTTTGACAGAAATATAGAGTACCTCCAAATAATGTACTTTCCCTCGCTGTGTTCTTCGTCTTCGGACTGCCTCTTTTAGGATTAACACTAAGAGATCTAGATTCTGCAACCTTGTATTTCGTTGCAGCACCATCAGATGAGGGAACCTGTGGTTCTATTCTATCCAATCTTGAATTTATTTCTTTTAGCTGCAGAGATAGGAGGGCAATACAAAAATTAGGGTTATGCACATAGCTGCATTGCAGATATTTAAAACATGGTCATGTAAAAGTTCGATCATATAAAGTAGTGCCTACCAAAATACCAATATGTACTAAGAGTGGTGCAATAGCATTAAAAAGGGAGTTTCTACCATGTGTAAAGGCAACTCCCAAAAACTACTAGATGATGAAGCATACTACCATGTATGGAGGCAGATTATGGCGCTGCAACTCTTCATGGAACTGAGATCCCATGTTCTTGTACATTTCCTGTAATTGCAAACAGTGGTATTAGGATTACTATATAAATTTTACATATACTGGATAACAGGTACGGACTACAATTAATCAGTATGGCCAATTGCTACTAGTTACACAAACAGTTTCAAATCATGAATAAACTAGTTTTATCTAGAAAAATAAACTCAACAAAAATTGATAAAATTGGGTGCGGGGGAATAAAAAAACCTAGAGGCAAAGAGGCAAAAGTGGGATGGAAGTATCAAACTATTGCGAAGTTGAATGAGATAAATGATGAATATGCACAAGCACGAATCAAAATGAATAACAGAAAGATGAAAAACATCAGCTGAAGGATATGGTATGAAGCCAGCTAACCTCAATACAAGATATAGCAGCTTCTCTAACACTTTGGTTCGAATCGTTCATCAATTGCAATACCTGTAAAGCCAGATAATCAGCATATCTATCTACGGAACAAAAATGAACTCTAAGATATACACAAAAAACATAAGATAACACCATCTTGAAGCCTAGACTTACAGGTGAGAGTAAAACCCGTTGCATGAGAAGCTCTGTAGAAGCAAAAAGCCCAACTGCAGTTGCCACTGTAAGTACGAACTCTTCCCGAACCCTCCAACTCTTATGAGCCCATGCATAACTTCCAGCTCTTTCAACAATGATTGTTGGTGAAGAAATCTGAGATATGGACAAGATCAGAAGGCTACCCGCTAATAAATCTAAAACTTTGAGAACAAGGCTAGCATGTTTGGCTTGATACTTTAGTGACTGGACGAAAGTATGCATGTAAAGGTTGTCTAGTAATGGTAACACAGTATAAAACAACACTGACAAGTAAAAGAGAAAACCCATCATATACTAGCATAGTGCCCAATTTATCATGTGTTGCTACAAAACCAACCAAAAAAGTGACGGTACCATTTGCCAAAATAGTGCATTTCTCATGGGTTGATAATCAATTTGTATGCAAGAACAATTACACATCTCATATAAACAATGAGATAATAGTTGAATAGGGAACAAAGGCAGCAGGAGGACGTGGATTAGCTAAATTCTCGGTACAAAACTGGTTCTGTGGAATTAGGACAAGTTAAAATGTTTTCTCCTCTATGCTATGTCACATCCTAGGAAACCTAAGATTTTGAGTTCAAACCTTCTCTCAACATTTCTTTATTTGCGCCTTTTTCAAAGGTCATGGTCTGACGTGCCAGTGCAAGTGGAGGGGAGGAGTGAAGTCACCGCAACTAGAAACTTTATATTAGTGTAAATTTATGTTCTATGTAGCAAACACCAAAGCATGAAGAAAATTTTATGTAATTCGCAGCACCTAGGCATATTATAGTTTTCAACACCACAAAAGAACAATCTTCACGTGCTAACTAGGAGAGTATAGAACTATAGACCATAATTCCCCTGAGCAAAAACCATACCTCACACATGAAGTTTAACTTAGCTTGAAACCCAGATTTAATCTTTGCTCTTAAAGCAACAAACCAAATTTCGCCCAGAAATAAGAAAGATATTCCCCTGGTTGTTGAACTTTGGAACAATGTTCGAACTCAATGTCACAAAATTACCATAAAATCTAACCTACTCATTAGTTTTGATATTAAGCCTGACAATCCTTTATGATGCGCTAAATAGAATTTGTAATTATTTTTTCATTTCGGCTCAGCCTATCTCTGCAACGCATCTCTAGTGCCCCAGACGAACTAACCAAAACAAGTCCCCCTGAATCCCAAACTTTCTCCTGATCGAAATCCTAACCTAAATTTGCAGCTCCAGCCTACTTTCAAAGCAAACACATTCCCGCAAAATAGATTAAATAACAAGTGAGATAACAATGAAAGGGACCAGACCTCCATGAGGGTGATGAGTAGCTGCCGCGCGGCATCGCGGACGGGCTGCTTGCCGTCTCCGAGGCGCTCTACGGCGGCGGGTACGAGGGCGTTCAGGTGGATCTTAAAGTGGTCGCCGGCGACCACGGCGGCGGCGGAGAGCGCCTGCAGCCCGCCCTGCGCGACGCGGAAGTTGGCGTCCCGCGTCAGATCCATGCAGGTGTCAACCAGCGCGGTGACCTCGGCGGACGTGAGCCCGCGCCGCGCCGCCGCTTCCAGCGCCTCATGCAGGCGCTCCACCCCGGCCAGCCGCTCCTTGGTGTCCTTAGCGCGCGCCGCCTCCAGCGCCGCCTCCATTTCCGCGTGCGAGCTCCTGATAGTCCGTTGTAGAGTTTGGAGCACAGGGGCCGGCGGCGAGGCGAGGGTTGTGGCCGGATCTGAGGACGAACGGGGAGAGGAGGGGAGGGGACAGTGTGAGAGCGCACAGAGACGCCGAACGCAGATGGTGAGGGTGGTTGGGGCTTTAGGTGGTTTCGTGCAATAACACCCCTGGGTTTTTTGTAACCTTTCACGATTAGGCCATTTGGAATTTGGATACGAACCCTGCAGTAGAACTCGAAGTCTGGAACCTGAACAACTGGGGCACGCTGCGAATTGGTTTTAAAATTCGCCCAAAGAGGAAAAAAAATTGTGTTTACGTCTCGACTCGGTTTTACATAGCCCGGCAGGACCTGATGACAAATTGACAATACTGATGCAGCTTGTTCTAAAAAAGACAAGGCTAGCGATGCAAGTAATCCAATGTATGCTTGGGTTCTGATGCGTAATTACATGGCAACGTCGCAATCCATGACAAATCATTAATCGTTTGGTTTCATTTGAGAGGAAGCATCATTTCAATCTCGAGTGCCACGCTACGTACGTCAATTAAAAAAACACGACTCGACGCATGGGACGAATGGATGATATACAGTATAATATTGTACGATCGATACAGTATAGTAGTGCACCGTACAGTATTATAGCAAAACCCAAGAATATTTATGAGTCCACGAAGATAATATAGTACTCCTATGATCCACGACGCGGAAATCTCACTGGCTTGGCTGCTGTGGCTAAGCATACATCCGTTGCTTAACTACTCGCACCAACTACCGGCGACGTTACACCTGAACAACTAATAAATGTCCTCTCCCGTGGCGCTGCTCTCTGTTCCGATCCCCATGGAATCTCGGAGCACACCTGTGCTTCTCCGGCCGGCAGCTTATCATCTTTGATTTACAGAGTGTCATCACACAGTGCGTGAAACTAGAACATCGGGGTCTCTGCTTACCAAAGTTGCTTGAGGTGAGCTCTGGAACAGGCTGTCTTTCGTTCCTTGGGGGTCTCGGGCTCGTCCTGAGACAATCATATTGTATACTGAAAGGAGCTCGCCATCATTTTTATCAGCTCACTTTTTGTGCTAATAGTGGGGCGCTCATGCTGTCGCACGCTAGCTACCCATCCATGATCCATCCATCTCCTTTACTTACTTTTTACCCCACGAGGTGACAGTCTGGCCTAGCCTGGAGTCTGGAGATGCACACATGTTTTCATGGCATTGGTGGATGGACCAGCTCATGCTGTGCAGGCACGCTGCTTGAAACGATGCCGGTATTGCCTCTCTGTTGCACTTGCAGTCTTTCATGGGCTCGTGCAGTCATACTACTAGCTGGAGAAACGGATAGGAGACGGTGCAATTGCATGGGCTGAGATTATTGGATCTAGCCTGTAGGCCCTGTACTAGTGCACGAAACGTTGGTTTCCTCCGATGTCCAAAGGGGTGCAGCCCATTTCAGATTCGGAGGGACGCAACACTCGGGAAGAGATGAGACAGCAGCTCAGGACATGTACAATGGTTTGATAAAACTGTCATATCTTAAGTGTTTCACGTCAATTAAAAAAGACAAAAAACATGTTATACAATGAGTTATCTCTTAGTGTTCTATCTTAGAATTAATGATTAGATGAATAAAATTAACTGAATAAATGCTAAGAAAAAGTGAAATCTAGTACAATATGAAATTTGTCTTATCTTTGTCTTATCATTCTTGTGAAGAGACCATCTCTTAATTAAGAGAATGCTTGTGTCTTTTCTTCGTTTCTCTCTCTTCCACATCAGATTTCATCATATGTGGCATCGTTAAGAAAAGACTGACGTCACCCCATTGTACACGCCCTTATCATCTTTGATTTTCACTAGTGCACGATGTATGATCATACATTTTATTCATGTATATTCAGTTATTCACTCGGTTTCAAAATATAAGATGCATAGTACTCCCTTCGATCCTAATTTTTTTTATCGTGGTTTTAGTTCAAGATTCACGACAAGAATTTAGGATCAGAGGGAGTACTAGATTTGAAGTATTTTTTTTAATAAAATTTTCTACTCCCTCCGATCGGTAATAAATGTCATTGTTTTATTACAAATTTGTACTAAATGAGTGACACTTATTATGGATCGGAGGGGAGTAGAGTTTAAGCAAGTTTATAAATATATCAATCAGTAGAGTGTCAAATCGACGTCACTAGATTTATAGTGGAATATGTTTTTATACGTGTTAATTTGTTATAATAAAAATTAATATTTTTATATAAAAGTTTGACATTAAACAAAAAGATCAAAATAAATGTTGTTTGTGTCAAACTTTATAAAAGAAACTATTCTCTTTTATAAACAGCTCGACTTTGACTCTCGATGGGCCAATTTAGTCCAGCCCATAAGCACAAATGTGCATATGGGCCCAACGCTTTTTAGGCCAGTACCAGGCATGGCGAGTTGGCACTTGGCAACACGCCAACACGAGAGATGGGCCTATCGGCCACCCCATGTCGCCGGATGCAGCGCCAGCACCCACGGCCCACAGCTGCGTCGATCAGGCACCGAACCCTCGCTCGGACGCCCTCTTTCGCCGCAGCCCGCAAGTGCTTGGACAAGGAGCAGTACCATCAACCCCGGCCTGCGATTAAACTCGGCACCGCAAGTTCCTCTGGTCCCGGAAGGAAGAAACACCAGCTCGAGTTCATACAGTGAATTACAGATCAAACTGCACATGCATCCATGGATCAAAGCATGAATGAACAACCACCCCGGTAGAACCGGATCTAGATGAGCCGACGCACTGCTCATACAGCCACAAGTTAAACACGTTGCGTGGGTGGGAAGAAGCTGGAACGATTGGAATCTTCGATCTACGGCGCGAGACAGTAGCAAATTTTCATCGTCTCTGCGTGCGTTACACCGCACCGCGGCCATCGCTTCGATCTGCCCCCGCGGATCGGCCGGTCGATTCGCGCTTCAGACAATTCAAGGTGAGAGATCGCGATCAAGACGACGGTACAAGTTGTCAGACCGGGTCGATCGATCTCTTGCTTGCGTATAGGAGCCAGGTCACCCGTAACTGCCACTGTGGGGAAGAGAAGCCAGCTGACTGTACGAGTTAAATGCTCGTTTCAGGCTTTACGGTTGGCGGGTGACTAGATCGATCAGCAGCCGATGATTTACCTGTCCTGTTACAGTTAAATAAAAAGACTCTGCATCCACGCGCAGTTTGCAGTGAAGAAGTTTTTACTGGCATTGGCTGCTTGGGAGGAAGCTTCCATGCACAGCAGGCTGTTCAATTCTCCACGGTGCAGCAGAAATGACTGTCGTCGTATTCAGACATTCAGAAAAAATCAAGGATTGGACTGGTGCAGAGTTACACCTCTCAACTCACCTTCATGGTCCAGTTTGCATTGTACTCTCTGGTAAAGAAAAGGATCCGAGACGCTCGCAACGCACGGCCAATCTGGTAAATTCACAGTCGGCAAGGAAACAAGCTGTCAACCCTCGAGATTTTCATTTCTTTCTTATCTTGGAGTGCAAACAGCTCCATGATCAATCGTGCAAGCTGCCGTGGTAGCTGGCCGGCGGAGCTCATTGAAAATTTTCTACTGATCATATTGCCCCCACCCCACCGCGTTATAAATTTCACATGCCGCTGCGACGTTCGTATAACAGCATCTGATCGGGCACTGGCAGCACGCAGTACAGATCACAATCAATGGAAACCGGGCGGTAGTTGTCTACGGACAGGGCCGGGGTAGCTCTGTCTATGGTATATTTAGATGGGAATATGTACCTCTTCCAGCTGCGTACGTGTTCGTCCGGGTAGCACGCGTGCATGAGCATGGCCGGTGAGTGGTAGCATCGACCAATATATCATGCTCCCTCGGTCCGGAAACAAGTGACATGAATTTGACAAGATTTTATACAAAACGAAGTGAATATATGCATATATGCATGTTATATACTCCGTACCTATGTCACGAATCGGCCGCGTTATGATCATATCAAGTTTTTTTTTTGGTGGGGGAGTTACCAGTTTGCATCCGAGAAGGCTCTTAACCTGCCAACCTCTCCGGTGTTTGCTGGTAGGTAGTGCGCCGAGTGGTTAAGGGAGGCATGCTGAAGGATGGAAAAGAGATACGGAGTAACTTACAGTGGAGTTCATGGATACGCGACTCGTGACTTGATTATGAGCTGTGATGAAGAGAGTTTGCGTTGTGGTTTGTTCTGAAAAAAAAGTGGAAAATACCACTTTGGCAGGGAAGATATTTGAGCTGTGTAGCTGGTAGAAATTCTCTAGTTACTATACTCCGTATATATTTTCACTCCTACTCGTACAGTGGTCACCTACGTGCAGAAGAAGACGATGATCGTTCAGTTCAAATGTGCGGTTACTCTAGGACCACTGGAGCATATAGTACTTTTCTTCGTCCCCTGGATTAAATGGCCACTAACCCGAGTACTACAACAAATCGTTATTGACATGTGCAAATGCACCTTTCTTTAATCGGTTAATTCTTTAATATACCACACATAAAATATTACTCACTCCAATTCATAATAAATTTCGGCGAGTAGTGTTCAGATATCTACCAAGATGTATCGTCTGTACTGCCATTGGTTACACGCGCGCGTGAAGCTGCCAAGCCGGGGCAAAGAACATGTGTTATCATTGTTTTTTCTCTTAATTAAGTGAGAGTAACTCTCCCTTGCCACTCGATAGAAGGTTTTCCTAACAACCGTATGATTTATTAAACACTGAGATAAGTGAAAGATTGATGTAAGTATAAATGATGGAAAATATCTTCGTCAAGTGGTTATGATTGTCGATTGAGAAATAACCATTTATAAATGGACTTAAAATTAAACACTCCCCTCGATAAAATAAGCAATTGTGAGGTACGTATAATGATTTGTAGGATCCAATTTAATTCGTGTGCCAACCGCATAAATGTTTAAGTTATTTGATTTCCACGGTTTTTTAATGAAAAAAAAGGAAAAATAAGCATGTGCAGTGCATAACATGTTTACTCGAGCAACTCCAAGAAGAAATGGCAGAGGCATAAATGTTTAAGTTAGAAATTGAAAGATTTCGTTCAAATTGTTCGTTTGGAAATTTCCCGAAAAGCTAATTATAGGTTCTTCTCTCCATCAGAACAATAGGACCGTTATGCTTATTACTAAACTCGTTGAAGAGATGAAATAGAACCAAGGTCTATCTTTTTTATCAGAGGTTGAATCGATCATCAGAAGAAGAATTAGGCCAAAAATTAGGATACATTGATATTCCTGGTATAGTAGATGCTATCACACATACAATAATACTCAATTCGATGGAATTGTTTGATCAGTAGCGCGGAAAGATATGTTAAACTAACAATGAAGTATGTTTTGCCAAAAAACAATGATGAAGTATGTGGAGAGAGGAATGCTATAAGAAGTGTTGATTAATGCTATAATTAAGAGAGGTGAAGCGTAGTAGTTAACAAGTGAGGTGATTGCGAGAGAGATGCGCAAATAAAGCTGAATTTGCAACCAAAAATCACGAGCGTCAGATGAGTAATTAGATGGATGGTTTCCGACCGTATCTTTACCGTAATAAAAGAGCTCAACGTTTAATGCATGTAGTACTAGTACTGAACCACTGATCTAGCTGTCGGTGCCACATGTCCTCGTTTAGTACTAGCACATAAGAGGATAAATGTCACATAACCTCGATACATGCTAGCTAGCTTAGCCTGAGTCGTCCCTCCTAATAGAATCAAGAGCCAAGACTGCGAATGTTTTGTCCATGTTTTTGTAGACACGCTCGAGAGCCGGAGAAACCAAAAGCAGAGGTCAGTAGAGGTCTCACTGATGTTGACACCCGGGGCCTACAGCGTCTGAATTCTGAAAGACGGAATCGAGGAGGACTAGGAGACGTCCGGGGAGCATTCCATTCCAGAGGCCGTGCCGATTTTCTCAAGCCCGCCTGTGGCACTGACACATGATCCGAGGCCAAAGCCGATGATGGACGCCGAGAGCCAACAGCCAAGTGGCTTCACACGCAAACTGCGCGCCGCATTTAGCACCCAACCACCGTGCATCTCTGGCCAGCGCGATCCTCCATTTAACTCTTTTTTTTAACTTTTAACGCGGCCCGTTTCGGGTGGTCCTTGCGAGCAGCAATTCAACCCTCTGTCTCCCGCCCGCTAACCCACTGCTGGCCGGACGGCCTCCTTTAACTCAGCGTTTGCCATAGACAGAGGGAGAGACGGGGGCCGGGCTCTCTGACCTGTCTATAAGAGGAGGCAGAGAGCGCGCGCCACCTCGACGTGCACGTCTTGCCAAGTTGCAGCTCGCCACTGGAGCACTCGTACACTCGTCCAAGCTACTAGTCTCGGTATACTAACTGTGCCTCATTTCTAGCTAGCCAACTATGGCGGCCTCCATGGACGCTGGTTCTCCGGCCGTGTCCACGACCACCGCCCTCGTCGTGGCCGCGTTAGCGGTGCTCCTCCTCGGCGCGCCGACGGCGTCCGCGGCCCGCGCCTTCTTCGTGTTCGGCGACTCCCTCGTCGACAACGGCAACAACAACTACCTCATGACGACGGCGCGCGCCGACGCGCCGCCCTACGGCATCGACTACCCCACTCACTTGCCCACGGGCCGGTTCTCCAACGGGCTCAACATCCCCGACATCATCAGTTACGATCCGTCTCTCTTTTATGATCGCCGCCTAATCTGTTGAGTTTACACTTTAATTACACACAACACCAAATGCACAATTACAGAGCACGTACGCAGTTCTTGACATTTTGCACCACTACTTTTGGTGTACGTCTTGATCAGGCGAGTACCTCGGGTCCGAGCCCGCGCTGCCGTACCTGAGCCCCAACCTCCGGGGCGAGAACCTGCTCGTCGGCGCCAACTTCGCGTCCGCCGGCGTCGGCATCCTCAACGACACAGGCGTACAATTCGTAAGTTCCACACACGCGCGCTTCCTTGATTCCTGAACCATGAAAACTCTATACTCCCTCCGTCCAACAAAGTATGGACGGAGGAAGTACATAATTTAAGCGGCATTGATATGAACGTGCTGTACACGTACGTTTGTATGCAGGTGAACATAATTAGGATCGCGCAGCAGCTGCAGAACTTCCAGGCCTACCAGCAGAAGCTGGCCGCCTACGTCGGCGAGGACGCGGCGAGGCAGCGCGTGAGCCAGGCGCTCGTGCTCATCACGCTCGGCGGCAACGACTTCGTCAACAACTACTACCTCGTGCCCTTCTCCGCCAGGTCCCAGCAGTTCGAGATCCACGACTACGTCCCCTACATCATCTCAGAGTACAAGAAAATCCTCGCGGTAAGCTCTACTTAATTAACGAGCAAAGAATACTTACTCCTACTTTACTTTAATTAGTACTCTCTCCGATTCTAAATTATTGTCGAGATATTACATGTATCTAGACGTTTTTTAAGAAATAGATACATCCATATTTGGACAAATTTGTGTCAAGAATTTAGAATCAGAGTACATAAGTCCCCTCAACGGCCATGGTTAATTTATGGTAACAAAAAAGGTTTCTTTAGCATAATAAAACCAACATGATTAGCAAACCGACGAGATTTTTTTTTTTTGGGATAGTGTACAGGAGTGGGTAGATCTCGCTTGCCAAAAATAAACGAGAGAAATGAATGTTGCATGCACGCTAGGCGCTTAAAACAGTAGCAGAAAGTGTCGAGTCTGTATAGGCTGCTTGCTGGCATCAGAAATAAGATAAGAGACGGACAGTAGTACCGGTGAACATTTCTTGGTGGAGGCTCTTCGGGTAATATGTTCCGCAAACGATAAACTGACACGGCCTGTGGTTTGTCTATACCAAATTCAGCACCTCACACTGTTTATGGTAAGAGTTTGCCCATGAAGCAAGAAACCATTCATTCATGAGTCATGGCCAGTTCGAGTAACAGTCCGAGATACTAGTATTAACTGTGGAAGCAGAACCCTGTCGAACACAGTAAACAATTCAAAATTGCACATTACACTTCAGGCCACCGTCCCAGTGTTAGCAACGTCCTCAGTCCTCACTCGCACTCGTAAAGCTTTTTTTATTCTGTACTGTAATGAGTCTACAATCATTTTTTGGGTTCAAAATGCAATTACAGCTGAAACTCTGCTAGCACACTTCCATCTACAGTAGAGATTATGCGTCATCAAGTCAAGAGCCAAAACAACATTTCTTAAACACAAACACAAAATGCGCGCTCTACCCATAGGAGTACGTACTAGTACTACAAGATTTTCATTACACGGCCGAGCTAGGGGCCGGAGTAATCTTCCATAAAGAAAAAGAAAATGAACACGGCTTTGTACCAGATCTCTGTGCTGCTGCAGATCTGCAATTAATTTTCACATTTATTATGCATACTGTAGGTTCTACTAGTGACAATAAGCCTAAAATTTTGCTGAGAATCCAGCCAAACGTTCAATTTACCGGGCCCCGCGAAGTTCTTACCGAAGGGGGTGGTACATGCATGATGCATGTGTATACTGTGTGCATCCAGCATCGTCTCGATGCATGCATCCTGGATGTTTGTTACCAACCACACTGTCCAGGCAATCAATAGGGCCAAAGTACACCATTAACACAAGTACGACACGCAGAAAACCTTTCTGATATCGCCAGTAAAAAAACTGCAGGAGGCAGTCCAAAGCATGCAGAGAGGGGGTTTAGAACTTTTTACTGGTTTACCCACGTGGCTGGCACTGTATTTACTCCTGCCACATGCAAGAACAGTCGTCGCGCCTGCGCCCGAAATCTAAGTTCGAGTAACAAATTGCAAAGTCTAAGTTCGAGTAACAAATTGCACATGCTCTTCAAGTTAAAGACCGCGCGTGCATTTTAATCAAAACTTTGGGATTTTGCTGAGAGTACCGCTTGACCAATTCTTGTCTTAAACCATAAACTGTTGGATGGTGAACGCAGAGGCTGTACGAGCTGGGCGCCCGGCGCGTGGTGGTGACCGGCACGGGGATGATCGGGTGCGTGCCGGCGGAGCTGGCCATGCACAGCCTCGACGGGTCCTGCGCGCCCGACCTGACGCGCGCCGCCGACCTCTTCAACCCGCAGCTGGAGCAGATGCTCACGGAGCTCAACTCCGAGCTCGGCCACGACGACGTCTTCCTCGCCGCCAACACCAACAGGGCCAGCTTCGACTTCATGTTCAACCCGCAGCAATACGGTACGCGTACAAAACTCCAACCAGAAACAAGTTAATCTTTGCACGAATATCGGGTCCATCGATCGGTGAACTGAAGCTCAATATTGTGCTTGATGCAGGGTTCGTGACGGCGAAGATTGCGTGCTGCGGGCAGGGGCCGTACAACGGGATCGGGCTGTGCACGCCGGCGTCCAACGTGTGCGCCAACCGGGACGTGTACGCCTACTGGGACGCGTTCCACCCGACGGAGCGGGCCAACCGGATCATCGTCGGCAACTTCATGCACGGCTCCACCGACCACATCAGCCCCATGAACCTCAGCACCGTCCTCGCCATGGACAACAGGAACTAGCTCTCCATCTCTAGCTACTAGGACTGCTCGATCCGCTGCCGACGTGCTACATAATTATATAGCTACATAGTATATGTGCCTGTTGTTGTTGTTGGAAACTTTGGTCGAGGGCTGCTCTGATATGTGGTGCCCGAAGATGGTGGTTTAGAAGCTTTTGATGGGGCTTAATCTCCTTTTTTTTCTGGTTTAGTGAAAGTAATATGGTGAATTAAGATTGTGTATTTATGTTTTCTAGTCCAGATTGTTTAGCAGAGCTACTAGGAGCTAGCTTGAGAGGTTAAGACAGTGGTTTCTGCTCGATTAATTCAGGAATTCGTTGTACTAGCTTCTGAGCTTTCTTTTGCCTCTGAACCTTGTGCTAGCAGTCTAGCAGGCCTCTGAAAACTGCGGATGTGTTGCTGTCTCGCTCATCGAGCATCTAAAGGAAGAAGTTTGACCAGCAAGTGGTAAAAGCACTGTACATAAATATACCAGCGTAGATCTGAACTGTCGTGACGGGGACCGATTAAACAGAGGATTGATGGGGATTCAGAATTCCGAGCAGTGCCCTTCGTGAAAAACTCCCGAGGGTCTGAAATTCTCACCTGCTGTCTTCCATGCCTTCCGATTACCAATCAGATGACGAGGTGTTTTTTTTCGTCTGAATTCCAGTCAGATTACTAATCAGATGATGAGGTGCTTGTTTTTTTTTTTGTCTGAATTCAAGTCAGATTGTTCACCGCTGCAGAGCAGCACGCTGCTATGCGCAGTGGACAGTGGTGGCCTTCATCCCAGGAGTTTGATTTCGATCGAACGGCACCTGCACTGAGCGGCAGGCCATACGTGTTTCCATGCCTTTCTTACTCAAACAGGGGAAATGCACATCTGGGAAAGTTGGAGCATGGCTCCTTATGGGATCAGCAAAACTGGATACTCGAATGATGTAGAAGAAAAGGAATCTAACTCACAAAATTCACACAAAGCATATAGAGAGTTTCATCGCTACAATTCTACTCAACGAGTTGTGACTAAGTTCCCCATGAGCCCTCCGCCAAGTTCATAGTGCTTGGCGGAAGAGAACCCGACTTCTTTGGCTAACTTCTCCAACTCCTCTCCTACACAAGATATTGGCACACACAAGGGTGATGTAAATAAACAAGAGTGGTAAAATTGTGAAGCAGTACATAGTTATTGGCAAAGTACCAAAACATTTGGAACAAATGAATGAACAGTTCCATTTAAAGAATAAGAATAAGAGAATAAATATACGCAATGTTGTGGCTTTGTGTGTTAAGGAAATAGATGGTGTCCCATTATACTCTATCAGGAGTTCAGGACAAGGTGACATGTATATTGATGTACTTGTGCTGTCAGTCTCAGAGTGACCTAGATACACTACTCTAGTTTTGTTCTCATATGTACAATTCTTTTACTAGATAAGGTGATACAGCTTTCTATGTCATGAAAGTTTTCACAGGAAAGAAACATATGTTCAAACCTGTAAGGTACTGTGATATCGAACTTTTCAAGTACTTGTACTCTTCAGTAAGTCCATAACCACTAGCTAGAGGAACCACAACATTATCGATCGCCCAACTCTGTCCAACAAAAATAATATCATTTTGGTTAATGACGATTGTAGGACCAACTCCAAAGTCTTAAATGGGATTGAAGCCAACATCAACATGTGACTATCTGGCCCATTTGTTACAATGTCATAGAGGTATGATGAGGAATTGGGATCTGTCAGGTAAATTAAACTTGCCAATTCATCTGTACAATATATGCAAGATCGGCTGGAATTTCACCTGCAACGATGTTGTGAAAAATGATGAGCTCTTGTTAAAATCGAGAACAGATGCTCTTGTTCCTGCAGTCCAGAAAACCAAGCCATGGGAATTTACGCTGAACTCTAAACCTTTTTCTTTTTGCAAGGATAACTCTAAACATGTTGAACTGGAATGAAACTTGAAGCCTATACTCAACCTGGTTTAAGGACCCTAAAAATCTCTCGCATTGCTTTGGGTTTGTCAACCACATTGCGCAATCCATAACCAACCGTAACAGCATCAAAGTAGCAGTCTGTGAAAGGTAAATCAAGTGCATCGCCCTCGATCCAGCTGCCACCACGGAAACCAGAAGCAAGCATGTGTTAGCCAAGTAAAGCTGTTAACCTGATTAAAACAAAAGCAAGCACGCTATGAAAATCGTCATAGACATAGCATGAAGTTTAAAATCCGCAAGCTCTCACATCGAGGGCGCTCACTTGATGTTCTTGTAGCAAGAGTTCCAGCGTTGATCCCGACGGCTAGCAGCAGTTTGCAGTTGTTGCCTTGAGAAATCGACAGCCATCACCTGTGAGATTTGAGAGCTTGGGCCATGAGGTTACCAACTGAAACAGAACACGGATTACATTGCTTGGGCATGCCGAAGACTGAAGCCAATCCAACATTCCAACACCAACCTCTCCATCTAGTCCTACTTTCTGAGACAGAAGGAACGCCAAATCCCCGCTCCCGCAGCAGAGATCAAGAACCCGATCACCTCTCTTCGCCCTGACCTCCAGAGAACAACAAATTTCGTCGACCAATTGTAGTTGTAGAACCAAGTGTCTTTTCAATTCACATTACTATGACTAGCACTAGTGATGTGAATGTACATACATGGACCAAGAGACGCAGATGCGCTTCCACGTCCGGTGCTGCCCCAGGCTGAGCACGTCGTTGAGCTGCAAGGGACGCAGCACTGCGCTATTGTCAGCACGCCATTGCAAGTATCTCCACTAATTTCGCGAGAGCAGAAAGAGGGTAGGGAATTGGGAGTTACTGACATGGTCGTAGACGGGGGCGATGCGGCTGAAGAGGGCCTGCCGCTCGTTGGCCGCGGACGAGCAGCGGATGGCGACAGAGCCGCGGCGGTGTCGTCGGCCACCGGCGTGGCTGGACGCCGGCGAGACGGCGACTACGGAAATCGCCGCGGCTAAGGTGCCCATGGGTGACCGTTTGCTCGCCCCCGCCACATGATTAGGATAGGTTATTATGACTAGGTTTTTGACTGATTGACTCTTTTGCCCCCGCCGCTGAAGCGAAGCGATTTCGAGTTCTCGAGTCTTTGCCGCCGCCGCCGAGGGCAAAGCGAGGTCTAGAGATGGATTTGGGGTCCTTCCACCTTGGCGGCAACGCCGATGTCGTGGAGTTCTGCCCGCATCGCCCTTTCCGCCACATCCTGGCCGCGGCCACATACACGCTGCAGGAGCAGGTTACTGAGGAGCAGCAGCAGGACCGCGCGGGAACCGTGTCCCTCTTCTCCGTCGATGCCGGCGCGGAGGACGAGTCCCAGCGGCTCCGGCTGCTCCACACGGTGGATACCGCAGGCGTATTCGACATGAAGTGGAGCCCCACGGCGCCGCTGCTCGCGCAGGCCGACGCCCACGGTCGCCTGGTGCTCCGACGCCTGGAGCAGGAGGACGGCTCGGACAAAGGTGTTGCTTGCTCCTGCTTCTGTCTTACCAAAACTGGGCCATGTGTTAATGTAACTTTGTAGGCAGTCATGCTAAAGGGAGCTATCAAATTCTTTGGCTTCTGAGTTCTGAGTGTCTTCAGAACTTCAGAATTTCAGATGAATGCTGGTGACGGTGAGTGGTGATTGCTGAAATATTTCGGGGTTCAGGGGCTATGCAGTTGTAATGTTTGTTGCAGATGATGAGATTTAGGTCATAAGATAGGTGGAAATGTTAATACCTATTCAGAACAAGTTGTTTGTACCTTGAGATATTCTAGGGGAGGTTGTCATTATCTTATATTTAGAAGAATGGCAATTTGCTTCTGATTGATGACCAAAGTAAATTTGGGTTGCACTGCTAGTCTTAAAGATATACATTGCTCAAATTTCATCGTTATATCATTGTTTAATTAATAACAAGTTCACCTACATACTTCCATACTGTAGGAGAGAACTGATGTAACTATAAACACTTAATGTATGCAATATGTCAGCACATCCTGACGACTGATACAAGTGTTTCCTGTCACCAAATTATACAGGTGTTGTTCTAACAGATGTCTGTAGCGGAGACGTTTCTTCTTCAATGTGCTTGTATGTGGACTGGAACCAGAATGCTGATTCTCTGTCCGTTGGACTATCAGATGGTTCACTGTCTGTGATTTCCATGAGAGAGGACTGCTTGGAGGTATCAGAACACTGGACTGCTCATCAGTATGAAGTTTGGACTTGTTATTTTGATCGTGCAAGGCCACACTTATTGTATAGTGGATCAGATGACTGCTCTTTCAGTTGCTGGGACTTGCGGGAAAGCCCATCAAATGCTGTGTTTCGGGATAAAAAGTCTCATAGTATGGGTGTATGTTGTATTGCTCAGAACCCACTGGATGGGAACATGCTACTCACTGGAAGCTATGATGAATTTCTCAGAGTTTGGGATATGAGATCAATGGTGAAACCTGTAAATGAGAAGTCCCTAAATTTAGGGGGAGGTGTATGGAGGATGAAATATCATCCTAGTATCGCGGATGTTGTATTGTCTGCATGCATGCACAATGGGTTTGCCATTGTTAAAGTAGGTGCTGGAGATGCTACAGTTATGGAAACATATTGCAAGCATGAGTCCTTAGCATATGGTGCGGATTGGCAGACAAGCGAAGCGCCAGAACATAGTACAGCTTCTTCAGTTATTGCTACTTGTTCATTTTATGATCGCCTTCTCCGTGTGTGGCAACCGGAGGAATTAGTCAAGCACCCAGGCTTTAAGTCCTAAACCATTATTGGGCTCAATTCAAGTCTCACTATGACATGGACCGACATATTTCCTGAATGAACCAAATTGATTTCATTCAGGTAGCTCTTTGAATTTATGTTAATTTATTTGAAATGATGAGTCTATAGTAATGTTATCTGTGTTATAGCTAGGCACTTGCAGACACTACTATTTGTTGTAAGCTTCCCCAGTACAACTCTATGAAGCTCTCAATTGGTGTTGTTTGACAACAAACTATTTTAAAGTTCCATCTGGTGCATAATAGCGATGCTTCAGCAACAATCTAGACACCACTGGATGGGGGTTCTTACTGAGCTTTTAACTGGTCATGATTCTGTCTGGAGATTACACTATATACTGTATTCTGAGATTTCTAATGTTGCCATTTAATCCTAACTGTTACCATGGTTGCAAATTCTACTTTTCCAGCGCATGCGTTCTCTCATATACTAACTTACTACCCAGTATGGTCAACAAGCTAACTAGGAGTGAAAGCTGTGAAAGAAGGATTAATAAATCATTTTGCCATTGATGAAATTTGAGGTGTTGGGTAACTGTCACATCCTCACAGGCCAGAAGAAGGATAAATACATTTGTCTGTTTGCTTTTAGATAAGTTAAAAAATATATCGAGTTCTAGTGGATCTTACTAGTTGACATGACTCACACAGCAATATTCAAACCATGCTTCAGTAGTGCTACGTTATTTCCTTTTTTTCATTTGCCGAGAAAGTTCTTGGCCTGCCTTTGTGTCAGACTCAGTTTGTGGTTGTTGAATTGTGCTGTGTTGAACTCATTTTATAACATGATGTAGCCACTAAAGCAGAAACAAGTTGGTTAGCCAAACAGTAGAAAAGCTGGTTGGGAAAACAGGATTATCATAATCCAGCGCCTGCCAAAAGCGGCCCTACTCTTTCAGATTCCAGCATTGGGCTGTAGTTTAAGAATATTTTTGACTAACGGGTGTGCAATGACCAAAGAGCATTAATATTCTTTGGGTGATTTATCAATAATGCTTGTTCTCTTATTAGCAGTATACCACGTCTTGTGTACAAACACGGTAAAAAAAGAACTCAGAAGGTATCATCTCTGGACAAATTTTGGAAATTGGAACTAGGGTTAGATTATGAATCTGTTTGGTGTCTATGACTCCAGTCCAATGGTTTTATTTAATTACCAAGAGCACTTGAGTTTTATTGCGTTATGGTGACTTGCACTAGCTGGTTTAGTTTCGCTACTAGGATCAGCTTCCTTCACCTGATATGCAGTGGTTATACCTTTAGTCAATCTTTAGTATTCTATTGAATTCATCCTACTTGATTTGCATGAAGCAACTTGAAGATGGTCACCATAACCGTCACAGTACTGTAGTTAATGATGTGCTTTTTTTCCCTGAATGCTGATTGCTGAAGCTCCAATGACCCAAGACCTAAGGGGCAATGTGGCAACTTATTACTTGAATATCTGTTTTAAGGAATTTGGGTTACTGTCTGAACTGAGATCTCTAGTTTGATTCTCATATCTGGCAGCATGTTGTATTTGAATTGACAATATAGTTGAGTTTCCAGAGCTCAGCTGCTGGAGTTATGGCCTTCTTCGGTCTCATTATGAATGGCTACCCAGGGGATTCTATGATGTGAAGGGGTTCACCCCTATACGGCTACACTACACCTAATTTTATGGATTAGTCTGGTAAGAAATATCACATCTCATGTTCCAGAATTGAACTTTTTAAGTAAATATGGGCCGTGATTTGTCTGTTCTATGTGATGCCCAGAGTTTCCTTTTTAGTTCTTGTTTGTTTTTGACCAACCTGTTGCCAGTTGTTACTCTAGGTTATTCATATGCCAACAGACAGCATTTATGGTTCAAGTTTGTTAGTACATAAAAGGAAAATATACCACATGCATATAGGTCATCTTGCATAGATATAGAAGAAAGGTGCTCTTCGGGGAATACGAATTCATGAGCGCTTGTTCGCTATGTACTGAAGAAGACTTTCACACGCACTACACACACATAACAGGGTAGAAGCTGAGTTTTTTGTTATAAAAAATTCATTCATATTTAGGCAAATATAGCTACTCAAACATGGGTTCTGCATGGTCAAGAAGGATTCAAAGCCCTCCAAGAAAGAAGGAGGGTTGAAATGTCCTCCTAGTGCAAGTAAAGCCAGTTCCAGACTAACTAGTGCTCAATGTGGGTCATGGTTTGGCTTTGGCCAGTTGCTGACAGTGTAATGGATCCTGTGCTGGCTAAGGGCATTTCTTTATAGCCATGTATTTGATCTGGCTGAACATTTCACTGGTTCCTGACAAAACTTGGTGGAACACATTATTTCTGATATTTTCCTCTATGCTAAGCTGTATGCATGCACGAGTACCACATAACTCAGTAAGGATGGGTGATACAACTTCAAGATCGTAGGGTGTAGCCGTTCCCAGGGTATGCTCGACAGGAGGGCACAGACCAACTGGTGCTGTCGCATGGCTAAAGCAGAAAGAGGTGTAGCAAGGATTAGGAAAAATGGACTTGACTGACTGGAGTGACTGCTTGTTTTATTTTCCTAGCATACGGTGCTTCTCGTTGCGTTGTTGAGAGATTGTCTTAAAAACAATCTGT
Organism: Brachypodium distachyon; assembly: GCF_000005505.3. Taxonomy (NCBI): domain Eukaryota; kingdom Viridiplantae; phylum Streptophyta; class Magnoliopsida; order Poales; family Poaceae; genus Brachypodium; species Brachypodium distachyon. The sequence continues at coordinate 18,707,799 of NC_016135.3, forward strand.
AATATAAACCCACCTCTAATACCATTACCAATCGGGTTGCTTCTCCTGACTTCATATGAACTCTACTAAGACCAGATTGGTGCCCCTCCTGTTCCAATCCAACTAATAGAGCATTGCTCTCCTCTCCATGCTTCAGCATAGTCTGCTGGTGGCTGGGCCCTACGGCTGCTATAGGGTATTCCCCAAATAAAAATTGGTAAAAATCTAAAATGTGTTTGTAGTAACTTAGGTAACTTGGTTAAAGGCAGAATCTTCCGATCTTCTCTACTAGGGTTTACAGTATCTTTCATTGCCAATGGTAACTAATTGATCACTGTGGGTGGGGACCATGAACCATGTTTCTTGTCTCTGATGTCATTGATTGGTGCATTTCTGAGAGGGCGCTCACTACACTATGTCCATGTATCAGCCATCTATGAAAAGAACTAAAGTTCAGAAAGTCCGTTGGGTTGGTCTTGATTGCGCCCAACAATTAAATCCCAATTTGGTGGAATGGTGGAGTCCCACGATTGGTGGTAGTGATTCCATTGCTGTCAACCTTGTCATAGTGGAAACAGTCATCCACCAACTACACATAGTTTATTTTTTTGTAGTTATTTCTGTATATTTAAGGATGGCGCAGCTGAGACTCGAAAGTGCTAATCTTACTTGGAACTGAGATCTGGTGATCTTGTCAACTTTAAGAGCAACTGAATGGAGAGTAGTTAGATGAAGGCTTTGTAATTTACACTCCAGGGTTAGGAAATGCAACACTTGGATAAGGATGAGATAGTGGCTGAACAGGGAGGCCACATTGCTCAAACTCCGTATTCTAAAAGGCATAGCTTTAGAGGTGGAGAGTGCTTCTTCAGCTTTTTTGTAAAGGTTCAGGCTACCTTTATATTTTATCCCACCCTCCCCTCCCCTCCCTCTTCTTGTTGCTTAGTAAATCTAGTCAGACATAATCAGTTGTCGAACTTCATTTTGTTGGTAAATTATCTTTTGCTCATGCTTAAGCACCTTGTTGGGTATGAACTTGTAATACCCACACACTTCCTTTTTTAATTGGGAAAACACAATTGACAACTGGTTAAGCGGTCCTGTTAGATAAACTTAAAAAGTTAATGCCAATGGAACGATAAGTGACAATCAAATGACGAAGGGCATAGACAATGAGGTAAAAGTATGGTATAAAAAGTGATACTAGATACCGTGGGAATTTGATTTTGATCACCGCTTCTGCTGTAGCTTTTGCAAATGCCCTGCTTAGTTTACAATATGGATTTAGCATTGTTCTTGAGTAAATTACTTTAGATAACAGCGGGTCTGGAAGTGGAATGGGAATTTCTCTAGAGAGAATGTAGCTGGAATTGACATGTTGTAAGGCAAGCACAGCATCGGTGTGACTTCCAGCGAATAAGCACTCGAACAGTAAACTTTTGTTTACTTTCATTGTCCTTCCTCCACTAAAGCATACTAAGCTGACCAATTTAAAATGCCACGATGCAAATTCTTGGTTCTTGCAATATATTTACCTGCCCAAGTACCTGCAGATATCAGCAACCTCATGAGCATATAAGGCAACCCTTCCCCCTCCTCTTGTCCACAGCCTCTACCAACTATGGAAGATGCATGGCTTGAGCATCTACATAGTTCTTGAGAGCAGAAGCAGGATGAGGATGGACCGCAAAGCTGAGCTCCTGCGCAAGAAGCGCTTCAGTTTTGTGGTGCCTTGCCTGATCTCCCAGGTGGTCATCTGAGGTACACACGAACCGGCAAGTCACAAAACGGCAGTGGTGAACTCCAGCAGGAGTCTACCCTTTTTTTTTCGCTTTCCTTCCAGTTGTATCAGGTGGATGCCAAATAATCTGAAGTCTCTGTCTCTGTGCGATGTATCCATGAATCCTTCACTGTTGAGTCGGTGTTTGTTTTATGTGTATTCTGGAGACACTCTGCTATGAATGGCAGATGTTTATGTAGCAAAAATCATGGTGTCCCATTTCCTTGGCTATTTTCTTACTGGTTACCGGTTATATATTTTGCTTCCAAGCAAATTTGTGTCTGTTGGGTGTGCAAAAATAAGCACCTATAATTTGAACTCTTATCTTGTTCTATTTCAAATGTGTCGATCATACAGCGATCTCCGCTGATAGCAGAAAATAGTTATATGATATATTACTGTGATGAAGCCATGAGAAACGATAAGAGGTAATGAACAAACTTCTTGCTTCTGGTTGTCTGGGAGAGTTGATCATATCTTTCGCCCAAGTCCTGAATGATCTACTAAAAGAAGAATCAGCTGTGGTGCGAGCAAGTTCTAGTACTCCTTCCGGCCGGAATTACTTGTCGAAATATTACATGAATCTAGACGTTTTTTAAACACAGATACATCCATATTTAGGTAAATTTGAGACAAGTAATATTGATCGGAGGGGGTACTTCTTGCATGGAATTGAAGGCCTAACCTATCATACCTTAAGGTTAGATTCTGCCAAAGGGACTTCCATGCAGTTTATAGATTGAAAAGGCAGGTAGCCAAGTACTGTCATATTGCCATGAAAGGTATAACAAATGCTTCTTTGATGCATTAATTTTTCATTGTTCAAATGATGGTGTTATTCTGTTAAATTTTTCTCCGTTCGGTATGAAATTGCAAGGGGGCAGTGATGAGTGATCTTCATCCATGTTGTAAGGATATGCTCTCTTATATTTTTTTTTTCCGAAACGGAAGTACGGAGTAGAATAATTTCGTGATCTACTAATCATCCATGCACTGAACGGTAATATAAATATGCAAGTGCTATCCTGTGCGATGAGTGCAGAACTTGCATTATCCAATTTCACATGTTCCATCAGCAATTCAGGTCTCTTAATGTACACAAACTACCGGTCTTCTGATGATTATTACTCCACTTTATCCACCTAAATGCAGGAGTAACTGCTAACTGGGTCTACCTAAATGCAGGATTTACTGCTACATTATCCACCGCTAACCACAGAACAGAACTTAACAAACTACGTGTAAACAGAAACCAAATTCCTGTAATCATCATGTCATAATCTCCAGGAGCCTTTCCCTGCCTGGAGCAGCGAAGCATACAGCAGTTCATTCCACGTATCCGGCACGCCTGGCAGGCACCAGTGGCTGCAGTCCTGCTTCATCACCGCTGCCATTCGTTCCTCCTCAGTGTCGTACCGCACCCGGTACACCGACGGGTGACCATCTTTCCGGTAATCGGTGAGCCTGCTGATGTTGAGGTATATCACTGGGGTCTTCATCCGGCTGAGAACCTGCTCCAGGATCCTCATTCTCTCGGGGTACTCGGTAAGGTATGTCTGGTTAAATATTGGCTCAGTCTCCCTGTGGCATCTCCCTCCTGAGTTCCACTGTCCTCCCCTGCAGTAAAGTGGCTCATGAGAATAATATGAAGAAGGTATTACCAAATGTCCTAATGGCATAGTGGTGATCTCTTACCTGAAATGTGTTAGGGAGAATCCTCTGAATACAACCTGAGTTCTTCCTGGGTCAACGTTCTTGTCAACCCATCTAGCCCATGTGGTTAGTGCTTTCTTGTATGCATCCATCACCTCAAGGCTGGGGTACACATGATTGCCTTCTTGATAATAGTTCAGCCTGTGCAATCACAAATACATCACCTATCAGATGGATGTATTCTAGAAAAAGAAAAGGTTTTTTAGAAAACCTATCAGCTGGATGGAAACTGAGTGGCCATCAGATTTCACATAGAACTTGAGTTCTGGGGAAAACGTGACAATAAGTAACAATACCCTTTTGATGTTTTTGAGTGAGTCCACCAGTGTCCGGTGTTGAAGACGACGATGCTGGCAGTCTGATACGCCGGAGTTGTTGCATCCAGCTCGTCTAACCTCAGTTTCGCGTCCAGTACAGTACCATTTTTGCTCTCACGTACAAGCTCCTTGACCAGAAATATTGATCTTATGAAATCAACTGAGCAATTGTAGTCCTGCAATCGAGTACCAGTGAGTTACAGAATCGACAAAGTTCCAGCGTTTTTCTCTATTCCTATTTCTTGACTGGGAGACAAAACTGAGAGTCATTATTATTCAGTGAGGCAGCCCTATATACCCTGAACTTGAAGGAGTAGTATCCTCTGGTTTTGAACTGGTTCTTCCCTGACGCTTCGTACACGCTCTTCTTGTTCCTGACACCATGGCGAAGAGTGCAGACCAGAGACTCCCACATGTTGCGGTTCAGCGAGTCGCCCACGAATATGATCCTCTGGCCTCGCAGCCTCTCAAGAAAATCACTCGCGTTCATCCTGATAAAGAAAAATGTTTCCATCACGGAAGTGTAATTGTAAGACCACTTGCAATGATCAGAAACTAGTTAAGCCATAATGCAAATTTTGTGGGTGGACCGATATTTGTAATTTGTTAATGGTCCAAACGGGGCCTTAGGATTGTCCGGATTCGCACCTGGGAATGTCGCACCCGCTGGGCTGCCACCGCCAGTTGAGGAAGTCGGTGTCCTGGCGGCCATTCTTGTGGCAGTTGAAGTCGTCGTCGATGAGGGGGCACGACCCGGGCGGGTAGAACGCGTAGCCTTCCTCCCTTACCCAACCGCCGCTGAACACGTCGCACTTGGCGAAGGACACCAGGTTCTTCTGCACGCCCGACGTCCACACGACCCGGTGGTTACCGGGCCCGAGGGCCACGCTGGTGTTGTTGTTCGCGCCTGCCAGGTCGGGCGCCCCATCGCTGTGCAGCTCGGCGCCGGCACCTTCCTGCTCCGGGACCGGGAAGATGATATCCTTCCGTCGCCTGGTCGAGCGTTGTTTGTGCCGCGCCGTGTACGCTCTCCTGTGCCGGCTGTGCTTGTTGTCCTCCTTTCGCTGATCCGGCGGTGCCGTCGACGGCAGCGCCGCTGCTTGCCGTGTCGAGTTCGGCGGCACGTTGTCGACGACGATGCTGGCGTTCGTGTTTCCGACTTCTTTGCCCCAACTCAGCGTGTCGTAAGTAGAGTTGCCGGGGGCGCCATCGGTGTCCGCGGGCTCATCAGAAGCGCCGCCCACGATGAGTTTCTCGGTGGAGCTGGCCCCATCCGCTCTCCGCCACGGCCCGGGCGGCGGCGGCGGCATTGCAGTTATTAGTACTTCCTGCGGTTCTTGGGCCCTCGTGGTGCCGTTGCTGACCGCGGGATCCCCCTCCGATCCGGCGACGGCGGCATTTCCATCACTAAGGAGAGCACCTTGCTCTTTTGCCGTCTGCTGCAGCACCGGCAACGGCTGCCCCGAGTCCAACCCCGGAGTCGTCCAGTCCCCCCCATTTCTCGGCACCCGCCGCGGCCCCTCCACGGTTGCATTGCTGCCGCTGCTCTGCTGGGCACTACCGCCACTGCTAATCTCAGTACTAGGAATGGGAGGGCGGGGAGGGAGCGGCTTTTTCGGCGACGACGAGTTCGACGACGACAGGAGCGCCCCGGACGACGAAGACGGGGAGGGGAAGGAGCCGTCGGCGGTGGGGCCGCTGGTGATGGAGACGTAGAAGAAGGCGAGCACCAGCACTGCGGAGAAACATGCCAGGACCGCCTTGGTGCTCACGTGGCCGCCGCCGCGCTTGCCTCCGCCGGCGCCGCTGCCGCCTCGCTTGGTGGCGAGGGACGAGGAGGAGGAGGACGGGGAGAGGATGCCGTTGAGGTGAGCCTGCAGGGAGCCGGTGCTTCCTCCTCCTCCGCTGCTGCCGGGCCGGTCCAGCACCGACAGCCACGCCTTCCTCCAGCCGGCCATTGCTAGGAAAGGATGGCAGTTGATCGCCGATCACTCACTCCACTGGTCAGTGGTCAGTGTGACGGTTGGTTACTGCCGGCAGTGGCGGATCGAGATGGGCACGCTCAATATTTATGGACGTCAGTTAAGGATCAGTTGGGCCGAAACCTGTGTGCACCTCCTCCGTCAAACAGGCTTAGCCCCAGAGACATCCCAACCCAGCCCGGCCCACGGAGCCACCTTCCGGGCTTCCTCTTCTAGGGTTCCTACTGGCTCAACATCTCCACCGCAGAGTTATCCTAATTTCCAATCCTAGCCGTCCAATAAAACGACCGCGATGCCCAAAGTCCTATATAGATCTTACCGACTTGGCTTCCTCTTTCCCCTATCTCCTGTTCAATTGACCAGCCGCCTCCTCCTCCACCATCCCTCTGGAAAGTTCCTCATCTCCTCCGCCATGGCCGGAGGTAACCTGTTCTCGAGGGCGCTGGGGTACGTCATCAACGAGTTCATCGTCGAGGGCCTCGCCAACAAGTAATACCTTCTCCCCTTCCTCCATTCGGGAATCAGATCTGTTGATCTGCTCCTCGCGCAAGCCGTTGTTTTTGATTTCAGACAATTATTAGGGCTTGACTCGGTTGTAGGGCTTCGTCATCTGGTCCATGGGAGGATTGGTTTTCCGATCGATTCCCATCGGACTCGTTCCCTTGAAGCCACATCATCTCGTTGTATCATGGGCTTCCTTTTCTTGTGCCCTCGTATTTTTTCCGTGACGCGGGGCGCAGTACGGCTCTTACATACATGCAACTGTTAAAATGCGTTCTTAGGGCCTGTTCTCGGATTCCAATCCGGAAAAGAAAATCTATGTATAATTTAATTTGAACTAAAACCGGGAATCCTCTCATCTAAATTCCCCCTTTGTATTTGTTTTATGTTTGTACCAGTCGACGGTGATGAGCTTTTACAGACCTGTAATGATTCTTGCGAGCATGATCGCTTGATTCAAAGAACATCTAAGGGACTGAGTCGACATAGTCATATGCACTGTATTGTTGTAGTTGACATAGTCATGGTCACATGCGTTGTATGCGCTTCATTGCTGCTTCTCTTGGTTCATGCTCATGAAATTGTTGTGTTTCGTCGGCCCTGGCAAGGTGAAGCGAAATACATGGATTCCTCTCGCTATCCAGTGCAGAATTTCCATTGATGCCACTGGACGTCGAGGAACTACGGGGCTGTTTGGTTGCCACCCTGAGAGAAATATGCCTGGCCGGACACAAGCCTGGGACTAGCCTGGACGTTGTTTGGTTGCCACCCTGAGGTTCGTATCCCCTTGCCTGGCCTGACAGCATGCCTGAGTAATTAGCCGGGACGAGGCGAGCGATTTTGGTCGCCTGACTCAGGCATGCATGACTAATCATTTTCCTAGCTGCGCTGTGTATCTGCTCTGCTACCTTTCGACCTTGTCTGGCCACGGCTGCTCTGCCCACCGTCGAAGCGATGAAGCTCCGTCGAGGTCTGTCCGTGAGAAGCTCGTCAGGCTGCAACCTCCAGTGAGTTCCACGAATTCCGCATAAAGTCAGCTGGTCAGCTCTGGGCTCCATTAAGGTTGTTCGCAAGGATGAGAGAAGCAGTTTGTGAACTCCGATGAGCTCTGATGGTTCCATACAGCAAGGTCTACGCTTGAGCAAGATCTTATGTTCATGGTGTATGCTGATTGATTTCCTTTTATTTTTTCGGTTGCGTGAATATTGGATCAATTTGATATTTTCTCGTGCATAGATCTGGTTTGCTTTTCACTCTTTTCTTTTTCCTGTTGTCTGGAATTAGAGGGATCCATCCTCTCGAGCTTGTGTAAGCATATTTAAGTTTTAGGAATTAGAGGGCGTAGAATGTTAGTGGAATTAGAGGACAGCGAGGAGCGGAGGAAGGAGAAGAGTTGGGGCAAAATTAAGCTGTGTTAGCATATTTAAGTTTCTCAGGCACAGGGCACCAACCAAACAACAAACTTCTAAACTTGCCTGGTCAGGCCAAAATCACAAAATTCTCAGGCTAGTGTCAGGCATGTAATTTTCTCAGGCACATCTTTCAGGGTAGCAACCTACATGACTCGTTTCCTTGAATCCTTGAATCCACATGTCCTGATCTTTCTTAGTCGTGCTCTTGTCTTTGCCTAACAGACCTTTAAAGATGTTGTATACATGCCGTCAGACCTCCATCCAAGGGAACTCTGACCAAGGGAAGTTGAGGTTTACATTAAATTCTATTGCTTCAGATATTGGATTTGGTTGCTTGATTGAAATATGATATTTGTGGCAACGGTGATGAGTTCTTAACAGACCTGTAATGATTCTTGCGGAAATGATCGCATGTTCAAAGAACATCTAAGGGACTGAGTTGTCATTAGATTTTATTTTTTACTTCCTGTTTCTTTTCTTCTCTTTTCTTTTTGTTTCAGAGATGCTCTATTTGTTTGGGTCCTACACTCCTAGTTTTGTAATTATGAGCTGGTATTGACTATTGAATTGATGTGTTCCTGACAATGGTGATGGGTTCTTGCAGACCTGTAATGATTCTTGTGGAAATGATCACATGGTTCAAAGAACATCTAAGGGACTGAGTGGTCATGGACGATTTTAAGTTTTTTAGCTAGGGAGTTTTTTTTTTTGCATTTTGTGGAAATGATCACATGGTTCAAAGAACATCTAAGGGAGTACTTTTTTACATATATTTATGGTCGTTGCTTCACCCATTACATGCTCATTAGCTTGTAGTGGTTCCAGTTCTGTGCTTTAGAAAAGGGGGAAGCAAAAAGTTAATTGATTCTTGTGCTATCTGGTTAGAAATTTCTGGGTTACACTTGTTGAAATAGTCCGCATTGTTGCCTTGCTTCCTTTGGTGCATTGGCCTTGACTCTTAATGTCATACTTCTTACTTTGCAGCCGTGCGTTCCAGAGGTTTGCTGTGAGGACCAACAAGACTATTGAGGGTCTTACATCTAAAGGTAGCTTTACCAGCCTGTTATTTCTCAATATATGAATGAATGTTTTCCCATTTTTCGTGAAGTACTATTGAATATCAATTTGAGGGTCTATCGTGTAAGATTAGCATCTCTATGCTGAGTCTTGTTAACTAGCTATACCAATATAGCTTACTGGGGATGAATCGTGCCCTCTTTCTGTTTCATATTACCCCAGTTGTCTTTGAATAGAGTGCTCTTTTGTTCTTCTCTGATATAACAAGGAGTAGTAGTATGTTACATATATATTTCCTGATCCAATTATTGCATCGCACAGTTTTGATGTACCTTAGTGTGTTATAATTGGAGCATTACTGGTTTCAAAACTATGGATTCTATTTCGATTCCTTTTTTTTACTGATAAGCTGAATTCTTCTTTTTGCATTCATTTTTCAGCTAAAGAAGTGAGGGAGGAGGTATCGGAGCAATGGAGGGATGTTCACGGGCATGATGATGTGAGTTTTGTGTTGCTTATTGTGTGTGCTGTGTTTGAAATGCATATCTGACTGAAAAATCTTTGATTGCAGCATTTCAAGCGGTGATGCCCTGCACATCTGTCGTCGGCCAAAGTAGTTGCAAACTGTATAACCCTGCCATTAGTTTTCCTGTCACTGTGAAATTGGAAGTTATGCTGCCCGAGAGACCTTTGTATAGAATCCGTATGATCTCGGTGTCTTTTCTTGATTTTAAGTTCACGTAGAACAGACTGTGCCAAATGGACTGCGCATCCTACCTGTGGCATTGTCCTTAGCTAAGCCTCAGTTTGAGCACTGTTAATAATATGTATCTGTGTTGAATACGCCAATCTCCACCATCATTTTGTTTTGAGTGGATCCGAATTCTGTTAGTAATCTGAAATGCTGCCCGATCATTTCTGATTGTATGGAAATTGACACTGAGATTTGCATGGAGTATGTTTGCCTTGAAATGTGGTACTCCATCTCTCCCTGTGCGTTTCCATGTATTTGGAGATTCAGCGGCCACACTGATTAGACCAATAATATATATAGCTACTAAAATAATATTAAAGAAAAGTTTTTGAACCATGGGAATCTTATCGGTTTACAGTGTTTTTGAGAAAAATGAATATGACAAGTGACACCCTATCACAATTATATGTGCCTTCAGCGTGCAATACAACAAAACGACATCTCGTTAACTTGTTTTTAATTGGGTAAAGCATTTCATTCATCAAATAATGGTTACATCCTTGAGGACTAAGTGGACAATAGAATTAGGATGGTCACGAAACCAAAATTATTCAAGCGATGAACATGAACAACAAGAAGAAATAACATAAAATTGCTGTTAACTTGATTATGTAGTTGAGACATGACAACAAGAAACGAACCTGAGTTCAATATGGCCCGTCATGTCGCTGCATTGCGCCGCCAAATTGAAAGAAAATCAACACGAACACAAAATGCTGTCAATTTTTTTTAAACCAATCGACAAAAACCGGAGAGGAGCTTAAAGATGCAGCGGACCAGCGGCTCGAACCAAGGCCGCGCCACTTGCCACGGTCTCCCCTCGACCGCCAGCCGCCGCCCTCCTCCGCGCCCCAACCCGCAGAGGGGCTGTGCTGCCTTCTCACGCGCGGCGGAAACTTTGGTGGGAGGGATTATGCGCCACCTGCTCCTGCCTCGCCGCCTCATCCCCATGGCTCCCCTGCCCTCCTCCGCCGCGACCAAAGCCCTCCTCTTAAACCCCGCCCCGGTCCCCGCCCGCGGCCGCCTCCACTCCCCGCTCGCCTGTCTCCCTGCCCCGGGCGGCCGCTCGTTCCGTGGCGCTTCGCTCCGGTGCTATGCCGCCGCCGCGGCGGTGGCCGAGCACCAGCGCATCAAGGTCCAGAACCCCATCGTCGAGATGGACGGTGCGTTCCCTCGTCGTTACACCTACTTCCTTCCTCGCCATCTTCATCAGGGTATAAACGTGCCTCTGCCTTCTCAGGTGACGAGATGACGCGGGTCATATGGAAGATGATTAAGGATAAGGTGCGGTGTCACACTTTCGCTCTCTCCGATCACTACTGGTGTTGTAGTTATAGTTGGATTTGTTCCGTGATGCAAGTGTACCATGGGCTTGTGTGCAGCTTATCTTCCCGTACCTAGAACTGGATGTCAAGTACTTCGACCTTGGAGTGCTCAACCGGGACGCCACCGATGATAAGGTCACTGTCGAGAGTGCCGAGGCTACGTTGGAGTAAGTCGATCGATCCTCTTTCCCTGTTTGTACTCAGTTATGAGTCTTATAACCGATTTGGTCCAATCCATCACATCTGTGACATTAATTTGCTTAGCATTCTGGAGATGTCGCTTAGTAGCTACAAGCCTACAAGTATCCATGATGAATAGGATACTTGTATGAAAATGAAGTGCTTACTTTCCGTAATTCAATACCAAATTTGCTTGCACCGATTTCATATGCCGTGTGGCTATGGCCAACTTTAGTTTTTCTTTTGAGCTAGCAAGCGATACCTGATAGATTTTAGCAGTCCTTTATTTTTTTTCCCATGGGATTGGCACACCCAAGTTCGGAAAGAGGGCTCCATGAGACCCACTTATTAGGCATCTGCTTTCTTGTGCCAATGCACTTGGCAGAAGGCCCAAGATTGAATGTGACATAAGCATTAATACTTGTCAGTAAAGGGTGTCTCTTTCCAGTAGTGGCATTTAACTTACTTGAGTGAGAATGGCTATTTTTCCTGACGCTAGGCCATATGCATGTAGAGAGCTAGAGATTGTAGACAATACTGTGCATAATAGATTTCTCACATACCCTCAGGTTGCCCCTTCACAGCAAGGTGTTGGGATTTCTGTTCTATATTTCCTGCTAGTTTGGGTGTATTTTGGTTCCCCAGTTGGGTGTATTATGGTTCCCCAGTTTCATATCCAACAATAGGTTATAATGTATCATTTTCCTGTTAAGTGTTCATATAGTGTCTATGGAACTAGCTAGGGTTTAGTGGCCCCTCTTTGCTTTTTTGGCTTTGTGCATGATACTTGGGTGTTCTTCATCTCCCCTATTTCATTATGCTATAGATGGGAGACCATATATGATGTATATGCCAGACCATTATTGCGAAGTAGGGTGACTGCACACATTTGTACCTTCTACACTTTGTTCTGTGTGATCCTAAGGCTGTTCATTCTTCTAATGCAATTGCAGTCATAGTTTCATCTCACAACTATGGTTTACTTTTTGTCAACCTAAATTTGCATTTACTTGTTTAACTTTTTGTGTTAGAATTTTATTTTGTACATTGTTTTTATAGTACTATGTTTTTGCATTCTTTTAGCACCTCTATTAACATGTTTTCTGTGTTCTCAACAGGTACAATGTTGCCGTCAAGTGTGCTACAATTACTCCTGGTAGAGTCCTAATTTTGATGTCACATATTTGATCCTTGTCTTTTGGTGATTGCATGCATTTCATGACTCAGTTTTACATTATCTTTATTCTTTTTAAATTAATTGGATCTGCACATCTGCTGCACGTGCATATCCATACGGGCCTGTATTTTCCTTTCTAATCAGCTTGCTTAGATGAGCATCAGCTTAGAAGATCTATAAAAATGTTGCGAACATAATCTGCACACTGTTTTCATGGTTCAGTACTACCTGAGTACTGACATAAATATGCTCCAGCTTTTAAATACTTATTTGGATCATCTCAGCTGGCTATTGTGCCTTTTGTTTCACATTTCTTCGCCAGTTGCTTCTATGTCACTACACTGCATCTGTTAGATGTACAGTTGTTTGATGTTATTTAACTTTCTTTATGGGCTCAAGAGCATAATCTGATGTAGTTTAATATGTTCTGCCAATATTGTAATCAAGTGCATTTGAGTATTTGACAAGAATTTGAACAAGTTTATTTTTGTTGGATTCATGCGTTGTATGCAGATGAAACAAGAGTTAAAGAGTTCAAGCTCAAGTCAATGTGGAGGAGCCCAAATGGCACCATCAGGAATATTCTAAATGGTTGGTTGTTCAGCTCTTTAGGATGCCCTTGGTCTTCTAGTTACTAGTTATGGGATAAAATAACCTGGCACTAATTTTGTACGGAATCTACGGATATAACCTGGACCATGACCACTAAATCTGTCTTTTCACATTTTCGCTATGACACACAGGAACTGTTTTCCGGGAGCCCATCTTGTGTAAAAATATTCCACGGATACTTTCTGGTAAGGTTGGTTTAAAAAAATTATACTTATGAGAGCAAGGAACAAATTACCACATTAAAGGCAGGAATCTTGTTTTGAAGGTTGGAAGAAACCCATCTGCATAGGAAGGCATGCATTTGGAGACCAGTATCGAGCTACTGATACAATTATTAATGGTCCAGGAAAGCTTAAGATGGTTTTTGGTGAGCTACGTCTGACCGTTATTTATTTATTTAAATTTTCTATTAAATCCAAACCTTCTATTGTACCTTTGCTCATCTATTCCTTTCTTTTGTACTGAAAATCAGTCCCTGATGGGGGTGAGCCGGTGGAACTAAATGTTCATGATTTTAAAGGGCCTGGAGTTGCGTTGGCAATGTATAATGTTGACGAGGTATGCTACCAAACTAATATAATCTAATGCCTCTTCTTCTGTTGAGTGCTATGCTAATTTCTGCTCTTTCTTTTTAGTCTATTAGGGCATTTGCTGAGTCATCAATGGCAATGGCTCTTTCAAAGAAATGGCCCCTTTATCTGAGCACCAAGAATACTATACTAAAAAAATATGATGGCAGGTATCTGGAGTGTCTGTTCTATTATATATTTTGATTGTGCCTCAGTCATTAAGAACTGTTTCGATGCAAGAATGACCAACCGTTTTGTTTTCTATGATGCTTTTGTTAATGTATACATAGTTTCATGCTACACTATGAACTGTGAATGAACCAACATGTTCTCTGGCATTAGTTGTTGAACCAACATGTTCTCTGGCATTAGTTGTCCAGTAGCCATGTTACTTCATTGTTGTGCTCTGATGAGGTCTTATTTGTAGCCAAAATGACTATTCTAATAAAGATGAAAGTCTGCTATCGCTTAACCTCTATTTTTACCGTATACTTGGGTTATTAACACTGAAGTCGTTTCACAATTTAGAAACTTAGGCTTAGAAGTGGGTGAGTGGGGCTGGATGTGGACTCTTGTTTACATTTTTTTTTTGCTGTGATGACCTTTTGAAAGTATAATTTTGCAGTTAATCATATTGTCATAGACCAGTCCCAACTTGACATGTGCAAATTTGAAATGCCCATAGATTCAAGGACATCTTTCAAGAGGTATATGAAGAGAATTGGAAGGAGAAGTTTGAGGAGAACTCAATATGGTATGAGCTAATATATACCAGATTTTGGTAACAAGATTCTGCTTAAAACAAAAAGTGATCTTTACATGATACATGCAGGTATGAGCACCGGTTGATTGATGACATGGTGGCATATGCTGTGAAAAGTGAAGGTGGGTATGTCTGGGCGTGCAAAAACTATGATGGAGATGTTCAGAGTGACTTCCTTGCCCAAGGTTTGCATATGTTTTCTTCCTTATGTTGCAATGTTGCAACTAAGTTATACTCTCTGTGAAACTGCATATTGATGTTAGCTAGTATACTTGCTTAATACTAATAATATGTTCTTCTATTCATTATATTCAATATGTTTTCTTGGTGATGTCTTTTTTCAGGTTTTGGTTCCTTGGGTTTGATGTCATCTGTTCTGGTAACTCATTTTAGTACTTTTGCTTCTCTGAAGAATTTTATTTTATTTGATCACTAATCAAACAGGTTCTCTTCTTCAGTTATCTTCTGATGGGAAGACATTAGAGGCAGAAGCTGCTCATGGGACTGTCACTAGACATTTCAGGCTACATCAGAAGGGACAGGAGACGAGTACCAATAGCATAGCTTCTATATTTGCTTGGACTCGTGGATTAGAACATAGGTAATCGCAATGGTGTAGCTGTTGAACTTTTTACATGAAGTTAGAAGACCTAGCAGAATCTTCTTATTTTTACATTTTTCATAATCAATTCAAGTGTAGTAACTAACTACACTGATGATGTAGTAGTGACTAACTACCTCTTTATTTGTCAGAGCAAAGCTGGATAAAAATGATAGGTTGCTGGATTTCACTCAGAAGCTTGAATCTGCATGTGTTGAAACAGTTGAATCTGGAAAAATGACGAAGGATCTCGCGCTTCTTAGCCATGGCCCCAAGTAAGCTGATTTATGTATATGTTTCAGTTCTTAAGTGATAGTTCAAAAACTTTGGCTGATATCCTTTCTTGTCTGAACTCATTAATCTGGAGGCACTGTGATAGTACCATTGTAAGCAATATATATTATCCCAGAATGATTGTAATAAAGTACTCCCTCCGATCCAAAATAAGTGTCTCAGGTTTGAACTAAGCTTCTAGTTCAAGCCTAGTTCAAAACTGAGACACTTATTTTGGATCAGAGGTAGTAATAAATAGTGACGCTAAGAAGATTGTATCTTTTATATCTACGGTAATTAGAGACTATGGACTATGGTAAGCATCAAATTGCTGTTGCACTGGACTAAATATTTTTCTATTGTAATACCGGAATTTCAAGTGCTTGTTCTTCTACATGATTTTTAGACCAAAATCTTCTGCATAAAAGTGGTTTCACTAGCGAGAGTTCTTTCTTATCTGAACTCATTGATCCGGAGACTATATATATATATTATCTCAGAGTGATTGTAATAAAGTAATAAACAATGAAGCTGCTAAAAAGATTGTAGCTTCCATATCTACGATAATTAGAGACTATGCTAAGCATCAAACTGCTGTTGCACTGGACTAAATATTTGTATTTTCTAATACCAGAATTTCAACTGCTTGTTCTTCTGCATGATTTTTAGACCAAAATCTTCTGCATAAAAGCAGTTTAACTAGCTCTCTTACATTTAACTTCTGAGGGAGGGAGGGTAAATTTGCAAGTAAAGACAGTTCATCAAAAAATAGTATTGCTCCCCTCTTACATTTAACTTCTGATTATCCCTGTAAATACACTTGAAGCCTGTAACCCTTTGTTTTACACTCAACCCGTTTGTTTCGCAGTCCTGTTCAAAATTAAAGGTGTTCATGCATTAGTAATGCTATTTTCTGTCTTTTGCCCTTACTTATTTTATTCCTTTTCTCCAGTATTAATGCATAGTTAACCACACATACTGGTCTCTCATTCTTTCCAAAGCACTTTGTTCCATGATAATTTAGTCTCATTACCCTTTTATGAATACTTAACTGACTAAATTGCTCTTTTTTGTTGAGTGCTGTGGAAAGATGAGATATGGTTAATTGGTTAGTCATGCATAAATGCTTAAGAAAGATAAGGAAATAAATGAAGGCTAGAAGAGAGAAAATAACATTAATTTTGGATACATGCCTTCAAAATGAAAATTCTTAAAACTGCACTTCTCGAGAAACTATCAAAGTACTGTAATTGTAAGGAAAAATTTCCTAAAATGCTAAAACCAACTTGTGGCATTACTATTTCAGGAAACCACACCATTTATTATGTAACAGAACTGATAGGAAGGCCCACTTGTAAGGCGCACAACCATTCATGGGTTGATGATTGATGGGTGGACCACTCCTGTCGATTCCGTGAATATCCTAAAATGCGGTTCTCTGAAACCATGATAACAAGTGTAGTTTTATGAAAATGCTTAAACTGTTGGTCTTTGATCGTTATACAAATGGAGTTTTAAGAAATTTACTCATGAAAGCAATGATGAAAGAATGTATTGCTTCCTTCTTCCATAGGTGTGTGGTGGGGCAATCTGTTTAACACTAACATGTGTTTTCCCTGGCTTCAAATTCAACAATCACATTTGTTTGCGGCAGTGTGTCAGATGTCTTCATGCCATTGTTTGTTGCGTCAGCTTCTGTTCTGTTTCCTGCTTGGTGATTACATTAACACATGCCATTCTGTTTTCTTAATTGTTGTTGCTAGGGTAACAAGGGAGTTTTACCTGAGCACGGAGGAATTCATTGATGCTGTCGCTCAGCAGCTTCAAGAAAAGATTAAGTTACCGGCTGCGTTATAATTACTCTGTGAAGATGCTATTTCTAGCCAGTAGCCTTGAGTTGGGTGTACCAGGTTCAAACTTGCTGCGCGTATTCGGCACATTTTGATTGACATGATGAATTGGAAGGTCCCATCCTGTTGCTTTTGTCTCTGGAGCAATTTTTTGTTCAGGCTACTATTTCATGGTGTTCATAATCTGCCATTTATGATTTTCCCTTCAGAGTCTGTTGGGTAAATAATGGTACATCGACCAGTGAACTTACACTTGACTTTACATAAACTGTCTCCGTCCTGAAATAAGTGACGGGTATTTGTATAAGAATAACTCCCTCCGTCCTGATTTCAGGATGGAGTACATTAGATTAGCTTTATCCATTTTGCTCAATTTTATTTGCTTCTCCGCCTTGTGGTTCTGATTGAAATGATAGAGAGCTACTCACAATGTTTTATGAAATGCATTCTGTGCCCATTTGAGACCACAAACAATTTATGCTTTCATTGGTGTTCTTAGTAAAAGATAACAGTTGCTATGCTCCTGGACCACTTCCTTTCAGATGTTTGATAAGAGCGTTTTTTGTGTTTCCAAAGAAGGTGAAAAACTTTCTTAGGTGTATTCTGGAAGGAAAAAACATTCTTAGCTGTAGACTGGTTGATCAAAACATGCGACTAGAAATATTGTGGTCCATGGTAAGGAAAATCATTATGCGTCGGTCGGACGTCAGGAGAGGAGAGTCGCAGTTGCCGTCAACGCGTCTATGCAGAGGTTGGCGTCACAATTTTCACCTTTTATCTCTTCTCTTCTATTTGTATCTTCTTTCTTTGAAATGGGCAAGCTTTTGCTTGATTTTCTGATTTTTGACCAGCAGTGTGTGGCGAGAACAAAATTTCTGCCCCCGGGAATACGTGGAGAGAACAAAATTTCCGTCCAGTCTGGCCAACGCTAATTAGCAACATCTTCAGCCAGGTCCTGATGAGTCCCAGACTGCGTATTTAGCAGCCTCGCCGAGTCCTCACCGAGAGACCCTGACGTGTGAGTCGTCACTCGTGACTCGTGATCGTGAGGAAGTTGGGGGGCGTTCGTGCCACGCGGTCGTCGGATTAGACACGCAGCCCTTGCGTCGTCGCTTCCGCCCACCGACCCCGCCGCTCGTCTTTCCTTCCCCTCCGGCTGTATAAATACAAGGCGCCCGTGGCGGAGATGGGCATCGCTTCCTCCTCGTCTTCCACCCCGGAATCCAGAACCATGGCGCTCGCCAAGGCCAAGGAGATCGTCGCGTCCGCTCCCGTCGTCGTCTTCAGGTCTTTCCCTCTCTCTCTCTCGCATCGAGAACAAGTACACTAATTCCGAGGACTAGGAACTTGGTTCGAAACTGAAGAGGGGAAGGGGATGATCTCCATCTCTTACCCTTAGTCTTCCTTTCTCCCCTTCTACGAGTTCAGCATATTCTTTATTTTTTATTCCCTGTTCTTTCCGATAATATTCCTTCTCGGTGGAGACGGAAGCTGTTAGGAATATTTAATTTATATATACGTTTTGAATCTATGTTCATCCTATTGGTTTTGGGTTGGGTGATTTAAGGGTGAAATCATTAGAACTTCGGCAAGGAATTTTGTTCTCTCCGCGTATGGGATTTTTGGGGATATTTTCCCTGGATCTGCTAGGTTTCGTGGCGTCCTGAATATTTCGTTGCGCTGCTGTTACCTGTTGGTAGCTACTACGGAGTACCATCTGTTTTTATGTTGAACTTAAAACGACTTGTTGCAGTGAAAGAGTTGTTTCTGTTCACGCTTCTCCATGTTGAAGTAATATGCTACTGTTTCCTGTACATGTTTGATTCCCAAATTCCCCTGTGCCTTGTTCATGCTAACTCTGATTCTGTGGGCTATCTGCAGCAAGTCTTACTGCCCTTTCTGCGTAAAGGTGAAGCAGTTATTCACGCAGCTTGGAGCAAGCTTCAAGGCTATTGAGCTGGACAAGGAAAGTGAGTGAGACTCAAAACTTATCTTCGGTTTTCCATGTGTCACACAATTCACAGATACCACGAGCTGGCACCCAACAATCCAAATCCAACATTTTCGGCGATATTAAAAACCTTAGTATCCCTGTCTTGGGTTGTTCCTGTTGTACTATTTCATTGAAACGGAATACAAATTGAGTTTAAGGGTTTAATACAGCATCACTGGCTACATTCCCAAGTATGTGACAGGATCTTAAAACCTCTTAGGAGGTGTAGTTGCCTTGTAATACTTAAGCAAGCAATTGGGGTAGTAAGCAACAATTAGAAATCATTATGCAATCTAGTGCTGCCATGACAACCTCAGATTTTTTAGAATCCTTGCGTAGTGTTTATATGCTGTGAGCAAAACATGTTCTTCGATGTTGATACACCAAATTGTGCAATATACTCATCTGCAACTAAGTTACAGTTGGATTCATGATAAACATCTAGCATGTTCCAAGTACTTGGCTGTTCATAGTCTTGATCATTACAGAATTTGAGAGAGACTTGCTAAACTAACCCATACAACTTTGTATGAAGGCGATGGAGCTGAGATGCAGTCAGCTCTTGCTGAATGGACTGGACAAAGGACTGTCCCAAATGTTTTCATCAATGGGAAGCACATCGGTGGCTGTGACGGTGAGCCATTTTGTTTTACTTGGTGGCAATGACATCATTATGCTTCTACGAGCTTCAATACTGAATAATTGACCAGCCAGTCCTTTTATGTGCCAAAATCTGTTATACAAGCGCTTGCTTCCTCGCAACTGGATTGCTTCCTGAAGTTACCTGACGTGGTTAATGTATTTTGGTTTTGGGGACAGATACTGTTGCTCTGAACAATGGAGGGAAGCTGGTGGCTCTGCTGACGGAGGCTGGAGCAATCGCCGGTTCTGCTTCAAAGGCAACCATGACTGCTTAGTTCGATCTGCGAGTCGTCTTCGTCGACGTGTTAGTATGTTACCACAGGGTTCCCGTGTAATGAAATAATGGTGGATGATTCCCAAGTTCTGGACTTGTTGCTGTCGAGTATGTCCGCTGTAACTGTTAAATCGACGTGTTAAAACTCCTTTATGCATAAATCAGATTACCTTCGTGATATCAACCCCAAATGATTGTCTTTCTTTTGGTATACTTATGCCATATGTCTGAACTATTACTCTCTTGGAACATCGGAAGGGAGCCATCAACGCTGAGACTGGATTCATATTCAGTTTCATGCGTCAAGTCGTGCACAAGCCAAAAGTTTGATACGCGAAATTGCATTAAATCTAGTTTCAGATTCTGCAGAACAATTTTACTCCAGTCTGGTAACCCAAGCGTACGTTCTACGCCCGGTCTCCAGCCATCTTCATGTACAGCTTGTACACCACCAGCTCTTCTTCTTCTTCGTCCCCAACCCCGGGCAGGTCGCCGTACGGGAAGTCCTTCCCGAACCCGTACTCCTCCATCCACCACTCCGTCCGCGACACCCGCCTCAGCGTCGAGTCGTCGTCCCGGTACCGGAAAACCCGACGATAACCAACGTCCCCGTCCTCGCCGCTCTTGGCGACCCGGAACTCGCGCACAGGCACGTACGCCCCAGGCCCGGCCCTCCTCGGCCGCTCCTCCTCATCTCCGTTAGCGGCGCGCTTCCGACGTGGCGCGGCGAAGAACCACTCGCACCTGTCGTTGGCCACCGGGAATGCCGCCGTGAGCACCGCCGGGTGCGCGCCGCAGACAAAGACATCGTCCATGGCGTGCATCCGGCACCGGCGCGGGTCGCCCAGCTTCAGACTGTCCAGGTAGAGCTGGACGAGCACCTGCGGCTTATTGTTATTAGCGTCACGGCGCGAGTGCGAGTGCGAGGCGAGCTGCAGCCTCCGGTGCACGGCCCCGCCGCGCGCCGTGTAGACCTTGCAGACCACCATGTCGAACGCGGCCCCTGAAGCAGAGCCGCGGTGGTCATCACAGAACTCGTCCATGCGCCACTCCGTCTCCTTCGCCGTCTCGGAGCCCGACGACCCGGCGGCGTCCTCGTAATACCGGAACGCGTGGCAGTACGCGCTGCCGCCGAGGCCAGGCAGCTTGGTCTCGCTTGCGAGGCGGTACGCGCCGGGCCCGGCCCTGCGCTGCCGTCCGCCCGCGTGTTCTCGCCCGCGGCACGCGAAGAAGAGCCGCTCGAACCGGTCGTTGGCGGGCGGGTACACGGCGGCGAGGAAAGCCGGGTGGTGCGCGCCGTAGACGTCGGCGTCGTGGATCTGCCGCGGCAGGCCGTCGCACCGCAGCGCCCTGCGCAGCGGCAGGTACCGGCCCACGATGTCGTCCGGGGCCGGGTCGAACGCTGATTCGTAACCAGAGGCTGTCGACGTGGACGGGCTAGGCGTCGTGGTATGCGGCCGTGGCGGCGGGGTCCTGGGTGGCTTGTCCCTCGTCCTCGGTTTGTTGGCGGCGACCGGGGGCAGGAGGACCCAGCCGTCGTCTGTCTCCTCTAGCCCGCGGACGTTGGAGGAGGAGGAGGAGGCGGCCATTGTGGCTTCCGGACGATGCTTGCTTCTTGATCGGCGCCGTAGGGTTTAAGGGCGGTCCAGTTCGATCAGTACTCGGTAGGTAACGTGTTCGTGTGCACGCCGTGTTCGCGAGCGTTTATATGGATGGACACGATGCGCGGTTCGAGTTCCCGAGGCAGGCACTGCAACGGTTCAACCTCAACGGCCAGTCCAATCACGGAGCGCGGCGGATTCCGAAGTAAAACGGTCGCACGCCCGCCGCATCCACACACGGACGCTAAAGTGAAAGCAGTTCGTCCCTTCTTTCTTTGACAGCAAGTAATTCGTCCCTTCTTTGACAGCAAGTAATTCGTCCCTTGTAGTGGGCCGATTACTGTTACTTTATCGGTGTTTTGAGACTGGCCCAGTTCGTATCACTCGTGTATTGGACGGCCTGCAGCCGCCTTCGGTGGCTTGGTGCGACGTGACGACAGCGGGACGACGGCGGGGGCACGAAAAATTGATTCGGGGCTGCGACGAGGCGAGACGAGAGAATCGTCACGAGATGCACCTTCACCTTTCGGGCGGGCCAGCGGTACATTGCTGATCGATTGGGCAGTGGGGAGAGTATTGGATAGCCGGATACCATATCTACGAAAGGAGGGGCGCCAAATCGATGGATGATCGATCGGCCAGCAAAGTTTAAGGTGTGCTGTCTTCGATCTATTGCTGTTTCATCGATCCTTTACCGTTACCGTATTCTTCATCCTTCTATACATAGGCAATTTTTTTTTTATAAGAAGGTAGACAATTGTCCACCTTATATATTCCGAATGAACCAAAAGGTCCGAGAGTACAACAACGTACAAGAAAAAGAAGAGAAAATTACAATTAGGACGATATCTCAGGAAAGGGCAGACGCCCAATGCGATAAATGGAGCTTAATCTGTTCTTTTGTAGTTTTACAGCTCCACAAAACCAGCGAAATCCGCCATTCTTTTCCTGATAACAGTATCGGGCAGCCTAATCGCATCAAAGGTGCGAGCATTATAGGTTTGCCATAAATGAGTAGCACATGCTGCAAAAAAGATGGGCCAGTACTGCTGCTGTTTATGCATTTCAGAGACAAAGCTTACTGAGGATGTAGCTGAAGAGGCTTTGTCAATCAGACCAAGGTGAGTCCAAAGTTGATGCGCCGGCTGACATCTCAAGAAGATGTGGTCAGTAGTTTCCATTGCCGGGCAAGTATCACAGTCCGCATGGTCGATATTCTTCCAACATTTGCGAAATATATTGTTATGCGTGTTAAGGTGACCTTGAAAGGTAAGCCAAAGGAAAATTTGATGCTTCAAAGGTATCACCTTTTGCCAGATAAAATTGCAAGGCTCCCAGAGCACTCCATGGAAGGTGAGAAGCTGATAGAAATAGGAGGTAGTTAAAGCCTTGTGAGTATGAAGGGATACCCTGATGTCTTGTTCTGTTAGTGAGGGCTGCAGTCCTTCGAGTACAGCTAGGAGGTTCTGGAACTCTTGGAAGGTTAAAGCCGAGAGGTTTGGATGTAATTTTAAAGTCCAACCACCCTGGAATTGAGAGGCCACCGAACAGAAACAATCTGTTACAAAAGAAAAAATCGTTGGATAGACTTCGCAGAGCCTGCCTTCACATGTCCAAGAATCCATCCAGAACGAAACATGATTTCCATTACCCAGGTGGCAGATGGTTGAGTCTTGAACAATTTTGATCATAGGAGCGATAGCTTTCCAGGTGGATGTATCCTTAGCCCGAATAGAATGAGAGATATTTCTTTTAAGGTACTGATTTGCTAGCCATTTATAGCATGGTACCTAACAGTGCTGCAGAACTTTGGTGAGGAACTTACATAGCAAAGCATCATTGTGGGCCGTAAGATCTCGAACGCCAAGTGCTCCATTTTGTCTCGGTAGGATAACTTTGTCCCAGACAACTAAACAATCGATACGAGTGAAGTTTTGAGAGCGTTTTGCAGAGAAAGGCCCGCCTTAATTTGTCAATTTTTTCGATGCTTTCACGGGACCATTTTAGGCAGGCCATGTAGTAGCTCGGGATGGAGGAGAGCACATCATTAACCATTGTTAATCGTCCGCCCCAAGATAGTAGCGTGGACATCCAGCCAGCGAGTCTGCGATCAACCTTCTGAATGACTGGCATTAACAAGACCGCTGTAAGTTTCTTCATGGATAAAGGAAACCCTAGGTATGTGCAAGGCAGGCTGCTGATAGTGCAGCCAAAAATTGCAGCAGCTTGAGAAGCTAGTTCATCTGGCATATTGACAGGAACAAAGGTACTTTTGTGGTAGTTTATCTGAAGCCCCAAAAAATCTGAGAAAGCTTTTAAGATATTCTTAATTGCGAGGGCTTGAGATAACTCACCTTTTAGCAAGATCAAAGTGTCGTCTGCATATTGCAAGACCGGGAAAAAATCTGTTGCATTAAGTGGGTGAGAAAGGATGCCCTGGGCGAAAGCAAGACAACACATACGCTGAAGAATATCCGCAAGTAGGATGAACAGATAGGGAGATAGTGGGTCTCCCTGTCTTACTCCTCGCTTAAAATTTTTTTCCTCTCCTAGCTGACATTCATCGAGACTTTAGCCTTACCGGAGTTAAGGATGGTTTTTATCCAGGTTATCCATCTATCATCAAAGCCTCTACTGGCCAGCACAACGAAAAGACTGCTCCAACTTGAAAGATCGGTATGGTCGACTAGAGGAGGGGGGGGGGGATGAATAGGAGACTAACAAATTTTAACTTTTCTTCTTCTTGAAAGATACAAACACTTAATCCTAAGCTTTCTAGATTCTCTAAAGTGAATGCAACCCTAGTATGAAGTGCATTAGCCGAAGCAAAGTATAGACAATGAAGTAAAACAAGTAAGTAAAGGGGCAAGTATGATACCACATGGGAAGACTAAGATTTCACTGGAGTTCCACCTATTGAGATCGGTGTACGTCTCCGTTTGGAGGAGTGCTCTACCACAAAGGGAGAGACGCCACGAAGGCTCACTCTATTTTCCAACTCACCATAGCACAAAGGTGGGACGAGCTCTCACAATACCACAAAGGCGGTGTGAGTTCCACTAATGGCTTCCTTGAAGGCGAACGCCGAACCTTTACAAACAAGGAGAAGGGCACGAATCCACAACTAAATTGGAGGATCTTTCCCAAATCCTCAAACACCTCCTCACATGATTGGAGTGCTTGAAGAGACACCTTCCGGCTAGGGATCTCAAAATCCCAAGAGTAACAAAATCCACCAAGAAAAATGAGGGGAATCAACTTTTGATTTGGTGAAACCCTAGATCGAGCTCCTCTCAACCCTTCCTCGAAGTATTGGCTTGGAGGATGCACTAGGGAGAGAGATCTCGAGATTTGAAACTCTTGGTGTTCTTGAGTGAGAGAATGGGGATGAACTGGGTGAACTCGGGCAAAGAAACCCGTTGGGGACGAAGCACCTTTTATACCCCATCGAAATCCAGCCGTTAGGACACATTTCAGTAACCCCGGTACCAGGACGGTAGTGGACCGGAAGTTCTAGGGGGTAGAACTTCCGCCCTGCTACCGGCCTCCTACCGCTTTACGCAGTAGGATTCCAATAGCGTTTCAGCACCAGACCGGCACCAGGGCGGAACTTCCGCCCACCGGAACCTCTGGCGGATTAGGCGGTAGTACCGGCTATCACTGAAAAAGTCTGACAGCCAAAGCAGGATAACGACAACTCTCAACTCAAAACTGGGTTTAGGCTTTATGTGAGTGCAATCTAGTAGATTTGTGTACGTGAAGTTGATTCACCCAAAGCTTTCCCAAATGGACTCCCTCTTTATAGTACGGATTTTCCTACGACTCAATAAAATAAAACGTCGTAAATCCTTATACGCTTCTTTCCTTTTTGAGGACGATGAATCGTGTCACAACACTAGTTATCAAATCTGAAAACACTTGGCGCACGATTAGTCCACAAGTTATGTTGTCATTAACATCAGAACTCATTAGGGATCGAAATGCCCTTTCACAACTCACACTGTCAAAGGCTTTTTGAAAGTCTAGCTTCCGAATCATCATGGGTAATTGTGTTTTTTGAGCACATTGCACCAACTCAGAAGCTAGAGAGAAGTTAACAATAGCTCTACCTTTTATGAAGCCAGATTGCATAGTATGTACCAAATCTGGAATGACTGATTGTAAACAATTCGCCAGGACTTTGGTAATAAGCTTGAGCAAGCTATGAACCAGCGAGATTGGCCGGTAGTGCTTGATTTCCAGTGGCAGCTCTATGCCTTCGGAATTAGAGTAATATAAGCCTGACTGATCCTTGAAATATCCATGCTATGTAAAAAGAAACCACTGAAGACCGCAAGCAAATCTTCCTTTAGGACAACAGAGAAAGTCAGTTTTGCTGAATTTAAAACTAAGGATATTGCCTTTTTTGTGGGAAATCTGGTGGGAAAGACCAAAGGTGTTGATAGAAGCAGCCTGTCTAATGAAGCTTTTGTTAGAATTCAGATTGCTTGTAAGGATGCTTCTCTGATACCTGCAACCAGAGAGGGGGGGATTGAAGATGGTATGTATGAGTTTACATATACCAGAGAGTTGCCTGGGGAACCACTCAGAAATGCTAGTGACATACTGGTGTCAGTGGGAGGTGGAACTGGATCTAATACTACTCAGACTCCAAAGAGACAAAGGATAGGTGATAATATACAGACTTCTCCTTCTAATACCAGAACTAACATAGCTCCAAGATCATTAGATGGTTTCCAATCACATAATCTGTGCATGTCCATGATCCCTTATGATTTTAAGAGGAAAGATAAAGAACATGCTGATCCACAACCACAGTCCTTAGCTACTGTTGTTGAAAAGTGAAGAAGATGATGATGAGGAGGAGGACATTTCACTAGCTGAAAAGGTGAGACTATTGGGATATGGTGATTTTGGTCAATCTTCTGGTTGTTATGGAGATGCTGGTCAGTCTTCTTCTGGGGGGAACAGGCACATTCTACCTGTGGTGATAAGAAACAATGCTCCTGATCTTGAGGAAATACATAGGAAAGTTGTGCAGTCCTTTGCTCTAGAACACCCTGCAATGGCCACTATTATGGGGTCTATCTGTAATCCTGAAGAATCCTTGTTTGACCTGTCCTTTCAGGAGTTTATGGAGCAACTGTTGAAATCTAGCAGTGACAAAAGGTACATGTGGGCTGAACAGTATAAGACAGTCTTGCTTCAACAGCTAGTGGTTGAGCTCCACACAGATAGTGATAGTTCTGGACCAACCAACTCTGATATTTCTGAGATACATAGTGACATGTCAGCTGAAGTGGATAGGGATGTAACATGTGATCAACAAGAGGTCCAGATTGCAGAGATTCAAAGTGAGGGCTATCAGGAGATGCATTCTCAGCAAGAGCTGCCTATCTCTCAAGAAGTTCCAGAAGATGCTTTTGTGGAGGGCACTCATGGGGGGGGGGGGGGGGGCATTCATCAGCCTCCTGTAAGAGCAAGTCAGAGACTCAGGGATGTTGCCAATATAAGGATGGACATACCAGCCACTACTTCTCAGGCTGCCAGAGTTTTGTAAGGTACCAATCTTAACTCTGTTAATTCTTTTGCTGTTCTAGATGATGATGATATTACTTCTAGGGATTTAGAACTTGGTATACATGTTGATAGTCTATCTTTAGATTCTATACATATTTTGGAAGATTTAGAAGTGGCCAGACATAATCTAGAACTAAAGTAGCAATTAAAACCTGTGGAAGGAAGTGCCATAGCTGATGGTCAGGTAATCATACTAGATTGGGAAAAAGATCATGTGGATGAGGAAGGATTTACTCCAGTAGTGTCTAAGAGAAACAAGAAGAAATGCAAATCTTTGGGTAAGATCAAACAGACTGGCACCAGGCGAAGACCAGCTTCCTCCTCAGCAGGAGTTGGGGCTTCAACTCACCCTTTGTGTGAGGGATTGCCTGCTGCCAGGATCAGGAAACCAAATCCCAAATATTTATGATAGGTCTCATGATTGGGAGACCTTGTTCCCTTTAATGACCGTGAGGAAATTAGTTAGAGAATTCTCTGACCATAACCCACTAATAATTGATACATTAGAAACAGCAAAGCAGAAGAAGAACAAATACTTTAGATTTGATGTCAGTTGGTGCAAACACCCTGATTTTTTGGATAGAGTTAGGAAAGTTTGGGAGGAACCTTATCAGGCAGGGGACAGTTTGGGAGTCATACAAGGGAAACTGAATTTTGTTTAAAAAATCCATGAAAGGATGGGGATATAATCTGAGAGGGCAGGCTATTAAAAGGAAAAAAGAATTATCTGAGGAATTACAAGATCTGGAAGGGCTCGAGGAGATACAGCCTCTTTCTGCTGACCAACTAGCTAGAAGGGGAGCTATTAATGCTGCTATTTTTGAGATATATGATGAGGAGGAGGAATATTGGCAGAGAAAAGCTGGGGAGAATTGGATCCATAAAAGAGATAATAATACAACATACTTCCATAGAATTGCTAATGGTAGAAAGAGGAAAAATGTCATATATTCTTTACAAAAAGGGAATGATATATTACAGGGCACCCTTGAACTTTTGTAACGTGCTACAGAGTTTTATAAATCCTTATTTGGACCTGCTGATGGTTTCCAATGTCAACTTAGAGATGATATGTGGGAGGAACATGAAAGATTGACAGTGGAGGAAAGGGATTCCCTGGACATGCCTTTTGATGAAATGGAGGTTAAAAACATAATTGATTCCATGGAAAAAAACAAAGCAGCTGGACTTGATGGAATTACTATTGAGTTCTACCAAACGTGGTGGGAAATAATTAAAAAGGATATGATGCAACTCTTTGCTGACTTTTATTCTGGTAAGGTGGACATGAGCAGAATCAATTATGGCATCATCACACTCGTCCCAAAAGGTACTGATGCTGATACCATACAGAAGTACAGACCAATCTGCTTGTTACAAGTACTTTTCAAAATATTCTCCAAAGGAATGACACTTAGGCTGGGCCCTCTGATGCCCAAGTTGATTGAACCATGTCAAAATGCTTTCATTAAGGGGAGGAACATAATGAATGGGGTCCTATCTTTGAATGAAATACTGAGAGAAGCTAGGTGTTGCAAGCAACCGGGTGTTGTTCTGAAAATTGACTTTGAAAAGGCATATGACAAAGTTAATTGGGAATTCTTATTCCACTGTGCTCAGATGAAAGGATTCAGTGACAGGTGGATTGGATGGATAAGATCTATTGTGACTGAGGGGACCTTGAGTGTGAAAGTCAATGATACTCTGGGGCCATACTTTGGGAGTCATAAAGAGGTTAGACAGGGGGATCCACTGTCATCTTTCCTATTTAACCTAGCTGCTGAGTGTCTTGCAAAAATGATACATAAAGCACAATAGTCAGGGAGTGTGACAGGCCTGGTGCCACACCTGGTAGACAAAGGGGTAGCAATACTGCAATATGCTGATGACACCATACTATTTGTCAGAGATAATCTGGAAGATGCCAGAAACCTCAAACTCATTCTATACTTATTTGAGATCATGTCTGTTTAAAGATAAATTTCCTAAAGAGTGAAGTGATGATGATTATACCTGATGCTGCTAAAAGTCAGTGTTATACTGATATGTTTAATTGCCAAGAGGGGAGATGGCCCATTAAATATCTGGGGATGCCTGTCAGCACTGATAAGATTACAGTTGCAGATTGGACTCTGCTAGAAGATAAGATGGAAAAAAAGTTAGCAGGCTGGAAGGGGGGGGGGGCATTATCCATTGGGGGCAGGGTTACACTGCTAAATGCATGCTTAACTGCTTCCCCCATATATCACATGTCCATGAATCTTTTACCCAAAACTACTGTATTCAAACTTGATAAGATCAGGAGGAGATTCCTGTGGCAAGGGGGACAAAAAAAGAGGAACTACCACTTGGTTAAATGGGGGCTCATCTGTAGACCAAAAATAAAAGGAGGCTTGGGGGTGAAAAATCCGGCACTATTCAATATTAGTCTCATGTGCAAATGGTGGTGGAAGCTTGAGGCTGAGCCAGGAATGTGGCAGGATCTTGTGCAGCAAAAATATTTACATGAGAGGGGGATCTATAATATACACAGTAAACCCCATGATTCCTTATATTGGAAAGATCTTTTAAAAGTTAAAGAGTTATACTTGAAGGGGAGAAGCATAATATTGGAGATGGAAAGCTCACTGACTTTTGGGGGGATGCATGGTGTGGCCAGATATCTTTTGCTTTGCAATTTCCCAGGTTATATGACATATCTAATGAGATTGGACTGACTGTCCATGAGATAGCTGAGAGGGGTTGGAGATTGACATTTAGGAGATGGTTACATGAACAGCTCCGGGATGATTACAGGAAATTGAGGGATAAGTTGATGAGGGTGGCCTTAACTGATTAAAGAGATACTCCTGTCTAGAACTGGTCCAAAAATAGGAAATTTTCAGTCAAATCAATGTATGACATGCTAACTTGTGAAGGTCCTAAACGATCCTTTAAGCATCTATGGAAAGCTAAGATACCATTTAAAATTAAAATTTGGCTGTGGCTCATTTGGTACAATGCCATCGCCACCAAAGATAATATGAAAAAACGAAACTGGGAAGGAGACACCACCTGTCGTTTTTGTGCTGAGGAAGAATCGATTCACCATCTTTTTTCCATTGTGCGACTGCTAAATATACTTGGAGTATGTAGGATTGACGCTAGGTTTAAATAATCGACCTACTTCTTTTTCACACTATTTATGTTGGCTGGCAACATATACTAACATCGGACGAAATGCTCAAGTGGTTGGATTAGCTACCATATGCTGCGCAATCTGGAAATTACGAAATAAGGCTTGTTTTGAGAAGAAATTGATTAGATCCCCAGCTAAAATAATCTGTTATGCTTGTGCTTTACTAAAATACTGGGCAGGGCTGCAATCTACAAATGAGGGCGATCAGATTCGAGCTGGCGCTGCGGCTCTCCAACAAGAAGCTCTGCGCCACCACCCGCGACAAGCTGCTGCCGATATTCCCAGAATTCAAGGGGGAGCTGATGCTGCGACTGGTGATGTTTGCTCGCATGAGCCCTGAAGCTAGACGAGGAGCTCTAAAGGTTGTAGGAAGTCAGGCAAGAAGGCTTGGAAAAACAAGACATCGGCGAAGGAGACTGATGTTGGCAAGATTTTGGTTATCACAGGCAATGGCGATCCTTTGTATCGTCTATTCTAGACAATTTGCTTCTTGTTATTTTGTTTCCGTTTGAATCTTGGTGTTCGTTCCAGACTGTTTACAGCTGGGGACTTATCTGTTAAAGCGGCGTTAAAAACCTTGTTCCGTTATGCTTTATAATGGAACCCGATCGGAAGATCGTATGAAAAAAAAAGGACAGCAGAAAAAGCTTTATAGAACTCATTTGTAAAACCATCCGGACCCGGGCTTTTGTTGTTAGGTGAAAGCTTAATTGCTGTCCAGATTTCCTCCCACGTAAAAGGGCCCGATAGGTGACTCAAATCCGGAGTATTATAGATTGTGTTCAACTGCACTGTTGGCAAGGATAGCATGGGACAACCAAAAATGTCTGAAAAGAAAGATGTTGCAATGTTCAGTTTGTCTTGAAAGTCAAACTACCGGATATCATCCTTCTCAAGGACTTTGACAGTGTTTCTCCTGAACTGACAG
Source organism: Brachypodium distachyon (assembly GCF_000005505.3). Classification (NCBI taxonomy): domain Eukaryota; kingdom Viridiplantae; phylum Streptophyta; class Magnoliopsida; order Poales; family Poaceae; genus Brachypodium; species Brachypodium distachyon. Next base: position 18,738,800 of record NC_016135.3, read on the forward strand.
TTGGCTGTGGCGTGAAAGAAACGGGAGTTTTCATCCCCTAGTTTGCACCGGTTTAGTTTTGTCCTTCTTTTCCACATCATAGATTGCCAGGAGATGAGGCAATCTAATTTTTCCTTGCAGTGTTTCCTGAGAACGAATTCAAGATCTAAAAGGAACCTCCTCTCCTCAATCGCTCCAAGGTAATCAATGAGAATTTTATTATTTTCATTAAGCGTATGGATTCTGCCTTTCTTCTTTGCCCATGCACGAAGAGCTGCACGTACTCTTCTGAGCTTGAAGTTGAATTTGGTTGCAGGCGAGCATATAGGGCGTGTACCTTTGTTCCAATGCTCTGTGGTTAACTCCCTGACCTGCGAGATATGTATCCAGTGATTCTCGAACCGGAATATTATTGAGACAGGTGAATGGAAGCTGAAATCCACAAGTATCGGTGCGTGATCCGATGTAGCAGTTGTGGTTGTGATGGCTTTTGTTTGTAAGAAAGCCAGGTTCCAATCAACATTGATGAAGGTTCTGTCAAGTTTAGCTAGAGTAGGGAATCTTCGTTTATTAGACCAGGTAAAAAGCCTGTTTGCAATGTTGATCTCAATAAGATTCTGATCTTGAATCCATTCATTGAAAGCTTCCATGACTGACCAGTTTAGTCTATTGTTGTTTTTTTCATGTTGGAACCGATACATGTTAAAATCCCCCAAAATGATCCAAGGCCCCGTCGTTGTATGTGCTGATAAGTTTAGACTCTGAAAGAAAGCAGGCCTTTGATCTGGCGAGTAAGGGGCATACACCGTTGTCAGCAAATACTGCTTGTTATTTACTGTCGAAGTGCAGGAAACTGACATAGACTATAAGTCCTGTCTGACGAGGGTGCAGGTGATAGCAGAATTGTTCCAAGCCACAAGAATTCCACCCGAGGTGTTAGAAACTGGCTGAAAAAAGAAGGTTCGAAGTCCGGCAGGGAGGAACTGAGCAGCCTTGAAGTAATCAATATTATCCAGTTTAGTTTCCTGTAAGCAAACGATATCTGGGCGTGTAGAGCAGATTGCATTCATAATCAGGAGATTTTTATCCGAGTTGCCAAGTCCTCTAACATTCCAGTTTAAAATTTTCATAGAACCAACCAAGACTCAAGACAAGAAAGGAAAATGCAAGAGACAGTAGACAGAATGCTCATGAACAAAATAAATGCATTGCTGGAACCAAACAAAACACGATTACAAATGCATAGGGGAAGACCAACAGGCCAACGAAGTACTAAGAGGAGTACAACAGGTGAAACAAGAGGTAAACCAAGTGTGAAGCACCCAGGCAAACTACAACACAGAAAACCACATACAATAGAAGTAAAAGACAGGGGAGAACCGGGTGTGAAGCACCCAGATCTGCTACTAAAGAAGATGCAAAAGACACACGACGACGGACACATATAAATGGGCTCCAACTGAACTAGTGAACTGCCATCACACATTGATGTCGAGAGAGCGCTCAGAAGAGGCCGAGGATGCCATGGCCTCCGCCTCGGAGATGATGCTGTCAGCGTCTAGGTCGCAAATCTCTGCCAAGGCCAGAATCTTGCTCTTCTCTGTCGGAGCTGGCATCGACGCAAGCGGGAGGTTGAGGATGGAAGCAATCTCCTTGGAGTTCTTCATTTTCTTGGACTTGGTTGAGCTCTGGGAGGAACGTCCAGAGGAGCGTCGAGAGGTGGACGAAGCCGAGGAGGAGGAACTCTCCAAGGCAATGGCCGTGCGCTTGGAAGCGCGGTCAATGGAGCTGAGCCGAACTCCATCATAGAGGCGTTGAATACGCTTGCTATGCCTTGGTGAAGCTGGGCGTGCTGCAGGAGCGACCGGCAACAGCGGAGTATGGGTGGTGGCGGCGGAGGTGGCGGTTATCGGTGGTGCAGGTGGTGACAGCGGGCGCTAGCGGCGTAGGTGGAGTGGATGCGGTGGCAGCGAGCACCGGTGGCGTAGGCGGAGTGGCGGCGGTGACAGCGAGCGGTGGTGCCGGGGCAGGGGGAGCAGCCAGCGCGACAGGAGGCTGCGAAGCACGGGCAGAAGCAGCAGTCTCCGCAGGTGAGTCATCGGAGTCGTCCAAAACAATGACGAAGGCAGGAGCAACAGGCGAAGTTGGAGGGAAGAGCTGTAGGAGAGGTGGGACGGTGTTGAGCGAGGTGGGATCAGGCTCTTGGTGAATGCTAGTACAGTCGCAAGAGAGCTTGGCAATGGCAGGCGGCAGCGAGTAGCAAGGAGCGTGGAGCAGCGAATTGCAGATCACAGGTGACACCCAACTGGGCTGAAAGCGGAAGGTGTTGGGAATATGCCCTAGTGGCAATCATGTATGATGTAATTCCCAATGTATTCATAAATATTATTAAGTTGTCCTTGTTTGAATATCTGATATGTATCATTGAATATGTGATTTGATTGTGGAACTATGTATTCATGTTGTTCATACTAAATTGTCCTTAGTCATTGGGGTTGTGCTGGACACATAACCTAGACTAATGTGAAAGTTGGTTGATGACTCGGTTCCACTTGTCATGGGCATGGTGATGTCATTCCAGCTTACACGGACTCGACTAAAGAGTTTAGCGAGTCGGACTGACCCATATTGAGATGCAACGAGTAGGTCGTCATTTGCATGTCTCAATCAATGTAATTCTAAGACCTGAGGTTATCGCACAATCCGAGTTGTGGATCACCAACTTAGGTTCTGTCAAACGTTGTTCCGTAACAGGGCAGTTATAAAGGCAGAGTTCGGGTTGACTGAGAATCAAGCTGTGTGATGTGGATAACCAAGATGGGATTTTGCCCCTCCGACTGGAGAGATATTCTCTGGGCCCTCTCGAGTGATATGATTCGGGAAGCATGGCCATGCGCGACCTTGTTAACTGTTAACCGGGTCGATCGACTAAGAGTTAGTCGGATGAATCGTATATCACAGATTGAGAAGAGAGTTGAACTATTAAAGGGATGACGATTAATCGCCTATAGTTTGACAAGGTATATCGTGAGGCAAAAGGAACTAAGACGTATGTCACATTGGAAGGTACGTCGTCATGACTCGATGGTACTTGGGAGTCGGCACGTTCTGCTAGGAGCCGCTACCGATTGATCGATTGAGAGTCGGACTCCAATCGTGTCCAAGTCGCCATGAGCCTGCGGGGTCACACACTTAAGAACGGGAGCAAGTATTTGGTCGGGTTGGACCCGAATTGGAATTGGGCTGACAATGCGAGTTGGACTCGCAGAGTGGATGGGCCACAAGTGTTGGAGCCCACTTCCACTCGGTATATAAGCAGGGGCGTGGGATGCCTAAGGGGCACGGTTTTTCCACTCTCATGCGTTGAGAACCCTAGCCCCATTCAGTCCAACCGTCGCACCGGACCTAGCAGTCCGCCGCCGGAGCTCCTCCTCGCACGTGTGGATACCGGCAGAGGTGCTGTACGTTCAGCACTTCGACGATCACGGGATTGGATCGGCTGGATCGGATCGAGGGACTGCACTGCATCAAGGCGCCGCATCGATAATCCGCAACTGCGCGTCTAGTGGTAATCCTCGTGGCCTTCTACCTCGGCTAGATCTTGGAAGTTCGCGTAGGAAACTTTTTTGTTTATCTCTACGCGTCCCTTCAGAAGGTGGATGGGCTGGCCGTAATGGGAGCGGGAACCGGAGGTAGGGTGCAAATGGGAGCGGTGGTGAGGGCTAAGTGTGCCTGGAGCTGGGCAAAAGCTGGGTGAATAGCAGAACTGGCGTCAGAGGTCGGGTCAAGGGATAGAGTGGGGCCAACTCGGCCAAAAAGGCGCAAGGGAACATTTGACTTGGGAGGGTATCTGCAGTCAACGGAGGGGAGCAGGGGCAGTGTACGGCCAACAACCTCATTGTCCTCTGGCCAGAGACTGTAAAGGAGTGAATTGCAGCTGCCTGAGCGAATGCCGGTAGTCAGGTTAAAGCAGGGAAAGTATCGTCATCGAGGCGGGCGGAGCCCACCATGATCTCGCCAACAATGGTTCTGCCAGGGCTGAGCAACACCTCGAAGGAGAATTTGCAAGTGGTGGGGTCAAAGGTGGTGGCAGCATGCGGAGCGGGGCTATCACAGGCAAGAAGTTGTGCCTTGAGGTGCCCATCCGTCTCCGAATTCGGGGTGAACTCGAAAACAGAGAGGAGCGCCGCCTTAGATGGAAGCTTGAACTTGGGCTTGGCTGACATGCGCGGCATGGCCATGAAATCGCTAAAGGAAGTAGCATGCGGGTGTTGATAAGCACGATAGGCTCTACCCAGCAGGGCAGTGCCATTCTGGTTGACCCGCGCAGCACCGCGAGAGCAGGAGTGAGGGCCAGGCCAAGGAGGCGAGTCTCTCCGGGAAAGCGGTGGAGGGGGGATGTCCGGGCGTGGGGGAACCACGGGGTGCCCGAGCATGCGGGCAACATCCCAAACCTCGTTGATGTAGACGTCAGCATAAGCGCCAAGCCCATTAATCTTGTGGAAGGACAGGTGGTGAGGCACATGTCGAAGCGCCTCCACTTTGGCCAGCACGAAGATGCCAGCAAAGTCTCCGCCGTGAACGCAGGCATGCTCTGCGTTGATCATCCCAGCAAAGCCCGAAATATTGGAGGCGACGCCGCGCCTATTCCAGAGCTCCAGAGGCATCTTCTCGAGCGAGAGAGAGACCACATGTCGGTAGGCGAAGGAGAAGGAGTTGGAGTCGGCGTGATGAGGCGGATATCAATCCTGTGGCTCCCCACCATCAGAGGGCTAGCACGGAGAGCACGGGCCTGCTCGTCCTGCCGCTGGAAAACGGCAAAAGCGTTAGTAGTGGAGGAGCCAGCGAAGCGGGCGGCGGTGATTCCAAGAGTCTGGTAGAACACCCGCTTGAGCCAGGGGAGAAAGTTGCGAAGGTTGGGGCTGATGTTGATGAGGCAGACGAGGGAGTTCTGGTCATGGATAAACGGGTAGTGGACGTCAAGAGTGGTGGGGCAGCCATGGATGACGGGCTCCATGTCAGCTGAAGGCGGCGGGAGGGGGACGCAGGCGGCGGAGCTTGGGTTTGGGGTGGGGGGAGTGGACGAGCTGGCCTTGGGGATATATACCTGAGCACGAGGCTTGAGCTTAGGGCAGGAGTGGCGGGGGTGGCCAACGGAACGGCAAGCCCAGCAAACAAGTGGGTCACGACACTGAGCACGCCGGTGAGAGTAGGAGAGGCACCTAAAGCAGCGTAGGTGCAAGTTTTTTGGCTTTGAGGTATAGAGAAAAGATTTGGCAGAGGGGGAAGCGGAAGGGACAGCTCGGGAGGTTGGGGAGGCTTTAGCAGAGAGCGGAGCGTCCTGATAGGAGCAGGGCCGAAAGGGGGGGATTTGGGCAGTGTGCTGACGCCTAGGGAGGGAACAGTGGCATGCAGGCCGCCAGGTGAGCCACGCGTGCCATAAATGCTCGTAGGCGGGAAAGGACGTGAGACGGGGGGAAGCGGAGAAGCTGGAAGGCGACTTGAGGGACGAGCCGAGGCAGCAGAAAGACGGCCTGCGAGAGGGGAGCTCTGGGCGGCAGATCGCAAGGAGGGACAAGCAGGAGATACGCTTGAAGGGGGCCGAGCAAGACCAGGCTCGGAGGGAGAAAAAGGCCTGGCCAGAGCATCGGAAGACCTGGGAAGAGAGGCGAGGGGTTGAGTCGAAGGAACTGGCAAGCTGATGCGGCCCAAGTTGGCAAAGGCAAAAGCGACCCGCAGAAGCCCAGACGGGCAGAGACCACGCATCACAATTTCAGAAGCCACCTCAGGGCGGGCAACTTGAAATTCAAAAACCTGATTGAGCCGTTGCTGGACCCTGAAGCCCGCTGGGTAGCCCCCGAACCAACTGGCCAGGAGAAGACCGACAAACTCTGGCGAGAGGACAACGCCGTCGTTGAGCACGGAGGCCAAGAGCCAGACTGGGCGACCGGAGGAGGGAATAACCGGGGAGACGGTGCCGCAGAAGTAGCGGGACAGCATAGCATTCTCAAACCGCACTCCAAGAGGAGGTGAACGACTAACGTGCGACGGCAGCTTACGACGAAACCCTAGCATGATCAAGGATGGGGACAACAAACATGCATCAAAAAAAGGACAAAGGAAGAGGAGGAGAGGACTTAGCTTGAAACCTTGAACAAGAGGCCGTGCAGACCAGGACACGACGTTGCGGCGAGAACGGCATGGTTTTGTAGCAGATAACGCCAAGCAACGACCACGGAAACCTGCAGCAGCTGCAAGACTAACCCGCAGGGAGCTCCATCATGTCAACACCGAGGGTGGGACACCTAAGAGCGAAGCGGGCGGAGGCTGAGCCTGGCAATTGTCAAGGCGTGGCAAGCGAGCGAGCGCTGGTGGTGGAGTAGGTGAGGTGGCGGCGGAGTTGGCTAGCGGTCCACGGTTTCCCCGTCTATTTTAGATAAGTTCCACCGTGCGTCTACGGCGGAGGTGGCTAGCGGTGGTGGCGGTGGCGGAGGTGGCTCCCCTCTGGTGAAGGTGCACCGCGGTTCAGCACGTCGCACGCAATTTTCCTCCGAATTCGATTACACATAGGCAAAATTTGATGCTGCTATCTTTTTTCATACGGATGGACGTACGGTGTTGTGGCCTGTGACCAACATGGTATGTTCCTAACTGCTCACCGTCGCTTCCTTGAGAATGTTTCTGATGCAAAACTTGGTAAAGCAATGGCTACCCGATATGCCATCAGAGGATAATTTTAGCTCCGCTCTTTACTTGTGACCGATCGAACTGAATGCCTGTAAAGCCGATCGGTCAATGTCTAGCGTTTGATCCACAACATCAAGGCGTTAGCTTTCACGTTCGTTTCAGTTTTATTTGTTCACGTTAATTGATTCTAGTAAGGCTACTCATGATATCTTAGGTTTCGAAAAAAAGTAAGGCTACTCATGATATCTCAGTACGTCTGCGGAGCATGTTGTCAGAAGGTGCTTGGTCCGTTGAAGCTCCAAAATTCATCCGAGCGATATTTTGGAATAAACTTGTTGTGAACAAACAATGGAGTGCTGTCCATCAGGGTTTGACCTCAAAGGCTGCCTCACCTTACAAAAATTAATACCGGATTGCACTTGCGCATTTCTTACAGTTTAAATTCAAAAACATATAGTGTTGTCCATTACACTCAAAAAACATATATACAGTGAAGTACTATATTAATAATAGCATAGTACAACTAGAATTGATCACACACTTTATGGTGGCCTTTTAATTGTGAAAATTAGTGTGAGAAAATATTGTATACTTCAGTTAAAAAAAATGTTGCACTTTTTTTTTACAAAACAACACAGCGTGCCATTCATTGCCAACGAGGTCGAGCAGGACTCGACCAAGGAGAAAATGTACAAATACAAAAGAGGGGGAGGGAGAAAAAAGGGGAGAAAACACAAAAAGACAGAAAATGTCCCACATCAATCCCTCCATATTTAACTATAAATCACATGAACCTGTATGATTTAGGTTTCTCTAGTTTTCTTCACTAATCACATGCATGATACGTCATGCTTTCTAGGACGTCAGATGTTTGTAGACAAACCATCTGATCAAGATCTAAGGCAGGCAGCTGGAGTATAAAGCTTGCTATGAAATCAGAAGATTGATATTATCACACGAACCATTTTTAATACCCCTCATCTCCTTAACATTTGAGCAAGCAGGAGCTTTGCTAGTGCTATGTGTGCTATAACAGGAAGAACTCATCTTCAGTTTTCCCTAGATAAAAGTGCAACAGTGCTTTTTCAACGTGTCATCAACTCAGGGCTCAGGCTCCTGGAAAGCAGATGTACGCACGGTTGTTGTTGTTGCATCATTTTCCATCATTTCAGCATGCACCAATAAGTACTCGTTCTTCTCCTCCCTCTTAATTCGCCATTAAAAGGGAGCATGCAAGTTTCTTGAGACCATTCTTTTGATCTCTCGGCGAAGCAAAGCTAGCAAGCGTTAGCGGCGGCCTGGAATCTGGCCAGCAAACTACCACAGTGTCCATGCCCCACCGCCGACGTCATGGACCACTACATCTTCGAGGTTCCACAGGCTTCCCCACGTGGCCGGCCCGTCATCCTCGCTCGAGCCGTACCCCTCGCTCGTCGACGCGCAGCAGCTGCTCCCGGCCGCTCCGCCCTGCCCGCCGCCGTGCTGCAGCTGGAGCACGCACGACATGGGGCACAGGAAATCCATCACGTCCTGCATGATCAGTTCCTCGCGGTGATCGTGTCCGGCTCCGGCCAACGTCGACGTCGCCACGCCCATGCCGCCGGCGCTCTGCTCGTCCTCGACGACGATGCTGGCCGTGCGCGCACCGGCGAGCTCGGCGGCGTCGGCCTTGTCCTGGCCTGCCAGTAGCAGGCTCTGCTGCTGCTGCTGCTCTTGCTGTTGCTGTTGTTGCTGCATCTCGCGGCGCTGCTTGAGGAACCGCGCCCGGGCGCGCTCGATGTTCTTGGACGGCTTGCCCTTCTTGAAGTGCGTCCGCCAGTAGTTCTTGATCTCGTTGTCCGTCCTGCCGGGGAGGCTGCGCGCGATCGTCGACCACCTATTCCCCCACACCGCGTGGAGCTGCACGATGGTGCTCTCCTCCTGGGGAGTCATCTTGCCCCTCTTTAGGTCCGGTCTCAGGTAGTTAACCCAACGCAGCCTGCAACTCTTCCCACTCCTCTTCAGACCTGTAGCAACAAATTAGAAGACCAATCACCATGTGCACTTGTACAGTGTCGATTTTTTTTTTGATGATAACAAATTACAGTGTCGATCACCAATTCACCATGTGTAATGTGTCCATGTTGCACTTGTATGTATGATGTATGTATGCAACTATATATGAACTGTGCGCATGCGTATATAAACCTGTGACATCGCTATTTGGATGGTTAGTCTAATAACTACTTTTAGGTAGATAAGTGCTAAGTACTTTTCATTCGATAAGCCAACTCACTCAAATACTTTTCGTTTCGTGCATCAACCATCAATCAGTTCACTCGAGGTTTGAGAAAGACTACCTGCAATCCTGGGCCCATGTATGCAGCATTAACACTCTCTTTCACCACCGGCCAGGCATACTAGCTAATTCTGTAAGGTGTTGCACATGGACAGGGGCGGATCCAGGCCGGTGCTACCGGCGCTGTAGCAGCGGCCTAGCTAGGATGTTTAGAAGAAGAAGACATTGACTATCTAACTTATGAGTATCAAAATCTGAAGGTATAGCATCATTAGGCCTATCTTAGCACACTCTTCCTTCGGTTTCTGGCTCCGCCACTGCACATGGACTGTGGGATAGTTTACCCATGTTACAGTGTTGATTAGTTACAATCTCTATTTTCCACTGCGCGCACACAAGAACTGTGACTGTGTGCATCCTTTCATGCAGAGGCCGGATGTTGAACTCGTGAGTTGTATTTGCTTGTTACGACGATGAGAATCAATAAAATGCCCCTCGACGAAAGATTATTATTTTTTAGCTTGGAGGGTCTATAAGCACATGGAGCTCGAATGATCTTCTCTCCAAATTCAAAGCAACCTTAAAGTCTGAGATGGCTGACTAAAATCTATTGAATATATCAGGCGAGTTTTGTGCATTAGAAATTTTGAAACTGTACCAGGAGTCCAGGACCTCCCCTAGCTAGCTAGCTCACTCATGAGTGTCATGACTCTGGAAGTCAGAATCACGCATGATGAGCAATTTGCTGCATCTTCCAAGTATGGTGTAGAGGCTAGGCTAATACTAGTCCTCTACTGACATGTAATTAAGCTTGTTTGGACTTTAGAGTCGAAGAGTTCCATACGAATCTTAGAGGAACTAATCTTACTAATCTCTACGAAATTTCAGTAACAACTGCTAGGGGAAGAGTATGGAACTAGGAGAGATCATGACAAACTGGATCGATTTTCTCAGCAGACACCCATCTGACTGAAAATCGATCTAACAGGACGTCCGGAAGCTGCTTGTTCCTAACAAGACACAACACACAAGACCGTACTACAAGATCACGATCGTGCATGCATGGGCTAGCTTTGTCGACCGCTGCAAGTTGCCGGTACTTGAAGATCCTAAAAGCACACGATTGCGCCCAGTTGACTGCGCTGCCCTGCAATTTGCAGGATCAATCATTCGCATCGACTTGCAAGTTGCAGCCGGGTTGTTGGAAAAAGGAGGCTCGTACTTGAGCTCCTCGTGAAGCGACAAAAATCAAAGGAGAAGAAAAACCATCAAATCAAAACGAAAACAAAATTAAAGAAGATTAATCATCTGCTCATGGCCTGTTCGTGATCCTGCTAATAATTAGTGCAGTACCTGTGAGCTTGGAGACGGAATTCCACCTCCCGTCGCCGTGCTGCCTGACATGCTCCAGGAGCAGCTTGTCCTCCTGGCCGGTCCACGGGCCTTTCCTCCACCCGTCGTCCTGCACTCCCCAGCTGCCCGTGACCTGCCCGTCCGCCATTAATGGCCGGCGCAAAGCAAAGCAGCACGTACTAGCTCTTCAGCTGGCTAGAGCTTTTTGATCGGCTTTCAGCTGCAAAGAGAAATCGATCGATGGACGTTTGTTTGCCTCAGCGCGCGTGCAGGCTGCTGTATGTTTTCACCCTTTGCCTTGGAGCTAGCTAGGCAAGATATTTACGCTGCCGGCAGCTTAGCTAAGCTGGGACAGAACGAATTAAGCTCGACCAGCGGCGCGGCTATCTACGGTTGGGGATCGGAGCGCAACCTTTCTTCCTCTTATGCTGTCTGTCGCCGGACGAATGAGACCATGGAGCGAGTGAGCCGCTGCCGCGTATATATGGGGCAGAGGATAGCGCGAACGGAAATTCTCTGCGTCGCCAAAAGGCCGTGTCATTGTCGGGGGAATTCCAGCTCCACTACCGTCGGGACTACCCAAAATGCCCACGGTACATTTCTTCTTTACATTGTCGTTTTCCCTCTCTTTTGGACACGCTAGGTGGCGTGCGAGTTACCGTGCCTTGCTTACCGAAAGCGCTTGGTGCATCCGCTTAAGTATGTCGGCGCAATGATTTGGAAGAGCTATTGCGTTTTTAAACCTAGGGTCCTTTCTAAAATTGATGGGGTTTTTTTCGTCTTTGTTTTGCAGATGTATGAAGCAAGGCAACAGAAAACATAAGAGCGTGTCCAATAAGGCACAGTTTGTATGTTTTTCGGCCCGGTTTTTCTTATAAGTAGGGTCGATTTTATTATTCCTAATGAATTGCATGAACCACTTTTTCCTAGCAGATCGATAGCATTCTGAAGCTTTTCGGTGACGCTACTAGTTTGCATATCAATCGGTCAAAGGGCACGATCTTTCCCATTATATGCCACGGGGATGACATTCAGCTCTGCTGTTGCTGCTGTCGTTCCCTGCATTCCGAGCTCCTTCCCTTGTACTTATGTGGGCATGTCGTTGTCCACTTCCAGGCTAAAAAGATCTTATTACCAGCCCCTGATCGACACGGTTGCCAAGAAGATGTTTGGTTGGAACGAGTAGTTCCTCACGGCGGAAAGATTGGCCCTCAAGGGCATCCCGCATGACCCAATGTGCCGGTTATGCAGGTCTAGCAACGAAACGAAGCGTCACATATTTTCATCGAGTGCCCTTTCTCTAGGATCTTTCTTGCTTCCCTCTCGGCCGGATTGCCACCTCCCTGCCTTGGGCCACGCTATATCCAAAGTACTTCTACGATTGCCCGGTGATCTAGTTTGGAGCGGACTTGTGGCTCTTCGGCTGAAAAGAACCGTCTCAATTCATTTATTATTCCTTATAAGCATAGTCAATTTTATATTCCTAATTAATGAATTGCATGAACCACTTTTCCCTAGCAGATCGATGGCATTCTGAAGAGCTTTTCGGTGACGCAACTGGTTTGCTTATCAACTGGCCGACGAGCACGATCTTCCCCATTAAGTGCCAGGGGGATGGCATTCAGCTCTGCCGTTGCTGGTGCCGTTGCTGCTGCCGTTCCCTGCATTCCGATCGAGCTCCTTCCCCGATACTTATGTGGGCATGTCGTTGTCCACTTCCAGGGAAATGAGGACCTTCCAAGGTTTAAGACACGGGATTGCTCAACTGACTGAGGCTGTTGTCGATGAGCTGATGGCCTGGAAGCTTAGTGGTTGTAAATTAAGGAGCGATGAGTTTCCCATGATATATCATGCTTGGTTCCAGATTGTGAGGTCGTCCGAATTTTTCACTGGTGCGCCTTACCCTAGCTTAGATTTTTTTTTCTTGTAGTTTATGTTTCCTTTTCCTGTAGCCCTCAGCCACTTGCCTTTGTTTCTCTTCAGTCTTAATCAATGGAAAGTAGGAGAAACACCTCTTGGTGTGGTGGTAGAGTTGTGGTTACATGAATTCAACCATCAGGGTTCAAATACTGGTGCTCACAATTATGCTGCAGGGGTTTCCCTTAGTCTTTTCATAATAAAAAAATCAATGGAAAGCAGTGCTGCATTCCTTGGGAAGCCAACATTTTAAGTAAATCAAGTTCTTCTTTCCTCTTCGATAAGATCTACCCACTTCACTTAATGCAAGCATCGCGCGTTTGTTCTTGCGGTGGATTCTTATTGTTCCGATTGCTCCACCTGTTTTTGTCTAATTTATTGTTTGCCCTAACATTTTTTCCGTGCCTTTTGTGTTTATTTCTCATGACATGTTATATATACACTTTTGCCACTCGTTAGGAAAATCAGTGTTCGATGCAAGGACTGAATTACAGTGATAGTGCTTGTTTGGCAAAGCAACATTTAGCTATCTCGGTAGTAAAGCAAGATTTTACCTCAAACCAAAATGGGCTGAAAGTTAATTACTCTACCTTGCAAGACTTAACGTCGTCTGCTTTTCCAGAAGACGCTGCGTGGTGCAACTAGGCTCGTTCCAAGTGGCACGCATGGTTCGATCATCGATCTCCTGATGGCAATTTGTACTTGTAGTGATCATCGATCAAGCACTTTCCGACGCACAAGCCAACTAAACTAATCATATATATCTTATAGTCTGAAGATCATATACACTACGGGCGCAGAAATCATCGCATTATGCATTGCATCACATTAATTCTCCTCACCTGGCCGCTAATTCGGTATGTCGGCATACCTGAGCTGGCACGCGGTTAATTACAGAAGCCTTGTATGTGTGCATGCACCTTATACTTTGCTGCATATTAGTGAGAGCGAGAGAAATGCTACTATAATCATACATCGCCATCGATCCAGGAGAAAAAAAAGAGGCACAAAGCAAATCGACCATATATACGATTCATTAGCCAGGCCAGGCCACAGGCCTCGTGCGTTACACGCGCGTGCACATGATCTGATCGCTCCGTGTCGGGTCCATCGGGCCGGTCAAGGTCTCGTCCGGTCAGTCGACATGGGAAAGGCTTTTGACGCACTCCAGTGATCAATCCCGTGGGTGGCATTGTCGCTGGGTGCTACGTTTCGATCAGCTCGATCTAAAGGCCGGCACACGGATCCAACTGGGGGAGGAGAATTACATGCACCGGCGGTCTCTCTGGCAGGGTAAATCAAGGAGATTGATTATTAACCATTGTGAGGGGACGAAGGAGGCATGAGAAAAGTGACTTGGCTGGCGCGCGGGGGACAAAGCAGCCCACCCCCCAGGTGTCCGCAGGACAGGATTCCGCGTGAAATCGGAGCTCCCATACCACGCCGATGTGTAAAATTTACCGGAGGGCAACATCGGAAACACCAGGCGCACGTCGTAGCCAGCAGGCAGGGGAATCAAAAACCAATATCCAATGCCTCCCTTACCCCTTCGAGAGACCTCTTCTCGTCGTGACATTCACCAAAGAATAATACTCCTACTATACTAATTAAGTTAAACCCCCAAAAGGTAGCACAGTGCTAGTAGATCATTAGATCTCCCCCTTGAAATTAAGTATTGGTACGGTCCCCGGCCCTTCCCTCCACGTACACCCTCTTTCCAGCAGATCCCTAAGCTATAGCCCCCGTGGCGCTATCGCAATGTGCCCTCCCCTGCATGCTTCCACCTCCCCTCCCGACCTCACCTAATCACCAAACGGCCCAGGCCAATAGGCGAGATCTAGAGAGCATCCATCCATCCATCAGAAGAAAACACAAATTAACAGTACATCCCGCATATAGTAGTACTCGTTAATTAACAAAACGCCCTAAAATTAGCTCTAGATGAACGGTAGTAGCCGCTGTCGCTGCCACCAATTAGTGGTGGGTGCGCCTGCGCTAGGTGTTGTGCGACGGCGACGCGCCGGCCAATGGCAACCCGACACCCGCCCCGCCCGCCGCAGCTGCGCCTTTTCCTCTTTAAGACCCCCGATCGGGTTCCCCCCTCGATCGGCATAGATCGGCATAGTGAGCTCCAACGAACGACAGCGTGGGCGCTCGTAGAATAATGTTGGCTGCTATATCGGGCAAGCAGCAGCACGTACGCCACGTACGGGTGAGCAAGCACGCTGGGCTTCTCGATCGGGCTCCGGGGGTTATTTTATGGGCGCATCGCCGTCTTTGCGCGCTGGGTGCGGGTGACTTTGCCGCACCACGCCGTCGACAGGTGTCGCCAGCACCCCCTCACCCCGGCAGGACCACCGCCTTGTTTAATCCCGGCCACCGGAAAAAAGGGAGAAAGGAGGAGGAGGAGAAGAAGAGCCCAGATCGGCCGATGCGCACGTTAATCGTTAACTATGCAGCAACTATGCAATTGTATATATATCCTCTTCTCTAGCTATATATGCCTTGCAGTGCATGTTACGGCCCCGGCCTGGCCGGGACTGCGTATATGGGTTGGGTTGCTTCGTTCAGCGCCCAACACCTGTCTGTTTGCATGTCGTTTGCACGGGGCGTGGAGGCCGCGCCCCATTCGTCGGATCCATTAGTAAATTTCTCGTGTTTCTCCCGGTGATGTGGCTGCCAGGGTTATGTTATGTTATTGTTGTGTGTGCGGTGAAATGAAGCATCCGTCCATCCATCGATGATGATGGCATCATGATGATGGTGTCGTGTGCAGGGGTCTCTTTCTGGACCTGTACTTTGCATGCGGTCTGGAAGGCTCGATCGATCTCTGCTGGTCCCATTGGTTTTGTTTATGGAACCCCCAAAGCCAGTTGTATTTGGAAGTATGTTTATACTCCAAGCAAAGATAGCTCTCTCCTCGGGGTCCCAAAAGTAGAAAGCAAGATACGGCTCCTGCGCAAAGCTTGCTACAATTGCATTTGGCAACGGGGCTGCATCCACCGGCCGGGCATGCAATTCCTGTGAGGCTGTGACTGTGAGTGATTACTAAAAGAAGGCAGGCTAGCTAGCTCATAGAAAGGTCTCTCGGCTCGTGGGATATATGCTTTACAGGTTAAGGCAAAGTTAAAATAGCAGTAGCTAGCTAAGGCATGATTATGTAGTAGATTGGATCACTCTGTCTTGTATGCATACTTTTTCCCTGATTTCGCCAATACTCATTGGTTTTATGATTGTTTACGTACTTAATTTGAACAGCTAGCTTAATTCTTTGATTGGAAAAAATAAATCAAGTTTCTATAGTATAACACCTAGCGGATTGAACGCACGTCATGCCTGTATCCTAAACTGAATCTCTATGCTTTTCATTTGTGTACACGTAACCTGCAACATTGTGATTGGTAGAGAAGACAACACCAAAATCTAGATATATATATATATGTATATGTATATATATATATATGTATATATATATATATGTATATATATATATATATGTATATATATATATGTATATATGTATATGTATATGTATATATATATATAGCTAACTCAAACTTAAATTTGATTGCGACATTATGATTGGCAAACTCTAACTTAATTAGAAGAACGACGTGTACTTTGCCCACGCTCCATTAATCGGCTGGCTCCGCCACTGCCAATATATGTATGTTCGGTAAATTCATGGTTACTGGACTAGATAGAACAAGATGATGCCCCCATGTTGCTGTGAGAACTTTAGTTAATATACATCAGTAAGATTGAGTACGACTTTCTTCGTCAGCTCCAACTTTTCGGAGAACCCAAAATTAACTTTATGTGAAAAAAGGCAATTTTTTAGTCGACCGCTGTATTTTTTTATTCCACTTTATCTTTAATTTGGGTCTTAACATAGACTAGTTCTAGAGTCGGGATGTTTGATTTTCATGATGACTCTAGATGGCACAGAAGAGTAAAAAGGTCCGTGAAATTTACCATGGTAGTACATATCTATATGTAGTGGCTTGTCGACAACTCCACATCTGGATTTCTTCTGATGCCTGTGGCTGTGGGTTCAGACCTTGGGACGACGGTGGGAGGGGGGAGAGAACAAAGTTGATTTTTTCTCAAAAAAAAGAGTCTAAATACCGCTGTAGGCGACAGTACTTGTTGATTCCCGATTCTAACGCAAGGGTACATGGCTGAAGCCTTTACCTGGTGTACTATAAAAATTTCTCCTCTCGCAAAAAGAATGTACGGAGTAATATAATTTTTTTCTCTTATGTCCACTTGATATGACATGCTGTCTCTAAATGCCTAAATAGATAGCCATGTAATTTACAACAACTGCATGGTCCCGACAGTCCAACGACTAATTAACTTTTTTTTGCAGGGAACGACTGATTAACGTTGAGCACCAAGCTTCGCGATTCTGGCTAGACTAGGTAACATGAAAAATACGAAGCAAATTGATGGAATCAGTTCCAAATTTGTACGCAGCTGGCTGATCCGTCCACGAGTCCCTCCATCCTCTTGGCGTAAAGAGGGGCCGGAATCTTGTCGTCGAGAGAGATCGATCTTAAAGACTTAAACTGTTGCCGCACGCACATCACTGCACACGAAGCCACGGGGATGTGCCCACAAAGTACAAGGGAATTGCCGCACCTGCATCGTGGAAAATTAGAAAGCACTGCCACAGGTGGTCGTCCTGTGGAGAAAGTCATGAATAGAATGCGTCCCTCCACCTCCAGGGCCCAAACCAGCGAAACGCATATCCAACGACCGTTAAAACCAAAAGGCCAGCACGGTCCATCGAAAAGAAAGCCCACAGAATCCACCGGCCATCCGAAATCCCGTGATCTCTTCATGTCTGACATCTCTGGGCTTCGCCCCGGGAGTTTGACTCGTGCGGTCTCCCGGAAAACACGCCACGGGAACCGACGGGCCCTTCCCTCTCTAGCCCCGTTGGCACACGCCGTACAGTTCTATCTACGCGCGCCCGGCCGGGCACCCATTTCCTCGCCCGCGATCGATCCCCGCCATGGCCGCGCCGGTCTTCCTCGTCGTGGTCGCCCTCCACCTCCTCATCTTCTTCCACGATGTAGCCCGGGGCGAGATCAAGACGACGCCGATCGTGTCCGACTCGCGCGCCGTGGTGCTGTTCGAGGAGTTCGGGTTCAAGCCGGGCGGCGTGGCCGAGGTGTCCGTGTCCGGCGTGTCCTGGAGCGTGCCCGAGGGGTCGTCGTCCCAGCTCCGCGCCGTGGACCCGAGGCTCATGGGCTTCATCCTCATCTCCAACACGCTCTTCTTCAAGATCACCAACGAGTCCGACTACGCGGAGGAGACCGGCGGCGCCTTCTGCCCGCTCACCAGCGAGTACGTGCTCCCGCTGTTCCGGCTCAATGACATCGCGCCGGACGGCAAGGGGAAGGGGTCCGTGACCATCGCCGCCGCCGATCAGTACACGGTGCTCTTCAGCAGCTGCCAGGACGGCGTCGAGGTCACCATGGACGTGCGCACGGAGATGTACAACATCCGACGGCCCGGGAGCGGTGGCAGGGAGTATCTGCCTGTTGGGCTGCTGCCGCTGCCCGGGATCTTTGCCGCGGCGTCGGCGGTGTACTTCGCGTTCATGGCGGCTTGGGTGTTCGTGTGCGTCAAGCAGCGGGCCACGGTGGAGCGGATCCACGTGGTGATGGGCGCGCTGCTGCTGTTTAAGGGTCTGAAATTGGCGTGCGCCGCCGAGGACGCGTGGTACGTGGAGCGCACGGGCACCCCGCACGGCTGGGACGTTGCCTTCTACGTCTTCGGCTTCTTCAAGGGCATCCTGCTCTTCACCGTCATCGTGCTCATCGGCACCGGCTGGTCCTTCGTAAAGCCATACCTCCAGGTCCGTTCCCTAGCTAGCTGACACGTGATCGAGACGTGACAGCCTGACCTTGTTTGTGTAAACAAAAGGCCTCGATCCCGATATGAATTATATGATCGAGAATTGTATGCAGGAGCGGGAGAAGAACGTGCTGATGATCATCATACCGCTGCAAGTGATCGAGAACATCGCGTCGGCGGTGATCGGGGAGACGGGGCCGGCGGGGAGGGACTGGCTGGCGTGGAACCAGATCTTCCTGCTGGTGGACGTCATCTGCTGCTGCGCGGTCTTCTTCCCCATCATCTGGTCCATCCGCAACCTGCGGGAGGCGTCCAAGACGGACGGCAAGGCGGCGCGGAACCTCAAGAAGCTCACACTCTTCAAGCAGTTCTACCTCGTCGTCGTCGGCTACCTCTACTTCACCCGGATCGCCGTCTCCGCCTTCGCCGCCGTGCTCAGCTACAAGTACCAGTGGGTGGTCAACGTCTCCGTCGAGGCGGCCAGCCTCGCCTTCTACGTCTTCGTCTTCTACAACTTCCAGCCCGTGGAGAGGAACCCGTACCTCTACGTGGCTGAAGAGGAAGAGGAGGCTGCCGGTGGGCAGCTTGAGCTGGAGGGCACGTTTGAGATCTGAGACATACATATGATACTGTATATATATGGATATGGAACAAATCTATATGCATACCCGTCTCTCTAAGTTTTGTACTTAATCACGCTACTACATTACTTAACTGGATAGTAGCACTACTTTTCGTTGCACGGAGCTAGCTAATATGTACAAATTTCTCATGCAAAGCTCATGCACATTCGTCGCTTCGATCCCTGACAAAAATCAAGGATTCTGACTTACCCATTGTCTATACTAGCAGCTAGCTCGAGTAGTTTAGTGCTTCACAGGTGGAAAATGAAAATATAAATGAACAGACTTTTCTGGAATACAAATTAGTCAAATTAATGAATTCAACGCTCCGGTAAAGAAAGGCCTCTGGCAAACAAGGCTTTGCCGAAAGCAAAATAAAAAGGCCTCCAGCAAAGAAGGTGACCACGTGGACTTGCCACTGAGATAACGGCGAGAAAACGGCACCAGCATTTGCCGGCGGCCGGGCCTACGGCAAAGAATTTTTTTCCGTATTTTTTCTTTTCTATCCCATTTCACTCTTGTTTTAAATTATGATGTAAACCACCTCTTTTTGAGTTGAAATTTTTACTATAGTTTCATTTGGCATTGTTGATGAGTAATGTGAATTAAAATCATAACTTTTTAAGTAAAATAATTATTTATCATTTTCGAGACCGTTTAATAGGGGAAAATGAAATAATACTCAAACTTTGTCAAAAATAAACGATTTTTGGCATGGTGACATTTTTTTATACATAACCTTGGAAAAAAAATTACAAGTCCATACAAAAAAGTAAAATGATACATGCTTTACAAATGACAACATCATCGTACAAGTTTCCGAACTTAGCGTTCAAACGTCCAATTTTGAGTCTCGACCAAGTTTTGTAATGATATTTGGGATTTTTGAGTTTAATTTTTACTATGATTATATTTATCTGTGATGATAAGTAATGTGAATTAAAATCGCCATATTTTATGTAAAAATAATTACTTATGAATTTTTAGAGCCGTTTAATAGAGAAAAATGAAATAATACTAAAACTTTGTCAAAAAGGTACAAGTTTTGGTATGGTGCTATATCATATGTATATAAACTTAGGATAAAAAGAGTGAACCAATATAATGAATTGAAATGATATATTACCTTCCTATAAATTTAATTGCAGAAAACAAAAAACCAAAAATGATATATTGCCCATGTTTGCTTTGCCGTTGGCCTGGCTGTCGGCAAAGAGAGCAGGTTTATTTCAGGCCGTTCATCCGGATGCATGATGAACGTGGATCCATGTGCCAGGTCACCGATCCGTGGGAGGTGCACGTGGATCGCCCTTTTTCTCACCTGTGACCTGTGCTTCTCTCGGTCTCTCTCTCCACTCATTTCTCCCTGTCTCTCTCTCCCCACTGCGGATCGATCTCTCTCCCTCCTCCACTCATTTCTCTCCTCCTCCCCATGGACTCCATCGAGGGCAATGGTCCAGCCCCTCCGGTCCAACCCCTCTCGGGCGCCTTCTTCTCACGCGAGGGGCAGCGTGCCCTCCTCCGGCGCAGGGCAACGGGCGAACGGCATCGGGCCCTCCTACGAACTCCAGCGGAGGCGCAGTTGCAGCAGCGTCGGGCGCGGGGCAGCGGCTCTCCTTCTCCTTCCCCACCACTGGTGGCCTTCTCCTATTCTCCTTCTCCTCTTCCTGTGCGGCGCAGGGCGACGAGGCGAAGCAGCATCGACAGCGTGGGGCAGGGAGGCGAGGCAGCAGTGGGGCAAGTAGAGGCAGCGTCGGGGCGAGGAGCAGCAGCATGGCGGCGTGGGGCAGGGAGGCGAGGCAGCAGAGGGGCAAGTAGCGGCGGCGTCGGGGCGAGGAGCAGCAGCGTCGGGGCGAGGAGCAGCAGCGCGGCAGCGTGGGACAGGGAGGCGAGGCAGCAGCGACGTCGGGGTGAGGAGTAGCAGCGCGGCGGCATGGGGCAGGGAGGCGAGGCAGCAGCAGCGTCGGGGCGAGGAGCAGCGGCACGGCTGTGACGGGCTCGCGGCGGCAGGGGGCGCTGGGTAGCGGCATGGTCACGCGGAGGAGGCCGCGGGCCATGTCTTTTATTATTATTATTATTTTTCATTAATTCATTGCCGGCGGCAGTTATTTGCCTCCGGCAAAGACTCGCCTGGTGTTGTTCCACGGCAGTGCCGTTAACTTTTCTTTGCCGAAGGCTAAACTTTTTTGCCTTCGGCAAAGGCTTTGCCGAAAGCCACGTAAAAAGGCCTCCGGCAAAGAGGACTTTACCGGCATGCCTTCATACCGATGCCCTTTGCCGGCGGCCCCGAGAAAAAGCCTCCGGCAAAGGCTTTGCCGGGGGCATTAGTGCCCTAGGCCTCCGGCAAAGAATGATTTTCCAGTAGTGCAAGGTGAATACACTGGACTATTTTCATTCGTGTTGAAATATAAGTAGATTGTCCTCATTTCCCATGAAGTGGACTGTCCTCTTTCCCCATCAGCTTGAGTTTTGGGGTGAACTGGTTCGGTGCATGAAACTCTTCAATTTGAAAAAGAGAGTTTTCTTTTATTTGAAAAAAAATAATACCATAACTTCGAATTTCTTCTCATTGCGAAAAAGGTCAAATTTGATTGTTTTTTTTTGCGCACAAGGTCAATTTTCTTTGGACTGTTTGGTAGAATGGCACAAGTTCAGTGCTCGACCTATCACCAACTATAAGGGCCTGACGGCTTGGCCTATAAACGCAAGTGGTATCCAAGCTACGTATCGGGTGAAAACTGTTAGAATTTGGTGGACCTGATCAGCCCAAGCCCAAGTTTTAATAAATTCTGAAAATCTCAAAGGCCCATTCATGAAGTGGGATGAGTGGAGTGGGAATAGAAATAGTCTCACCTTGCTAGTTTAAAGTGAGTGAGACCAACATATAATGGATGTTGCTTCTCACCTAGTAAGCAAGTGAGCAAGGGAAATCCCCACGCGCGCTCCTCCTAGAATTATTCACTGAATTGTTATTTTCGAAATTGCTTAATTTTCCAACAATCCAAAAACCTTATTGTAGGCAATTTCCTGATTTAACTATGGGTTTAGCCGATGCATTGAAGCCGGATAAATTTTCCGGGATGTACTACAAGAGATGGCAATTAAAGGCCATGCTCTGGTTGCAGACTCTGAAAGTATTCTGGGTGACATATAGCAAACCTGAGGGAGATTTATCTGAGGAAGCTCAGAAAAATTTCCAGAATGCCAATGTTGTCTTTAGAGGATGCATTCTGAGTGTTTTTTGTGGCCGTCTTTGTGATGTGTATATGCACATAGAAGACGGGAAGGAGTTGTGGAATGCACTGGAAGCTAAATTCGATGCAACCGATGCAGGCAGTGAACTGTATACCATGGAGTCGCTGAACGACTACAAGATGGTGGATAACCGTTCTGTAGTTGAACAGGCCCATGAGATACAGATCATCGTGAGAGAGCTCAAACTTCTCAACTGTGAATTGCCCGACAAGTACGTGGCTGGGTGCATTATTGCAAAGTTACCTCCTGCATGGAGGAGCTTCGCCACGTCTCTGAAACACAAGAGACAGGAGATATCAGTTGAACAACTGATAGCGTCCCTTGATGTTGAAGAGAAAGCTCGGGCTAAGGACACCACTAAGAGGGCTGCTGATTTTCCGTCTAACGCCAATATGGTACAGAGGAACTTCCGCGGCAACAGAAAGAACAAAGGGAAGAAGTCCGCTGTTGTTAATAACAAGCCTGCGCAGACTGCTACCTTCAAGAAGAAGAAGAAAGTAAACAAAGGCGAGATGAATTGTTTCACCTGTGGAGAGCTCGGCCACTTTTCCAGAGATTGTCCTGATCGTGCAGATCGGAGAGGGAAAAAGGGGCAGAAGACTATCAACGTAGTGACCGCTAGCAACACTGACACGTACAGTATTTTACCTACTGTTCTTTCAGTATTTCAATCTCCATGTTGGTGGATTGATACGGTTGCTAATGTTCATGTATGTTCTGACATCTTTTTGTTTACTTCTTACCAGCATGGAAGGGATTCAACCGATGATGAGGACATCCCAAGTAATGATACAACCACAGCACCTACACCTCAAGTACCAGAGATGCACGTTTGTTTGGTAGCCTTGAGAAGTGCACCTTTTGCACCGATCGAGTTTCGTTTCTTGGCTATGTTGTCACTCCACAGGGCATAGAAGTTGATAAGGCCAAGATCGACGCTATTCAAAGCTGGCCAACTCCAACAACGGTCACCCAAGTGAGGAGCTTTCTTGGACTCGCTGGGTTTTATTGCCGCTTTGTAAAGGATTTCAGCACCCTTGCTGCACCGCTTAATGAGCTCACAAAGAAGGACGTTCCATATGTATGGGGCGCTGCACAAGAAGAAGCTTTTCTCATATTGAAAGATAAGTTGACACATGCTCCTTTACTCCAACTTCCTGATTTTAATAAGACTTTTGAGTTGGAGTGTGATGCTAGTGGAATTGGTTTAGGAGGTGTGTTGTTACAAGATGGAAAACCTGTTGCATACTTTAGTGAAAAATTGAGTGGGCCTAGTCTGAATTATTCTACTTATGATAAGGAATTATATGCTCTCGTTCGGACTTTAGAAACATGGCAACATTATTTATGGCCCAAAGAATTTATTATACATTCTGATCATGAATCTTTGAAGCATATTCGTAGTCAAGCAAAGCTGAACCGTCGTCATGCTAAATGGGTTGAATTTATTGAGTCTTTTCCGTATGTTATTAAACATAAGAAGGGTAAAGATAATGTTATTGCTGATGCGTTATCACGTCGTTATACCTTGTTATCTCAGCTTGATTTTCGGATATTTGGATTGGAGACTATAAAAGAACAATATGAACATGATGCAGATTTTAAGGATGTTTTGCAGCATTGTAAAGAGGACAGAACATGGAACAAGTTCGTCATTAATGATGGATTTGTGTTCCGTGCTAACAAGCTATGCATCCCAGATAGCTCCGTTCGTCTTTTGTTGTTACAGGAGGCACATGGAGGAGGGTTGATGGGTCAATTCGGCGTGAAGAAGACCGAAGATGTGCTCGCTGATCATTTCTTTTGGCCTCGGATGAGACGGGATGTTGAGAGATTTATCGCTCGCTGCACTACATGTCAAAAAGCTAAGTCACGACTCAATCCTCATGGTTTATATATGCCTCTCCCCGTTCCTAATGTTCCTTGGGAAGATATATCAATGGATTTTGTTTTGGGATTGCCTCGAACTAAGAAGGGGAGAGATAGCATATTTGTTGTTGTTGATAGATTTTCTAAGATGACACATTTTATACCTTGTCATAAGAGCGATGATGCTACAAATGTTGCTGATTTATTCTTTCGTGAAATTGTTCGCTTGCATGGTGTGCCCAATACTATAGTTTTAGATCGTGACACAAAATTTGTTAGCCACTTTTGGAGATGTTTATGGGCTAAGTTGGGGACTAAATTGCTTTTTAGTACTACATGTCATCCCCAAACAGATGGACAAACTGAAATTGTTAATAGAACATCATCTACTATGCTTAGGGCTGTTTTAAAGAAGAACTTGAAAATGTGGGAAGAATGTTTACCTCATATTGAATTTGCTTATAATCGTTCACTGCATTCAACCACAAAATTGTGCCCTTTTGAAATTGTTTATGGTTTTATACCTCGTGCACCAATTGATTTGTTACCTTTGCCAACTTCTGAAAAAGTTAACTTTGATGCTAAGGAACGTGCTGAACTTATAATAAAAATGCATGAGACGACTAAAGAGAACATTGAGCGCATGAATTCTAAGTATAAACTTGCGGGAGATAGGGGCAGAAAACAAATTGTGTTTGAACCTGGAGATCTTGTTTGGTTGCATTTGCGCAAAGATCGTTTCCCTGATTTGCGCAAGTCTAAGTTAATGCCACGAGTTGATGGTCCCTTTAAGGTGTTAGCGAAAATTAATGATAATGCATATAAACTTGACCTACCTGCAGATTTTGGGGTTAGTCTCACGTTTAATACTGCAGATTTGAAGCCTTATTTGGGAGAAGAAGATGAACTACCGTCGAGGACGACTTCGATTCAAGAAGGGGAGGATGATGAGGACATCCCAAGTAATGATACAACCACAGCCCCTACAGCACCTACACCTCAAGTACCGGAGATACATGGACCAATTACTAGAGGTCGTGCACGACAACTAAATTATCAGGTACTTTCGTTCCTCGGTACTTCATTTAATATTAATGAGAATGTGCTGCTGCCTAAGATGGTTCTTTTATGTGTTTTAGGAATGAAGGACCTAGCTTGGACCTCAAGGATCAGCGTTGGACAGCAAACCATGGAGGTGGCAGCAAGGTGGCGGGAGTTAGCTCAAGTGCTGATTTCAGAACATTGAAACCGCCATAAAAAGATGAGAAGAAGGCCGCATCCTCTTCATCAATGGGATTTCGGCCAAGTGGAGGATTCCCCCTCCAATGGGTATCTATGGGCCAAAGATGAGGGTTATAACCTTACTTTATTGGGCCTAAGGCCATGTAATAGGGTCCAACCAATTTTTAGATGTTTTCGTTGTGTTTTAGGAGGATTCCTAGGCCGTTTCGGAGTCCCACAAGGGCCTGGCCGAAAACCACCTAGTTCCCCTCCTATTTATACCCCATGAGCCCCCCTATGGAGCCTTGGGTTTTGATTAGATAAAGTTTAGCCTTTACTACTTTCGTGTAATCGCGTGTGTCGGTTAGACCACCTGTTTTACCGTCATCAAGACTCCAACTATATTGAGTATTCAGATTCATGAACCTTCATATCTCCTATTTGCAATTTCAGATTGCTTTTCATCTTGTTCTTGCTTGTTCTTCGATTGCTTCCAAGAACAAAGACCTTCATGGTCAGGTTGATCGTGCCCCCGCGGGATCAATAACCTTCTGGAGTTGATGTATCGATCGCTAAGGCGCTGCCTCCTAGGTTGTAGTCGGATCGTCAACGTCACCTCCTACCAAATCGATAATTAGGTATCTCATCGAAAGATCGGGACACCCTTGAGGCTATCACGTCTTGATGGCGAACGGGTCGCATGCAGTTGTTCGTGGTGTTGGTACGGTCGATCTGAAGTTTACTTCGGGGAAGATCGTGCGGCTAAGAACCGTGATGCATGTCCCCTCCATGAATATCGTTAGCGGTTCCCTTTTATGCAGAGATGATTTTAAGGTAGTTTTAGAGTCTAATAAAGTAGTTGTGTCCAAACATGGACAATTTATTGGTAAAGGCTATGAGTGCGGAGGCTTGTTCCGTTTTTCCATTTCTGATTTTAGTGACATGTCAGTGAACCATATTTGTGACAGTGTTAATGATGATGCAAGTGTTTGGCACTCTCGTTGATACATGGGCATTCTTAGTAGTTAAATACGAGGTACTTGATATGCATGTTGATACAATTATGGAATCTCATTATGCAGCATTTTTTGAGAATATTTTTCCTATGAAAGATATGCATAGCATTGCTAGAATTTCTTCTGAAATATTACCTGAATTTAGCATACCTGAATCTAATACATCTGATAATGAATCTGAACATCCTGAGGATGATGTTGAGAAGGATGACAATGAAGCTCCTTTCGGGAGTAAGAGACGAAGGATTGCAAAATCTTTCGGTGATGACTTCATTGTGTACCTTGTGGAGGATACTCCCAAAATCATTGCAGAGGCATATGCATCTTCGGATGCAGATGACTGGAAAGAAACAGTCCAGAGTGAGATGGACTCCATTCTTTCTAATGGGACTTGGGAGCTATCCGAATGACCCCACGATTGTAAACCAGTAGGCTGCAAGTGGGTGTTCAAGAAGAAGCTAAGGCCTGACGGTACTATTGGAAAGTATAAGGCACGACTTGTGGCGAAAGGCTGCACTCAGAAAGAAAGAGAAGATTACTTTGATACCTATTCACCCGCTGCTAGACATACTACCATTTGAGTACTACTATCCCTGGCTGCCTCCTATGGTCTTGCCGTTCATCAAATGGACGTAAAGACAGCTTTCCTTAACGGAGAGTTGGAAGAGGAAATTTACATGGATCAGCCAGATGGATTTGTGGTAAAGGGTGAAGAGAGAAAGGTGTGCAAGTTACTAAAATCTTTGAATGGACTAAAATAAGCACCTAAGCAATGGCACGGGAAGTTTGACAAAATTTTAACTTCTTCAGGCTTTGTCATTAATGAGGCTGATAGATGTGTGTACTATCGCCATAGTGGGGGCGAAGGTGTTATTTTGTGTTTGTATGTGGATGATATTCTGATTTTTGGTACGAACATAAAAGTGATAAATGAGGTCAAGTCGTTTCTGTCAAATTGCTTTGATATGAAAGATCTGGGAGAGGCTGATGTTATTCTTAACATTAAGCTGGTTAAGAATGAGAGTGGAATTACTTTGTTGCAATCCCACTATGTTGAGAAGGTCCTGAGTCGCTTCGGTTTTACTGACAGCAAATCTTCACCAACACCGTATGACCCCAGCGTGATACTCAGAAAGAACAATGGAGAAGGGAAAGATCAATTGAGATATTCTCAAATAATCGGTTCTCTTATGTACTTAGTTAGCGCTATGAGGCCTGATATCTCTTTTGTTGTGAGCAAATTGAGTAGGTTCACGTCAAACCCGGGTATAGATCGTTGGCGTGCACTAGAAAGAATATTGCGCTATCTAAAAAGTACGATGAGTTATGGAATACATTATTCAGGGCATCCAGCTATGCTTGAGGGATATTGTGATTCTAACTGGATCTTTGAAGCAGATGACCTCTACGCCCCAACCGGGTATGCCTTCATACTTGGTGGTGGTGTAGTATCATGGAGATCTTGTAAACAGACCATATTGACGAGGTCAACTATGAAAACAGAGCTTGTTGCTTTAGATACGGCCACCTTTGAGGCATAGCGGCTGAGAGATCTTTTGATGGACTTGCCGGTGGTTGAAAAACTAGTACCGACCATTCTGATGAACTGCGATAATCAAACGGTTATTACTAAGGTGAACAGTTCAAAGGATAACGCGAAGTCATCAAAACACGTGAGGAGACGTGTGCAGTCTGTCAGGAAATTGAAAAACTCCAGAGTGATAACTGTGTGCATCGAGGGAGATGGGGTTGAGACCCATGAACGTTGTGCCATAGTGGTAACCCAACCTATGTGATCGAAGATCCGGTGAAGTAGGATCTGAGAAGAACGAAGCTATCGGTATAACAAAGAAGACTATGTTATAACCCTCTCTATGTGAAGATGTGCGACTCTCAAATTGCTGTAAGGCAGGTTGACGACATGCCTTAATGTGTTTATTGCGGATAAAAGTAGCGAAAGATGCTGTCCTACAGAGTATTTTTGAAAGAACACACCTATATGAATCCGACTGTCTAACGTCGCAGTCTATGAGATTTGGGTGATCTCTAGTACTGATGAAGAGACCACGGAGTACGAGGCATATGCTCCACCCGCGGGGTAGATTACTGATAGCTCAGTACTAGTTGACTTTGAGTGAAATCTATTTCACGCCAGCTTGCAATTCAAGGCTTAGTCCATTGTGAGTGTGGATGGATGTAACTTAAAGATCTAGGCAGAAGTTCAACTTAACAGTCTCTGCTGAAACACCAGTATATAAACAAGTAGCGAGAACATGTAAATCTCTAAATGGGTATTTGAGATCGGATTGTTAGAATTTGGGGGGCCTGATTAGTCCAAGCCCAAGTTTTAATAAATTCTGAAAATTTCAAAGGCCCATTCATGAAGTAGGATGAGGAGAGTGGGAATGGGAATAGTCCCACCTTGCTAATTTAGAGTGAGTGAGACCAACATATAAGGGATGTTCTTTCTCACCTAGTAAGCAAAGCGAGCAGGGAAATCCCCACACGGGCTCCTCCTCCTCCTCCGCTTGCCTCATCACGACGCGTGCGCGCGCCGCGTTTCGTGGATCGAGTTCAAGGCCGAGCTTCTTATCTTTTTATCACCCGCGCGAGGTGTTTTTGGAATTTGTTACGGACGCGTGCGGATTTTGTGGAGTCAGTTCAGGTTAACCGAGCCGACCTATACCTACATGACTATATATACAGCCGCCCCCTCTCTCCGATCGGTACGCAACACAACCGAGTTAGGGTTTCGCCGGTCTCTCGCTTTTGTGCCGTCGTTGTAGTCTACTCCATCCCGAGCGCCGGCGTGCACCAGCGATCGGTAGAGCAGGTCTCCGGAACCTTTCGCCTTTGCGATTCTGTACGGGAGAGGGCGAATAAGGTTTTTGGGAAGCGCTCCGCGCAACTGCTTGCTTCCCTGCAACCATGGGTCGTCTACCTCCTCGAACCGGCGGGTGCGCGAAGCGCCGCCGTCTTCTTCGTCAACAATTTCGTCAAGCTAACGCAACAGCAACGGTTTCTCCACCTCAACAGTACGTAATCCGTGATCCAATCTACAGTTTAGTTATGATCTGCGAGTTCATATTGCTGTTTGTTGTGCTGTTTAATACTTCTAGTATTTTTTAGATGCATCTGTTAGTTGCTACTGTCGTCATGATCTATATTCTGAACTTATTCATTGAATTGTTATTCTCGAATTGCTTAATTTTCCAAAAAAAAACTTCTATTTGAATGAAACTCACGGCCTCTGCATCAGTTCCCCGGCTTCCCACAACCAAATGTGAACACTAATAGGTTACCCATGTAAAACACTTATGTTTTTTTTTTTCGAAAATGAGGCAGCCCCCCTACCTCTGCAATGTAAAACACTCAGTACATGCCACCAACACAGTGCCGCAGTTACACCACATAAGACATCACCAAAGATCAATTGAAGAATTTAGGATAGAAGTTAAAAAATGGATACCAGACTTTCTACAATTACAGACTCTTAACACCCCAATGTACCCGGCCGTTTCTTTGGTATAAACCCACTACGACTCAAATAGTCAAATAAGCAGAAGAATAGGTGCTATGCGCCAACAATCAGTCTAAGAACTACCAAAGCTTAAGACGAATCCTTCATCGTCGGAGCATCTGGTCGCCAAGGACAAGGTGGGGGTTGACTATCTTGCCGATGACCTGGTTGGCACTTGTGGCCGTTGTCCCGCAGGCAAAGGGATATGATTCTGGGAATGCTCTAACATCTGAAGCATGTATGGTGTCTGATAGGAATGAACAATAGTGCTGCTGTCTGTTGAGTCTCCACGTGTCGTTGCTCTCTGCCAGGAATGTGAACTCAGTCCAGACAGCATATACGCCCTCCCTGAAGCCTCATAGAGTTGGCGGCTTGCCATCCTCTCCTGCATCTCCCTCAGTTCTGCATCAAGGGCGATGGACAGGCGGTCCCCACTCTTGCTGGCAGAGGACTCCGACAATCTCCTGCGGCAGTCTTGAAGTATGGTCACAGCCTCAGAGAGAGCACCACTCTCCGCGGCACATCGTGCAGATTCAATAGAATCCGCGGCTTGTACACGGTTCCTCTCGCGGTCAACCTCAATGGATACAGGTTCAGATATGGTGGATGTCAGCCTGTTGATCTTCACCTCCTCACCTTGAATATTGATGGTCTCATTTGTCACTAGATCCCTGTAGGAACAAGCAACCTTTAACAGCGAGGTCTGTTCACGAGATTGTGGGATGTTCACAGACAGCAAAATGTCTCTCTCCTCGTCAGCATACAGTTGACCAATATCAACTAAACAGCTCCGTCCATCTCTTGCCACCTTCCTTGGGTAGCTACCGGATCTGATGGAACTGAGTTGAACACCAGGATGAACACATTCCATGCTAAGTCGCATCTCCTGTGCGACAACACTAAGAAGCCCACCGATACATTGAGCAAACGCATCTTGCATCACACCCTCATCTTCGATGAAGGAAAACGTGCCACCAGAAGCTTCAGCAATTGAATGCATGGAATCTGAATCATGATCTGATCCAAATCCAAAAGCATGGATAGGCAACATGCGTTGTGTATCATTAAGAATAGATGGCGGAATAAGTGACCGGTAATCTGTCGAGCCTCCTTGAACATTTGAGGAAACACTGTAGGTATCTTGCCCATCAGACAGAAGAATGATACTACACACTGAATTCTTATAACTGCGATCCTCAATCACCTTAGTAGCTTTCTTCAGTCCATCAGCAATATTTGTACCACCACCAGCACCAAGTGAGTTAATAGCCTGCAAGGCCTGCAGCCTGCCATAATGTGACATTCGTTGAAGATGGAACAGCCTCCGGGCACTAGATGAGAAAGCAATTACGGAAAGGCGATCGGATGGCCCAAGGTGTTGAACAACAAAACCCATAGCCCTCTTTAGGAGTGCTAGCTTGGTGCCTGCCATACTGCCACTAACATCAATCACAGTGACAAGATCAACGGGGGCGCGGCATCTTGGAGATCTAACTGAGCTTTCATTGATTGGTCCGCATGTGTCCTGGTCTGAATTAGCACTGGGGGCTTTCAGATGGATTAGAATAGAAAATCCATCTTGAGATGATGACTGAGGGATGGCTGAGAATTCTGGATACATGCTGACCACTGCCGTCCTAGTAGACCGAAAATTAAGATTATCAGAAGCTTCTGTCTGCTGCAATGGTTCATCGTCGTTGAAGTTTGCTGGCTCCAAAGGACTATGTAAGCGCCGAACTCCTTGCTGGCGGTTTGGAGCTTGGTGAAGAAGAGCCACATAGGCATCTTGCTGGGGCAACTGAACTTGATTAATTCCAAGTCTAGAAGATAGTGAGCGATTCAAGGGTATCTCTTTCCACTTTGCCCTACAGACTGGGCAGACATGATTTCCATGTTTCACATTAGATGAGATGCAGTGAAAATGGAACATATGAGAACATTCTGCAGTGAACAAGGCATGACCATGGCCAGATCTCATAGAATCAAAGCATATTGCACATTTCCCCTGTTCGAGTACAAAAAATAGAGATCAGTATAATTCTAAAATAGCTTCTTGATCAGTATAACTCAATGGATACATCCTTCAGTTGCAAGAATATTATACCTAACAACAAAACAAAAATGAGGCAACCCAATGAAAATTTAACCAGCTGCAGGCTTTCATATTGGTCAAATTCTTAAAAATAGATATACCTAAGTTGCAGCTCAATTGCTACTGTCAAAGCTTATACTCGTATTTTATTTATGGAAAGTTGGCAAGCACACATCAAGGTGTCAACCAGATGAGGCAATCCTCGTGAGGTTACTTGTTGAATTGGCACACATATTGTCAAACCAAGCATGCAGTTGGCAGTCGGGGCATATTCACCACAAAAATATATACATAGACAAGAAAGTACATCATCAATTTGCACTCCTTAATGGATAGCTGCTCATGGCTGGTGTCAAGTTGGAACGTTTGCCATAAAGAACGAAAGCTGGTTGTATGAGGAAAGAGTGGGGATCGCTACACGTGACCACACCACGGGCAGGTGATGAGCAAGAAGCAAACTTTTCCCTGTCCTTTTCAGGGTGAAGTGCAATTTATTAATAGTGGAAGTGTATGCAATAGGAAAGTGGTCCGCGTTAAGCAATTCTCCAATGCCAGCAAGTCAAACTCATTAATAGTGGGTGCAATAGGAGTACTGAATACTGAACAGATCACAGCTAGCACAATACTGTACTCCACCCAATTTTGCTGTCTAGGGAGAGAAAGAATTAAATGGTCCAAAACTAAAACAGCCCAGATAGAAAAGGCAAAATGATGTATATAATCAGAAAGCGGCACACAAAACAACAACGGCGGTAATGTCAATGAGAATGGCTAACTTCCACGTTCTCCATTGGGAATGAACTGCAGGAAATATCCGCATATTTTTTCTCTACTGAATTTGTAGAACCCATAAACAATGACGAAAATATCACAGGCATGCAGAAAATATATACTGTATTGTCTAATAAAATCTTAAACAGGACGAGCGAACCCAAAATTCGCACGGATAGACAACTAATCCGCACCAACACAGAACAAGCATCGCATTCCACACCAGCATTTCAAAGACAAATCACTAAACGCAGAGCTCCCAGGTCCCAATCAAAACACAAATCCGTCTCATGCGTTGGGGTTCTATTTTTCCCATTAGAAACACAAGCACGTATTGAGGAAAATGTTCATGGAGATCAGGAGATGGCCTCACCTTGGAAGAGGACCTGCTTCCGGACCTGGACACCCGGACCGCACCGGACACCGTCTCGTCCGGCGCCGACCCAACCGCCGCCACGGCCGCCTCCGTCGGACAGCCGCCCGCGCCCGACGCCGGCAGCCGCTCGCCCGTGGCACCACCCTCGCCCTCGGCGGGGACGTGGACGCAGAGACGGAGGCGCAGCGCCGTCATGGCCTTCCTCCACACGCCCTCCATTGCCGCCCGGCGAAAACGTACGCCCTCCTCCCAAGCCCAAAGCCCCAAACCAACCCGGCTACCCCTCTCCTCGGGCTGCCCCCTCTTATGCCTCGGGTATGCGGCTACGACCCGCGAGAGGAGATGAGAAGGGGGGAGAAGAGGGAGAAGCGGCCTGTGGTTTTGGAATTGGAGGAGAGGCGACACTTCACAGTGGAGGAGGCGGAGCGTTTGGGTGCGGCTTCTGGTTTGACTCGCGGGAGGAGGAGAGGATGGAAACGTACAAGGGATACCAACGGAAGAGGGCAAGGACGAACGGGGGTTTAACTCGGAGCGAGGGCGGCGAGGGTGCTCAACTTGGAAGTTGCAAAACTGGAGGTGGTCACAGCGGAGGGGCTTTGAATTTCTTTGTTTTTTTCCTGGCCTTTATTAACTACAGGATGGTGGCCGTTCGGAGAGCTCACGGTGGTCCGAATAAATGGATTTGAGTGTTGATTTATAAATATTTATTCCGTCTCAAAATAAGTGTGGTAATTTTTTTTTCAAAATGAGCAAATCTACGCAATGAAATTTGTCTAGACACATAAGTATCTAGACAAAATTGTCACTCTTATTTTGAAACGGAGGTACTTCCTCCGTCCAACAAAGGATGTCTCAACTTTGACTAGCTTTTAATGCATCTATACGCTAAGTCATGTCTAAATACATTCAAATTGTGACAAAGTTGATACATCTTTTGTTGGACGGAGAAAATAGTAGTTTTTTTTTGTCTTAGAAATATAAATGGTAAAATTGTATAAAAAATATATTTACATGCCAAAAAGAGGGCAATTACGACCAAAGTAAGGCATGTGTTTTACTTTCGTCTACCAAACTTAGATCCTCGATTTCCTGCTTTCGCTGTTGAAGACGCCGGCTTTTCGCTGCTTGTGATAAATCTTAATTTCGTCGACCAAACATAGGTCCTTTGATCTTCTAACCTTTCGCCATCGAAGAAGCAGGCATTTCGCTACTTCCTCAAGAGTAATGCATCTTAATTCCGTCTACCAACTTAGGACCTTCGGTCTTCGACCTTCTGGCATTGAAGATGGAAGCATTCCGTTGCTTCCAAATATGAGTAATGCCTAATTTACCATCGGTCCCCGGCCTTGCGTCATTGAAGACGCAGGAATCTCGTTGCCTCCACATGAGTAATGCACCTTAATTTCCCACCAGACTTAGGACCTTCAATTCGCGGCCTCTTGCCGTTGAAGACATAGGCATCTCGGTGCATTCATATGACTAATGCATCTTAATTTCCCACCAAACTTAGGAACTTCGGCATCCGACCTTTCGCCGTTGAAGGCGCAAACATCTCACTTCTTCCACATGAGCAATGCATCTTAATTTCTCACCAAACTTAGGACCTTCGGTTTCTGCCCTTTCGCCGTTGAAAATGCAGACATTTCGCTACTTCCAAATAATTCATACAGTAAGCATGACCAGAGAAGAATCATCTTCCTTTGCACCGAGGCCCTGGCAAAAAAACGTAAACTGCCACCGAGGTTTACATGCCAAATAGGAGGCCAATCACAACATAACCCGCAAATATCTAAAGGAGCTTCTGTGAAACCGGGGTAGAAGCCATGTTGCCTCAGGAAATGGTCAAAGAACGCATCATCGTTTTTCTTCTCTCACATGCTGTCGTGTGATTAAGATCTAACATGCAAACAAATTAACTGATTTCTAACTTTAAAAAACGACTTTCATATAGCAAACCCATATTAATAATTAAAGAAAAATCTGTTCGGTCGACACGTTGGACCGTTGGTAGCTGCGTACACGGGTCAGACTCTGCAAGCTGGTCTCCAATTCATAGCCGATATTACAAGTACATGCATGA
The DNA here is from genome assembly GCF_000005505.3 of Brachypodium distachyon. Lineage (NCBI taxonomy): Eukaryota > Viridiplantae > Streptophyta > Magnoliopsida > Poales > Poaceae > Brachypodium > Brachypodium distachyon. The sequence continues at coordinate 18,773,705 of NC_016135.3, forward strand.
TGCATGCATGCCGGTGAACCGCCAAGCGTGTCATTACACCAAGAGATTGCAGTTGTTCAATCGTCTCCTTCAGCGCGTAAGCAAAGCTGAGCTAGCTCGACCTCGACGAACCGAAGTCTAATCAATGGCGCACGAGATGCACCCAGTGTCATATTCAACTCAACAAGTCCACTCCTGTTATGTAATATGCGCGTGTCTGATCGCGAAAGGAGAATGTTGCACCTGTAGTACGTCGGTGAGCTGATTGATGTTCGGTTGGGGAGGTAGAGTACAGAGCGAAGCGACCGGGCGCGCACACACTGCATGTTCGCTTATTCGGAAAATCGGTACTAACGGGTAGCTAGCGGCCCTTTTCATGCCGTAGATTTCTGCCGTATAAAGCAGCATGAACTTTCATGCCAGAAAGTTTTTGTAAACTTACGGGTACGTAGCTAAAAGGCGCATCATCATCCCGGGAAACCACAGCTTTTGCAAATTGCATCCCAAAAGCATGCAACTTTACAGCCTACTAACTTTTTAGTCACCTGATGCAAGGAAGAACCATGCAAACCTCCTCTGCCTTCCAGGTTCCGTCTAAACTATCTAAACCATAACGAGTGGTTGAGTACGGGACTGCTGCAAATCTGCAATACCGTTTGCTGTTTGCCGAGGCAGACGACGGTACAAAACATTCCGTCAGGAGGCAGGCGTGTCCGGTGGCCCAAAGCCCTGCTGGAGCGGGAGAGGGGAAGACGACCCGAATATCGCCTTTGTGGCACAGCAGAGCCTGCGGTGCCGGAGCAGCGTGATGGCAAATCATGCATGTCCCTGTCTCTAGGCCGAGAGCAAAAGTCCACTCCGGTATCATTGCACGGGCTCGATGGCCCACGGGCCGCGGCGCCGGACAACATCATCGGGAAGTTGGAAGGGGTCGTACGGGGAAGGCTTCGTTCCCTGCACATACACAGCACACAGTTGCACACTAGTACACGGGAGAACCGGCGGCAACTTGGCAAGCAATCGACGAAAAGACTCGACCCTGATTGCCATCGACATCGCCTGGTGTTCTGCTCCACCAGTCATATCTAGTCTTTATCTCATGTCATCATCCTGTGGGTTTGTCGCAAGAGCCATCGTTGGATGAACATTCGGCTCCGTAAAGGTGCGCCTGCTGTCTCGCACTGCAAACCTCTCCTTACGTTGATGAGATCCTCTGCACCGGCAAGCTTTTGTTTCAGTAAACGGATCCGGCTTGTCCCGTTTATGTCTTGCTAGCTTTGTGCTCTGACAAATTTAGGAATTTACTTATATACAGGATAAACAGACACTCGTTTATTTTGTGCTTCATCTAAACTGAAATGTGCCTGCTTTCCCAGTTTTCCCAGTACTTGAGAACACAAGGGTAGTTGCTTACGTTTCTAACGAAGAATACAAGGCAATCCCAAGGGTGCATTCATAGCGAGGTCAACACGAAATTCCGTTCAGAAAGAGGAAAGGAAACAGTTGCATACGAGATTTTCAAGGAGACAACATTCGCAGAATCTGGGAGTTCGGCATGTGAAGACATGAGTCACGGTACTGAAGAAAAATAACATATATTGATCTTGCTTCAGAAAAACAGCAAGAACTACCAAGTTTCAGTCCCGTTGTACATTTCTAACGCCTCTTCACAGCATAATGCTATACTTTCAGCTCCTCGACCTCTAATTGTAGCTTAACTAGCTAACCCAATCTAAAAGGAGGTGTGACAAATGCCTGATATCTGTACACTGTTTGATTATCGAACAATACCATCATCAATGTCAGTGTACGAGAAAGCTTACAACAATGCCTAAGCTCTGACTCAGAAAAAGATGAACACCTGAATAATGCACACAATGGCACCTCTATGAAGAGAAACTGCGCTGACTCTCGCAACCAGGGCAATTATGCAAGCTCTCATGGATGTAAATATCGCAATCAAAGCAGAAGTGCTGGTTGCATTTTGGACATCGGACATGGAGATTAGATTGGCTATCTGCAAGGATATTGAAGGGCAGACAATGAACATGATGATTACAACACACAAGATACTAGCATAACAAAGAATAAAGAACAGTAAAAAGATTGTCATGAAAGTAGAAGGATCGGTCTCATTCACACACAGATGCTAATGTTGCCTCACTCTAAACTGCAGAGGTAAGCTCTGTGTTGGTGACAGTTCGCTTTAATTGCTGAGAATTTAAGCTGGCTCTCATTTGATATGTCCACCTTCGTGCTATGCCACTATGTTTTGTTCACAGAATTAAGCTTAAATAGATAAAGAAAATACCCACGGTATACATAACAGTTGTTGCTAAACGTAGCCCCCCGCCCCTTTTTTTTTCTAGCACTGATAGTTTTAAACAACTGAAGCAAGGGCATTAAAGGTATAATTCCTCATTTGAAGATATAACTAAAGAGAAAGGGTAGCATATAGTACAAGCTAAGATATGTTTAAGCATACCAGAGTTAATCAGGCTCTGCTGGCAGCCATAACAGTTCTGTCCTCCCTTTTGACCTAGCTTGAACGTCACCTCATCAAACGGTGCTACTGGGAAGAGATGATGATAGGACCTTGCCAGGTGTGGAGAACTAACTAGTGTTAGTCCACAAGTTCGACACTCTGTTGGGAGCTCACATACATTAACCTTGCATCTGGGGCATATGTAACCTTCAGCCCCGGACTTGATTTTCTTGTGACATGAGCAGATGGAGATAAGATCCTCTGCTCCCCTCTGTGGAAAACCCATCTTAATCAAATTAGCTGCAGCATACTCTGCAATCGCAGGTGGTGGAGGAGCATGTTCGAGCAGCAATTCCTTGAAGTGAGACTGCCAAAAGAAAGAAACATTATTCTCCATACAGAAATTGAATATTCGATACTACAAACTAAAACACAACCACATTTTAGCACCTCATCCAGTGCAACTGTGTAGGATCCACCAGTCTCCTCACAAAGATGCTTGCAAATGAAAATTTCTGCAGCAAGCCCAATAACGGAGCATCTAATTTTGGATTTCTTGCATTTTTCTACTGTCTCCATGACATCACCAGGATCACATGTATTCAGTGCGGAGTACAAAATTAATACTTCCTTGTGACCATATGAAGGAATTTGGTTCAAATAACCATGGATAAGTTCTAGAGCATTTTGCAGAGATGAATCACCAGAACACTCAAGCTTCCCCATCAATGCTTTAATCTGTGACTCTGGACTGCCACCAATGTCCGTGAGTCGATGAGAAATGCCATCTTTGATTGTCACTAGCCCAACATGGCTCAAGGGATTCTGGTCAAAGAATTCCCTAATGAATGCCTCGGCGCATTTTGCAACAACGGCCATTCGACTAGGACGATAATCCATCTCTGAAGCTGCCTACATGATTAAAATACAGCCAGGGAAAAGGTGATTACAAGGGATGGAGATAATGCAAAGAAGAAGCTATGAACAGTACAAATTCGACAGAAAAGAATGCTCAGAACGAATTTTTGAGACAAATCATTTCGAACTAGGCAGTATAGGATGCTCAAATATAATCAGCAACAATGGAAGAGCGATAGGACATGGTTACCAATAGAAGAGAAGACATCAACATTTTCCAACAGAATACATGTGTGGTACATACAGTTCTCTTGAACCAACAGAAAACCGTTAATTGCTATGTTAGGTAATACCGACCGAGCAAAGCCCCCATTTTTAGTTGGCAAAATTCTTTCCTTTAGATGATTGGCATCCCCTAAATTAAATTTCTAATTCTCCCCTGATGACTGTCATATAAAAAAAATTCCACAAATTGCCCTAACATCCACCAATTACAACACATCAAAACCCACACTCAGGTATTAAAAGAAGAACGGTAAGCAAGAAGGTAGGCTGCCAGGGATGCATGATCCGTCATTGGACCAAATAGCACAGCTAGGGGACACGAATCAGATTGTCTAGGCTGCCTAGTTCTTTCCACACACAAAATGAAGCACGGATATGGACACGTACTTGCATGAACTGTAAGCAGCTCAGTGAAACTACTAGCATGCAAAATAATCCAAAGCAATAGCTCATTGCTCAGCTGCTCACCAGTTATCGCTTAAACAATCTTGTATCTAGTCCACATCCGAATCGATAGCCCATGGGCAAAACACCAGATCACTCTCGGTACAATGCGTCATATTTCTCAACAAGACAAAAGCGAGATTACCACGATCACATTGCTTGCCAGTCCCATTGAATAGTTGATCCCAGACCGAGCGCTCGATCGGAATGGCTAACAGAAGGAAGGGGGATCAAATAGGGTATGATAACGAACCCGGGAGAGGTCGATGACGATGTAGAGGTAGCGGATGAGGCCCTTCTGGATGCGGACTGCGGCGGCCGCGGAGCGGAGGAGGAGGCGGCGGCGGTACTGCGAGTGGACGAGGTTCTTGGTGTCGATGGGGCGGAGTAGGCCCGACTCGTCCTCCTGCAGCGCCTCCCACGACCGGTCGTCCGCGTACGCGCGCTCCCAGGCCTCGAGGACGCGGCCGTCGCCGGTCTCCTCCTCGTCGTCCTCCTCGTCTTCTTCCTGGTTTCGCCGCCGGCCGGAGGCCGTGGAGGAAGCGTTGAAGCCGCCTCCGCCGCCGCCGACGCCGTACATGGTGGGGCGGCGGAGGTGGAGTGGGATACTGGGAGGGGGGAGTAGGGAGGATGCGAGATCGGGACCAGGAGATGATGGGCCAGGCGGCTTTGTTTGGGTTTGGGGCTCCTGGGCTTTTGTGTGGCTTTCTTCTTTCTAAATTGTCGCCTTGCTGACCGTGTTTGAACCCTCGCCGATGGTACTTAAACTTTGCTCCGTAAGGAAAACTGTATTTACAAGTGATCTAAAAAATGTATTTACAAGAGATATTACAAGTGATCTAAAAAATGTATTTACAAGAGATATTACAAGTGATCTAAAAAATGTATCTACAACTACAAGAGATATACTTACACAAGTTCTCATAAAAAAATGTATTTACAAGTGATCTAAAAGGAAAAGGATTCGGGTCCGGAAAACTGTACTAGCAAGTTCTTTAAAAATCCGCAGGTAGATAGGGTCACCTAATTTGCATGTTTGAGTTCCCATGCATATATATGTTTTGAAGGTTTGAACTCCTGCAAACTTAGGCCGATGGTTAAGATAAGACAAATGATCTGAAGTTTGGTGCTCTGAAAACTGTGATGATGGAGATAATGAAAATCTGAACCATCGTCTTGTACCACTGCCCAATCTAGAACTCTAGAACCTAATAATGCAGGATGGAGAAAGCTATAAGGAGCAGGAATTTGACAACCTTGCTTGACAGAGCTCGCAGCTAGCTACTGCATCCAACTTTACTGCATTCGGCATCGCACGCACATGTGCTACGCTTGTACAGACGCCACCAATCACAATGTTGTTCTTTAATTAGATTTGCAGCAGTGGCTAGCAACTTTGTAGTACCACGGTTGCAATTCGGCACTACCTTTGCAATGCTACTATGCTAAGTAGCGAGTAAGACTTTTTTTTTACAACAAACGTTCAGAGTCCGACAGATCAGATGGCTCCGGTGATCTGAAATTAAGTACACAGCTGGATCTCTCCCCTGCCTCTTGAATTCTGCATTTGGTGCGCATACCTTTCGCCTCATGCGTACGTGCCTGTCCACCAATCTGCGAATTGAGTTTTGCACAAGTGCTCTACCCGATGCCAATCATTACAAAGATAGCAACCCTGCGCTGTACGGCCAGCACTAGTTCAGTGCGTGCATATCCACTGTGACACTGTCTACTCAACAGTCTCAGCTACAGCAAATTCTACCACCTTTTGTAAAATTTGAGAGCAACTTCAAAGCTGGAAAATGAGTGGAAAGGCTGTGATCACGACGAATCCACAGAGCCAGAAACTCTGAAGAATCCGGTGTTAATTAGCACCTCGGTGGTTGCGGTTGAAGTGCCCGTGGAGGTTCAATGCGTAATGCCAAATATTTCACCTTCCGAATTTGTGATGATGTGGTGCTTTGTTTATAACTACAAATCTACAATGGATTGACTGATGGATCGAGCCCATCAATGGTTGTTGATGGCGTCGATGACCACGACCTGAAGCTATAATAAGCGGGCCTTGATGACGCTTATACTAGATTATTCTCTCCAAATTCAGCTCATGTTCTACATCCAGGCGGAGGTGAGAGGACTGAGGAGGGACTGAAACTGAAGGAGAAGTAAAGCGGCAATGTTCCCTGCCTTTGAAGTTTACCTCGGCTAGCTAACTAACAAGCCAATCTACGCGCCGTCGCCGGCCATCCGGCCGACACACTCGATCGAGACGTGAGCATTTCACCATCGGTGCCTTTCAAGAACGGCAACGATCAACGAGAGAATGGATTGCTTCCTTTTTTCCCTCGAGCTGACGTCCCCCCTGCTGATCATGGGACGTTCGTCAGTCGTCACTTACTCACTTCGTCTGTTAGGCTTTGGTTGTCTTGCGTGGAGTACTACAGAGTAGTAGAAAACAAGGAGCTCCCTGCCAATGAAGGAGTTTGACCCGTGTAATCAGGTACATACTACATAGGCTTGTAGCGTACTGGCATGATACTTTTTTTTTTTTGCGAGAAGTAGTGGCATGATACTTACTTTTCTTTTGTGGCCTGACACTTGGTTGACACTGACGTTATGTATCATGCAGAGGGGGAAAGAGTGAACAATCTCATGCAGAGGTGAGTGAAAAACTCTCTGACAAATAATTTTCCGGAAAGTTTCAAATATTTCTTGCTATTGTAATTAGCTTCTGAAAAATCATGATAAAAGTTACCCAACAACTATTTCCCAATGTTACCTGGTCTTTGGTATACGCATAGCACCTGTGAATTTAGAAGAAAACTATTTGTTCTTCTTCTTTTGCGTTTTTTTTTGTCACATCCAAGTCATCCGTGTGCTAACATGCCATGGTTTTAATAACGTTTACCCACATTGTTGAAATGCTCTTACAGCTCGTTTGGTAGCCCTAATTTCATTTGGCAAAAAACAATTTTTTTATATGATTTTTTTGTTGAATTTGAATTATGAATCCAAAAATCATGTTTGTTTGCCACATTCATTTGTAGAATGAGAGACAAATCTAGAGAAATGATATCTTTTAGAGATGAATTGGGTTTATATGTATGTCAGTATATGTGATTTGATGAATTTTTAAATTGAATTCCTGCACTCAATTTTGTGCCAACCAAACAAGTTGGTTTTTTGGAATCCAAAATCTATTTTAGGATTCCAAGTCCAAATGATGAGATCCAAACGCTGTAGTATTTATGATCTCATAATTGTTAATAATGAACCGTCATCTGGAAAATTGTTCAGATTTTAGTATTTGCTTCCAAATTTAAGAGAAAAGCGTGCTAGAAGGATCTAATAGTGGTACTAAAACATAAGAACATAAGTGAAAATCAAAATAATCCTACCTCAGAGAATTGATGTGCCTTATGTCTATCAAAATTCGCCCGATACAACATAAGTCACAACACATCACATCACATCAAGGTCCCGGTTTTTCGTTAATTAAATGGGCAACTCTTTTCTGCATATATGAACGGATCGAATCCTTAAACTCTGGTTCAAAATAAATTCACCCATTTTTTAAAACAGTTGCTTGAGATTTTGCTATTGCAACTTTTTGTAGCCTTACAGCCACCAAAATTGTTGTGTATACGACTTTTTTGCCTCCAAGAAAAAAGTGACCGTTGGATCCGGTGTGTCAAACAAATAGAGGTACTCCCTCCATTCTATACTAAGTGACTTAAAATTTTCAAATATGAATGTATCTATATAAAATAAAATTATATGTAATATTTCGTCCATTAACGTGGGAGCGAGGAAGTGACAGAGAAATACATTTTGCGCTTAGGCCTTGAATGTTTTCGTCATTTCGTGTGACTGAAAGTTTGCAGACTTATTGTCCTTTTACCAACTCGAAATGGATGAGGTGATGGGCCTGGGGATTTATGCACTTGCTTTAAACTTACTTCTCCAGAGCAGCGTGGCTGCGTTGGCTGGCAAGGTCTAGGTATAGGTAGCACGGGCGGCACCGCTGGTTTAGTTTGCTGGTCTCTCGTGATTTTCTGTTATAGTTTTGCTCTAGGACTCTAGGTATACGAAGACCGATGACGTCACACGCAAAAAGAAAAGAGAAAAGGTACTAGCTCAAGTGGCAAGACGAACGTGAACGTGATACACGCTCGAGTGGAGGACTAGAAACAGTTCCGCAAGAAACGAAAACGCACTGAAAATATGGAAATAAAGACAGCATTTTGTGAAACGGCAAAACGGAATTTTATTCGAAGAAACGGAAAGACATTTTCTGGCAGAAAACCTACGGAAATGGAATTTCCATTTTATCGGTATCTACACTTGTGAATTTTTCATTGTCCTCTATTTAATTGGATGGTGCCGTCGATTCGGACTAACCATTACACAAATACCAGTTTGGACAGGGCTCAAATAGAGAATAAGATATTTCCTCCGTTCAAAAAAGAATGTCTCAATTTTGACTAAATTTGAATGTATCTATACACTAAGTCATGTCTAGATACATCCAAATTTTGACAAACTTGAGACATTTTTTGTTGGACGGAATGAGTACTATTTTCATTGGTTCACATGAGACAATATCTAGGATAGAGACAGCTGCTTTTCTTTCCTCATTAATGATGTGTCATATAAACAAAATATTGACATGGATCATTAAGAAACTACGCCAGGTAAGAACACTAGTATACTCTCTCCGTTCCTTAAAAAATGGCATATTAGGTTTCATTAAGATAAGGTTTTGATCACAGATTAGTTTATCAAGATGTATTTTATATGACATAAAATTAGTACCGTTAGATTTGTTATCAAAAGTATTTCATGATACCTGTGGTTTCATGACATATAAATCACACTTTAATATAGAAATTTGTGGTCAAAACCTTGTCTTAATGAAAACTAATATGCCATTTTTTAAGGAACGGAGGGAGTAAATGCCTTTAATAAAAAAAAACGAGAATGAACAACCTTAGACAAAATAATAATCTTTTCAACAAATAGTTTCGTTCACCTTCTTACCAACACTCTAAAAACATATCTACAGTACTCATCTTCCAACAATAACTTTAGTTTTTTCTTAGCAGTAGTTCGTGTGTATTGCTAGTTTTTCTAGGGAGAAAACGTTTATTCTTTCCTCTCTTCTCATCAATACGCTGAAATGTCATCATTTTGGTAACGACTAACTCATCTTGAACCATATCATCAATACTAAATCATCAGGTTTCAACCCTTGATTTAAACTTGCTTGCAAACATATTAGACGTAAACACAAAAAACATTTAACTTAAACGTACTATAGTAAAAATTCTCAACAAAAAAACCTTACTTGTAAACATAGTTAGACAGTTAGACTTAAACTTGACAAACAGGACTACAGAGAGGAGCAAATAAACAGTAAAAAAACACAGACATTTGGAAAAGGTTCAAAGACCTCGATGTATCTCCCACCCGCCAATTAATGCTCCCTCGGGACCAGCGCATCACTTCAATGCAAAGAACCAAAAAGACCCGAGAAAAAAAAAGCTTGGACCAGAGGAGGAAACGGCAGAAGCAGAGCGGGAGGAAGAAGGCCGACTGGGATCCCTGTGGGCGGTGGCCCACCGCATGGCAGTGCCCTGAGCCTGCGCCACCCACCGGGCTCCGGTGGCCGGTGCCGGCACCGAGATGCGGCCGCGGGGAGCGGCCCTGCTTCTCCTCGCTTCCGCTGCGCTCTCGGTTTATGGTATGTTCTTGAGATTTTCTTTCCCCCCTCTGGCTCTTCTTTCCCAGGCGTTTCTCTCGAATCGGAGTTCCAATGCCGAGCAGAAATTTAGCCTGGTTCGCTGGCCTGCAATGGGATCGCCCGGAAAAGGCGGCTGGCATGGCGTGCGTGGCAAGTCCCCCATGGTTATGCGTGGAAAAGCGGCTTGCCTTTGCTTCGTGGAGCTGCTGCTCTTGTGATTTGCCTGAGCGCATCTGAATCCAGTAGGTCTGGACTCTGGACACCGTGGAGATGGCCGTCTCTACTTTATCTTCGCTTTTTTCGTGAATTACATCATAAATCAGGCTCAGCATCTCAAAGTTGGAATTTCTTTATGCAAATCTGTGGTTTGGATTTGCTGCATTGGTGCTGTTAGGCCACCATTGAACTCGAAAGTCTTAGGTTTTGGTGCAATGTCTGGCGAGGGTTTTGGCCACCTTTTGGATCCTCGTCTTCTTGCATAGAGCTGTCATTGCACTCCGCGTTTACTCGCTCAACTGTATACACAGTGCAAAACTCCAACCGAGGGAAAAAATGGCGTGGGGATGCATTGCAATTTAGATCCATTAAACAGTAGCCGTTTTAGTAGTGACATTAAGTTTTTCTTTGACGGCGGAAGGCAGGCGCTCTGCCGATTCATTTAGATAGGAAAAAATAAAAGAAGTACAGAATTGAAGTTTTATTTTAATGTTGATGTTTGTATGCACTGCATGGCAGCATGGGATTACTTTCTCTGAATATCATGTGCAGTGCCACTGGGATCAGCAAGCTCAACAACCATTGCGGCATTCTTATTTGGGTTCTTGAGTAGACCGGATCGACATTCAGTTCCTTCCCCAGCCCCAGCACCTTCTCCTGGACCTGAAGGTAAGAAAGAAATACAGGCGTTCATCATATAATTGATCTATATTTCAGTTGTGCTCTTTATTATTTGGAGTTCATCATATAATTGATCTATATTTCCAATTCCCAGGTCCCTTTTACCACCCAGTGCATAGGCATCACAGAAAAAGACCTCATGTTGCCACACCATCTTCGTCGCCATCGTTTGAAAGACAAGGTTTTACTTTTCTCCTCGGGCCAATAGAGACTGCAAATTAATCTTATTGTTAGTACTAAATAACATAACACTAATAGGCCGCCGTCGAAAATAGAAAAACACTAACAGACCTGCCTATCACTAAATTTTAACAGATTGCAGTGGAGTAACTTGTTCGAGTCCGCTAACTTCTACTCCAATTGGTTCCCCTTGTGGTTGTGTATATCCTATGCAAATTCAGCTTGACCTTGGAGTAGCACCATACCAGTTATTCCCAAGAATTGATGAGCTAGAAATTGAGATTGCAGAAGGTACATTCCTGAAACAGAGTCAAGTTCGGATAATGGGTGCTGGGAGCAGTATTCAAGGTCCTGAAAAGACTACAGTAACCATTGATTTGGTGCCACTAGGTCAGAAGTTTGACAGGGTTTCAGCTTTACTGACTAGCAACAGATTTTTGCAAAAGAAGGTTCTGATCAAGTCGTCTATTTTTGGTGATTATGATGTAATATATGTCCATTATCCTGGTGAGTGACATAATTGTGTTGAGACATCCACGTCACTAGCATAAAAGCCCATTGGTCATGTATTGCTTGCTTTATTTAATCACAAAAACATTGCAGGCCTACCTTCTTCGGTACCTAATGTTCCAGGATCCTTGGGTCCAGTAAGCAGCAATGAGAACCCCTTGGGCGCAAATGTACACAATAAAAGCCATCAGAAGATTAACTCTAAAATTGTTGCCATAATTGCTCTGTCAGCTGTTGTGCTTGTTTTGACTTGTTTTGGCATCGGCATCATATGCAAATATAAAGGATGTGAAAAGGCTCATGGTACTGGTCATGCTTCGAATTCATCATTCACCAGAAAAACAGGTAATTTTGCGTAGCAGCTCTTGTATAGCTTTTACATTATAGCCATTTGCATTTTAATCAGTTAAGCTGCAGATTAAAAGTTAGTCCTGGACTGTATAAATTCTGACTTGCTACAATTTTCTAGCAGCTACGCACCAGGAACCATAAAGCCTCATTTTCAGATGGTCTAAATCCCCTGATATTTGTAACAACACCTTGTTACTGTTTCAGGTATGAGGTCATCATTCTCCAGTTCAGCCAGCTCGACAGCATCTTTTTCTTCAACAATACCAACCTGCCCATCCACTGTCAAGACATTTTCGATTTCTGAGCTTGAGAAGGCAACGGGAAAATTTAGCTTCAACAAAATAATAGGCGAAGGAGGGTATGGGCGTGTTTATCGTGGCATAATCGAAGATGGAACTGAGGTTGCTGTCAAATTGCTTACAGGGAAACACCAGAACAGAGATCGTGAGTTCATTGCAGAAGTCGAGATGCTAAGTCGTTTGCATCATCGCAATCTTGTCAAGTTGATCGGTATATGCGTTGAGCGGAGCATGAGATGCTTGGTATTTGAGCTTGTTCCAAACGGAAGCGTTGAGTCTCATCTGCATGGTATGTGAACCTATGTTATTTTGCATGGCATCTTCGCAGTACTTCAATAAAGTGTTTAAGAAACTGTACCTCCAAGAGTAGAATTACACTAAGGATCAAACAATTTCTTAACTGTGATAGTTACTTACTTCTGTTTCTGTATTTCAGGTTCGCATAAAATATACGGTCCACTTGATTTCGACACTAGAATGAAAATAGCCCTGGGTGCAGCAAGGGGTCTGGCCTACCTGCATGAGGATGCCAATCCCCATGTTATCCACCGTGATTTCAAGGCTAGCAATGTTCTGCTCGAGAACGATTTCACCCCCAAGGTTGCAGATTTCGGGCTTGCCAAGGAAGCATCAGAAGGACTCGAGCATATTTCTACTCAGGTCATGGGAACATTCGGGTAAGAAAAGATTGTGTAATCTTATTCTCCTCCTGGCTACTGAGTACAACCGCACTGATTGAAATTTCTATTGCACTCTTTGATTTATTGCAGTTACGTTGCCCCGGAGTACGCAATGACCGGTCATCTCCTGGTGAAGAGCGACGTGTACAGCTACGGCGTGGTGCTCTTGGAGCTCCTGTCAGGCCGGAAGCCCGTGGACATGTCCCAGCCGCCGGGGTCCGAGAACCTTGTCACCTGGGCGCGCCCGCTCCTCACCACTCGGGAAGGCCTGCAGCAGCTGGTGGACCCATCGCTGCCGGCACCGGCGAGCTGCGACTTCGATAAGCTGGCCAAGGCGGCGGCCATTGCGTCCATGTGCGTGCACGTGGAGGCGTCGCACCGGCCGTTCATGGGCGAGGTCGTGCAGGCGCTGAAGCTGATCACCAGCGGGAACGGCGAGACTTGCAGCGGCTCCTTCGGCGGCGGCGCCACGGAGGACGAGGAGTCCCCCTGGAACGACGGCAGGAGCTGCTCGTGGAACGACGGTGACGCGCCGCCGCGCATCCCCGGGGCGCCCCGCCCGATGGCAGCGGGCTACAGCTCGGACCCCGCCGATGACGCGTCGGCGCGGCGGCCGCGGTCGACGCCGAGCGCGGTGCTGGACAAGATCGAGTCCCTGGCGATGTACGACTGGTCGGGGCCGCTGAGGAGCAGGACCAGGAACTTCTACCGGTTGAGGGGAAGCATGAGCGAGCACGGCCATGGCCACCACCCTTCCGACGACTGCAGCATGGAGGGCGGCTACTGGATGTAGCCGCAGCTGATCTAGGAGAGTTTCCATTCTCTGTAACTGTAATTGTATAGCCTCCTGGCCCGCTGCTGCTCTTTGATGAGATTTTGATGCGAAAGAACTCCTGGTTCTAGATCGTTTAATGTAGCGGATGCATGCGCGTTTTGGCCCATAGCTTTTCTTTGGTTGTGCGATGGAAGTTTCGTTCATATCTTACCGTATCAATTTTCCAATTCGGAAATGTCCGGGAGAACCGTGGAGCAGTGGCCGACTGGCCGTTCGATCCGGGCGAAAGTCTCCAGGAGGAGGCGGCAGGAGGACGAAGGAGAGGAGAAAAGAAGAAGCGGGTAAAGAGAGAGCGGACCAAGGTTGACCGGGGTGAACGACCATGACGGAGGCAGGGGAAATATATAGAGTGGACCAGAGCATAAAAAACTGTTCAGAGAGGGAAAAAACACGAAAATACCGTTACTCCGTCTCATAAGTGACTCAAATTCATTAAATATGAATATAATTTTTGTCCAAAAAATATATGATACATATAATAAAAAATCACTCGATATAGCAAGGAGAAAGGAAGGAACTAGGCTGCACCACAGCGTTCGCGAGACTTATTTTCTTGCCGACTTCGCGAGGACGACAGATGAAGCTGGCGAACGCTGTGGTGCAGCCAAACGTGGTGCGCTTTTCACCCCAGCTCTTTATCACCACTCGAACTAGCGCGCGCACACCGGAAGCGCCTTCTCGCTTCTTCTGTGCTCTCCCTTTTCAAGTTGAAAGCCCGACCAGAAGACAGAAGTCGCGGGAGGGCGTAACAACAGATTGGAGAGGTTCCAATGGCTTCCACTGCCCCCACAAGCGTGTGCCCCATCGCGCCGCGGCTCGCGGTGGCTACATCCGGCTCCGGGCGGTCGTTGTTGTCGTCGGCGAGCTATCGCGCCGTCAGGTGCTGGAGCGCGAGGAGGGGGAGATGGCGGAGGTGGGCGGGGTTGAGGGCGAGGTGCGCGGCGGGCGGCCAGTCCGCCGTGAAGCCCGGGTCGGAGAGCGCCGAGGAGGGGGCGGCGTCGGTCGGGGAGGAGGACCGCCCGCGCCCACAGTTCGACCTCAACCTCGCCGTCGTGCTAGCCGGCTTCGCCTTCGAGGCCTACAGCAGCCCACCAGTGAGCCCTTTGTTACTTACTCCTCGTCATCCTTGAACTGTACTAATCATGAAGTACTTGCAAATGGCAGTTAATGAATACAATCTGTTCTTCTTATTTGGCAGGTAGATGCGGGCTGGCGCGAGACCGATGCAGCTGAATGTCAGACAGTGTTCCTATCCAAGTAAGTTGTGGGCGTATCGGTCCTTTCCCTAGAATTCGAATCACGTTTGTGAATTGTGGTACAAGTATTTGTGAGCGCTGTGGTTCTGAACAACGCAGACAATAAAATTCTGAAGTTTTTTTTTTTAATTTTTGTTGTTGTTTTAAATGTCGTGAATGGTTACTGGCTATTGCAGTGTATTTCTCCATGAAGTGTATGATGGACAACTGGTTGTGAGGCTGAAGAAAGGCACGAGTCTTCCTGCAATGGATCCGTGGGTATGGTGATTCATATACTAATGTGTACTTGACGCCCTAAGCTGCATCCATTTTCCATTATCTGTCTTCTAGACGCTTCAATTTTGTTGTTGTGGATAATATGGAACAATTGATTTTTTTTCCGAAAAGGATATGGAACAATTGATGGATCAGAGCCATATCTTATCTTACAAATGGAGTAGTGGAATTGATCATTCAGTACATAAAAGGATGCCATTATTAAGTATTTCTCGTTGACCTTGGACAAGTACATAAGCCTTTTGCAGGCCACATGTGCATCAAATAATGCTTTGCTTGAACCCATCAGAAAATTTGTTCCTTCGCCTGATACCCAGGTTTATATAGTTATGGGACACTTTGCAGATATTATTATCAGTTTTAATGCAGTCTCCGAGAATTTGAGAGCTACCGCATTTCTTCAATGCAGTAGTAGTTGGCATATCTTTAAGTATTACTCCCTCCGATCCATATTAGTTGTCAAAATATTACATGCATCTAGACGCTTTTTAGACATAAATACATCCATATTTGGGCAAATTTGAGACAATTAATATGGATCGGAGGGAGTATTACTTAAAGCCATCCCATTCCACTTCATTAGCACCTCCCTTCTTCTAATCCCCTTCCATTGCAGGGTACAAGTGATCCTTATGTAGTTCTACAACTAAATGGTCAAACTACAAAGAGCAATATTAAATGGGCGTGAGTAATTTTTTCCCTTTTCTGTACATGCTGGGGGCCCTGGGGGTGCTACTCTGAATAAGAATTTCCTCTTTATATTAAAATAGTGCATGCAGTACATATCACTGACTTCAGGGTCATGGCTAATGGGTTGATTTCTTGACAATAATATTCAATACGCTTGCTAATTATTTTCCACAATTACTGCAGATTTTGATTTGAGTAATTGATCAATGTAGGACGAAGGAGCCAACATGGAACGAGGATTTCACATTTAACATTAGGAAATCTCAAGAAAATCTACTACAGGTATGAAGTACTGTGAGTCCACTGTAATAATGGACTCACTCCAAGTCGTGATCATTAGGCAGGTCTTCATTGTTCTTAGAGTTATGCATCTTGGAAGTGAGCAAGTGGCTCTGTGCCAATGGCCAATCAGAATCTTGTTCTTTAGGAGTGAACCAGTGAGGTTGCTTTGTAAGTAAACCATGGCTGAAGTTTGATACATCAATCTCCAATGAAGCTTAAGTTCAGTCTGGAATATAAACACTAATGATCTTAACTTCTTTTCATGGGTGGGTGGGGGTAGGAGATTTAAGAATTTTGAGGCTCTCAATTTTTTGAGCTCCTATTATTTTAACTCACAACCAGAATCTTCAGCACCGGGTGACCGGAAAACATGGAGCGAATTATTTTTATTTAATCATAAATAAGTACATAAGCAAACTACACATTTCATTACTTCAGAAAACTATACATTTCATTTAGCAAGTGATATAATCATAGAATCCAGTTTACATATCCTTCAATTTTTTCAGTCATCTGCTTTGTTATATCCTGGCATCAGCACAAATAATTATTGTGCCTTTTGGCATCTGGTTCCATTCTTCTCAATAGGTCGAGGCTTGGGATGCAAACCTTGTCACCCCACACAAACGAATGGGAAATGCTGGACTGTACCTTGAAACACTTTGCGACGGTAACTCTACATTTTACCCAAAAATGACAATGTCTGTTGCTTGGTGCTTCTTTTTGTGATAACAAGGGTTTCAGTACATGGATGCTGGTTTACTCCTTGTTCTCAGTGGAACTTGCCCACAAAGTTACACAGGCCCCACCCCTGGGCAAAATCCATAGCAACAGTGGTGGTGCCAGGACTCTAATCCGGTGATGTCAAATACATGATTATCTATCAACTTTATCTAGTTTTCTGTTTTCTACATGAATTTGTGTTTGATGATTTTGCTAAAAGGCTGTATGGTCAGTTGATCACACAGCTTGAACGTGGCTTTGCCACTGCATAGCAAAACAGGCTCGAATTGGCCAAACCATAGAAGCTAACTGATTTACGTCTATGAAGGGGAGCTCTGGTAAATGGCTAGTGAGACAAGGTTCCACTCAGACACCTTGCTTTGAGTTTCCCCATCTTCTATCTTAGGATGTGTGTGTGTGTGTGTGTCTCCAGTCTCCACCCTCAGTCTCATCTTTTTAAATTATGATCTATGAAGGAATTCAAGATATATGCAGTTTCATCTATTATTTATTTTAAATCAAAGACAAAAATGATTTAGAGTAAGCCTGACTCATTAAAAAAGATAAGACCAAATCAACAATTCCACTAATTTGAGAACGTCCAACATGCAATCTACCTCCTGTACTGAAATTTCTTATGTCAGATACAGTTACTGTTGTATTATTTTGTATTTGGATAAAATATAACTCCATAGTTACATGTTGCTTAATTGCATGTAATCTTGCTGATCTGTAGCACTGTATCTGTATGCACCTTCTCGAAAAAATCATACACCTGAACTATTTTATCAGTTATGGCTGCTTGACCAAATAAAATTATGACCGTAGGGTGATAACCTTCTGGTGTGCTGGTTTGTTACTCTTGGGACAACCTTGTAATACCCTTGCTCTTTTTAGGAGATAAGCATGATGCTACTGTTGAACTAGAAGGCCTTGGTGGTGGTGGAACTATTGATTTAGAGGTAAGAGTAAGATCATTAATTCATTACCAAAATAAATAAATTTGTGGTCACTTCAATACTCCCTACTCCCTAGTTAAGGTGCATGCCATACTGAACTGATCCTTGCCTTCTGGAGGGATATGAAGTACATTTATACTAGCAAAACCCTCTCTTACCTTTCCTTTTCATCATTTTATCTACAAGTTCTTATAAAGGCAACAGCAGCAGAACAATGTGTACAGTTAGCTAGCTAACATTTTTCCGCACTAGACAAGTAAATCCTTACTGCTAGTTGTAGGCAAAATGGTCATGTTAGGCACATACAACACCATGGAGTACATAACTAACAGATTGCTACATTTATGAGGAACCCATATCTATTTATGCTGCTGTTCTCCTAGCACAAACATCTATGATGGTATATTGATGGCCTACTAATATGCTCTGTATGTTTAGTCCTTCCAAGATGTCTGTAGACTTCATTTTGGGTTTATCTAAATTCTAATTAGTAATTCATCAGGTTAGATACAAGAGTTATGATGACATTGAACGTGAAAAACAATGGTGGAGGATGCCCTTTGTGTCTGACTTTCTTGCAAAGAGCAGCCTAGGATCTGCTCTCAGAACAGTCCTTGGATCTGAAACTGTAAATGCAAGTCAGTTTGTGCGCTCTGCATTTGGCCAACTAAGTTCTTTCACTTACACGAACCTTCCAAAGCCATTGTCTTCCGATATTAAAGTTGAGGTTTCTGAAAGGCCTGAAGAAACCCTGGATAAGTCTGATGGATCAAATGAACTTCAACAGCAGAAGATTGATTCAAAAGCTTCTGGAGACAACTCAGATTCTCAGAGTGAAGTTGAATATACTGCCTCAATTGTTAACAGCGAAGCAAACACTTTGCCCGATATGAGTGAACCTGATGAATACTCCTGGAGTGCTTTCACCAACACACTCAACCAAAATGTTCTCCAAAACTTCGGAATTTCTCTTCCTGAGGCTAAGCAATTGGATGGATTTGACCTATTAACTTCACTTGGTTCAAAATCACGTGAAATTGCTGAACAGGTATATCTAGAATCGGGACTGGCAACAACAGATACATCAACCAGTGATGACAGTGAAACAACTGCTGAACATGCAACCTGTTTTGGAGACGAAGATAGTACAATGCCAACGAAAGAGGTGGTGCAGGCTTCCTTTCCTGACATTAACGAAGTATCTCGGGATGTATTGTCTCAAACAGAGAATATATTAGGAGCTTTGGTGATCCTCTCTAAGAACTTCTCGCCACAAGAAAAAGGG
This sequence comes from Brachypodium distachyon, assembly GCF_000005505.3. Classification (NCBI taxonomy): domain Eukaryota; kingdom Viridiplantae; phylum Streptophyta; class Magnoliopsida; order Poales; family Poaceae; genus Brachypodium; species Brachypodium distachyon. The sequence continues at coordinate 18,792,722 of NC_016135.3, forward strand.
TCAGTAATCACAGATGAAGCAAACAGGAAAGATGATTCGATCAGAGAAGATCAAGGTGCTGCGAATTCCATTGATAATGATGGATGCAACAATGGTGCTGTTGCATCCACCGAAAAGTCTACTGATGCACAGAACACAGATGACACAAGGCAATTGTTTGCAAGTGCGGAGACTGCGGTTGAGGCATGGGCCATGCTTGCCACTTCAATGGGGCGAAGCAGTTTTATACAATCAGACTTCGAGAAGATATGCTTTCTTGACAATGTTTCAACAGACACACAAGTGAGTTGATATTGTGATATCAGTGAGTTCTGTTGTCACCTTTCATTTGTCTTGTGTTGTGTTACCTATCCTAACAATTTCTGCAGGTTGCCATTTGGCGTGATTCTTCACGAAGAAGGCTAGTTGTCGCCTTTCGAGGAACTGAGCAAGTATGCAATAACAAAAAGGGCCCACTCGTGTTCTCTCAATAGAAAACTCGCCAATTAATTTGCCATGTTTCCATCTAGTTTACTTTGCTTTCTGCATGTACTTTCAGACAAGGTGGAAGGATTTGATAACCGACTTAATGCTTGTGCCTGCTGGGTAAGACTCAACACACCACATTTTTTACTCCTTTCCATATGTTTGTTAGGTTTCCATTTTTAAGAGTTGCTAGTATTACAATGTATTTACTTTCTATGTGTACTTAATAGTTAACACAACATATTTTGAAGTTGATTGCAGACTAAACCCTGAGAGGTTGGGTGGCGACTTCAAAGAAGAAGTTCAAGTTAGTTCTGTATTCTCTTCATTCATCTGTTTATCCATAGTCTATTTCCTGTCACTTTGTGCTTATTGACTTGTCATATCATATTTTAGGTTCACAGTGGATTCTTAAGTGCATATGATTCTGTTAGGAATAGGATCATGGTTCTCACCAAATATGCCATTGGATATACGTGAGTATTTTGCAACAAAGAAGTGTCTCTTCTCTTCTACTGTGGACTAATATAATGTAGAAGTTCGTCCAATATGGACCAGAATTGTTGGCTGTGATCACAGACAAGAAACTATTGTGAAAAACAACTGTCCGGATTGGAAACTTGAATGCTTATACTTTCGCTGTATATATCAATCTCTTTTCTCAACTGGTTCTCTCAAACTCTATCCATGGATCATCTCATTTTTCCACTGTAGGGATGAAGAAGGCGCGGAAACAACACCTAAGTGGCATATCTATGTAACTGGACATAGTTTAGGCGGAGCACTAGCAACCCTTCTCGCTATTGAACTTTCATCAAGTCAAATGGCGAAGTAAGCCCGACTTGATCTTGATCCATAACCTTCTTGTTCCATCTAAACCATATGGTACCATTTAGTAAAGGTTAATGTGGAAAGAAATGTCAGACATTAACGCATCACTCTTAGAGTCTTAGTTAAGCAAACAAGATACTCAAAGGTGCTCAAGCAAGCCAACTTTTAACTGTGCTGCCCTAAATGAGAGCTACACGTTTTGCTTAATAGAAGTGAAGTGCAGAATGAATTTTTGGCTTCCAATCCAAGTTATATATGGTTGTGTTAGAAAGGTGTTGGCATAGCAGACTATATATTTATATGTACGTAACATACCATTACCTTCTCCTGCAGTTAGCAGATTTCCTATTTCCTTGCACCTTTTTTCTACAGTTGTAAGCTCACGTTTTTCATCTTACCTTGTATAGGAATGGTATTATATTTGTGACGATGTACAACTTTGGCTCTCCTAGAGTTGGGAATAGAAGGTTTGCTGAAGTCTACAATGCGGTAATTATAAGACCATTTAAAAGATACTCAGAAGCATTACTCAAAGTCAGTTTTTTGAAGCAAGTTCTGTTTCGGACTGATATATGCAGAAAGTAAAAGATAGCTGGAGAATTGTCAATCACCGAGATATCATTCCAACAGTACCACGTCTTATGGGCTATTGCCATGTGGAAGAACCGGTTTATCTTAAATGTGGAGATCTAAAAGATGCACTGGTAAATTATTACCCCCTCCGTTCCTAAATACTTGTCGTGGTTTTAGTGCAAAACCACGACAAGTATTTAGGAACAGAGGGAGTATTTTCTAACTTTTTTACCCTATTTCAATGTTGTCAACATTCCCTTTTATCATTCAGATCTTCAAGTTCTGACCTGAAACTTAGAACGGTATTTATATTCTGACATAGGTAAACAAGGAAATTTTGGATGATGAAGATCAGGGTGATGAGATAGGCGAGTACACCCCTGACGTGTTTGTTAGTGAATTTGTGAGTGTCTCTGGCTTCATACTAAAGCCCTAAAGCAAAATCACCCGCTGATTACGTACTAACAATTTATATTTTACCTTTATGGGGAATGCCACAAAGAGATGAGAATTCTTGTTTCTAGTAGTATAAGGATCCCATGTTACTTTAAGCAGGAAATATTTCCATCCATCGGTTTGTTCCAAAGACACATCTTTAGAAGAAAAAAAATCTAAAAAGAAACTAAACAAAGTTGATGCTGCTCAAATTGTATTTGACAAGTTGGGCATATTAAATTCTCTCCAGATGAGAGGAGAGACGCAGCTTGTGGAAAAACTACTCCAGACAGAAATCAACCTACTCCGCTCAATCAGGGATGGTTCAGCTCTTATGCAGCACATGGAAGACTTTTACTACGTCACTCTTCTGGAGGTTTCTTGCTTCGTCTAGTTTGCCTTCTGCTTAAGAACTATTTGTGATATTTTTAGTTCACAACTTATGTCAAAAGCTTCTCCAAGAAAACATAACTGAATGACGAAACAATTAATTTGATGCAGACTGTGAGATCAAGGTACCAAGTGGGTGAAATGCAGATTAAGAACAACACCAGTTGACCACGTGATCTTACTAAGATTGTGTGCTGGAACTTCCCAGACCTGATTCACTCTGGAAGGGGCAGGATGTGAGGTACCCTTTAAATCAAAGCATGCACATTTAAATGTCTTGTGTCTACAATGCTGATGTTATTTAAACATTTCAATGTATATTTTACGCTCTATTCCTGTCTTGAGATTAAGAGTTTACAATACCTGTTTGATATGTTATGATGGAGATACCTAGAACGAAGATCACCCATGTACTCATACAAATAACGCACATCCCTCATGTTGGTGTTGGGGTGTCACACGTTATCCATATATGAGATCTATCAAGAATAATACTGTACATGATTTCGAACCAGTGTCTTATGCACCATGGTAGACCTTCCTAGGTCCACACAGACGAACAAAATCTGAATATACATTATCTTGTGATGTATTCATTTTGATTATGCATCAATTAGCATGCATGCGTATATCTTAGTTTAGCAGGATCCCGTGGATGGCCTGTGCCCACTTGCAGGTCTATGAATCAGATTTTCTTGCAGCATTCCCCCAAACACTTCAATTGCACACTTTCTACCTAGTGACTGGCATTTTTCGACCTTTTTTTTTCTTCAGGACAAAGAGTATATGTACTGATTCTGGGGTCTGATCCTGTCTTTGAACTTGCAGGGCTGATGGTGTTCAACTTCCTTTGACAGATATGTATTAATGGAGCATTTAGAAATTAGAACCAGAGGAAATCTGATCTAGAAGACAATCTCCAATCGGTAAATCATAGTCTGCCAAACCTATGTTAAGATAATTCTAACCGGTAGATGAAACCAATTGAAGTTGTTTACCTTCCATTACAAGCTACAAGGTTCAGCAAGGCGCCATGAATGTCCAGGCAGACAAATTGCAAATAAAAATCATTTAATACTGCGCTCTTAGCCCCAAGCGCTTTGAATCGTAAGTATAGAAGATCAAGTATTCTTGGTTGAAGGGACCCCCTCGATGTATCTTCTAGACATATTTGTTAGCGACGAAAACTGTCAGAGAATGGTTCGCCAGTATCTTGACTAAAATATTTCTCTTGGATAAACATGTCTTTTTTTTTTCTCCGCAAACCATACCATAACCGTATGTATAGAAGTGCAAGGTACAGCGCCAAAGATGAAGAAGAACCCTGAAAAGCTAAACATCACACAGTCCATGGCAGGCTTCTTCGGTTCTGCTTCGTCTTCAAAGATGAGATCCAAGTGTTGAAGACGTACCTCCTAGATTCGCTGCCGACGCCATAAGATGAAGCAAGGACCTGCAGGCGTATCCGGCAGTGGCAATGGAGTTTAAGCGTATCCACATCAGCACGAAGCCTAGCAACAGCGCGCAGGCGTAGCGTTTCTAGTTTTATCCCTCAGCTCTTGCTCTGTTGTTTGTGTTATTTTGTTGCACAAATCGTAAGCTGGCAGCCCCAGCATACTTCCGTTACTTTCGCTCGGTTTAGGCTTTATTTAAAGCTGAGCACTCGGTGTCTTTTCCTTAAAAAAAGATAAAGCCGCCGCACCGGTGAAGAAGCTGAAAAAAACTTGTACGGGTGCGACAGTCTCATCATTCTTTGAGCACACATTTTTTTTCTTTTTCTTTTTTGCGCTGGAATAGGGTTTGAGCCACCTAAAAAAACTTGTGTATTTTTTTTAGATTTTTTTTCCGCAAGGCCTTCTCGTTAACTTCGACAAAAGCACTTTTGGCCAATACATGTGGACTATATCTTGGCGGCAGTTCTTGGGTCTCCGTATCATCTTTTCCGCAAACGTAAATATCAGCCCATCTTCTTTCCACTCCTAAGCTTTGTCTCTTGGTGTTTTCGCTTATCATCGATAAGGTCGACAAGCGGTTAGAGCAAGAACAATAACACAGCTCGCTACTGGCTATAAGTCCATGCCATGTCCAACCATAACTAATATAGCAAGAACAATAACCCCCCCCCCCCCCCCCCTCCCACCAAAATGTCCAACCATAACTAATACTGATATTTCATAATATTAACATAAAATTTGTGGAAGTGATCACCAAGTTTATCTTACAAAATGGATGTGAACTTGCAAAAAAAAACATGGTCTTTGTCCCTGGGGTTGTTCCAAGGGCAACGGGGCAAGCAAATTAATACGGTAAAATATACATTTCCACAACATCAAGATTTCAAATAGGGAACAACATCTCAAACTCAGGCAGCTACTGAAGCTTCATGGTTTTATCTGGGAGAAACTAGAGAGCATGGTTGATCTTGAATTTGCCAACTCTACAATTAGTTCAAGTGCTGCATGAAACTAAAATATTAGTAAAAAGTTAAAACACTATAAGATTAAAGCATGGTGTATTCTTGTTAGAAACAGAACCTGTTTCAAAGGAAACTTGGGTTGTTCGTAGTTTTGGAGACACCAATGCTCCGAAGACCGATAATGCTTTCGATCTTGCCATTTGAACCTAAGGTGTGAAGGGAAAGAAAATCAATATAATTCAAGCATCAAGGAATTACAAAATAACTAATCCACCATTCCTAATATGTATTGTCTTGTGATACAATCAGTTTATTGCCTTGATACTTAAATTTGAACTACCATTCTATCAACAGGTCTGGCATCCAGCATATCAGGGATAACCGGGTGAGCCTGTGAGGGTCGACCACACTAACCACTCACGCTGTCAAGCATATAAAACCTAGTTTCTCGACTTACATTTATTCATCATAAGTTCATAACTAGTGCTCTATTTTTGTTGCTTTTAAGCGGTTGTTCACTAGCAATCATGCTCTATTGCCGCAAATGTACTTTGATAGAACAGCACTACTCCAATTTATAAGAGTTCAATATGTTGCTTTTACCTGCCAATATTTGCAAAAGATAACATGCTTTTATATTGAACTTACCTGACTGCTGGTGTCAACACCAGTAGAAGACTTTGCAGTAGTTGCATCTGATTCATTGATACCATCTCCTTAATTAAAAAAAGGATCTGATGGTGAGCAAGGGAAACTAATACAAACACTACAATACTAAAAAAGAGAGTACAAAAAGCCTATGCTAATACCTGGGGCAGCAGCTAATCCTCGATACCTTAGTTTTGGTTTAGTACTATCTTGCATACCGATAACATCACCGGAGTTTGATTCTTGCAGACACCACTTGGACAGAGCAAAGTGTGGGTTTGACTCTGAAACATGGTTGAAGAACCACTGATGAGTTGCGCATGGAACTATCTTTGTAACCATTTTGAGAAGAGACTTAAATTAGACATCATGAGATAACAATAATGGTTGTCATGGCAGTTCCTGGTTGTTGATAAAGAATGATAACTCAAATAGTAATAAACAAGTGGTTTACCTGATGGCCGCAAGTCTGCAGGATAAACCACTTGCAGCTTAGTGGCTGCACATTGCTCTTTATGATCAAACAGTGTACTGGAAACACGTGATGCACCCATTGAGTGACGAGCACTTGCCAGATCAAGCCATCCCTAGAAAAGAAATCATTCATTCACACTTGTGAACTGCGACAGTACTATGAAGCAAACAGTTTCTCCAGTAAATCTTACGGAAGCTAAACAGTAATGAGGAGTCTCACTCACCCACAGTTGCTGGAAATTATCAAATTCAATGCAAGAAAACAAAAGCAGATCCGGATAAGTTTCAGGACACTATACAAAGGTTGGTACCAATACAGCGAGAATAAAATTATCAGAACAAAAGCGTCCTCATTGGGAGTCAAACTTCTTCACATATCGAGAGTAAACCACGGAGACAACAGAACCAAATTCCAGAGACTAAATGCCGATACCGGACTATGATGGGTTGATGAGTGGATAGGGACGGCAGAAACCAGGAATCCGCACCTGGCGAAGAGCGGAAGAGAGCGAGTCCATGAGGAGGAGGTAGCTATCCGCGGAGTCCATGAATCGCAGGATCTCGTCATCGTCTCCCCCAAGTACGTCGTCGGCCTTTTCAACTCGAGGTGTGGGTTGCAATCCCATCTGCCGCAGCTCCTCTGCCGCCACCGTCGCTGCGGCCATCAATCCGACCCTGCACGGCCGCTTGCCAAATTGGAGGGCACTGTGGAGGGGATCGTTGTCCAGTGCTGCTGCCCGCGTGGCGCGCCAGCCTGCCAAACACGTAGAGGGGCAAGGGCGGTACAGCCGTACAGGGTCCGACCCTGCTGCTCGCCGCTAGGTTTTTGGGCGGCGGAGGATATCCGGGGAGGAGGGGTTCGGAGAAAAGGCGTGGCTGGTTGCCGCTCGGTGTAGGGGGGTGAGAGCATGTCTCCAGCAGATACGGAAAGGGGAAATTTGGACACCCGTTATTTGTTGGCCTTTGCTCAAACACACTTTTCAATCGTGTCTTTACTGAGTATCATTATGATTTTGTGTTCATTTGTTACAACACATTTTGACGTGTGGAACTCTATTGTCAGTCACTCAATGGCCCTCTTCCCTCTTTGGTTACCAGCCGAGTAACGGCGCCGGACCCGTCCGTACAGAACTGCAGATGGCCGGCGCAGCAGAACCACAACGATCCGCCCGAATCGATGGGTAGGAAGCCACAAGGAGAAAGAAGCTGCAGAGGAAGAGAGATCTCGTCTTCCTCGTAGAGCCCACTCCAGTCATTGTGTCGCCGCCCACACAAGCGCTTGCCGCTGCGACAGTCGAGCCCCGCCGAGCTCCCCTCCGCTGCAGATGGCCGCGCCGCGCCGACACCACCGCCCGACGCGCACCCCGCCGGCCGCCGTGCCTCGTGCTGCTGCTTTCTTCGCGCCCGACGAGCCCACGAGCTTGCCCGCCTCCACCGCCCGCGAGCCGTCCCTAGCGCCTGCCGCACGCTCACACACCGTAGTGGAGGCAGCCGCACGGGGCTGTGTCGGGATAGAAAGCCGCGGAGTCGACGTGGGGACGCTGTTGGTGGTCATCGAATCGATTCTCTCCTACGTCTGTGTCGCTTACGTGAATTCTACACAAGCTAGCTACTGATCGTTTTTTGATAGGCTACTTGTATGCACGCATCTCGCCGGAGTTCATCGCCGCGTCGGAAGTAATTGGCGTGCTGCACGTGTGTTACAATCTTGTGGTCTGAAACCAACAGGCGCAGGCCGCAGGTCATGCCAGAGGAGGAAGAAGGTCATTGAGTGGCTGACAATGGAGCTCCACATGTCAGAGTGTGTTGTAACAAATGGACACAAAATCATAATGGTACTCAGCAAAGACACGATTGAAGGATGTGTTTGAGCAAAAGACACGAAATAACGGTGTTCAAGAGCAAATTTCCCCATACGGAAAAGATGCTCGATCCGAAAAATAACCGTTACTTCAATGGGTTAGGAAAAAAAAACTGTCCGGAAACAAGGTCCGATCTGAATTTTTTTCGGGGATCCGAATCCGCGGAGGAGAAACCCAATATCTTCGGTGTCCAATCTTGTCGAAACAGGTGACCCGATCTCTTGAAAACGGTTGGTTTCACCCGTGCTTGTCCAGAAGAGCCTTCTTCCTCCTGAAGCCGCCGCTGATCCAGCCTCCTCAGGATGCCGCCGCCGGCCCGCTGCTAGCTCGCGCGCCCCGCCCCTGCTGACTGCACCTCGCTGACTGCAACCAACTTAGTACTCAAACATTTAATTTGATTATTTCTCAGTTGGCGAGGTAGCAAAGAAGATCTAGAGGTAAATCATCAATCATGGATAAGAAAAAGAAAATAGACAAAAATGAAAAAATTCCGCGACTGGATTGAGAAGTGAGAGAGAAGGTTGAGATATCGATGCTCTGCTTCGGTGCATAGCCGGAAAGAAAATGGAGAAAGAAAAGAATAAAAAATGAATGGGGCCCACTAAAGATTAGAGGCTAAGCACTAAGCTGCGTTACCAATTCTTTGGGTAACGTTTTCGCCGTAGCTGGCGAAGTGAGGACGGGCTGGGCGAGCCAAATTTTTTTAATTTTTTTTGAGAGGTGGTGAGCCAATTTTTCGGTATGGCTCATTTTGGTTGTAAAACAAACGGGTCCTTTCTGTTTGGCTCGGTCCGTTGGTGAGATATAAGTTAACTCTCTCTACCCAGTCTAATAATAGCTCAGCCCGTAAAAGAGAAAAGCATTTCAACACCATTCGCCCCCCTATAGTCCCTCCCTACCTCCTCTTTTCTCCAGTCTCCTGAATCCTGATCCCCCCAGTCTTCCGATTCCCCACTGCTAACCCTAGCCGCCAGGCATTACCGGACAGCCAGGTCGGCGCCACCATGCCCCCCACGCCGCCTCTAGTCCTAACTCGGCAACTCCTGACCGCCTGCTCGCCATCGTGCGGCAGAGCCGCTTACAGGAACCGCTGGCGAGAAGACCCCTCATCGGCTCCTCTCTGGATACATCGGCTCCTCTCTGGATCTCGTTCATCTACTGAGTCCGGCGCAATGGTGTTCCGCCGTGTCACTGGGCGACCCTAGGCCTCGGCGGCGGCAACCGAGCCGTGCCGGCATCCAGATCCGGTCTTTCCCCGTTACCAGTGACATAAAGCTTCCGCCTTTCCGATCTTGGGCCTCGCCGGCGGCAACCGTGAAGGAGCTTCGACGGCGCTGTTGCATGCGTTGGTGCATCGCAACGGTGCTACTGCGCCTGTAGATGATGAAGAGGGAGAGGGCGCCTTCGGCAACCGTCGCAGGTCACCATGCTTCTTCTCTATACTCTTTTTATGAATTGTTTTTGGATTTTTTTTCAAATTAAACATTTCACATCTCCTTTTCGCCACATTGTTTTAGGTTTTTTTTGGAGCGAGTGAGATTTTATTTACTAACTCTGTTCTTTTTTCCAAAAAACTTTGAACGATAGATCAGACTCTGCTTATCTTTTCTATGTCAATACAATCGTGCTATGTTATTTATTTTTGCCTAAACCTAATTTTTTAGGTCGAATATTGGGTTCTCTTTTGAGAATCCAAACTGGCAAGTCCAGACATTCTTGGCCCGTTCACCGCCGAGTTACACAAGTGTTTTCATTGTGGGCCGACTAATGTGTACGGGCTTTCGTGGGCTGACTCGAGAATACTAGCAAGCACATTTAGATTCCTCTGTAAACACCAGTATCCCATCCCTAAAAGAAAAGGAACACATACAACAGTCAGCCGTGTGCCCGTGTCACACTAATCTACCCTCTATAAAAACCGGCGACTCCATCTCTTTTTTCCTTATTTCTCTGGAATTTCATTGCCATCCCCCTCCTCCCCATCAGCTCTCTCCGCTTCTCCATGCTTGGCGTTCCTCCCTATAGCCCATCTCGCCCAATCCCCATCGCTCCCATCCCATCCCCATACCGGTCTCTTCTCTCGTGTTCATCCCAACCAGGGGGGTGTCTCAAGCTGGCGAAATGCCTTCCTTTGCCTCTTCCCGGGTACTGTTTCTTCTGTTCTAAGTCTATGCGCGTCTTTGTTTGATCTGGTTAGGGTTTGGTAGTTAGGCTTGTGATTTGATACCTGTTTGATTCTGTTAAGTACTGTTGGGAGCTGTTCATTTCGGGGTTTCGTAGTTAATAACTGTTTGATCATGTTGCTGTGAATTGCGTATATTGAACTGATTTGGTCTAGGATTTTATTTGGGGTTTATTGACTCTAGACATGGTTCTAATCAGGTGACTTATCTTGTGTTCTTGTCTTAGTACCCTAGTTTATTTGGGGGTTTGGCCGTTCACAATCTGTTTGATTCCCTGTTGATTGCTTTTTTTTTTTGAAGTGGATTCCCTGTTAATTGCTATGATTGGCAAAATATTTGTCTCCATTGAGAGTTACTGATTTGAGTAATCTTACGTTCTCTATTCCTGTCATGCCATTTGTTACGTTTAGCTGGAATTCCAGATAAATGTTAAGAAGTTTGACTTACGACAAAGCTAGGGCATCTTATATTTAGGAACGGACGTAGTACCTTTTTTGTGTGCAGTACTGTGTCCTTCTGGTCTAATGAGTTAGTGTTTTGAGTATTGTCTGGTTCCTTCGGTCCTTCCTAATGTTTATATTGATTTTTTGGACGGTACTCTATATCGTCTTGGTTCTAATGTTATAACCCTCCTGTCTTTGTTTAGTTCATTTAGAAATGCCTCATTTTGTGTTAATGGTGCTATTAATGGGCTGTGCAAGTGTACATTACTGTGTATTCTCATGATGCTACTGCTGCTGTAATTGTTTGTATACCGCCCTTCTTGATTCTAATGTTGCATCTAATTGTTATGCATATTCATAGCGCAAGGGTTCATTTCAGTAGGGAGTATATTCGCTGACACCACTCCTTTTAATAACTGTTTGATCATGTTGCTGCGAATTGCGTATATTGTACTGATTTGGTCTAGGCGTTTATTGATTCTAGACATGGTTCTAGTTTCGTTACGTATCATTATGGTCTTGTCTCCGTTTATCTGGGGATTTGGCAGTTCATGATCTATTTGATTCCATGTTAATTGTGATGAGTGGCAAATTGTTTGCCTCCATTGGGATTTAGTGATGAGACTGGTTTTTCTATTCTCGAGTGTGTTGCTCCACTAATCTGGATCGTCTGACTGAATGGAAACGGAGGGCAGATAGGTATGGGTGACGACATATGCAGTGGCTCAGCAGACGGCGTCTGACGGCATGGACGTTGTTCACGTTTGTCCGATTGATGTAGTACGACCTACAAACAATAGTGATGTCCAAAAAAAAAATCCCTGTTTCGTGCACTACACAGCTACGGATCTGGATCTCTCTATACGTTGCACTAATATAATTTTTCCTCCCCCAAACAATAGTGATGTCGTACCTACATGTCATGTCTGATTTACTTTGAATAGTACAAGTATTTTCCAGATGCGATTGAAAGCCATGACGCACGTGTCCAAAAAGGACGTGATATTCGACACCATGACTGTTGTGTAATACTCGCTCTGATCATAAATTCTTGACTTAAATTTGCTCAAATATGAATATATATCTATTTTTAAAAAACGTCTAGATACATGTAATATTTCGACAACAATTTAGGATCGGAGGGAGTAGTAGATTTCGATTGCACCCAAAGGGTATGGGTTGCAGATCAGAGAAGTGGTGTGAACTGTTGATTTTTTTACCAGAGATTTCATTTCATGTGTGTCTATACATACATACATACATACATACATATACATACATACATACATATATATATACATATATATATATATATATACACACATTATATATATATATACAAACATATATCGTAGATCAGAAAAGTGGTGTGAACTGTTGATTTTTTTACCAGAGATTTCATTTCTGTGTGTGTCTATACATATACATATACATCAATTCTCTCACTCAAAAACATGTGTTTTCTCTCTCTCTGCACATATATCCATTCTCTCTTAAGAATATGTATTTTTTCTATCTATTCGATTTCGCCTCTCTCTCCATACACACACTTTCTCTCTCTCTCTCAAGAATGTATGTTTTCTCTCTCTATATATACATATCCATTCTCTCTCAAGTATATGTGTTTTGTTTGTCTATTAGATTCATTCTCTCTCAAGCATATGTGTTTTCGTGTACTTCGATTTAGTCTCTCTCTCTCAATATATGTACACACACATTCTCTCAAGAATATTTGTTTTCTCTCTATATATACATATCCATTTTCTCTCAAAAATATGTGTTTCATCTGTTTATTTGATCCACGACTACAGTTTCTCTCTTGTACCCAACATGGAAGGCAAATTCTCCCGTACCCAATACTCCATCCACCTCCAACGGAGCATTGGGGAAGGGCATATCAGTCATTTCACATTTATGCATTACTAGTAAAAAAAAAAGAAAAACCCCTCACCAGTCACCCCCGAGCCCGAGCCCTGTCATCCCTGGATTCTGTCTCCGCCGCCGCCCTCGGCCAGGTTTTTGGGCGGCGGAGGATATCCGGGGAGGAGGGGTTCGGAGAAAAGGCGTGGCTGGTTGCCGCTCGGTGTAGGGGGGTGAGAGCATATCTCCAGCAGATACGGAAAGGGGAAATTTGGACACCCGTTATTTGTTGGCCTTTGCTCAAACACACTTTTCAATCGTGTCTTTACTGAGTATCATTATGATTTTGTGTTCATTTGTTACAACACATTTTGACGTGTGGAACTCTATTGTCAGTCACTCAATGGCCCTCTTCCCTCTTTGGTTACCAGCCGAGTAACGGCGCCGGACCCGTCCGTACAGAACTGCAGATGGCCGGCGCAGCAGAACCACAACGATCCGCCCGAATCGATGGGTAGGAAGCCACAAGGAGAAAGAAGCTGCAGAGGAAGAGAGATCTCGTCTTCCTCGTAGAGCCCACTCCAGTCATTGTGTCGCCGCCCACACAAGCGCTTGCCGCTGCGACAGTCGAGCCCCGCCGAGCTCCCCTCCGCTGCAGATGGCCGCGCCGCGCCGACACCACCGCCCGACGCGCACCCCGCCGGCCGCCGTGCCTCGTGCTGCTGCTTTCTTCGCGCCCGACGAGCCCACGAGCTTGCCCGCCTCCACCGCCCGCGAGCCGTCCCTAGCGCCTGCCGCACGCTCACACACCGTAGTGGAGGCAGCCGCACGGGGCTGTGTCGGGATAGAAAGCCGCGGAGTCGACGTGGGGACGCTGTTGGTGGTCATCGAATCGATTCTCTCCTACGTCTGTGTCGCTTACGTGAATTCTACACAAGCTAGCTACTGATCGTTTTTTGATAGGCTACTTGTATGCACGCATCTCGCCGGAGTTCATCGCCGCGTCGGAAGTAATTGGCGTGCTGCACGTGTGTTACAATCTTGTGGTCTGAAACCAACAGGCGCAGGCCGCAGGTCATGCCAGAGGAGGAAGAAGGTCATTGAGTGGCTGACAATGGAGCTCCACATGTCAGAGTGTGTTGTAACAAATGGACACAAAATCATAATGGTACTCAGCAAAGACACGATTGAAGGATGTGTTTGAGCAAAAGACACGAAATAACGGTGTTCAAGAGCAAATTTCCCCATACGGAAAAGATGCTCGATCCGAAAAATAACCGTTACTTCAATGGGTTAGGAAAAAAAAACTGTCCGGAAACAAGGTCCGATCTGAATTTTTTTCGGGGATCCGAATCCGCGGAGGAGAAACCCAATATCTTCGGTGTCCAATCTTGTCGAAACAGGTGACCCGATCTCTTGAAAACGGTTGGTTTCACCCGTGCTTGTCCAGAAGAGCCTTCTTCCTCCTGAAGCCGCCGCTGATCCAGCCTCCTCAGGATGCCGCCGCCGGCCCGCTGCTAGCTCGCGCGCCCCGCCCCTGCTGACTGCACCTCGCTGACTGCAACCAACTTAGTACTCAAACATTTAATTTGATTATTTCTCAGTTGGCGAGGTAGCAAAGAAGATCTAGAGGTAAATCATCAATCATGGATAAGAAAAAGAAAATAGACAAAAATGAAAAAATTCCGCGACTGGATTGAGAAGTGAGAGAGAAGGTTGAGATATCGATGCTCTGCTTCGGTGCATAGCCGGAAAGAAAATGGAGAAAGAAAAGAATAAAAAATGAATGGGGCCCACTAAAGATTAGAGGCTAAGCACTAAGCTGCGTTACCAATTCTTTGGGTAACGTTTTCGCCGTAGCTGGCGAAGTGAGGACGGGCTGGGCGAGCCAAAATTTTTTAATTTTTTTTGAGAGGTGGTGAGCCAATTTTTCGGTATGGCTCATTTTGGTTGTAAAACAAACGGGTCCTTTCTGTTTGGCTCGGTCCGTTGGTGAGATATAAGTTAACTCTCTCTACCCAGTCTAATAATAGCTCAGCCCGTAAAAGAGAAAAGCATTTCAACACCATTCGCCCCCCTATAGTCCCTCCCTACCTCCTCTTTTCTCCAGTCTCCTGAATCCTGATCCCCCCAGTCTTCCGATTCCCCACTGCTAACCCTAGCCGCCAGGCATTACCGGACAGCCAGGTCGGCGCCACCATGCCCCCCACGCCGCCTCTAGTCCTAACTCGGCAACTCCTGACCGCCTGCTCGCCATCGTGCGGCAGAGCCGCTTACAGGAACCGCTGGCGAGAAGACCCCTCATCGGCTCCTCTCTGGATACATCGGCTCCTCTCTGGATCTCGTTCATCTACTGAGTCCGGCGCAATGGTGTTCCGCCGTGTCACTGGGCGACCCTAGGCCTCGGCGGCGGCAACCGAGCCGTGCCGGCATCCAGATCCGGTCTTTCCCCGTTACCAGTGACATAAAGCTTCCGCCTTTCCGATCTTGGGCCTCGCCGGCGGCAACCGTGAAGGAGCTTCGACGGCGCTGTTGCATGCGTTGGTGCATCGCAACGGTGCTACTGCGCCTGTAGATGATGAAGAGGGAGAGGGCGCCTTCGGCAACCGTCGCAGGTCACCATGCTTCTTCTCTATACTCTTTTTATGAATTGTTTTTGGATTTTTTTTCAAATTAAACATTTCACATCTCCTTTTCGCCACATTGTTTTAGGTTTTTTTTGGAGCGAGTGAGATTTTATTTACTAACTCTGTTCTTTTTTCCAAAAAACTTTGAACGATAGATCAGACTCTGCTTATCTTTTCTATGTCAATACAATCGTGCTATGTTATTTATTTTTGCCTAAACCTAATTTTTTAGGTCGAATATTGGGTTCTCTTTTGAGAATCCAAACTGGCAAGTCCAGACATTCTTGGCCCGTTCACCGCCGAGTTACACAAGTGTTTTCATTGTGGGCCGACTAATGTGTACGGGCTTTCGTGGGCTGACTCGAGAATACTAGCAAGCACATTTAGATTCCTCTGTAAACACCAGTATCCCATCCCTAAAAGAAAAGGAACACATACAACAGTCAGCCGTGTGCCCGTGTCACACTAATCTACCCTCTATAAAAACCGGCGACTCCATCTCTTTTTTCCTTATTTCTCTGGAATTTCATTGCCATCCCCCTCCTCCCCATCAGCTCTCTCCGCTTCTCCATGCTTGGCGTTCCTCCCTATAGCCCATCTCGCCCAATCCCCATCGCTCCCATCCCATCCCCATACCGGTCTCTTCTCTCGTGTTCATCCCAACCAGGGGGGTGTCTCAAGCTGGCGAAATGCCTTCCTTTGCCTCTTCCCGGGTACTGTTTCTTCTGTTCTAAGTCTATGCGCGTCTTTGTTTGATCTGGTTAGGGTTTGGTAGTTAGGCTTGTGATTTGATACCTGTTTGATTCTGTTAAGTACTGTTGGGAGCTGTTCATTTCGGGGTTTCGTAGTTAATAACTGTTTGATCATGTTGCTGTGAATTGCGTATATTGAACTGATTTGGTCTAGGATTTTATTTGGGGTTTATTGACTCTAGACATGGTTCTAATCAGGTGACTTATCTTGTGTTCTTGTCTTAGTACCCTAGTTTATTTGGGGGTTTGGCCGTTCACAATCTGTTTGATTCCCTGTTGATTGCTTTTTTTTTTTGAAGTGGATTCCCTGTTAATTGCTATGATTGGCAAAATATTTGTCTCCATTGAGAGTTACTGATTTGAGTAATCTTACGTTCTCTATTCCTGTCATGCCATTTGTTACGTTTAGCTGGAATTCCAGATAAATGTTAAGAAGTTTGACTTACGACAAAGCTAGGGCATCTTATATTTAGGAACGGACGTAGTACCTTTTTTGTGTGCAGTACTGTGTCCTTCTGGTCTAATGAGTTAGTGTTTTGAGTATTGTCTGGTTCCTTCGGTCCTTCCTAATGTTTATATTGATTTTTTGGACGGTACTCTATATCGTCTTGGTTCTAATGTTATAACCCTCCTGTCTTTGTTTAGTTCATTTAGAAATGCCTCATTTTGTGTTAATGGTGCTATTAATGGGCTGTGCAAGTGTACATTACTGTGTATTCTCATGATGCTACTGCTGCTGTAATTGTTTGTATACCGCCCTTCTTGATTCTAATGTTGCATCTAATTGTTATGCATATTCATAGCGCAAGGGTTCATTTCAGTAGGGAGTATATTCGCTGACACCACTCCTTTTAATAACTGTTTGATCATGTTGCTGCGAATTGCGTATATTGTACTGATTTGGTCTAGGCGTTTATTGATTCTAGACATGGTTCTAGTTTCGTTACGTATCATTATGGTCTTGTCTCCGTTTATCTGGGGATTTGGCAGTTCATGATCTATTTGATTCCATGTTAATTGTGATGAGTGGCAAATTGTTTGCCTCCATTGGGATTTAGTGATGAGACTGGTTTTTCTATTCTCGAGTGTGTTGCTCCACTAATCTGGATCGTCTGACTGAATGGAAACGGAGGGCAGATAGGTATGGGTGACGACATATGCAGTGGCTCAGCAGACGGCGTCTGACGGCATGGACGTTGTTCACGTTTGTCCGATTGATGTAGTACGACCTACAAACAATAGTGATGTCCAAAAAAAAAATCCCTGTTTCGTGCACTACACAGCTACGGATCTGGATCTCTCTATACGTTGCACTAATATAATTTTTCCTCCCCCAAACAATAGTGATGTCGTACCTACATGTCATGTCTGATTTACTTTGAATAGTACAAGTATTTTCCAGATGCGATTGAAAGCCATGACGCACGTGTCCAAAAAGGACGTGATATTCGACACCATGACTGTTGTGTAATACTCGCTCTGATCATAAATTCTTGACTTAAATTTGCTCAAATATGAATATATATCTATTTTTAAAAAACGTCTAGATACATGTAATATTTCGACAACAATTTAGGATCGGAGGGAGTAGTAGATTTCGATTGCACCCAAAGGGTATGGGTTGCAGATCAGAGAAGTGGTGTGAACTGTTGATTTTTTTACCAGAGATTTCATTTCATGTGTGTCTATACATACATACATACATACATATACATACATACATACATATATATATACATATATATATATATATATATACACACATTATATATATATATACAAACATATATCGTAGATCAGAAAAGTGGTGTGAACTGTTGATTTTTTTACCAGAGATTTCATTTCTGTGTGTGTCTATACATATACATATACATCAATTCTCTCACTCAAAAACATGTGTTTTCTCTCTCTCTGCACATATATCCATTCTCTCTTAAGAATATGTATTTTTTCTATCTATTCGATTTCGCCTCTCTCTCCATACACACACTTTCTCTCTCTCTCTCAAGAATGTATGTTTTCTCTCTCTATATATACATATCCATTCTCTCTCAAGTATATGTGTTTTGTTTGTCTATTAGATTCATTCTCTCTCAAGCATATGTGTTTTCGTGTACTTCGATTTAGTCTCTCTCTCTCAATATATGTACACACACATTCTCTCAAGAATATTTGTTTTCTCTCTATATATACATATCCATTTTCTCTCAAAAATATGTGTTTCATCTGTTTATTTGATCCACGACTACAGTTTCTCTCTTGTACCCAACATGGAAGGCAAATTCTCCCGTACCCAATACTCCATCCACCTCCAACGGAGCATTGGGGAAGGGCATATCAGTCATTTCACATTTATGCATTACTAGTAAAAAAAAAAGAAAAACCCCTCACCAGTCACCCCCGAGCCCGAGCCCTGTCATCCCTGGATTCTGTCTCCGCCGCCGCCCTCGGCCAGCCCGCGGCGCCGCCGCCCTCTCCCTTGCCCCAGCTCGCGCCACCGGCAGCGCCGCCCTTGCCCTCGACCCAGCGCGCGCTGCCTCCCTCGCCCTCGCCACAGCGTGCGCAGCCGCTGCGCTCCACCTAGCCCGCACCGCCGACCTCGCAGAGCGCCACCGGATTCCGCCCTCCTCACAGCGCGCTGCCTTCCTCATCTTCCCCCATATCAATAGAGCAACCGTCTTCCTGCCCAACGACACTGAACCACCTCCAAGCCGGAGCGCCCTCTCCCGAAGAAGACCGGCCACGCCCGAATTCTGCCCTTCTTCTTCTTCAACTCCGGCACACTTCACAGGCGTCTTCTCCAGTGAGGTACCAAACAGATGCACCTTGTTTACATACCAGCAGGATCTTTTGAACTGTGAGAACTATGATTGGATAATCTGTTATTTTAGCTAATGTTGCTTCGATTGGATCCTAGTGCTTACAGCTTATGGCTTTGTCCAACGCAATTAACTTGATGTTCTTGAAATGTTTGCATCATGATTGTATGTGCCACTTTGTGCACATGATTAGATGTTGGTCATGGACGAAGATAGATACCCTGAATAAGAAGAGAATAGTGAAGTACAGTGTGTTGTAAAATTGTACCTTCATCAGTTATGTACCTTTATCAGCTTTATCATTTATGTAGCGCCATAATAATCAACATAATGTCAGCTTAATCTTGACTAATTGGTCATAAATGACAGGCTTAGAATGGAGCCCAATCACCCTAGACCAGAGGAGGTGGAGGAATATCACATGGTAGTCAGTCAGGAATTTGGAAGTGAAGAAGAGGGATATGAGTTCTATAACAACTATGCAAAAGAAAAAGGATTTAGCATCAGGCATGATGATAAGGAGTGCATGCCTGGTACGGAAATGGTAATACGAAGGCGATTTTGCTGCTATAAGCAAGGATACCGTTTGCTGAAGTACTTTGAAGCATCTAATAAGAAAAGGGAGCCAAGACCTCTCACCCGTTGCGGTTGTCAAGCGATGATTGAGATCAAGCGGAATGCACACACGGGCGATGGTTTGTGAACAAATTTTTGGATGAGCATGCCCATCCTTTGGCAAGCCTTGATGATGTATGTTTTCTACGGTCTCATCGTCGGCTAACCGATGCCCAGAAAGCCGATGCGATTGAATATGGAGTTGGTGGCCTTCGTTCATATTAGATAATGGAAGTTATGGAGAAGCAGCATGGAAGTTATGCAAAAGTCGGGTTTGTTTCCAAGGATTTGTATAACTTCTTTGCGAGGTACAAGAAGAGGAGGATCTTAGGGAGAGATGCTCAATTTTTGCTAAATCACATGAGGGCACAAGAAGAACGCGATCCAGAATTCTTCTTCAAATACACCGCAGATGGCGATGGTTGCCTGAAAAATATATTCTAGGCAGATTCGCAGTCGAGGATGGATTTTTTTGCATTTGGTGGCATTGTGGTGTTTGACAGCACGTACCGAGTGAACGGTTACAATCTCCCGTTTGTGCCATTTGTTGGAGTGAATCATCACCGTAGCACGGTTATCTTTGGTTGTGGTATTGTTTCTGATGAGACCTTCTCGTCCTATGAGTGGCTCCTGCAGACGTTTCTAGAGGCCATGAACTGGAGGCATCGTAGGTCTGTGATCATTGATTGGGATGTTGCAATGAGAAAAGCAATTAGGAAGGTTATGCCGGGGACAAACCATCGGTTGTGCAGTTGGCATATTGAACAGAATATGGTACGCCACCTGCGTGGTCCCATGCTTACTGAATTCAGGAAATTCATCTACTATCCGATGGAAGAGTATGAATTCAAAATACGCTGGGCTCAGTTTGTGGAAAAGCATGAGATCACAGACAAGAATGTCTGGATATCCAAGATGTACAAACTGAGGAAGAAGTGGTCAGCATCTTATACGAAAGGAAAATATTTCTTGGGCATGTTGAGCAACCAGCGCAGTGAAAGTCTCAATTCAAGGCTTCACAGGCATCTTGATCGGAAAATGTCATTGGTTGACTTATTGGAGCACTATGAGCATTGTCTGTCATGCATGTGTAGGAATGAGGGTGAGTTGGATGCAAAGGCCGCAAATTCAGTCCCCTTCACTAGAATAACTGCCGACCCATTAGAGAAAAATGCTGCACGCATTTATACACCAGAGATGTTCAAGAAGGTAAGGGAATGTATCTGGAAATCATCATCTTGGGAGATTGGAGATGTCATAGAGGAAGATGGTCTTTTCAGCTATAAAGTTACATTAAAAGAACATGGGCATAGGTTCATTGTCCAGTTTGTTTTTGATGGCTCGGTGGTCGATGGTGCAAATTGTGATTGATGATGATGAAGCGTGAAGACATTCCATGTGCTCACATTTTTGCTGTTTGGAAGCACCATCGTTTGGACACAATTCCTAGATGCCTTGTTATTACAAGGTGGACAATGCGGGCGAAGGCTGCCTTTGTGTTTGAGAGAAATGCCAATACCCATGTGTGGTCTGAACCGATCGAGCGATACCGTGAACTTCGCAACATGGCTAGTACTGCTTTATTCAAAGCGTCGAAGAACTCGGAGATTTCACGGCATGTGAAGGATTTTCTGCAAAGTATTGTAGGTGGCCCAATCGATGCTGACGGGGAAACGGAGCTGACTACATTCGGTCCTTTGCCCGCCCATTTTTCTGGTTATAGCCAATTCTCTAGAGAGAAAATCCTTGACCCAAAGAAGATTTTTCCAAAAGGTGCTCCATGTAAGGAGAGATTGAAGCCATTCAATGAGAAATATAGGAAAACCAATGCAGACGGGAAAAGGATCAGAACTTGTAGCGAATGTGGCAAACCAAATCACGACAAGCGAACATGTCATTTCATGAAGTAATCATTTCTGTTTTGCTGTTGTATGTACTTGTTGTATCTATGTGCTAACACATGAACTAAATAATTTTCTTTGTTTAGGCCACCACCTGTGACGTGATGAAGTTCAAATCTGTCGAAACAGGACAGCCTAGAAAGACAATTTGTAAACCATCGTGATGTTGTTCAAGCAGAGCTCAAAAATATGGGAAACCGACTCGACGAGATGAAACATGCATCAGAAGAGGTCAAGGTAAATACAATTCATAAAAGATGGTTACCCTTTATTCCTAATTTACATGATATATCAACCTTATGTGTTGTAGGCATCACACGCCACAGATGAAGAAAACCCTATAGCCAACACTGGACCTACGAGCGGCAACCAGGACGGACAGCGGCCAAAGCGAGTTCGTAATAATGATTCTCAAAAAAGTAATCCATACGTATACTATGGCACTGCAAAGAGACAGAAAAAGCAACATGCCAATGGAGCCGCTGTTGATTGTACCGCAACGCTTGCATGGATTAATGACCAACAGAAATCAAAACTATTGATCTTGATTGAAGACGCAGAACTACGTAAAAAAGACTTGGAATGCCTAACACAAGAGTTTGAGAAAGACAGTTCACAGAAATACTTGACAGATTCCATAAGTTTTATTGACAGTATTATTATCAATTGCTATCTTTCAATGCTAAAACCTAATACCGAGTGCAATGCAGATAGTCAATGCAGGGATCTATTACATGCGATCGTTGAGCGACCACCAAGGAGACAAAAAGGTCTGGGTTGAGTGCACATGGATAGTGATCCAGCTAGTCAAAGCTGGGAAATCCAAACAAAGGTCGCTCGATAAGCTCAGCAAGCTCTCAAGAAGAAATAAAGCAAAAAATTATCTAAAGCATGACATGGTAAGTTGGTAATCCATTTGTTCCCTATCTTTTAAATTACCGTACTTGTTTGATTACTAATCGTAAATCGATGCAGATTTTCCTCCCCTTAAATCACTCAAGGCATTGGTACTTATCTGCGGTCAATCCCAGCCTTAAAGAAATTCACATACTCGACTCCTTGCATAATCCTGCAGCTAGCAAGGAGAGTAGTTGTACAGACCGGACGGAATTGTCAGAAGTGGTATGCCAAATTTTTAGCAATTCTTTATATCTAATAGCATTACTTTCTGCAATCTAATAATTGAGCTCTAATATTTTTGATACATTGATTCCAACCTCACAAATAACAGCTCCAAGGAATGGAGAGGTACATGGAGTTGCTGGACACAACTGAAGATAATACGGCACACACAAATGCTATATGGACAGATTTCAAGGTATCAACCTGGAAAAGAAAGTTCATACGTGGGCTGCCACAGCAGAGAGATGGGTATGCCATTCTAGCCAACATCCATTTGAAACCCATTGTTGCTGTTGGTTTGATGGATACGGTTTTGACTTGGTATATCTCCTGCAGTTCCTCATGCGGCTTGTTCATGCTTAAATTATGGAGAACTGGTTGGGAGAAAAGTTACAGGAGAGATTCACGCAGGTATATAATGACCTATTCTCATTTCTCTCCCACATTTTAATCATGCATATTTTTTATCTAAGTTTTTTAATTACATGCGCAGCGCCAAATTGATACATTCAGAAAGGACTTACCATGCACGTTGCTCCGCTGTAATCTGAACAAGGCGCCATATATGGACAGTCCTCCAGAGGGAAACTCTCCTCAAATATCTAATGGCGGTCTATCCGAAGTTCAAGAAGTTGATGCAGTCAGAAACCCTATGATATCTAACATCACTAGTGCTGAGTAATAGACTATTAAGTTTTTTTGGTGTTCCTGTGAGAACACTCCCACATGTATAGAATCAGCATCATAGTTTGTAGTAGTATTGCATTTTTGAGCGTTGCAAAGAATGCATTTTTGTAGTAGTATTCCATATTTCTCATGCAGACTACCGAAAGTGCGACATCATTTACTTCTAATATTTATTTCTTTAACTAAGAATTAGCTTACTTTTCCATGGTTTTGTATATGCTTGAAAATCTAATATTATTCGTATTTGCATACTACTTGTGGTTGATGATCTTTTAGATTGTCAGTTTTTCCCAACTTCAGTGCAAAGTCTGAAGATCGTCATTCTGTTGATGCTGGCAGTAACAAGCTATTCTTCTAGGAAGTTAAGTACGATTTTCAGAATGATAAGGAACTGCTGCCGTGCTGTATAGTTGGGAAAAAAGATGCAAGTGTGTACTAACCTGGGTTTCACTCGCTGCTGCTTTGTTGACAGGAGGACCTTTTCCCAATTTCATCCAAGATATAGTTTCATGGCTGTATATGGAAGTTTTACTGCAATCAATAAGATTCAAAGTTTAAAATGCTCATATAGTATATATGACACCGTTTTACTGCAGTCAATACTCAATAATATATGAAGGAACAAAAGGTGCACTATGCAAACAACGGATGATCTGCTGCTGCCGTTGAGATGACCAATAATGTGCTTGTTTGATATCTTTTCTTGTATTTGGACGTGTACTGTAGAATTCAAATCTTTGCATGGCCACCAATACATATTGTAAGTTTGGTATTATAAACAAATTATAAGAGAAGTATAGAGTGCTTATAAGAGAATTCCATTCACAGATATCAACCAAAATTATGCTGAGGCCATCAACACTTGGCCCCAAGCTTGGAATTCATGAATAATATGGGTTTTCCACTTTTGGCGAGCTAAAGCACAATAGCAATTTACGGTGGAATCAGTTCTTGAGCCGAACTATACACTACGGGGTCGGGAGCAACATCAGGAAACCGGCAACAAATGGTTAGGCCTCCAGCTATACAAAACTTGATTGTGCAAGCACTTTACGATTCACAGAACAACTCCATAGCTATACCAGCAGCTAATTGTTCAATCTTCATGGTACCTGCAGAGATTACAAAAGGAACATTTCAGGCATCTAGATTCAAGATTAACATAAGCCCCTTCGCCATGGCATCAGATGCTATATGTGATTGGCATATGGTGAAAATGTCAACAAGGTTATGTGATCTAAAGAAAAATTTACCTGCCACCACACAGTCTCGACAATCCGAGAAAATATCCAAGATTCAATCTTCTCTAATGCAGCCAAAAGTGTACCAGTTTCCTGCCAATCATCTAGTATCTGTATTGCAGCAAGCTTGGTTTGCTTGCCATTGCAGCTGTTGTTCTGGAGCATTGGCATGGATTTCCCATCAAACCATTTTGCACTGTAATTTCAGAAGAAGAAGAATGTTGGATAGACTCGAGCATACCGGACGAGTTGGACATGTGCGATGACGCGCCGATGTCGAGGAACCATTCCCCACTATTGGACGCAGAGGACGCAACGACATGTTGTTGAGAGCCTAGAGCAGCGCAGGGTCATAGCCGGCCGGTTGCTGAGTCGCCATCATCACGTGCGGTGGTGCAGACACGCCAGGACGTGGTCCAAGGATGCCGTCGGGGCGGGGGAGCAAGGGGCAGACGGCAGAAGAGGCCGGGGCGCAGGGGGATCTTCCTCCCCTCTCCCGCAGTGTAGGAGATGAGGCAGGGGAGGACGGCGGGGCGGGGGAGGCCAGGGCGCCAGCAGATCTTGTCCCCTCTCCCGCCGGCTGGGTGGAGCGCGGCGGCTGCGGACGCTGTGGCGAGGGCGAGCGCGGCGGCGCCGCGGGCCGGGTGTAGGGCGGTGGCGGCGGCGGCGCGAGCTGGGGCGAGGGCGAGGGCGGCGGCGCCGTGGGCTGGATGAGGGCGGCGCCGGCGGCGCGAGCTGGGGCGAGGACGAGTGCGGCGGCGGAGACAAAATCACGGTGGAGGCGAGGGAGGGAGAGAAAGATGGGGGTGTGGGGTGGGGTGGGGGAGGGCAAAACTGTCGGTCCGGGGAGGCGTGTGAATGACTTACTACTCCGGTCCTTGTTTTCACTACTCCAACCTGTTCCTTCACGTAACTCAGTTGGAGTTTTAGGAAGTATCAACAAATCTGAACCCTTAGATCTAAAAAGTGAACGGTCTAAAATAATTCGGGGGTACTATAAAAGAGCTCACATGAAATGTTCTCATTTCAATATAGTCCAGCATATGGTGTTGTCATTAAATATTGGGTGACAGAATTAATAGAAAATGATATCATTATGTGTTCTACGTTGGATGTGGTCATGGAAATACAAGAGCAGAAAAGATGTCTGTTCTGCCAGCATGCATGGACGCCAAATTCAACTTCAGCGACGACCACTGCTCCAGGGGACGTGGGAACGGTACTCCACTGAAGATCCATACGTCCCGTACAGTGCAGATGGGGTCTGAGACTGTTCGCGACCTCCCTGCCGTCAGTTCGCACTGCTACAGCGTTACTTGCCGTCTATCAGTGGTGGTGAGACGAGCGGTCATGATAGGCGGAGCCGCGGAGCACAAACGTTTTCTTTTAGTGATTTGAGTGATGTTACATTCCCTAATCCCTACTAACGTGTCGAGTGAATCTTGGACTGCATAAAGTTTCAGATTCCTAACCCTTGCTCTTAGTGCTTGTGCTCTACTGCATAAACTGTAGATGCCAATGCCATGAACCATTTGTTACGTTTAGCTGCGATTGGTACTCTAAGAAATTTCTGATTCTTTGCAAATGTTACTATTAATGGGATGTGTATTACTATATCCACTATCAAATAAGTATAGTATGAAAATATATATCCTGATGGATTTAATAAAAGTAATTTAGACTTGTAGAAGTCGGTAGATTGTTCTATAAACTTGGTCAAACGTTAAGAAGTTTGATTTAGGACAAAGCTAGGACATCTTATATTTAGGAACGAACGGAGTCCTTTTTTTGTCCAGTACTGTATCCTCTTGGTCTAAGGATTTAGTGTTTTAAGTATTATCTGGTTTGTTGCTAAACTAATTTTTTTTTGATGAAACGTAGCAGCGCTGCTTTCATATATTAAGAGGGGAAAAAAGTTATTTACAATCGATACATGGGAAAGAAAGGGCGACAACATTCGGGAGGGCGAACCCTGTGAAACCAACAACGTTCAATCATCTAAAGGAGGCGACTGCTTTACATCCAGCAATCTGCCAGGTGCGAAGCTCATCTAGGGACAGCTCGCACAGAGCAGCGACGGATCTCTGCTTAGAGTGGAAAACACAAAGGTTACGCTCAAGCCAAATATGCCACCATCTCAGCATGATGACTCACGATTAAGCTTCTGAGAACAACGACGGTCTTCATCAGACCACCAATCGGCCAGGGAGTAGCTGGATATGTGAGGAGCAGTGCTAATCGGCACATTGGTTTTATGAAGAAGAGCAGACCAAAATTGGGTGGCAAAGGAGCATCTCGTGAAGATATGGATAGCAGTCTCAGGGGAGGTCCGGCAGAGCTGGCAAACGGGATTGTGGGGAATTCCTTTTATTGCAAGTCTATCCGCAGTGAGGCATCGCTCCAAGGCCACAGTCCATGCAAAGAACTTGATCTTGGCAGGAATTTGAATTTTCTAAATGAGGGAAGCTGGCAAGGAGGTGATTCTTCCATGAAACTGCAAGTGGTATGCTGAGGAGGCGGAGTACTTTCCAGAAGGTTAGAGCTTCCAATAGATGAAGTCAGGAGTGGCATCAAGGGTGACATTTTGCAAAATTATCCAGAGGTTGATGAATTGGAGGAGAACCTCATGAGATGGCTGATTTTTGATAGCTCGAATCCAATTTAAATTCTCCAACGAGTCTTTCACAGATTTGCATCTAGCTCTGGAATGCCTGAAAAGAGCTGGGAAGCGGTCAGCTAGAGGCTGATTCTGGTACCAGGGATCATGCCAAAAAGAGCACTTAGTCCATCACCGAGATGAAAAACAGTGGCAGCCTGGAAGAGAGCAACAGTTCCATGATCTTTGGAGAGGTGGGAATAGAGCTTCTTGTTAATACTTCCCCAAGTCAAGAAGAGCCAGCGAGCCCTCAGGGCTCTACCATGGCGAACAAAATCAGAAATGCCAAGGCCGCCAAAGGCTTTTGGAGCACAAACCTTCTGACAGGCAGCCAGACTTTTAGCTCCTGAAGGTTGATCTGAACCGGCCCAAAGGAAAGATCGGCGAAGCTTATCAATTTGTTTGACCACCCAGGCCGGCTGCTTGATTGCCACCATTTGGTAGGAGGGCAAGGCAGAGACGACCGAATTAATTAGGATTAGGCGTCCAGCTTTGGAGATGAATCTCCCTTGCCATCCAATGAGCTTTTTGGCAATCTTATCAATGATGGGCTGAAAATCAGATCTCTTGAGCCTAATGGGAGACAGCGGCATACCAATATAGGTGCAGGGGAAAGATCCTTTATCACAGCTGAGAGTGGAGATGGCTTGCTGCACGTCATCTTCAGCACATTTGATATCAAAGATTCTACTTTTATTGAAATTGACCACAAGACCAGTCGTTTGACCAAATAATTTAATTATCTCTGTGGTGGCGAGCTGCTCTTGCAAATTGGGGTTGAGGAAAATCATGGCATCGTTGGCATAGAGATATCTTGTGAGTCACACGCGGACGACCAATAGGGAGCAAGATACTGCATTCTTTCGCAAGGGCAAGCAATCTCGCAAGGCAGTCCATCACAAAAACAAACAGCAGGGGTGAAAGAGGGTCCCCCTGGCACAGGCTGCGGCGATGGATAATTGTCTCAGAGAGTGATTGGTTAACAAGTATATGAGAGGTGGAATTTCTGAGAAGCATAGCAATCCACTGGATCCATCTGATGGGGAAACCAAGTTGCAGCAGTAGCTTTAGATGGAACGTCCAAGAAACAGAGTCAAAAGCTTTTGAAATCAAGCTTAAGCATTAGGGTAGAATGGCCAGCGCGGTGCGGTCTTCTAATTGCTGATTGCACAAGTATGAAGTTGTCGTGGATACAACAATTCTTGATGAAGGCACTCTGACAAGGGGTGATGAGCTGCTGCATGTGAGGCCTAAGTCTCAAAGCCATGGATTTGTTGGAAAATTAAGCAATTTTGAGAATAACAATTCAATGAATAATTCCAGAATATAGATCATGACGACAGTAGCAACTAGCAGACACATCTCGAAAATACTAGAAGTATTAAACAGCCCAACGAACAGCAATATGAACTCGCGGATCATAACTAAACAACAGATCGAATCACAATGTATGTACTGTTGCGGCGGAGAGGAAGCCGATGCTGTTACGTTGGCTTGACGAAGTTGTTGACGAAGAAGACGGCGGCGCGTCGCGCACCCGCCGAATCGAGAAGGCAGACGACCCGTGGTTGCAGGGAAGCGAGCAGTCGCGCGGAGCGCTTCCCAAAAACCATATTCGCTCTCTCCCGTACAGGATCACAAAGGCGAAAGGTTCCGGAGACCTGCTGTCCCGATCGCTGGTGCACGCCGGCGCTCAGGATGGAGTAGACTACGACGACGGCACAAAAGCGAGAGACAGGCGAAACCCTAGCACGGTTGTGTTACGTATCGATCAGAGGGACAGGCGGCTGTATATATAGTCACGCAGGTATAGGTCGGTTCGGCGGTTTAGGAAATCTGAACCGACTCCACAAAATCTGCACGCGTTCGTAACAGATTGCAAAAATACCTCGCGCGCGTGACAAAAAGATAAGAGGCCCGGCTCCGCACGGCACGACTCGAACTCGATCCACAAAACGCGGCGCGCGCGTCGTGACGAGGTGAGGCGAGGCGAGGCGAGCGGATGAGGAGGAGCACGCGTGGGGATTTTCCTTGCTCACTTGCTCAACAGGTGAGAAGCAACATCCCTTATATGTTGGTCTCACCCACTCTAAACTAGCAAGGTGAGAGTATTCCCTTCCCACTCCCCTCATCCCACTTCATGAATGGGCCTTTGAGATTTTCAGAATTTATTAAACTTGGGCTTGGGCTGATCAGGCTCACGACATAAATTCTAACAATCCCCCACCAGATCTCAAATACCCATTTAAAGATTTACCTGTTCTCGCTACTTGTTTATATACTAGTGTTTCAACAGAGGCTGTTAAATTGAACTTCTGCCTAGAACTTTAAGTTACATCCATCCACACTCACAATGGACGAAGCCTTGAATTGCAAGTTGGCGTGAAATGGATTTCCCTCAAAGTCAACCAGCACTAGCCTATCAGTAGTCTACCCCGCGGGTGGAGCATATGCGTCATACTCCGTGGTCTCTTCATGACTTACTAGAGATCACCCAAATCTCATAGACTGCGACGTAAGACAGTCGGACTCATATAGGTGTGTTCTTTCAAGAATACTTTGTAGGACAGCATCTTTCACTACTTTTATCCGCAATGAACACATTAAGGCATGTCGCCAACCTGCCTTACATCAATTTGAGAGTCGCACATCTTCACATAGAGAGGGTTATAACATACTCTCCTCTGTTATACCGATAGCTTCGTTCTTCCCAGATCCTACTTCACGGGATCTCCGATCACATAGGTTGGGTTACCACTACGGCACAACATTCATGGGTCTCAACCCCATCTCCCTCGATGCACTCTCTATCACATTACGTGATAGTCCCTTGGTAAACGGATCTGCCAGGTTTTTCTCTGTTTGAATATATGTGACAGTTATCACTCCGGAGTTTTTTCAATTTCTTGACAGACTGCATACGTCTCCTCACGTGTTTTGATGACTTCGCGTTATCCTTTGAACTGTTTACTTTAGTAATAACCGTTTGATTATCACAGTTCATCAGAATAGCCGGCACTGGTTTTTCAACCACCTTCAAGTCCATCAAAAGATCTCTCGGCCACTCTGCCTCAAAGGTGGCTGTATCTAAAGTAGCAAGCTCTGCTTCCATAGTTGATCTCGTCAATATGGTCTGTTTGCAAGATCTTCATGATACTACACCACCACCGAGTATGAAGGCATACCCGGTTGTGGCGTAGAGATCATCTGCTTCAGAGATCCAGTTCGAATCACAATATCCCTCAAGCACAGCTGGGTGCCCTGAATAATGTATTCCAACTCATCGTACCTTTTAGATAGCGCAATATCCTTTCTAGTGCACGCCAATGATCTATATCCGGGTTTGACGTGAATCTACTCAATTTGCTCACAGCAAAAGAGATATCAGGCCTCGTAGCGCTAGCTAAGTACATAAGGGAACCGATTATTTGAGAGTATCTCAATTGATCTTTCCCTTCTCCATTGTTCTTTCTGAGTATCACGCTGGGGTCATAAGGTGTTTGTGAAGGTTTGCTGTCAGTAAAACCGAAACGACTCAAGACCTTCTCAACATAGTGGGATTGCAACAAAGTAATTCCACTCTCATCTTTAACCAGCTTAATGTTAAGAATAATAGTAGCCTCTCCCAGATCTTTCATATCAAAGCAATTTGATAGAAACGATTTGACCTCATTTATCACTTTTATGTTTGTACCAAAAATCAAAATATCATCCACGTACAAGCCTAGTTTTGAAAACCCGACCGGACCACGAACCGGCGAGGCTGTCAGTTCCGGTTTTTCCGGTCGAACAGCCGGTTCACCGGTTGGACAGGTCCAGTTTTTTAAGATATAAAATAATATATATTTAATTAAATACTGCAAAAAAAAACAGTTTCTCTCATGATAATATGAATAACAGTGCTGACAATAAATTTCAGTAAAAGAAAACAGCCACATATCCAACCACATAGTCTCAAACTCTAAAGTCTCAACTCTCAAACAATGACAGCAAGCAAGCAAGCAATGTCTCAATGTCTCAGCAACAGCAAGCACTCAATGTCTCACACAATGACAGCAAGCAACAAACAATCAGGCACATAGGCCAATAGCTGAATAATTAAAGTGAGACTTCATTAAACAAAGCAACAAACTGAGACTTCATGAAACAAAGCAACAAACTCAGCGATATTGGAATTGGTAGGTCCAATCTGTCACATTCCCAACACGATCTTCATCCTCATCACGTCCATCTCCAATATCTTGATCTTGGACTCCACCAATTTGGTCTTCGTCAGCTGCTGGCGTGTTTGCTTCATCAGTTTCTTGAGAAGCATCAATGTCATAGTCTTCATCAATCCATTGAGCCTCATCTACATATTTGTATGTGCTAAATATCAGAACCAATAGAGAAAAAAAATCAGAAATGAGAAGTCTAGCTAGAAGAGAAACATTACTATTCATGGCCATGGAATTGCGTATCTCTGTGTCATCTGATTCCAAATTTTTCCGGTATACACCAATTTCTTCCCCATTTAGCACTTGGGGATCATCTTCAAAAATCCAATCTTCGGCAAACTTGCCAATGTCCTCCAAACAAATAGGGTCATAGTTTCTTGTAGAGATTTGGGTCCTACACATGGCATGGAGCGAGAGGGAAGGTTGCAGCCATTAAAAACAGCAAATAAACGAGAACAAATAAACAGAAAGTACTAGTAAATTACTTTTGTTGAAGCCTCGAGTGGCATTGAACATAAGCAATATCATTCATCCTTTGATGCTCAAGTCTATTTCTCTTTTTGGAATGTATATGCTCAAACAAACTCCAATTTCTTTCACAGCCCGAAGCACTTCAAGTTTGGCTTAAGACTCGAATAGCAAGCTTTTGCAAATTTTTAGCACCACAACCATAAGTCAACCACCATTCATCTAGAGCAAAGAAAGGATGCATATTAATAAACCAATAACCTGGAATTACAGAAAGTAATATAAAAGAACAAAGGAAATAAAGGGACATACCAGGAAGCATTGATTCTCTATCATTAACGGCTGTCACTCGACCAAAATCCCCAGCCGCAGTTCTGAAAAGCTTCATCTCTGCTGTCAAAGCCTTGCGCAATGCTGGATCATTTGCTGCATATCTCTCAATAACATCTATAACACCAGAAGTAGTGGTATTATATTTTTCCATAAGTTCTTCATCATATTGGTTTATTGGATTAAACCAAAAGCCAGCTGCATGTAGATTTTTATTTAGGCGCTTATCCCACCTCTCCTCTATAGCCTTAAGAACAGGTTGCTGGATTGCTCTCTTATTTTTCTTAAACCTCTTCTCAATCTCTTCTACTGCACAATGTAATGCTCCAAATATGTATCCCATGGCTGGCCTTTCATCACTATCAACAATTCTTAGCACACGAACTAAAGGTTCAGAGAAGTTACAAATGGAAGCACAATCTTTCCAAAATTGTTGATCCAATACAAGGTCAACAAACTTTCTTCCTTTTAATTCTTTTGCACATGGGGCAGATATCCACTCTTTTGATATAACCATGGCACGAAGAGCATCTCTTTGCTTGAGTATACTTTGCAATGCAACAAAATTTGTAGCAAAGCGAGTTGGTGCTGGACGAAGTATCTCTTCTCCATTAGTGAATTTCCTCATAAGAAAAAGTGGGTTGCAATGGTTGTACAAGTATCTAGTGATTTTTGATGCATGTGCTACTGCTGATTGCACTATCGGAAATCAGACAAGATCAAATTCAAACAATGAGCAGCACAAGGGGACCAATAAATTGAAGGAAACTCCTCCTCTAATTTCTTTCCAGCTAGAACCATGTTTGGGGCATTATCAGTCACAAAATGGACTACATTCTCTACTCCAACAAAGTGCACAACATCGCTAAATAATTTGAACAAAAAATCTCCAGTTTTGGAACTACCAGTGGCATCAACAGATTTCAGAAAAATGGTACCTTTGGGACAATACACCAAGAAGTTAATGAGAGTTCTTCTCTTTCTATCAGTCCAACCATCAGCCATAATACTGCAGCCACTCTCCTTCCATGCTTTGCGGTAGCTCTCCGCAAACTTCTTTGTTTCTTCAACATTCTTTGCTAGCAAAGGGCCGCGCATTCTCCACATACTTGGCCCTTTATAACCAATACCAACACCAGCAATTGCATTGATCATAGGTTGATAGTATCTAGAAGTAGTTGCATTGAAAGGAATAGATGCATCAATAAACCATTTGCTGATAATGAGATCAACTCTGTCTAATGCTTCTTGAGATTGCAGCACACTCTTCATTGTTTGTTGATCACCTGGTTGGCCTCTAGATAAAAAGAATCGGTCTGCTGCACAGTTTGTTGTTGACATGCTTGAGGCAGCAACAGCTTTGCCTTTTTTCGCTCGAGTGGATCATTGAGCAGCAGCAACTACTTGAGTTGAATCTTCAGCCCCTTCAATACTAGTTCTAACACGGGCTGCATCTTCATCGGCCTTCCTCTTCCTTCCTGCAAAATCCTCCATACTTTGCTGCATTTCATATCTAACCTCGGCACTAACTTTCTTGCATTGCTTCACATTACCCTTTTCTCCAGCCAAATGAAGCTTCAATCGATGAATACCACCACCTTTGAACAACTCATTGCAGTACATGCAGCGGATCCACTTCTTCTTTGTTCCCTCAACAACAACTTCAACTTCCTGGGCGTGCCCCCATGCTGGATCAGTTTTTGCTCGCAGTCTTTGAGATGCTAGTGTCTCTACCGCTGCCGAGTGCCAATAGTCACGGGCGTCTCGGACGAATCCATGAACCACTACAGTACAAGAACAGAGAACTTGAAGTCTTGAAGAACAGAGAAGGAGGGACCGAGGGAGAACCAAGGAGGAGGGAGAAATTGAGAACTCCATACCTTGATGGACTGGCCGGAGTCGAGCCTCGGGCCGTCGGGCGTCTCTGGCTCCCTGCTGCTGGCGGAGAGGCGGGGCGGCGCTGGTCACTGGTGGCGGAGAGGAGAGCCGGGCGACGCATGTGGCAGAGAGCCGGAGAGGCACGGGCGCGGGCACGGGATCTGGAGCCTGGAGGGCGGCCGGCGCAGGGACTTCCCGGCGGGCGGCGGGCGGCCTGGCGGCGGGACGAGGGAAGGAGACGGGGGCAGAGTCTGAATGAGGAATTGAGGAGAGCCGAGAGGAGAAAACCCTAGAAAACGGTGTTTTTTTGGAACGGCAAGTGAACCGGGCAATTCGAGCCAAACCGCCCGGTTCACCGGTTTTCACCAAAACCAGCGGGTTCACCCGGTTTTTCCCGGTCCGCTTGGCCGTCCGGTCCAGTGCGCTAAACAGACCGCGGAGGGCTGCGGTTCCGGTTTTTTCTGGTCGGACCGCCGGTCCGGTCCGGTTTTTAAAACTAGGAGTACAAGCACAAAATAGCACCTTCGCCCCCACCATGGCGATAGTACACACATCTATCAGCCTCATTAATGACAAAGCCTGCAGAAGTTAAAGTTCTGTCAAACTTCTCGTGCCATTGCTTAGGTGCTTGTTTTAGTCCATAGAAAGATTTTAGTAATTTGCACACTTTTCTCTCTTCACCCTTTACCACAAATCAATCTGGCTGTTCCATGTAAATTTCCTCTTCTAACTCTCCATTAAGGAAAGCTGTTTTTACTTCCATTTGATGAACGACAAGACCATATGAGGCAACCAGGGATAGCAGTACTCGAATGGTAGTAAGTCTAGCAACGGGTGAATAGGTGTCAAAATAATCTTCGCCTTCTTTCTGAGTGTAGCCTTTCGCCACAAGCCGTGCCTTATACTTTTTAATAGTACCGTCAGGCCTTAGCTTCTTCTTGAACACCCACTTGCAGCCTACTGGCTTACAACCGTGGGGTCGTTCAGATAGCTCCCAAGTCCCATTAGAAAGAACGGAGTCCATCTCACTCTGAACAGCTTCTTTTCAGTCATCTGCATCCGGAAATGCATATACCTCTGCAATGGTTTTGGGAGTATCCTCCACAAGGTACACAATGAAGTCATCACCGAAGGATTTTGCAATCCTACTCCTGGAAGGAGCTTCATTGTCATCCTTCTCAACATCATTCTCAGGATGTTCAGATTCATTATCAGATGTATTAGATTCAGGTATGCTAGACTCGGGTAATATTTCAGAGGAAATTCTAGCAATGCTATGCATATTTTTCATAGGAAAAGTACTCAAAAAATGTTGCATCACGAGATTCCATAATAGTATCAACATGCATATGAGGTAGCTAGGATTTAACTGCCAAGAATCTATAGCCCACGCTCTGCTGAGCATAGCTTAGAAAGATACAATCCACTGTTTTCGGTCCGAGCTTGCGTTTCTTGAGAATTGGAATGTTGACCTTGGCCAAACATCCCCAAGTGCGCAAGTAAGAAAGTGATGGCTTTCTTCCAATTCACTCCTCGTAGGAGTGGATTCTTTATTTTTGTTTAGAACTTTATTCAGGACATGACATGAAGTCAGTAGCGCCTCCCCCCACCATGCCTTAGACAAACCGGCGGTGGCTAACATGGAATTCACCAAGTCAGTCAGCATGCGGTTTTTCCTCTCGGCGACCCCGTTTGATTGGGGAGAATAGGGAGGCGTCCTCTCATGAATAATACCATGTTCCGCACAAAACTCATCAAATACATTGGAGAAATACTCGCCACCACGATCCGACCTAAAACGTTTGATCTTTCTCTCCAATTGATTTTCAACTTCAACCTTATAGATTTTAAAGTAGTCTAAAGCCTCATCTTTAGTTCACAACAAATAAACATAGCAGAATCTAGTAGCATCATCAATTAACGTCATGAAATATCTCTTTCTATCTTTTGTCAACACACCATTCATCTCACAAAGATCAGAATGTATGAGTTCTAGAGGTGCCAGATTTCTCTCCTCGGCCGCTGTGTGGGGCTTTCGAGGTTGCTTTAATTGCACACAACTTTGATACTTAGAACCTTTGGCAATGGTGAAAGTAGGAATTAAACTCATAGTGGATAGCCGAGACATTAAACCAAAATTAATGTGACATAAACGAGAGTGCCAAACACTTGCATCATCATTAACACTGCCACAAATATGGTTTACTGACATGTCACTAAAATCAGAAAGGGAAAAACGGAACAAGCCTCCGCACTCAAAGCCTTTACCAATAAATTGTCCATTTTTGGACACAACCACTTTATTAGATTCTAAAACTACCTTAAAACCATCTCTACATAAAAGGGAACCGCTAACGAGATTCTTGTTCATGGAGGGGACATGCATCACATTCCTTAGCCGCACGATCTTCCCCGAAGTAAATTTCAGATCAACCGTACCAACACCACGAACAGCTGCATGCGACCAGTTCCCCATCAGGACGGTTGAATCCCTTTCATGCTGGCAAGAAGTAAACAAAGAGATGTCAGAACATACATGAACATTAGCACCCGTATCAATCCACCAACATGGAGATTGAAACACTGAAAGTACAGTAGGTAAAATACCATACGTGTCAGTGTCGCTAGCGGTCACGACGTTGACAGTCTTCTGTCCCTTTTTCCCTCTCCGGTCTGCACGATCAGGACAATCTCTGGAAAAATGGCCGAGCTCTCCACAAGTGAAACAATTCATCTCGCATTACTTTCTTCTTCATCTTGAAGGTAGTAGTCTGCGCAGGCTTGTTGTTGTTAACAACAGCGGACTTCTTCCCTTTGTTCTTTCCGTTGCCGCGAAAGTTCCTCTGTACCATATTGGCGTTAGACGGAAAATCAGCAGCCTTCTTAGTGGTGTCCTTAGCGCGAGCTTTCTCTTCAACATCAAGGGACGTTATCAGTTGTTCAACTGATATCTCTTGTCTCTTGTGTTTTAGAGACGTGGCGAAGTTCCTCCACGCGGGAGGTAACTTTGCAATGATGCACCCAACCACGTACTTGTCGGGTAAATCACACTTGAGAAGCTTGAGCTCTCTCACAATGATCTGTATCTCATGCGCCTATTCAACTACAGAACGGTTATCCACCATCTTGTAGTCGTTCAGCGACTCCATGATATACAATTCACTGCCTGCATCGGTTGCACCCAATTTAGCATCCAGTGCATCCCACAGCTCCTTCCCGTTTTCTATGTGCATATACACATCACAAAGACGGTCAGAAAGAACACTCAGAATGCATCCTCTAAAGGCAACATTGGCATCGTGGAAATTTTCCTGAGATTCCTCAGATAAATCTCCCTCTGGTTTGCCGTCTGTCACCCACAATACTTTCAGAATCTGCAACCAGAGCATGGCCTTTAATTGCCATCTCTTGAAGTACATCCCGGAAAATTTATCCGGCTTCAATGCATCGGCTAAACCCATAGTTAAATCAGAAAATTACCTACAATAAGGTTTTTGAATTGTTGGAAAATCAAGCAATTTTGAGAATAACAATTCAATGAATAATTCCAGAATATAGATCATGACGACAATAGCAACTAGCAGACGCATCTCGAAAATACTAGAAGTATTAAACAACCCAACGAACAGCAATATGAACTCGCAGATCATAACTAAACAACAGGTTGAATCACAATGTACGTACTATTGCGGTGGAGAGGAAGCCGTTGCTGTTACGTTGGCTTGACGAAGAAGACGGTGGCGCGTTGCGCACCCGCCGAATCGAGAAGGCAGACGACCCGTGGTTGCAGGGAAGCGAGCAGTCGCGCGGAGCGCTTCCCAAAAACCTTATTCGTCTTCTCCCGTACAGGATCACAAAGGCGAAAGGTTCCGGAGACCTGCTCTCCCGATCGCTGGTGCACGCCGGCGCTCGGGATGGAGTAGACTACGACGACGGTGCAAAAGCGAGAGACAGGCGAAACCCTAGCGCGGTTGTGTTACGTACCGATCGGAGGGACGGGCGGCTGTATATATAGTCACGCGGGTATAGGTCGGTTCGACAGTTTAGGAAACCTGAACCGACTCCACAAAATCTGCATGCGTCCGTAACAGATTCAAAAAATACCTCGCGCGCGTGACAAAAAGATAAGAGCCCCGGCCCCGCACTGCACGACTCGAACTCAATCCACGAAACGCGGCGCGCGTCGTGACGAGGCGAGGCGAGGCGAGCGGATGAGGAGGAGCGCGCGTGGAGATTTCCCTTGCTCACTTGCTCAACAGGTGAGAAGCAACATCCCTTATATGTTGGTCTCACCCACTCTAAATTAGCAAGGTGAGACTATTCCCTTACCACTCTCCTCATCCCACTTCATGAATGGGCTTTTGAGAATTTTCAGAATTTATTAAAATTGGGCTTGAACTGATCAGGTCCACAACACAAATTCTAACAGGATTTAGCGGCAAGCTTGGCAAAGCTATGCACGAGGCTAATTGGACGAGAATCTTTTGGATGACTTGCCCCTTCAGATTTTGGAATAAGGACAATAGTGGCAGAGTCCAGAAGCTCTAGGTGCTGCCCATTCATGTGCCAGAAGAGATGCATAGCAGCCATGATGTCATTTTTAACCAGAGGCCAGCAAACTTGGAAGAACTTGGCAGTGAAGCCGTCCGGGCCCGGGGCCTTTTCGGGGTGCATCTGGAACAACGCATGTTTGATTTCCATTTCATCAAACGGTCTATCAAGCTCAGAAAGATCAACATGTGGGAGATGAAGGTTGCCCAGGTTCAGGGAAGAGGGATGGCTGCCCACTTGACCAAAAATCTGCTCGAAATGATTATGAAGCATAGAGATTTTTTCCTCGGTTGAGGAAGCACAGACCCCATCAATAGAGAGCAAGGGAATACAATTTTTCCTACGTCTGTTTGATGCCCGCACGTGGAAGAGCTTGCAGTTAGTGTCACCAACTTTGAGCCAAAGATATCTGGATCTCTGCCGCCAGAAAGAGCGCTCAATGGATGCAAGACCGAGGCAGTGAAACTTGAGCATCTTCCTAAATCTGAGCTCGCTGTCCGAGAGAGATCGGCTGTCTCCGGCAATGTCAAGCATGTAAATTAATTCATTGATTACAGCCCCTTGAATTGCCATGTTGGCCTTTAGCTGAGCATTCCATTTAGAAAGAGCTTTGGCAGTGACAGACAGCTTGTTATGGAGAGTTGCGAAGGCATTGGTATGAGGGGGGACCGAGGTCCAAGCTTCAGTGACAACTAACATGAAGTCATCCCGGGTAGTCCAGTAATTATCAAAGCGAAAGCGTCAACAAGGCCGGAAGGCAGCATCAGAGACGAGCACGAGGGGAGCATGATCTGAAATGTTGGTGGAAATGGCATGGAGCAAGCAACTTGGGAAAATGTCATTCCAGACAGCATTAAAAAGAATCCTGTCTAACCTGACTCTGACATTGTTACTTTGCTCATTGCACCAAGTGAAAGTACGTCCATGCATGTACATCTCTTTTAGTTCAAGCTCGTTGATGAAGTTTCTGAAAGAGTTCAGCAACCCACGGTTGATGTTGCTGTTGTTTTTATCTGAAGCTCTGGCAATCAAATTGAAATCTCCAGCAATAATGATAGGCAAAGTAGCAGCAGTGAATTGATCTTTTATCGAAGTGAGGAAGGCGCGCTTGTCTGCAGCAGATTGGGGACCATAAACATTTACCAGCCACCAGGAGTTGTGCGACAGACGGTCTTTAAAGAGGGTAGCCAGCATATTTTGAGTAGAAATTGTCTGCATTAGAATAAGATAATCATCCTTCCATGCAGTGATCAGACCACCAGCAGTACCTTTAGCCGGGACAAAGGCATATTTCTGAAAACCAGGACCACAAGTGGCACTCACATCAGAAGCAGAAACTACACTTAACTTGGATTCTTGGAAACAGACAACAGACACACATTGATTGGCAACAAGCTTATTTATAGCACTACGACGAGCACTGGACTTAAGCCTCCTAACATTTCATAAAAGGATTCTGAAACATTCCATGTACACAAGTACGACAGACAACAACAGGCAGAACAAAGTAGCTCAAATAGCCGTCTTCCCCTTCTTCTTCTTCTTCTCGGCCCCCCTCTGGGCCAAAGCAGTGAGAGCAGCAATCTACGGTACCTAATACTCCGTTGGCAAGGCTGGAGCATTAGGGAAGGGCATTATAGTCTTTCACATTTAAAAATAAAACAAAATAAAATCAGATTTCTCCCCCTATCGCGTTGCTGCTGCTGATCCCGATCGCGTTGCTCGCCCTTCGGCGATGTCGCCGCCCTCCGTGCCGCGCGCCGGCGTTGTCCTCTTCCAGCGCGTTGCCGTGGGCCCTGGTCCAGCGTGCCGCTGCCCGCGGCCCTCGCAGCGGACACCGGCGCCCCCATCCGGCGCGCCGGGCGGCGTCCTCCTCGGGCGCCAGCTCCGCCCTTGCAGCGGCCGCCTCCGCCCTCCTCTGGCACGCCGGCGCCCTCTTCCTTCGGCACCGTCGCCGCCCTCGGCGCAGGCCGCTGCCGCGGCCCTCTTCCGGCGGCGGCCGCCGCCCGCATCCAGCGCGCCGACGGCGTCCTCTTCCGGGCCTCCGCGGCCGTCCTCCAGCGTGCCGAAGTTGCCCTTCGCGCCACTCGACGTCACGGCCGTCCCCCGGTGCGCCGAAGTTCCCTTCGCGGCACTCGCCGTCGTGGTCCTCGCAACTGCCCCCGTCGGCCTCCAGCGTGCAGGTCGCCGTCGCGGTCTTTGCACCGGCCGCCGCCATCCTCCGCGCGCGCCGGCGCCGTCGTCGCAGCGGCCATCGCCGACCCCTCCCAACAGCCGTCGTTTTTAAGCACGGGTTAGATTACGTCTGTGCCCTGCCTTCTAATTACTCCATCCGGATACTCCGTTCGTTCAAGTTGGAGTATTAGGGAGTAACGGTCAATCTGAGCCATTAGATTAATCTTGTCGAAAGCAGCAGCATAACGGGCCAGCATGGCCGCGTCATCGGAGGCAGCCTCCTCAAACACGACGCCAAGCTTCTTGCAGATGAGGCGCTTCGCCTTGGACATGACGTGCACAGGACTAGCCTGCTTGGAAGCCAGTCGGCCACTCCGCCTGACCGGTGCCCGAGCAGTAGCACGAGGAGGGGCGATGCTCGCCGGCTCCTTAATCTATAACTATATATTGATTGTTTGTACCTTAGTCTATATCGTCTTGATTCTAATGTTATAACACTATTGTCTATGTTTAGTTCATTAGAAATGCCTCATTCCGTGTTAATGCTGCTATTAATGTGCTGTGCAAGTGTGCATTACTATGCTATGTATTCTCCTGATGCTAATGCTGCTGTTCATTGTTTTTGCACTATCTTCTTTCTAATGTTGCTTCAAATTGTTATGCAGTTTCACAGGGTAAAGGTTCATTTTAGTAGGAAGTATATTCGTAGACACCACTTGTTTGTACTTTACAAGTATGAGGCCGGAGTAACACTGGAAAGTATTGTAGCCCACCAAAGTCTAGTAGAGGATGTTACTCCAAATGCCCAGAAGCCTGGCTGCACATCTGTTTTTACCCGGGCAAGCCTTTTGGTCCGTGAAATTGCAGCTGCTTCTGTGAAGCTGGTCAGCGTGATTCATGATTGCGGATACTCCCTTGATGGGCGTTTGACGTTCTCAAACTTGTTCTGGATCCCTGCAACAAAGAGTCTGAAGGTTGGAGCCTTGGAGGTTTAAGAGGGAAAGATTTCAAGAAGAAGACCCCCTTGATGGCTGAAAGAGATTACCAGTCTCTTTCTTTGATCTTTACCAAGGAGCTTTTCGGGAGTGTGCCAATTCCTGATGAGCTGGGAGCTTGGCTGGACTTACTTCGCGAGAACCCTCTGTCACATGTTGATCTTATAACAGAACATATGTTCCTGCTGGAAGATGATGAGAAGATGGCAAAATATATCATCTTGTTTCAGAAGCTGCAGCAAGCGAAAATATCAGCTATGACATTTACAAGAGTGCATTGTCAGTCGTCTCAGTTGGCGATAGCACTGGAAGATTCAGGTGGAAAGCGGCAGTTCTGCAAAGCTATTTTCTAGAAGCTGTGAAGAATTACAAACCGACAGAGTTTTATGAAGCAGACGCTGAAGGATTGCTCCTCTTTGGGAGGCACTGTTGCCACCATCTGTGTGATTCTTCTGTGAAGACAGTTGAACATAGAGGCATCCATACAGCAGTCATTGTAATTCATGTGTCCGAAGTGTATTCGCACATGAAGGCATTTGTTCCTGGTCTGTTTGCCCAGTTACAGAAGGCCGTGCATGCTATCATAAAGGACCTCAAGGCTGCTAATTTGCCTATCCCAAAATGAGGTAGGGAGCTTCATTCTTCTGTTTATCTTATGCATTCTAGTTTTTTCTTATTTGCTGCTGTAGAGGTTCAGTGGTAGTGTTTTGCATGACTTACTGTGACCTATAACCTTAAAAAGCTATAGCATCTGCCGTAAAAAAAATGTTGCATCATTCCAGCCAATTGATTCATATGTGTTTTTCCTGAACTGTTTCTTCTGGTCACTTTGTCTAATATGCTACGATTACTTTCTGTGCATACAGGAACTTCTATAACGTCCTCATCTGCAGCTTATGACTTGCTTTAGTTCAGTACACAAGGAAGCTCTTGGAGTATCAAGGTTTTGCTCCCTTTCTCCCCTCGACATGGCGGAACTTCTATAATGTCTGTCCTCATCGGCAGCTTATGACTTGCTTTAGTTCAGTACACAAGGCAGCTCTTGGAGCATTAAGGTTTTGGCCCCTTTCTCCCCTCGACATGGCAGATGATCAATCTCTCCCTCTGGCGGATTTGGAAGCTCCGTAACGGTTGCGTCTTCGAGGGGGCCTCTCCGGTGGTCGCTCGTCTCGTTGAGGATATCTTCGTGGAGGCGGATCTTTGGCGTGCTGCCAGCGCTCGACAGCTCGACCGCCTCCCCCTTCACTCCCGGCCCCTGATGCCGGGCTTAGTCCTTCTGTATAGGGGCCTGGAGCCCATCCTGCTTTTTGCTGTTTTTGAGCATTTTTGCTCTTAGGGCTGCCTTTGTACTTGCGCTTCTTGCGCCTTCTTCTTAATGAAAATGACACGCCGCTCGTCGTGTTCGAGAAAAATCAGCAAAGTACCTGCGTTAGTTCTTGTACACACTGTTGGCCACTAATGTTCAGATTCTTGTTGTGTTGTGTTTTCTGAATATAACTCACCAGCACCCCCAGGTTGTGCTCCCCTGGCTTGCAATTACTGTTGAATTTACTTCTCTCATTTGATCAGCAAATGACCTGCTCGTTAGCTCTTGTACACAGTGTTGGCCACTAATGTTCAGATTCTTGGTGTGTTGTGTTGTCTGAATATAACTCACTAGCATTTACTGTTGAATTGTTGTATGGTCTTTACTGTGGATTTCTTACATTCTTATACGCTCCTGGGATGTGCAATGGTCTCTTAACAGATGTTGTGCAACCTTGTTTGCAGCGGTGCTTTATTCTTTTTGCTGAAAACATTGTTTGTAATGACTGGAAATTGTGGAACGGGACCTGCTAAGTATGAGAAAATGAAGTGTGCATTATTGTTTGGTGAACTGTTTTTTATTGAATTGTAATCGGGTCATTTCTTTCTGTGGGAACTTTGTTTTGAACATAGTCGGTTGTTGGCAGGGGTGCAACATGGTGACCCTCAGTTACCTTTTGACCCTCTTTAGTTTAAAC
Organism: Brachypodium distachyon; assembly: GCF_000005505.3. Classification (NCBI taxonomy): domain Eukaryota; kingdom Viridiplantae; phylum Streptophyta; class Magnoliopsida; order Poales; family Poaceae; genus Brachypodium; species Brachypodium distachyon. The sequence goes on from NC_016135.3 coordinate 18,836,339, forward strand.
AAATGAACTAGTTTTTCAAAAAGTTGTGTCATTTTAAAATTTTAGTTCATTTGGTTTGAGCTAAGAAGGATCAAACGATACCCTAATTTTGCAGCTGTAGTTGTTGGTCCACACGTTGGATCGGTGACTGAGCCTCAGACACGCAAGATGTAGCTTTGTGAATGCTTTGGCTGGACATTTCCATCTCCTAGTAGCTTTTCTAATTCATCCAAGCCAAGCTACAGACACCCCCAACCCTCTTGCACCCACAGGACTAGTGCCGTTGGGCACGTTATGGGGTGACCGGATCGGAGTCCACATGTTGTTCTGATTCGAATACGAAGTACTCTTTACATATACGGGAGTAGGCCCGGAGCTTTGTGCCCAGGAAACGCTCCAAAGGGCGCGCGGGCAGGATGTCAAAGCGCAAGAGCTCGGTTCAGCACAGCACCGACGGCAAGAGGCCGGCGAAGCGGGAGGAGTACCTGTACCTCGTGCTGGACGACTGGGAGAAGGGCTACAGCGTTCATAAGGTGGATGTGGACGCATCCCAGTACTGCGACGCCGACGAGGCGCCGGAGCACTTTACCGAGCCGCCACTCGTTCGCTTCGACGTCGTTCACGGGAACTCGCACAGCATCGTTGCGCACGGCACCAAGATAGTCTGCATGAAGCCCCACCAAGTGAGCCCCGCCATCCCGGCTTTCGACACCGCCACGTCGGCGGTGGGCATCCTCCCGTGGCCCGAGTTCCGCATGGACTTCGGCCTTCCCCTCCTGGTCTCCATCTCCGGCAAGCTCTTCTTGTTCATCGACAGCACCTACTGCCTGAGTGACCCGCCAAGCACCACCACACCTTGCGCGCAGCAACCGTGGGTCTGGAACACCGTTAGCTCGCGGCTGCCGTTCAAAGTCTGCTGCGTTCTCTGCTGGGCCGTGCACCCGGACAAGCGCACCCTGTTCGTGCCTGCCAGGAGATGGACCAGCGACGCCGAATGCGGGACCTTCTCCTTCGACGCCGAGCGCCTCGAGTGGACACGGCACGGGAATTGGCTTATGCCTTTCGATGGCGAGGCCCACTACGTCCACGAGCTGGACGCCTGGGTCGGACTCTGCCGCCACAAGGGCGGGACCGGGCACCTCTGCTGCTCGGACGTCGTGCCCGTCGTCGCCGGGCGCCGCACCACGCTGCCGCGCTGGAAGATGATCGGCAGGCTGTTCCACAAGGAGTCGCCGCTGCACATAGGCGCCACGCTCGTCTACATGGGCGGCACCAGATTCTGCATCGTCGAGTCCACGTGGCACAAGGACGACGACGACGTGAGGCGCAAGCCCAACTGCCCAAGGAGTATGTGGGCTACGTTGCGCCTCCACGCGTCGTGCTTTGCATGACCACGTTCGGTGTCAGGCACGACCAACACGGGGAACCGCAACTACTGTCACCGCTCGCGCGCAGGTGCAACGTGTTCAAGCGACCTCATGGCGTGCCGGATACAATCACGGACCCTCTAGCATTCTGGATCTAACTAACACAATCATGGACTATTCTTTCTCGATGTAAGCTAGTCATGGGAACAAAAATTTGGATGCACTAAGACATTTTTTATTGTCCGGAGGAAGTATGTCATCATATCGGTAATACCATTGGTTTGAAGGATTGCACTTTATAAAAAATGAGTCTTGAAACTCTAGAACACAATCCTTTAACAAAACATTGCCATCCTATCCTGGTTCAGGAGTACAGAAGAAACCGGAAGTTTTGAATCAGGGACTATCATCATGCATGCATGCACATTAGTTCACTATTTTTTATTTGTTGCCAAGATCACATTAGTTCACTATAATAATGGGAAATTGCAAAGGAAATAATTAGTGGGAGCAGTTAGGAGGTGGATATCGGAGAAACGGGAGCTAGGATTGCGGATCGGAAGAAAAAGAGAAACGACGCTTGAGGCGGAAAGGCAGAGAGCTTAGGTGTCATTCATAGGTGAGCAGTTTCCTCGGCCGTAGTAATGCTTTGATTACTCAACGTATTCAACCTTAATTAGCAGTACTAATAAGCACAAAATCGGGGGCCCTGCAGATTTGGGGGCCTTTGCACGCGCACAGCCTGCACAGGTGCCCCCGTATGAACCTATACTGAACTGCACCCAAACACCATTACAGACTTGCAATTGCCGCCAAATTCCATTCACATGGAGTTGAATTCAGAATAGTTTGAGACCGATTTAGTTGTATAGACCAAACATACCCTAACATCATTTCTCGGGGGAGGGCAGTGCATGCAGCCGCACAATGTAATAGGAGGTAGAACGATAAGTAGCAGGTGTTGTTGTCAATTGTCAGGTGTAGAGGTAGAACGACATGTAGCAGGAAAAAGTGACGCGCCAAAAACATGCAGGTATTTATGTTGTTTGTCAGGTGTAGGCTCACATTTGTACTTCATCGGTTCATCCTCAAAGCCGGTCCAAAGATTCTGAAATGTATCGAATGTGTGAACCTCCGCTTCAGCTCTGATTATTGGATCTGCAAAAAGGACCGGAAAGGAAATAAATTAGCAGCCTGTTTCCAAAAGCATTCATGCCTCCCAAGCATCAGAATGGCGAAATGCAAATGAGAATAACTCATTCAAATTTCAAAACAATTAGTTCGTTGTTAAGTTGCCAGGATTGAACATAATGCTCAGGCATTTGAGTCTGATACAAACACCATTGCGCTACTTAGTCCAGAGAATGGTATTTCTTTGTAAAATTTACATATCTAAGTAAAATTTGGACTAAATACCGAAAATTTACCAAGAAATGCCTCTGCGAAACAGGTCCTTAATGGGTCAATCTACGGAGTTCCAGAACAATTCTCTATCCTCAAAAGATGGTAACGGCTGGAAGGGGTGGCTGATATTCCTGTGGAGAAGAGAGTTACTGATAGGATCAAACAGAAAAAATCTGATTGATGATGGTATCTGTTTACCTACAGTATTAAATTGACAATAGTTATCTTCCGGATATTACTTCTGTTTATGGCATTCATCTTGCCAGTTCCAAAGATAATATTTAGATTAATTTACTTTTACTCCAGAGATTTGGAGAGAGTCAGGCACAGCTTGTATGAGAAAATTTTGGCCCTTACTAAAACAGCAAGAATAGATCCCTCAGCCTGGTTGTGTGAACAGGGATATCTCCCGATGATGATTGCAGGATCTGCCTTCTGATCCACAATAAAGCAATGCCCGTGCCGATGATCCTGGGCCGTATCAAGGAGATCGCGTCCATGTGGCATTTGGCCAGAAATAAGGACCTAGCGACTATTTGTTGGGATTCTTCTCCTTTTATTTCCCTGCCTGGTTTGTACATTGGTTTTGCTATCTTCTAAATATATCAAAAGGCAGCAATTGCTGGATCTTAACAAAAAGGATGGTGAAGAGCTTCTTTCTAAAGAGAAAGACTGCGGAACATCTACCAAATAACTCTCTGGTAGGAATAAGAAAAATGAGGCAGCAGCAACGGGCTGTATAGAACCCCAAGTTAGTATCGAAAATTTATTCTGGAAACTAAGAGGACTGGAGAATCTTAAAAATGATGCACTTCAGCAAGACTATCCTTGAGCAAAAATTGGATTTTGTGGGGCTTCAGAAAACCACTAAATCTGACTAAATAACCATGACAATTCAAATTATGAAAAACTGGATAGGATCTCTTTTGCCCGGAATCAGAATCCAATGACCCCCTGACTGTAGTTTCTGCCCACACCGAGGGTTTATCTGACTGTGCTCTTCGTATGTATGTTATGTATGCATCTAATTGCTTTTTGATCATCTTTGTAAATCTTGCATAGAAAGGAGGCCAACAGAAAAGTGCTTCAATGGGGGCAAAAGTTAATCGATTGTGCGTCAAGCTTCAGACATTGATATATTCCTCTCGTTTAGTTTAAGTTGGTTTCCTTCTTTTATCACCTTAATGTTATTCTCATTAGGATGCTGACTTGTTTCAAAGTACATTACTAGCTGTCTTTCACACTACCTTCTTTTTGTGTATTCAAAATCCTATTATTTCCTATTAATGGAAATTCGAGCCAACCTCTAGTTCAAAAAATTATCCTCTATGCTCAAGCTCTCATATAACGAGTTACAATACAGTAGGTAAAAAAGGATTTAGCTTTCAACAGCTCCCAGTTTATTACCGTGCTCAAGACACACCCCAGGCCATCAGTAATAAATGCCAATAGTTTTCTCTTACATTAGTAGACATCACAAAACAAACATGCTAATATGCCACATGACTTAGGTTGTTCCACACAGACCATTACTTTTAACCAAACAATACTTGTGTGGATGAGCCAAGATATTGGGCACCATTTGATAGAAAAATACCACATCAACATTTATGTTTATTTAATATTTGGAGAGAAAGGCAATATTTACTTCGACTATTGGAAATAATAGTTAGATTCATCAAAATTAGATTCATCTATTGTCCTAGTTAGATCTGTTGAAGTTACCTTGATGCCGAAGGAGAGTTTGATCTTAATCGGAACCTTGAAGCTGAACCATTCCTGGCCCTGGGGGACTTGCTGCAAAGAGTATTAAATTTTTGTCAGTTTATGTTATCCAGGGATAACAGAATGTAATGTCGTAATCACAGCTAGACCTTCTGTGCCTGGGGTAGCCATGGTCATGCCTTGGGCTTGTGCTTGGACTTGGACTTGGACTCGGGCTTGCAGCTCTTGGGTAGGGAGGGCTATATTCACCATTGTGCTGCTTTACCTTCAGAAAATTATAAAGTGGTGTATTGGTTAATTCTGGAACAAGTTGATGGCCAACATTGAAAGAAACGAATATATGCGCTTACATTTATGTAGCCACGCCAATATTGATTTATAAACTCAGAGAAATGGAGTTTCTGTGCCTGCAAATAGTGATCACTCAAAAAATATTTCCTCAAGGACAAATAAATGCACCGACTACAGGATCAAACATCAAAGCAGTAACAAAGACTGCAGCGCTGAAAAACTACATACTCAAAAGGTGTGATGAAAATCAGCATTCCAGCATTCCATGAAACTAAATGCAGCAAGGCAACTGAAACGACACAGAAAACTAGGAAGCAGAAGAAGAGAGAATCTTACAGCATCCTCCATACCCTCCTTGTCTTTATATTCAACAATTCCTATAGTGCCTGTATCAAACAATGATGTATTATAAAAAGTAGTAGCAACCTCACCCAGAACTATATAAAAACAAACAAAAAAAAGACAGTGTTACGGACAAGAACTTCCTCATGTAAACAAATTGCTGATGATAATTGCACCCAGTTCGAATAATAGGCAGGCACAACTACCATCGGCATCACAGAACATAAATGCCTTAGTGAGCGGTGGATCAAATGTGACAAATACAATTTCAAGGTCTGCAATGTGATACGAAAATTTTCTGTCCTCATTCTCTTTATATTCCACAATTCCAACCGTTCCTGTAGCAAACAATGATGGATGTTACCAAATAACAATTGAAGCAGCAACACAGCACGCAAGGCCAAAACTTCATAGAAAGAAAGGGAAAAAGAGTGATACAGACAAGAACTTCCTCGTGTAAACGAAAAATGCTTTGGACATCGCACCGAGTTCAAATAATAGACAAGCACCCCTACATAGGCATGACAGGGAATAAACACATGAATGACTAGTTGATTAAATGCGATGAATACAATTTCAAGATCTGCAATGTGGTATGAAAAATTATTTCATGGATGTGTTTTCTCTAAATAACTGAAATATAAACACATGTTCAATAGCATGCTCTAAGCCTCTAATAGAGTTGGAAGTTATTTTGTAAATTATGCATATAACTCAAAGGCAAATACTGACGATGAGCTCTGGTGAATAGCTCTTGTGAATACAATGAAAGATAGTAAAAGACTGCAGTACCCACTCACCAATTGTCTCGTGATGCACTTCTGAGAATGACACATCCGCTGCTTGTTCCATGTGGAGCTGATAAACAGTCATTCAGCTTCAGAGGTGAAAACAAAATGGAGATTGAACAAAAGTGATCATGCTGCAGACGTTTAATTCTTCAGCTGATGTTGATGAGGGGAGTTGAGTGACAAGCACTGTGAAAGGGTGCAAAAATGATATCAAACAGAGTATAAGGTATTAATTATCCATTTCAGTTTTTTTTGCCATACCTTGGAACTCGGGATGATAAGATACACCAACATGTGAAGGTCCCATGCAAAAGTTCCTTGCGGTTGAAGTACTGCCTATCCTACCACGGGCAAATTCAACCTACGCTTATAGATGATTAGATTCTGAACCATCAAAATGGAGGAAGAGAAGGCCACAAAACCCTACTGCACCCTGCACCTACCTTTAGTCGGTAACCGTCAAACTTGTAGCCCTGTCGCTCATGGACTGCCGCCGCAGCATCGCGCTCACGTTTGAACTATATGGCAGGGTTCAAAACAATTAAGGGTTTGGATATTTTACACTAGGGTGCAAACGAAATTGAACAAGAAGTGGGCCGTTCGTGGCATCCCGTTTGCAGCCCTATTATACACCAACTCAACAATAAAATAGTAGCTACTAGCAGAACGAAATTCTAAATTCACATGAATTACTTGTTGGTATCCTAATCACATTCAATAGGTACCTCAATGAAAGCGTAGCAAGAGGATTGATCTTTAGTCTTTATCTCTATACGGATGATGTCCCCAAACTGCATGTAAAGAGTTCCACCATGTGATCATATTCCCTTATTTCCAAGATAACAAAAAGATAGAAAATTGGTAGCAACCCTGTAGAAGAGGTCATCGACCTCCCTCTCCGGCTCTCCCTGATGTCGCTGGGGAGGTTCCCCACATAGACAGAGTTGCTACGCTACCTGCTCATATTTCAGCTGCAACGCAAAAGGTACACTTACAAAACTGCAACATTCACAAACAAGATATAACCACTAAGCAATTAAGCACAAGAAAAAAAATTATCAACCATAAAGAGTCAATCACAACTAAAACTAACGCCTCCACAAAATCTAGAATTCCAAAAAAATCTTAGGAGGACTCTGCGCACGATTCGACCATAGAAAGAGATACTCCGCACACGATTCGACCATAGAAAGAGACACTCTGCACACGATTCGGCCACAGAAAAAGCAGCCCACAGAACTGGAAGAACTACATCTTACAAAGAAAATCATGGTAATCGGCGTGAAATTGAGAAACGCGCATCAATCTACTAGGGCAGAGATTGTACCGGAGAAATAGAGATTAATGCGAGGCTGTGGAGGGTTAGGTTTTTCTACTTGCAGGCGAACAAATCCAAAATGCAAAATATACGCATCCCATTACCTTAACTCGAAAACTTGGTGTCCACCTCGAATTGATTAGAAAGAGAAGATCAGGGATTGTGCAGCCAATAAGCGGATTCAGGGTTCAAGATATTGCTCACATTGTGGTTTAAAGAACACTGGGGAAACAGGAGCAGCAGCACAAGGACCACGGGAAGCGGAGATTCTCTACTGGAGGATTCAAGGAGGGATACCGGGGAGGAGATGGGACGGCCGAAATCACCTGCGTCGCCGCCGCCGAGAGCACTTCTCCGGTCGGTCGTCTGACTCAAGACTCCAGAAGCTTCTCCGTACGCCCTTCGAGAGAAGCTTCTCCGTACGGATGGAAAAGAAGAAGCGGGGGACGGGGTGAAGGGAGCGGGAGGGCGTGCAGCGGTTGGCCAACAGAGAGCGGGGAAATAAGCTATGTACAGTATTAAGCGGGGAAAATTGGGCCGAGTTTCCGTGTCGATCGGTCTTGTTCGGTATGGCTATCTCAAATCGCGCAGGCCCATCGGTGGAAGTGTTCTTTTGTTGCAGGCTCGAGGGACCCGGACACAGTTTGTTCTGGGCTTTGTCTTATGCTAAAAAAAACAAAAATGCAGGGCAGCGTTGCATTAGGGGGCGGCGTGCGTTGAGATTAGGGGCCTGTTTGGTTCGTGTCCTGACCAAACGTGCCTGAGAAAAAGTAATGTCTGAAGTTAGCGTGAGATTTTAACATTTTTTGCTTGGCCAAGCAAGTGTAGTAACAAGTTATTTGGTTGGAGGTCTGTGTTCTAAAACAGTCTAAGAGTAAAAAACAGGTTTTCTTGCTACGTGTTAGTTAGCCTGAGTCAGGCACCTCTTTCTCAGGCCTGAGTGTGGAAGCAAAACATGCCTGTGTTAGGGAGGTTCTCAGGATTCCAACCAAACAAGTCGCGGGCAGCTCTCAGGCATAGCTTCAGGCCAGGCATATGTGCTCTGTCGCGCGAGCGGGCCTTGATGGATTTGGGATGATAAGGTATAGGTTCTGATTTTGCGGGATGGTGATGGATTTGGTGGTGCTACGCCATATGATCATCGTACACTAATTACTCCCTCTGTTACATAATTTTTGTCTCAAATTTGTCCAAAATAGATGTTTTTATTACTAAAAAGTGTCTAGATACATGTAATATTTTGACAAGAATTATGAAACGGAAGGAGTAGATTAGATCCTAGTATTTCTCAAAAAAAGATCCTTGGATGACAATTAGTGTTGTTAATCTAGTTATTTAGTTGGAGTACTACTGTGCAATTTGCTTTTTTGTTTTTTAGTTGGAGTACTACTGTAGAATTAACTCTTTTAAGTTTTCTTGTTGTTGTGGTGTCGCTCGGCAGTCGGCATGCAGCGGCCTCGCACAGCCCCACCACAGCGGGCGCGGCTATGGCCAGAAACGTGCAGCTCACCACGCGCCCTATCGGCACGGTGAGCAGCGGCCCCCGGCGAAGCACAGGGCCACGCAGGGGCTGCAGTAGCACGTGAGGCGGCGAGGTGACACGCACAGTAGACAGGCAGGGCGCAGCTAAGTAGAGCTTCATCAAAACATTTATGAGCAATTTCAGGTCCAACAAACAATATACTCCCTCCGTCCAATAAAAGATGTCTCGTCCAACAAAAAATGTCTTAAGTTTGTTAATTCGGATGAATCTAGACATGATTTAGTGTATATATGCATTGAAATTTAGTCAAAGTTAAGACATCCTTTGTTGGACGGAGGGAGTACATAGTTTGTGTGCCAAAAAATTTATACCATTGAATTTGTATTCAAAATAGGTTTCTAATAGTATAACTTTTATGCCATAAGCCACTTATTATTGATGCAACTGATGGTCAAAGAAATGTCAAAAACCTAAAATGAAACGGACTTTATTGTTTGCTACAAGCCTAATCTTCAGCGTCGATGTCTTCTCGCTGCTGTTGCGGTTTGCTCTGTGGCTCCTTCCTCATATCTTGCTTTGTTCTTGCATCATTACCAGATATTGAATGAACAAAATATCTAACATTTTGAATGAACATCTTTTGGTAGGTATTCGAGTTGCTTGAGATACCACAGAGCACCCTGTGCGGCATGTTCTTGTGCCGCCTTCTTCTGTAATTTAGCATCGCTGTAGCACTCCAAAAGTGTCTCCGAGGGTCCCCTGATCTGAACAATAACCTTGTAAGTGAACCTGCGTCATTTCATACATGAAGTTAGCAGCATAAATAGACTTTTTTTTTGCGACGAATGAACAGATTTATTTTGATAGGACATAACTGGTGCTGGCAACATTATGTACAAACATATAGACAATGGGGAGATCTAGGTGACTCGCATAAAATTAACTGTGCTGCATTTATGTTCAGCACACTGGACTTGCCTGCAATGCACATCGCACAGAAGTAATAAACACAGTTTTTTTCCAGGCCATATTATTGAACAAACCTGCAGTGACATCTCTTAGAAATTTAAAGTTTATGTTCCCCGAAGTTTCTAACTTAATTTTTTTACATATGCAAACCCACAAAAAATCAAGTAATTTAACCAATGTTCCAAAAGGTGGTAAGCAGTACGAGAATGATGATATATTTCACACATATTCCTCTCTTTTAGAATACTATTTATAACCTAGAAACCCAGGTGCATAATCAGCATGCCCCTTACCATAAGAAATAATACAAAAAAGAGGAGAAAAAACTGAGATATGGACATCAAACATGATGGATAGGAAACATATATTTCACACATCGAGGAAGCCATTGGAGCTCTGTAACTAAAAACATACAAGCAGGATACAATTCATTGTAACACATGCAAGTTAACCTCTGTGCTCCTTCAGTAAGTAGATGTGCTCACCTTCGAAGGTGGCTTGGCCCTTCCTCTATGCATAACTGAAATTCAGGGGGTTTCCAGTAACTTGCAGCACATAATTCAAAAAGAAACGACTTCGCTGTTTTATGTACCATATCACCTACAAAGGTGATTAAAAGTGTTAAGACACTGCCTTTAAATTTAAAACAAAATTTTAAGTGTGAATGCCAGTACTTGATTAATGTAATATCTAACAATGTTTATGGAGTATAATACAATAGAATCATGTATCTTGCCAATTGGAGCAAACTAAGTTAAACAAAAACACCATACAATTTGGTCCATTTGTTATGTCCCACACAATACATCAAGTTGAATGCACAAAGTTGAATGAAACACACAATTGCTTCTTCATATATGGAGTAGGATATTTTTACACCAAATTTGCACCACAAATACTGTAAAAATGGTGCTTCATAAATACCACAGACATTTCCTATCTTCACAAGAATATAAGATTCAATCAAGGTTTAAAGACCAATGGTTCCTATTAATTTGGATATCAGGAATGTTTATACTAAATCTAGATTCCCTTCAGAATGTCACCACACAAGATTAATAAAATCGAATTTGACAGTTTACATGTTTTATACAAAATTTCAAAAGGGGGAGCATGTTTACAGTGAATAAAATACTGAAGCGTGATATTCCACATTACCTTTATACTCCTTTTTATTGTTTTTCTGAGTTGTTCCTCTCAGCAGACAACCATTCTGCATTGCAACCATGAGCTGATTATTCCTTTCATTATTGACATCATCCTTGAAAATCTTGGTATCTCCTGCTGTTCTTTGGTTGGAGGTTTTAGAACTCCCACCAATAGGAACTTCCATATTTTTAAAAGAGAAGTTTGCATCTCTCTCTTCACTTATCTGTAGACTCTTCATTTGTACAGATATGTCCGCCTCAACTTTGATTGGTTCTTCATTATAGCCTAATAGTTCTGGTTCTTTCTTCCTAGCATCATGCAAAATCTCTTCCAGTGACTTGTTTTTATGCTTGTATCCATAATTCTGCATGAATGCGTAATGATTCATAAGCAACAAGTATGCTCTGTAATGCCTTTTAAGAAACATGGAAATGACAAAATGAGTCCATTTTTTCAACAAAAGAGGAGGTACGATAAAAAGTGAATGTACATTGTCAAATTATATACAATACATGAGCAAATGTTTTCACAACACATAAAACACACAATGTCCAAATAAATGAAAGAAACACAAGATACTAAGTTTACATGTTTACATATCTGTTGGAGAATTAGTATCAGGATATGTGAAGAAAGGGATATAAGAGTCTGAGTCCATAGTCTATAAGAATCTCGTTGTATCCACATTAGTATGGGTACGGTAGTATCCATATTAGTCTGGGTCCGGCTGTAATCCACGTGATTTCCCCTAATTCCTACTCCCTCTGTTCTAATTAATTGGCGCCGGAAATTTCGCAAAAGAACCCTTGCTATTTCCCGAAATCGACCTGCAGTCCACGTTCTACCAGAACTTTTGCAAAAAAAAAACCCTGTAGTTTTTCAGAATCAACGCGCAGTCCACGTTCAATTGAGTACTCCCTCCGTTCTATATTAATTAGCGTGGAGTATAGAACATAATATCTACCTGAAGCCTAATTTCTACATGGATTTAATCGGCAGGCTTGCATATTTTTCTCAAAGAATCACATGGAAGGAATATGGGGATTGAAGTTGGATCTGTTGTGCTGCCATGAGAATAATGAAATCAAGACTTCTGGTAATGCTCTAGACCGGAGGGGGAGCGAAGGAATAAGGGTACTGCAGTGCTAGAAAACCAGAGAAGAAGAGAAAGGACAAATGGGTCGCTGTTTGCTGTAATGACGTCTTTACAGCACATGATTTGGGATGACGAAGGAAGATCTCAGTGTGGCAACAAACATTGTTGAATCACAGCGATGATGGAAGATACATGTGGCATAGTTTGCTTATCTGGTGTGCTAATGTTGCTTACGTAAGTGATCGTTCACATGTAAAGTGTTCTGTTCAAGGAACCCAGAATATCCTAACCGAACACCCTAATAGATGTTGACACTTCGTAAGAAAAATTAGAATGTCTCAGATTCTCATAATTGCATGGTAACAGTAAAACAAAGTCAAAGTCAACAAAAATAGACCTTGGTTTAGAAAATGCTTCTTGTGCACCCAAGGCTCACAACTTTCATAAGTGTGTAGCAAATGTAGAATAAAAGGCAAAGGGATCAAAATATACCTTCAGTTTAGAAAGTGTTTCTCGTGCGGCCAACTTTCTAGCGACTTTTGAATTCCGGTTTGCAGCGGTACAACTAATCATTGTGCTATTTATGTTAACTTCTACTTTGACATGGTACTCTCCATCAGCCTTCATAGGTTTGGGAAGGCCTAACTCAAGTTCATTACATTGGCAAAGTTCCCGAATTTCTCTCATAGGATTCATGTGCATGCCAGAGAAGCTCAACACTGGCTTTAGAAGCATAAGCACTAGCTTCCAAACGTAGTTCAGGTTGAACCCTGAATCCAAAAGAACCGCAGCAACACAAGATTCAACAATATCACCAAGAACCTGTATGATTACAGTAAAAGCATAAGCTTTTGACCAGAAACAAAAATATAATGGCATATAAAGTTTGCGATTGTTAAAGAAACACTAGAAGAAAAAACAAGGATTACATAATTTAAAATTAGTCACACAGAAATTAAACAAATCAAATATAATAACTCGATACCCAAGAAATCATAGCCATAGTACTTAAATGATACTTAACATCAATACCTTTGGACATGCTGGTTCTTCAACCAAGTCTTTCTCGGAATTAGGAAGTTTAATATAATTCTCAAATTTGCTCACTGCCTTTGTAAGATGATTTGAATCCTTTATAATATACTTATGGATACATTTCTGAATTGCTACATATGCAAACGAATCATTACAGACAGCTAATGATTTTAAATCTGTTATTTCACCAGGCTTAAGATCAGGATAAGCTGAGTAGAGGTACGAGGTCATCAAATATTCCAAAACAGCATCCCCAAGAAACTCCAATTTCTGATCAGAAATGAAAGAACATAGTCAGGCGAGGAAATTATTAATAATCACTGCAGTTGACTAATGACGAGACATAAAAAAAGTCTGACCTGGTAGCATCCTCCAGAATGTTTATTAAATGATGGGTGTACAAATGCTTCAATAATTAGACCCTTATGTTTGAACTTGTAACCAATTAATTCCTCAAGCTCAGCAACATTGATGAGGTTCATGAGAGATAGATTGATGGAGCTTGCATTCAATACTCTATAGAGAGCTGAATCTTCGAAATCTACATCTATTCCCACCCAGTGAAGGAACGCAAATGCAGCTTTGAATCCACCCTCAACAAGAAATGCTCCTAGAAGTGACTCAACAACATCAGCAATGGTCTTCTTATGCAGCCAATGATGTGACTTTGTACACCTCACGTTACAGTTTTCTGGTCTATCTGGGTCAATATTCTTCTGGTGTATGCTCACTTCCATGTCCGCATGGCAAACTACTTTACATGGTCTTCCCAGCGCAAAGAACTGTGTTGGTTCAAACTGTTGGTCCCGTATGTATACCTACGTTTAACATACACACACAAAAACAGTTCTGTTACACTGCAGGAATTCCTGGCAGATACTTGAAAGGGAGCATAGTAAATCATTATCTTCTGTAGTATTGTATATAGAAACAACTCACAAGAGTCGGGAAACTCTACTTAAATGTTGCAAAGCAGACAACCATATTGCAAAATAAGCAAATGTGCTTAAATAGATCACAAGCTACATGCCAACTGATTAGCAATGTTGTAGATAATCAAGAGAAAAGATAGCACGGAGCATTGTGGTTACTGGTTATAATGTTAGTGTGAGCAGCTATTGTCCTAGTAAGGAAGCTGAATATATGGTTATCATGGATGCTGCTGACATAAAAAAAATGCAGCTTTAAGTTCAGTTCCAATAGAGTATATTTAGAAAAGGCACTGTCTGGCAAATTGCGATTTGAGACTTTTTTGCATGTAGTAACGCTAGTTCCACCTCATCAGCTGTTATATGGGGCACACTGGGGAGTTACATCCCACTAGCAGAGCCGTCCCCAAGACTGGCACAAGGTGCAGAGTCACAATCCTGTATAACTCAGTATCAAGTTACATTGGATTCAGTTAGTCCAGCTGAGCCAATGTCCTAGGTCTCATTAGTCACTAAGCCAGTTGAGATTAACCCTTCTTTATTTAAATGAGCCTTACTCGGTCAGAAACCCTAGAGTTATGTGAATGAAATGAATCCAGTCAAGAGTCCTAGAGATGAGATTGGTTGTCTACGATATAAAACCACTGGGCATAATCAATTAATCAAGCAACTAAACAGAAGGATAGTTTCTTCTCTTTGCCCACAATCTCTGTCCACGACCCAGACCTAGTTCTTTCCTACATGTTCTAGTCAAGGTCATAGAAGTCAAGCCATATTATGAGCAGAACAAGGATGAGCATATGGATGTGGTCTATAACAAAGAAAAATGACGCACCGGGGTCGCACAAAACTTGGCAGGCAAACAGATATTGGGTTCACTAAAAAAGCTATCTGACCTGCAAATTTCTTTTCACTGATAACTCATGTAAATTTGAATTATTTACTATATCAGAACGCCTTCTGGTCAGTTGCCCTTCATCAAGTCCTTCGTATGACATAAAGTTGTGACGCCCAACTACATACTTTAAAAAAGCATCTCCTAGGACTTCAAATCGCTCCAAGGAAATCCTCTCCAAACACCTTTCAGTAGTAATTGCTTCAAGGATCTGAAATAGACCAAAATTATTTGCAGCATGGCAAAGCAAATTCAAATTCAAACTAAAAGTTCAGCATCAAGGCGCAAGAAGAGATAACATGACTTACAGCAGAAGCACTAATTTGAGAAGCCTCTGGGAAAGAAGACAACATGAGATCCTTCAACTCAATAGCAACCAGAAAATTCTCCAACCGACACATTAAAGATGGCAGCAAGGACAGAGAACTACTCATATCCTTTGAAAACCCAGTTATCTTCAAAGAGCATAGCTCTGGAGGCAACTCCACGAAGTGTTCCACCAACTCACTACCTCCTGTACTTAATAGAAATAACAAAACCAAAGAGTACATCAGAAGTAATATACCTGGATCAGGACCATTTAGGAAACATAGTAGAGCATATTCCAGGTAGGATTCAGAAGCTTAAACCAGAGAAGCATGAGTAAGGAAAACTACTGTCTAATGCATCCACAAATAGTTCCAGAATTTTCAAAGCAATTCACAAGCAGCTCACAAATTTTGACAGCAAAAATTAAAATAAAAGGACAATATAGGTCAGAACAATCACAAAGGGCAATATGGCTCGGTACCATCAGACATGTTCTTCGGGCATCACATATAATTGTCAACACCAATAAAGGTCCACTGCAAGTGGTAAGCAACTTCTCCCCAATATAATGTAACAAAATGATATTTACTGCGCTCTAAACTTCCTGAGTTGTCCACGGGATTCAATCTACCGAGATAACATGTGCTGGTACATGTCAATGGCAATACCAAATTTCAAATTTGGTTTTATGCAGGTACCAACAATCTGGGCATAAGATATTGTGCTAGTTTTCTACCAACAATGCTCAAACCACCAAAACGACAGTATAACAGCCAGCACCCGACTGCTATGTGACAATGTCATGTTCTAGTGTTTTTATCATGTGCCCTCAGCTATCAACAGCAGAGGACTCAACGTTGATGTGCTGACACAAGTGAGCAATGCATTTGAAAGTTCATATATCTTTGATAAATTTCAATTGTTCGGGAATTTATTGTTGCATATTACCAGAAGTGTATTCGTATAGCACAATTAAAATTGCAGACAGCCAACACAAATATTTCTTCACCTTAGGGAAGCCTAAATACTGGAGGTATTTTGATGCTTTGTAACAGTAATGATGTTTTTATAAACGAGTCAAAATAATTGGAAAATTATTCATAAGGTGACCAGCTCTAAGGATCAACAATTTTAACCTGTGGTCTCCCGTAAACGATCGTGAAGCAAATTATGCAGATTGAAGAGCTGTTTAGCCTTCAGAAGTGGCTGCTCGGGGTGGGATAGCTCAATACCAAACCTAGTTTTAACAATCCACGAATTCATCAGAACCTCTATAAAGCAGTTAAACAGAAGCATCACGATATCTTTTTAATTGGTCACTGAAGAAAGTTTGATTGGTTAACATAGAAAAGGCTTGCGAGCTTGAACAGAATCGCAGCTACGCAGTTTTATAACGAAACATATGTGTTTTTGAGGCTGCAACCCCAGATCGCAGCGACGCAGAAACATCATGAAAAAGGCAGACCTATGGATGTGGGCAGGAGCTAAGCAGCTCTGGAACCTACCTTATCACTAATATTATCCTAGAAGCATGCCGCCTTCACCTGCGCAAATTTGTGAGTGTTGTTTTTCCACTTCTTAGTTGCTCTTTCTTGACTCTTCTAATTTTTCCACTTCATATTTGTTCTTTCTTGTAGAAAGCAAAGATGCTAGGTATTACGCATATTCTAGTAGCAGAAAAAAGGCCAAAAGGCCACCTTAGAAGTCTCATTGTTTACAGACAACTTAAAGTTGGCATGTAATACAGTGGCGTGGAGTAAATAGGTAACATGGTACAGGGGTTAAATGCAGCATCACAAACTCAAGAAGTACTAATTGTTATGTTGGTTTCATTTCCTGGGGTAAGTCATGTAATACTGTTTGTTCCCAACAACCTTGCCACAGATTGTTTTAGTGCCATGTCATATGATTAGAACGAACGCTATATTCTAACCATTCCATCTTCCACAAGGACCATTTTAAAGTCGTAACATAAAGAGTAGATCAGGTGACTACTTAACCCCAAAAACATTCTTCACCAAAAGGGTAATTAGACCTTCTGCAAGGGACTTCTACTCAGATAATCTGGATATTATGTCTTGGCTAATACTCCCTCCTTTTCACAAAGGTTGGTGTATTTGGTTTCGTTAAGATAATGCTTTGACTAAGAATTACCTTACTCCCTCCGTCCAACAAAAGATGTCTCAAGTTTGTCAAAATTTGGATGTATCTAGACATGACTTAGTGTATAGATGCATTAAAATTTGGTCAAAGTTGAGACATCATTTGTTGTACGGAGGGAGTATTAATATGTGTTTTGTAAGACAAGAAATTTATATCAATAGATTCTTCTTCAAAAGTTAGTGCTGATAATTGCGGTTTCCTATCATATAAATTGCATATTAATAAAGTTATTATTAGCCAAAGTCTTGTCTTAAGAAAACCAAATACGCTAACCACTGAAACGGAGGGAGTATTATCTACTTATCAGATGAAATAGATACACGTTATCACATTACATAATGAAAATTTACATTCTTAAATGGCACAGCTAGCTTGTGATCTTAAGCTTGGTTGTGTTATTACATATGCCCTACTAAGTACTCAATCATGGTAGCAATGTAAAAAAGAACTGTAAGCAAGGAAGGGGTTGTAAAGAGTAGTACAGTACTCCAGCTTATTACCTTTCCCTGTAATGTTCTTCATAAGTTGCACCATTGAACTCACTTCTCCCATTTAGTTTGTCCAGAATGACATCAATGATGAAAAATGTGTTGTTATGGGGAACAAAGATTAAACTACCAACTACATCAGTTCTACTGTAGACCTCATCAAGAAGCCGTAAAGACTCGTTTGGTATATATGATCCATGTACAGACACATCAACTGGATCTCTAAAAACCGGTGATGATAAACAGCGCACAACTGTTGGCCAGTCAATCACAAATATATCACCACAGCATTTCTGCTTGATGGGAAGCAGCAGGTAAAATGTTGAACTAATCTCTAATGTGTCATCATTGCACAATATAACATCAGATGAAGTGAACTCGGATCTGTCCAGGAGAATCTTCAGAAACATTTCTTGGAAATTGCGTGCAAGAATCATCTGAAATTAGAAAAAAAACAATCATGCCCTAGATGATATACAATTCAAGATCACGTGTTAACATAAGAACAGATGAGGAAGATGATACCTGTTCTTTGTCAAATACCATCGTTCCTAAATGTTTGATTCCAGTTTTCACAATCCTGCCACGGGCCAGATGTAAATCGACCTCCAACTTTTCAGCCTCCTCAGGAAGGGGATTGATCACAAAAAGACCAAACATCTGATAGTGTCTGTCTGCTGGTATGGGAAAAAATTTGAAATAGTAGAAATGCAGGTCCAATAGACAGTCCTGTTTGCATCTCGAAGGTTTGAGAACTGAGGGAATTAACATCTCATGAAGTTCTTCCCTTAGACTGTCATCTGAAATATGGAAACAATAGTTGAACCAAAGCACCAGTGTTCTGACATTATGGGAACATGTGACTAACCATACCTTCCTCTTTGTTACTTGCTGAACCATTTGGTGATGATGCTTTGTTCTTTCTTGAACCTGGACCAGGCAAAAGAAAATCTGTCAAAGCACCCAGTTCGTGAAATTTCATGCATGCTTTTAAGCATGCATCCCTCTTAGCTTCATCTTTTGATTGACACGGTTGACCATCCATTTGACGAAAAGCAGCATTTGGTGGAAGAATTACTCTGCAGATTATTCCCTCAGTATCATCAATGTAAAAGAATGCTGGGGAAGGATTAAAGAACCTTCAAGAAGTTGGAATTATGTTAGTACAAGAACTAACCAATAAAGCATGGGCATCATAACGGGTGTTGACGAGCAAAACAGCCCTTACATACATATCACTCGGAAGGTTGTAGCAGTAGCGATGTAGTAGAGATACACTACAGGCAGTGCTAATGGAAGCACCAGTATGATTCACTCGATAAGTGTTCTCCTCGAGATAATCAAACATATCATTTGAAGTTCTTGAGTCTATCTCTTCATTCATAATGCTTTCACCAGCAATATAATTATTCAGCAACTTCTCTTGAGATTGATTTCCCCTGCCATTTATCAGAACAAGTAAGACCATGGATTGAAATCAAGTCTAAGATAGAATCGAATTTTGTAATGTTATACTGATTGTCCAATGAAAAAAATCACCTCTCCAAGAGAACAACATATTTAGATATTGTCATCCGGGCACGTCCCCTGGACTGAATAAAACTAGCAACAGTTTCAGGAAGATCAAACCGCACGACGAGGCAACAAGTCTGAATGTCAAGACCCTCTTCGCCTACACTAGTAGCAACCAAAAGATTTACCTGCAAGCAGCAATAGCAAAGGAATCATGACGCGATAAGCATAATATATACACGTATACATCAAAAATTGTATATGGGTAGTCCGTGGCAATTAGTTCACTACATACATTACTAGTTCGGTAAAAAATATAAACGCAGGCCTAAAGCCCTGAGCCCATAATTCGATCCAGGGTGCAACCCTGCTTGAAGTTAAAAATGACTTAAACCCTATGTCATTATCAGTGAGCTTGCAACTATACTCCCTCCGTTCCATAATACAACGCATATTAGGTTTTGTTAGGACAAGGCTTCAACCAAGAATTACTCCATAAATGTGTGGCTTATAAAATATGAAATCACAACTATTAAAAAGTATTCCCTCCTTTTCACAAAGGCTGGCGTATCTGGTTTCTTTAAAGAGAAGGCTTTGACCAAGAATTACTTTATTAATATGTGTTTTAAAGATATGAAATTTATATCAATAGATTCGTCTTAAAAAGTTCTTGCTGATAATTGTGGTTTCCTATCATATAAGTTACATATTAATAAATTTATTATTGGTCAAAGTCTTGTCTTAACGAAACCAAATATGCCAACCTTTGTGAAAAGGAGGGAGTATATTTTTTAAATAAATCTAGTGGACCAATTCCATGTCATATAAACCACATATTAACAAAGTAATTCTTGGTCAAAGCCATATCTTAACGAAACCTAGCATGACTTACCCTGCTCCCCAAAGGGGAGGGGGCTGATAAGATTCAGGTGTATAGACCCATTTGTTTATCTAACACTTTGCTTAAATTTTTTACCAAAGTCCTGAATAATAGAGCAATGCTAGTGGCTGATAAGGCTGTAGATTTGGTTCAGTCAGCTTTTATTAAGGGTAGATATATATTAGATGATGTGGTGCTTCTACATGAAACTTTGCATGAGATTAATAAGAAAAAGAGTAGTGCCGTTTTGTTCAAAGTAGATTTCGAAAAGGCTTATGACAAAGTTAATTGGTCATGCCTTATGCAAGTTTTAGATATGAAAGGCTTCCCTGCTCACTTTATCTCAATGGTTATGCAAATAGTCAAGGGGGGGAGTGTAGGGATTACTGTTAATGATCTGCTTGGAGCTTATTTTAAAACAAAAAAAGGTTTGCGCCAAGGGGATCCTTTATCTCCTATTCTTTTTAATCTGGTGGTTGATGTCTTGAATGTCCTTGTTAAAAGGGCTCAAAAACCAGGGGTTGATTAATGGTTTAGTTCCTGATTTAGTTAGTGGAGGTTTAAGTATGTTACGATATGCAGACGACACTATTTTTCTTTTTGATGGTGATTTACATGGTGCAAGGAACCTTAAATTTCTGTTATGTCTTTTTGAACATCTAACTGGACTTAAAATTAACTTTCACAAAAGTGAGATTTTCTGTTTTGGGGCTGCTGTAGAGAATAGCTTAAATCTAGCTCAGATCTTTACTTGTAAGGTGGGATCTATGCCTATGAAGTATCTAGGAGTACCTGTTCATGTTAGGAAATTGAGTAATGCTGATTGGAAGGCTACTGAAGATAAGGTAGAACATGAACTTAGTTGCTGGAAAGGGAAGCTTCTTTCTCTAGGTGGTAGACTGATGCTTTTAAATTCTAGTCTTAGTCATGTACCTTCTTATATGATGTCTCTATATTTGCTTCCTAAGGGGGTTAAGAAAAGAATAGACCATTTTAGAGCTAGACTTTTGTGGCAGGAGGATCAAGGTGTTAGAAAGTACCACCTCGTGAGTTGGCCAATAGTTTGCCAACCCAAAGATCAAGGGGGGCTGGGGGTTGTGGACTTGACCATTAAGAATATTTTGTTTTTTAGGAAAATGGTTGTGGAGACTGGAGAATGGAAATGGTTTATGGCAGCAGATGCTTAGAACTAAATATCTGAACAAAGAGACCTTAAGCCAATGTGAAAGTAAAGCTGGCCAGTCCCATTTCTGGCATGGGCTGATGCAGGTTAAAGATGTTTATAATCAGTTTAGTAGGAAGGTAGTGGGCAATGGCAGGAATGTACTTTTATGGGAAGATATTTGGTTAGGAAATGAACCCTTTAGTGTTAAATATTATAGGCTTTTCAACATCTCTCTGAATCATGGTATTACTGTGGCTGATACTCTCCAAGGAGGCTGTCAGCATATGACTTTTAGAAGAAAATTTTACACCAGAGACCTACCGGTTATGGGAGGATCTCAAAGCCCTTTGCTCTCAGATAGAACTGGGTACTCATGCTGATAGTAGTCGTTGGCTTTTGGAGAAAAATGGTCAATTCTCTGTTAAATCCTTCTATAATGTTTTAGCTGCTAAACAGGTGGATTTCCCTTTTAAATACTTCTGGAAAATTAAGCTACCTCTTAAGATTAAAGTTTTCATGTGGTTAATTGACAAAAACAGTATCTTAACTAGAGATAATCTTTTGCATAGAGGGTGGCAGGGGCTGAAGGAATGTGTTTTCTGTGGGAATGATGAGAGTATAGATCACTTGTTCTTACACTGCCCTGTTGCTAAGTTTATTTGGAGGGTGGTTGGTTGCACATTTGGCATACCCTCATTTCCTATATCCATGTCTGCTTTACATACTTGGTTTGACTCTTTCAATGGGAATTGTCGACAGATTTTAATTGTTGGGTCAGCTGCCTTGTGTTGGTCCTTATGGAAATCCCGAAATGCTATCTGTTTTCAGAATATTTTCCCTGGTGATCCCACTAATTTGGTGTTTTCACTATGTTATTGGTTGGATGCTTGGTCCATATTACAGAAACCTAACATGAAGATGCAGCTGTTGGAGGCGTGAGCTACATTGCGGCGGTTTGCGTCTGATGTGCTGAGCAAATCCCATGGCTGGCACTTATGCAAGAGGCTGGAGGCTGGTTGATGGCAGTGTTATATTCTGTTTGTTATTTTTTGGTCCTTTGCTGGAACTGTAATAGACTTCGGTAGGAGTTTAAAGTTTGGTTGTTCCAGGAGTCTCTGGCGACCCGTTTCTTTTTCTGCTGAACATCTTGAATGTGACCTGAACTGCTATGATTTCAATAAAATTGGGAGCTTGCTCCTTGTTCCAAAAAAAAAAAACCTAGCATGCCTTATATTATGGATCAGAGGGAGCCAAGAACCAAGTCTCTGTCTGTCCAGTGTCAGTAATTGTACGTGGCAAGTGTCTGCTCAGTGTTGCAACATTTCACCTCACGAACATAGTCCTCCAATATTTAGCTAAAATTACCGACATAACTGGTGGAACTCGGAGTCGAGTATGTTGTCCAGATTCTTAGTTATATGCATCAATTTGAAAAGGAAAAAGAACCACCTAACAGCAAATAAGACCAGTACGAACCACCTAGCTAAGATGAACCTCCAAGGTATGTTGAAGTATATATTTAGCACCCACCAAAAGAATGTTAAATTTAACTCGTAAAGAAAGAGCAGATCAAGAATAAATGGCTGTGACCAAACTATTCTGTAATTTAATAGAACGCCCTTTTTCCCCGCAAAAAAAAAGAATAAATGGATGTGACCTATTCAAAATACCTACCCAAAGAAGACCTTTTGGTGCCTTTGGATGAAATCATACAGATATCTAACAGAAAATATTAAGGTATGGATGTCTAATTATACCTCGCCAGAAGAGAATTTTTCAACAATATCATCCATCTTGTTCCTTGACATGTTTTTGAGTCCAGAGTGGCATCCCACAAGGAACTCACATTTCCAAAAATCAAGGCACTTCAAATTTCGGATGATATGCGATATTGCTCTGGCTACAGCTATTCTTTTCACAAAAATAATGCATTTCATGTTTTCCTCTAGCCTGCTTATTTGAAGAAATCAAAGCAAAATAATCAGTATGGTGAGAAGAGCCAAGCATTTAAATTATTCTAGAGTCGTAATAAATAAGACTTAAGATGCTAAATTGTGGTTTTCAGTCAGATTTATTTTTCCTTCTTTTTTACATTTTCATGTGGAAACAGCTAATCAATGGATAGTAATTTCTTCTACCAAATACTCCCTCCATTTCTTAATGTATATACATTTGGGGTTGACATAAGTCAAACTTTGTCCATTTTGACCGAGTTATAGAAACAAAACACAAACATATAACACCAGAAAATGCAATATGAAAATATATTTTATAATAGTCCTAACAATACTAGCTTGGTGCTCTATATATTGGTACTTTTTGTACAAACTTGGTCAAAGTTGACAATTTTTTACTTATGACAGTCCCAAATGTACAGACATTTCAAAACAGAGGGAGTAGGTAACAAGGATTTAGTTACATCTTAAATTATGTGCCGCTGCACGAGTACCGTAATGTGTCCAAACAATTCTTAAAGTATGGGAATGTATGTTATAAAAAAACTATCATAGCACTGATGACAAATCTTACCTGTATCTTGAGAGAACGTTAATAAGAACAGCAAATTTATTTGAGAATAAAGGTTCTTCCAGCATCTCTAGATCAAATGAATCATCATGGGTACCTAAAAAACATGTATTGTCAGATTCACACACTGCTAGTCAGAAAAATATATATAATTAAGCTGGCACTTATGCCCAGTCAAAACTCAATTGAAGCGGTACATGTTTGGTATTCAGGAAACTGAAAGCAGCCCTAGGTTGTGGATTTTGCCCACAAAATGTAGCCTGCTTTTACAACATTAAATTTGAAGTTTCTGAAATATTGATCTCTGGATCCTAAGTAACCACAGGTATAGGGTAAACACCTCTAAAAGCCCAAAGCTAAATCCACTAGCTCTAAACCTTAGAAACATCCAAGATCAAATGATGTGGGGCAGCAGGAAGTTGAACAAGTGAAGTCTTAGCATCGACTACACTCCTCCTGTATGTTCCCCAAAATTCATCGTGGATTTTTCGTGTTTTCAGATTTATTGGTTACTTTAGGATGAGTTCTTATTTCTCTATACGTCGAAATTTTCTTCTCATTCCGAAATACAAAACATGATTCAAATAAACCCGGATGGTTTTTCTTTTTGCCAGTCCATGTCAAGAACTAGGGATTTACATGAATGGCTTTACAGGCAGGATATCAAATCCAGAGTTTTTGTGGTCAAACAGAACTATCTTCAATGCCAGATCTTATAGGACCTAATCTAGGGGTAAAAACAAGCAGAACTAAATCAACTTGCAAATAGACTAACCATCTAATATGTTGCAACTCAGAACAGAAACTGCTTTGTTTAGGTAGTGATGCATAAATCGGGTAGAATTGCCATTAATGTCAACCTCCTTTTTGTCAAAAGCATCAACATCAAAAGATAGTAAATTCCTTGCTGCCTGCGCTAAGATCAAACAAAATAGAGAGTAACTGATGTGCCATGCTATCTTAAAAGGTTATAACCCAAAGCAAAAAAGAACATGCCACATCTCTACTTGTACAAAAAAGGAGAAAACATGCGGTGACACTAAAACTAAATATCCAATAAAATCGTGCACATGATTGAATGAAGAATCAGATGAACCATGGCAAACATTACCCACAGAGGAACCTCAGGAATGGGCCTTAACCATTGTATTTTCCTGCTTACACATTACGCTCAGCAGACTTAAAAAGCTTGGGCACTTAAACAGCGGCCAAGGAGCGGGAGGTATATCTTTGTCTCAACAGTTATCTTTCAAAATTCAAATTGGTTTGTTTGACATGAAAGAAAGTCACGTCCTCAACGGTGAATGCCATGATCTTACGACATTGGCAACATGTATCAAGACTTGGCATAGGGCTTACCATTAGAGGTAGCACCTACCGGCATGAGATCAGGCTAGATGAGTGTGTGCTGTGGGTCATTTGGTGGTTGTGGTTTCCCTGCTTTTTATTTAATTAGCCACCACTTTACTAATTTAAACCTTTGCTTTTCTGCTTAATGAAAAGATGTGGAAAGCTATTGTGTGTTCTCTAATAAAAGTTAAGGCAACTGAACATCACAAGGATGCTGAAAAGAAAAGAAAAGTAAGGAGCAATGCAAAAACATAATATACTTCAGTTTTTTAAGAGGAAAGAAAAGGAGATTTTCACAGCAGATCATCACTGGCCAACTTAACATATTTTACATTTTGCAATGGTCAGACAGTCACTTTTCATTGCCACATTCTAGAACATTATCTAGCAGCGGCAAGCTATAGCATTACATGTGACTCCACCAAGGTTGAAAAAAATGCAGTCCTGGGAAAATAAGTGGGCTTATCATCCACTCAACAGTATTTTCTTTTCCCACTCAGTAATGAATACTCCCTCCGATCCATATTAATTGTTGACATATTACATGTATCTAGACGCTTTTTAGGCATAGATACATCCATATTTGGGCAACTTTGTGACAATTAATATGGATCGGAGGGAGTTTTTATTAAAATTATATATAAGCAAATAGCCCAACTCACTTGCAGAGCTCCAAATGAACCAAGTTCTTGCAAACAGAAAATCAAATTTCCATGCAACCTCCATAGGGACTTTAATTTCTTCTGAGAATCCTTGAAATCGTATAGGCTCTCTCGAACTATGCATTCACTCTGTTTTAAGCTCGATACAAATATGAAAGGGAGAAAAAAAACAGAACACATGAGCTTGTGTCAGTTGGAACAGTAATAATACAGTATAATAGCGAAGGAAACTTTACCTGAAGCTTCAAGTCATCAAGTTCTTTGATGTAAGTTACAGTAAGGTTAGAGTGACTAACTGGGCCATACGGGTACACCTCCATATCAGGAAAAGCAATCACACTTTCCAGTTCTACATTATCAACCGAACAAACCTATCCAACAAGAGAGGTTTTAAGGAGCCAAATGTCAATAACTAATATCCTTGAGTCCCAGCTGATCTTGCAGGGAGCACTAGTAGTCTGTACCTTTGCATGCAGCAATTCCTCGAGACTGTTAATACATTTGGTGTAATTAAGCTTATTAGACCCACCTGTCATAGAAAACATAAGCGACAATTACCCGGTCATAAAATGATAAATAAATCATGCATTGAGGAAGGAAGAACTACAACAAAATGTGATACTACAACTACAGAGTAAAAATAACATAATCGTAAGCAACACTAGAGATCCACCTAAAATTTCAAGTTAGGCGCAGTGTTAGTCCAGCAATTATTTTCTGATACCCCTAGTAACAGTTGTAGCATTTTTTTCCCCTAAAAAAAACAGTTGTAGCATTTTAGTCCAAAAGAAATCTGTCCCAACAAACCAGCAATGTAATACATGTCCTATGGTTGTCCCGTTTTGGGCTTTTGGGCAATAGACATTGTTACAAGCAAGTTGAGGAAGATGAAGAGGATCGATTGCGCATACTTTGGAGCAGAAGGGAAATAGGCCTCATTTCCCCCTGCTCCAGTGAAGAGGGCATTAGGGATAGTAAAGGTGGTGACAGGGGCAAGAAGCAGCCAAAAATTGCACAAAGATGAGTTTAATACTATACTTAATATGTATGTAACTTAAATATATCATCAGGGAAAAGTTCACCAGGAATATTCTTCCATATGTTTCACTTCAATCTGGCACATTGTGTTGGTAACAAGATATGTTCTACAGATCCAATACATTTACATGTTGATGAAGACATAAAGTTAGCATCCAGTGCATCGCAGAAGGGAATAATGTGAAATAACAAACCATAATTGCACATTTCTTCTTTGTAAGAAATATATGTGATTTCATGTTTTGAATTTTAGTGCACATAATAAGATATTTATTTGGCATTTTTTCCATTGGATTACACCTCTTTGTCAATCACATGCCAACAACATTAAGGCCTTTTTTGGCACTAGTGTTTTTGTGGTGTTTTCTAGGGTATTATCCACTCCAAATTAGAAAACACTAGAAACCCCAAATGATTGTTTGGTAGGAAGGGATCAGAGGGGATTATCCCTAGTTTTACCCCCACAAAACACTGCAAAAGACACTAGTGTTTTGGGTTTTTCAGAGTTTTGGGTGAACACCCACAACCCTCAAATACCAAAACACTAGTGACTAAAAAATACACTAACACCAAACAAGGCCTGATAGGAGCAAGAAAACCTAGTGGATCCCTAAAACTATAAGCCATTAAACAGGTCAGAATTAGTAGCATTTAAACAGCAAAACAAAAGATGGGATATCAAGAGTTCAAGAGAACATGGTTGCCAAGGTAATTTAAGAGGCAAACCATAATTGTCGAATGCAATACTAATGACTGATATTAGATCATCATTACCTTTTCCCATGACTGGTGACGCTGTCATGCCAAAAACACGAGGGGGTTTCACGGCATTACTATCGTAGAATTCCTGAAAGATTGTTACAAATGCTTTTTAGACTGAAAATTCTGCAAGTGCCCTAAAATTTTAAAATGGTACTCCCGCCATGTCTTTAAAGGTAACGCTTTAGACATAGGTAGGGTCTAACTTTTCGAACTTCGACCACCGGTATCCTTAAAGATATTTAGATTAGATAACTAAAAATCATATACGACAAATTGTATAGGAAGTACCTTCAGAAAATACATAAGTTTGTGGGGGTTTGTAGAAATATTGGAATATAAATTAGTGGTACACATTGTGTTTCTGACCATGCCAATGTCCAAATGACACCTTTTAGCAAACTGGAAGAAGTATTATTTTATAGAATATTAGCAGTCATCCAATTTCTGCATAAGGTGTTGTCTTTAGCAATTGAACTTTATTAATCGGCTGTTCCAAATTCCAATTAGCAATGTGGTTAAGGCTGAGCAACTTCATGAGATTTTCAGACACCATTCGATGATGTGATGGCCAGATATTGACACAGAGAAGCAGGAACCGAGCCATCGTTTATTGGCTCAAAGTAACAATACCATGCAATAAGGAGAATACAGGAGGATCTTTTAAGTGAACAGAAAAGGCCCATAAAATGGGTAAGCAGGTGTGAAGTGGATACAAACTATATGTCGAGCTCCTAGCATTTCATATCCATTAGATATGAATACATGCTTAGGAAGATTTAGCATCTTATACCATTACCATTTAAGATACAAATTCGAATGAACACATTATACATAGTCGCATGCATGTGCATTCGAATGTCAGATGTGACCAGAACCAGTGTAGGAATAAGAGAACATTTTAAACATATTTTATCAGTGCATCACAAACAGTTGTCCCTATAGTTTTATGAATAAATGTTTTTCCCTTTCTATGTACAATCTGTTAAATATAATGAACAAACTTTCCCCATATTGCGTACATAATCATAAGTTGTATACTCGTACTCACATTTGAAGAAACACGTATTTGTAATTGCCACTAAAATGCACTCATCTGTTCTCTTATCTATATGTGCCCTGTTGGTTTATTTCAGTTTAATTCTACATTTCTTATTAATAGGGATAAGGATATCACTGACAAACCAAGAAATGCTGGGTATCCAGACTGTTTACTAAACCTTCAGGCATGAATTTTCCCACCAGCACGCAACAAGCAATTTACACTCCAACAAAATTCTGGTACTACCGGCAACGTAACTCTTGGCATGTGGATGTAATGCACGGCTACCATTGGAAGTTCAAAGGATGAAAAATGGCAAAGCTAGGTATTACAACAGATATAGATAGTTTGGGCATTGCAAATAGTACTGCAGAAAGAAGATCTTGACACTACCTTCATAATCTGTGCATATGGATGCCGCTTATGTGCTTGTGCATGATGACACTCATCGAATATCAAAAGCGCAATGGAGCTCATTCTGATGAAACAGTGCCGCAAATTATACAGCAAAATTTGGGGAGTCATAACGAGAACCTGCAGTGGCAGAGGAAGTAGTAAGTATGCAGGAGAGAACAAAACTCAACTGGGTTACATTTAACGAAAACGGATGTGGATATCATTGTATTAATGTGTCAGTTGTTTACATGTACGCAGAGTCAGACCTCCAATCCAAACGAAAGTTCATAGGTTTACACACGAATCTTTGGATGGAAATTCTTCTAATTTTTCCTTTTCTTTGGGAATTTATGATAACGCAACTAGATCTCTACAAACATCTACTACTTTCCTACATAACAAAGAACAGTTTTCAACCTGGTTGGCGAGGAGAATGTAAAGCAAAGCATACCTCAGACTCCCTCATCTCTTTCTCCCAGTCCTGGTGATCTCTTGAGCTTTTACCATTCCCATAGTAACTTTGAACTTTGAAATTGGTGGAATTTGAAATTACCGCTGCTTGCTGTAATATTTGAAAAGAAGGAGAAGAAGAAGAAAAACACTGATTAAGCATGTACAGTGGTGCTTTGTCTGGGAAATGCAGTTATAAGCATTCATTGACAACTGAAGGTGTACAATTAACCCAGTGAGGAATTAGGACGCATATAGGAAGGGCCAGAAGATTATCGACCTGGCGGACAAGGGGGATGGTTGGGGCTAGGAAGATGCAGACGTCACTACTGGGCTTGCGGATCAGGTGGCCAAGTTCGTAAATGAGCAGCACGGCAATATGAGTCTTCCCGCACCCTGTGCCGAGGTACACTACGATGTTCTCCTCGACAGCCCTCTTGCAGAGATCCAACTGATACCTAAAAGCACAAAATATAATGCTGTTCTCAGAAATTTCAGCATAGTTTAACGAAACAGGGTAATCCTGGATTAACAAAAGCAAGGCAATGGAACACAAAACCAGTAGCAGAAACTAGAACCGTTGTGAATTCAATAATAGAAAATAGGATGTCCTCTCTTGCCGCAAAGTCGGATTCGAGGTAGGCAGGGTCACGAAATCTCGGGTAGTTATTATTGCTCATGTTCTTTTATAAGAGATCAGGCTCCCTGCATTTCCACGGAGTAATTGCGTATAGCACAAACTAACACATGCTTTCAATGCCTCATCTACCGCGAAACCTGAAGAGCCACCGATGGGAAGAAACGCAGCGCTTTCCACGAGCAAGTCGCACGAAAAGGAATACTGGAGATTAAAAATGGGGATCGACAAAACATAGCCCTCCAAAATTAATCATGAAATATCCTTGAACTGCTAAATCTAAATAACAAAATAAAAAAAGCGTACCGTAAACCAATATAAAAAAACTCCAGAGACTCCCAAATCAGCAAAAGAAGAATGAATCTGTCAGCAGAAGCGGAAATCCCCATTTCTACCCATTTCTATCAAGCACATACGAGCGATTCCGCATAGAGCTCCCGTTGCTTCACCCTAAAGACACACGATACACCGTGGGAAAAAAATTTGGGACGGGTAATAGGGCGCTTACTTGCGCGCGATCGTCCTCGGATCCTTGGGCTCCTCCGTGCTAGCCGCCGCGGCCGAGGTCTCGCCCATGGCGGAAGGAAGCTCCGGCCCGAAGCAAAGCGATGCGCAACTGGTCGAGACCGCGGAGGAGGCTGCGAAGTGTGGGGAGTAAAGAAGGACTGCTCGGAGAAGACGGGCTGCCGTAAATGAAGTAAGCAGAGACGGAGAAGGTCGGCGAGCAAGTCCTGGTGGGGTTCTCGCGGAGCACGAGAGGGGCAGCAGCGGAAGGGCACGGGTTTTGCCTATCCCCTCTGACGTGTGGGATGAGTGACGAACGGTCGGTGGGCTGCTCTTCGTCGTCACAGGCCCGCGTGCGTGCAATAGATGCGGGGGTACGAGGACGGACGGGTGGGTGGTGACGCGGTCGAGATCTAGCCCATGGGCCGGGGTACCGGCTGGAGGAGGAGACGAGTCGTCTGGGCCCAGGTTATCAGTGCCTTGTGTGCTGCACGGTGGAACCGAGGAGAGGCAGTCGATCGGCTCCATGTTGCTGGCTGAAATGCCTACTGGCGGTCTGTCAGTGATAAATAAAAACATCTCCTGCTGAACAACCGCTCTGCCTATTTGATCTGCTATTTACGACGGAAAAATACTGGTGTACAATTTTTTTTGGGATACCAAGTTTTCACGAACAATATGTGTTACTTCCTCCGTCCAAAAAAAAATGTCTTAATTTTGACCAAATTTGAATCAATCTATACACTAAGTCATGTGTAGATATATTCAAATTTTAACAAACTTGAGACATCTTTTGTTGGACGGAGGGAGTACTATTCCTTCCAACCCATATTATTTGTCGCAGATTTAGTACTCCCTCCGATCGGTATTACTTGTCTCAAATTCCTCCAAATACGGATGTATCTATGTGTAAAAAACGTCTAGATACATGTAATATTTCGACAAATAATTTTGGTCGGAGGGAGTACGTTTTTTCTCATCAAAACGGGACGATGTGATGAAGAGGGCACATGCATAGTGTACATACACAGTGTACCCTCTCGAATAGAAAAATTCCAGTGTTTTTCACTTGCATCCTTTTTCTATTCTTATGTTGTAGAATCACTTCAGCCAAACGGGTTGCTCCCGTTGTCAGGAGTAAAAAAGTTCCGGCCCTCTCCTTCCGTCCCATCTTGCCGTTGTCCCAGTCAGTCCAACCAGCTCTTGTTGGTGCTTGACAAAGGCCTGTTTCAGCAAAGGTAGTAGCTCACGATGCAGACATACAATTCAAGTTAAACTTCTCCAAATACTCCCTCGATGATACTCGAACTTGATTTCCTTTCTTCCCTAGCTCGATCCCTTGCTCAGTTGTTTCCTCTTTATGTTTAGAACCCAAACACCACGGTTACATGGGATTTTTTTTACAATGTTGCTATACATACGACATCTTCTCGTACAACTTGCGTACAATGCACGTCCAAACTAACAATACCACCGTAGTAGAGTTTTTTACTGTACCCCAGAATTAATATAGACCGTTTATTTTTCTTGATCTTGTGGCTGATATTGTTTGGTACTCCATCGCTAACTCCATGGAGTACCGAGTCTGAAATCAACATCGTACCTCGATTTGGAGGGCAAAAGTGTAATTGCGTGCGGATAAATTGGTCTTTCCCGAGCTAGCTTTTAGTCCTCAGCATGAAGCTGCCGTGTGGCAGGTGGACGACGTTGCCCGTTGCCGACGTAGCCGCCGTCGAGGATGGGCCAGACATGTTCTCCAAGCCATCCAGCACGGTCGCAGCCGGGCACTGGAACGAGTTCCTGGCGGGAGACGGACGGATTGAATTCTTCTAACTCTGAAGCGTTTGCGGTTTTTGCCTGCACCACTGAGCCACGGCCTGACCTTGGCCGCCGGGGGCTTGGCGACGGAGCCGCTGGGAGCTGCCGTGGGGAGGAGCAGAGAAAGATGCACTTTGATTAAGGAAACTGTTGATCAATTTGGAAACATGCCTCCGATAATTGGAAAGGATTGCCGCAACTGCCGGCCTAAATTGATGGTGTTTTTCCTTTTTTTTTCCCAGCTGTAACTAACGACCATTAACATAGCCCTTGAGGATTGTCTAAATTGGCCTTTAATCTAGATGGTCAGATCTGATCGGCACTTAGGTATTTGATTTTGGATTACTAGGGTACCGTAAAAATCCTCCCGTAATATGGACTTGGGACTTGAATCCGATGGGAAATCCAGTAGAAAAAATGTTTCATAATTTTATTGTAACCAAAAGGTCATACGCACAGTGGTGTTGATAAATTGAAGGTGATTCTTTGGTACCTAAGAATTTACGCATGCAAGCATTTATGGGTGTAAGAATTTGCAAAGCTCACGGCATAATTGACTACTTCCTCCGATACATATTAACTATCTCAAATTTGCTCAAATATGAATGTATCTATGTTTAAAAGGCGTCTAGATACATGTAATATTTCGACAATTAATATGGATCGGAGGAAGTAGTTTTATTATCTATACTTCATGATTGTGAATGCAGTAAAGGGCAAGAAATGCACAGATTCCCTATCCACTTATCCACTTACAGCATGTTTGGCAACGTTTAGGGAAGGGGAATGTGAGTTTAGTCTCAATTTCCCTTCCCTCCACAATTACAGGTTCCCCTCACTGAATAAAAATTGAGAAGTTTCATAGTCTAATTGTCCTTTCTTTTTCCTTCTAAACTTCCAATACCCCTAGTCAAACAATAGATTTAAAGTACTCTCTCCGTTCCATTATTCTTGTCTCAAATTTGCTCAAAAATTGATGTATCTATTCTTAAAAGTGTCTAGATACATGTAATATTTTGACCAGAATTATGGAACGGAGAAAGTACTCCATATTATATATCTTCTTTCGTTCCCATTCCTATCTTTAAT
Organism: Brachypodium distachyon; assembly: GCF_000005505.3. Taxonomy (NCBI): domain Eukaryota; kingdom Viridiplantae; phylum Streptophyta; class Magnoliopsida; order Poales; family Poaceae; genus Brachypodium; species Brachypodium distachyon. The sequence goes on from NC_016135.3 coordinate 18,869,900, forward strand.
CACTCCCAACCAAACGAGCTGTTAAAATAAGCATCCTTCCACTCCACTCCGGGTGTGCTTGGAGCTCCTGCAACTTCGAGCGACGCGACTGGGGCTGCGTCTCCCTTTAATCCCTTCCTACCAGGCTACCACTCCTTTTAATTGGCGAGCACTAAGCAGTGCACCTCTCTCATCTCACTGGATCTCTTCCGGGTGTGGCTCTCATGTGAACCACTCCAAATACAGGTACTGCCATGGAGGCAAACACGGCCAGCCTCTCCATCACCGTCGAGAAGAACCTGCCGGAGGCGCGCTTGCTTCAGCTCGGCATCAAATCCTGGCCCAAGTAATTAAGCTTCACATATACTCGATCCCGCCTTTAACTAGTCTTTTAGTCCTCTGCTACTCTCCGTACGTTCCATCCATACCATCAGATCACAAGTTATAAAATTGATGTTGTGTTTACATGCATGGACGTAAGATGGGGCTGCCCGCCGGGGAGGTTTCCTCTCAAGTTCGACGCTAGGCTGACGTGCTACCTCCTCAAGGGCAAGGTGAAGGCCTCCGTCAAGGGCTCCGAATGCGTCGAGTTCGGCGCCGGCGACCTCGTCGTCTTCCCCAAGGGCCTCAGCTGTACCTGGGACGTCATCATCGCCGTCGACAAGCACTACAACTTCGAGGCCTCCCCAAATTAACAACACGCCGCGCTTTCTCTTGAGCTTGTCACAGGCTCACAGCTTAAATTTCCTCTCTCTCTTGGTTAATTTATCAACGCCTTAAGTTCTTCTCGACGTTATCGATATGGCGTCGGTGACTAGTGAGTAGTGACTACGATCTCCTGTAAAAACGCCTTAAGGCTGATTTAGCTAGCCGGTTTTCAGAAGTTGCGACTCAAAAGAGGTCTCACAGGCTTCCTAGCTACCGGGGCAATTCACACTCCAGGCGTGTAGTAAACCAGTACTGGAGTACATTTCCAAGTGCAGTTGTGCAAAGATGTCAATTCTTTCTCCGACGGCCAGAACAGAACAGGAATGCCGTTGCAGCAAAATCAATGGGAGATGGACCAAAAGCTTGTCCTCGCTATCTCGAGTCGTGACACCTGTGTGTAGTGCCTTTGAGCCTAATTGTAGTGACTGTCTTTTTCACTCACTGATGGCTTTTAGTATTGCGCTTCTCTTTCGATTTCTCTCTACACCTTTTAAGTGCAGAGTTTCAGTAGTGGTTTTGGTCTCCGATTTTGTGGTGTCCGCACAGAGTGAAACTAGTGATGAGTACACGAAGATTCGTAGTTGCTGATCAAACATATCGCGTATGTCCAGCTGACAAATGGGTCAGTGCATGGTCGGCGACTTGGCGGTCCTCCCATCGGTCGCTTGGCTATGTCGTATGCCTTCTGTGTGACTGTGTAGGATAGGATGGTGAGAACTACTAGTATATATCAGCGACTAAAGAATACTCGTACTTAGATGGCATCCGACCAGCATATTAGCTGGCTACCAAAAGCAATTCTTGTCTTTTGAATATGGGTGAGAAGGCCGTTTGAGATGCATAATTTTGCATCTGAAGTTCCGAGCTCCAAACTGGACATAAGTTGTTGTTTTTTACGGGACGGACAGTTATTTTATTTTTTTGAGAGGATACGGGACGGACTGAAGAAAGTTTGTTGCCGCCTTGCCGGCCTCTTGCAAATTCAGAAACGAAAGCCCAGAACATGCTGAAAAAATGAGGTGCGTTCGCCGCGGCTCGCGTGGGCCGGATGAGAACAGCTTCGCGGAGGCCTTTTGCGTTTACGGCCCCTGCTATCAATTCTAGTCTCGTCAAGAAATCGACGTTCGTCCGCGATAGCGACATAACATCTCTGAAGTCTGAACATCAGCCTTCGGTGATTGGGAGGAAACCTGGAACTGCTGCTGCTACTCGCTCTCTAGCCGCCCCCAGCCCCCTTCTCTCTGACCAAACATAAATATCAGCCATAATCACGCGGCATGTTAGACTCGACGACCTCTTGCGCCGTTGTTTTCACGCCGAGAGGTCAACTGCCGGCAACGTTGCAAACAGGACGGCATCGACTAATAATAAGGAATGCTAGCAAGCAACATGTCCCCGTTTGTCAGCTTTTTAGTGGTAACCCCCCTTGGTTTTCTACACTTAAGACGCGTAGGAATCAATGCGGATCCCTGTCACCCGCGCCGCGCCGGCTAATTCGCCGACCGAGCTGAGCCCGATACCAAATTGATTATCAACTAACGCTTTCTCAAGGTTCCGTTCTGATGACAGGAGCGTTAGACTTCCTTCCGGACCAGTGTATTTTATATTCTCGTCGAAATCTTACATGTATCTGGACATTTTTTAAAAATAGGTACATCCATTTTTGGGCAAATTTGATACAAAAATTATGAAACGGAGGGAGTACTGGTAGTAGTTGTTGTCAAAAGAATAAAAATAGTTTTACTATAGTACTTCCTGTGTCCCATATTAAGTGATGATGAAATATTACGTATATCTACACGCTTTATGGGTATATATACATTCATATTTGGGCAAATTTGAGGCACTTAATATGGGACGGAGAGAGTAGTAGTTTTTCAGAATCTATTATTTCCTTGATGCACTGATTATCAAATCTGAAATTGAATCTTTATCCACAGCATTTAGCTACATGGTGAGCACGGCCCTTCAACTCCGTTGGCCGTGGCTCCGGTGCAGCGAGGTGTCTATCTGGTTCAGTAAGCACATCCTCGCTCTCTTCCGTGGGGCTTGCATCTCCATGATCGGCGATGGTCGTTCCACTCTCTTTTGGTCAGACCGTTGGCTTGATGGTAAATCGATCGAATCCTTGACCCCGGTCGTGTTCTCTGCCGTCACGAGTCGGACCTCCCGCTGACGCACTGTTGCTGACGGCCTCTTGGACGACTCTTGGATTCAGGACGTCTCTGGTCCCCTGAACACCCAAGGTCTGGTCGAATTCCTTCACCTCGTCGACACCCTGGCCAATGTGACTCTCACTCCTGGCCAGGAGGATGTGCTTCGCTGGACTTTGTCGAGTTCAAGAGTCTATTCCGTGAAATCTCCGTTCCTCCACTTCTTTGATGGCCGCCCGACTTCTCCCACTTGGTCCCAAGTTTGGCGGTGCTGGGCTCCCTTGAAATGTCGGATTTGGGTTTGGCTTGCCTGTGCCGATCGCTGCTGGACGGCAGATCGGCTGGAGCGTCGAGGTTCTGTCAAAGGCAGGGGCTCTTTGTTGTTTGCCGCGTCCCTCTGAAAGTCTCTCGGTCTGGCTGGCGGTTGGAGCTCGGCGGCTCCACGGGAAGGTTAAGGCAATGCAGTCGCTCATCAACCTCTCTCTTTGGCGCATTTGGAAGCTGCGGAATGCGTGCATCTTCGAGGGTGTTAGACCGCTAGGTGCTCGGCTTGTCGAGGATATCCTTGTCGAGGCGGACTTGTGGACAGGCACTAGACCACCTCCCCCTACACGGGCGTCCCCCGGACTTAGTTTCGATCTCTGCCCCTGTATAGTGGCCTTTGGCCTTTGTTTCTCTTTCTTTCCTTTTTTTATTTGGGGATCCGTTGGGTCCCGGTTTTGTTGCCTCGTTGCACTTGCGCTTCTTGCGTTTTCTTCTCAATGAAAACGACACGCTGCTTGGCGTGTTTGAGAAAAAAAAACAGTATTTAGCTGCAGTTCAAGTCTGCCCTGGACGAACTCTGTGCGGGCTTTAGTATTTTATAGTTTACCGTAAAAAAATGCTATGGAACCGAAACAAAATTGGTTAGCCAAATGATAAGACATGAAAAGGCTGGTCCGAAAAGTTGGATTATCATAATCCAATATAATGCTCTACTCCATTGTTTATGTTGCATACATACTTCTGTCCGGGTTTTTGAAAACTGGGAAAAATTCGTCGTTCCACCGTGCTGCAATTCATATGGACAATCAGTTTTTAAATTTTAAAAAACATACTCCCTCCGTCTCATATTAAGTGTCTCAAATTTGTCCAAGTATGAATGTATCTATGCCCAGAAAGCGTCTAGATACGTGTAATATTTCGTAATATGGGACGGAGGGAGTAGATTCTTTTGGAGAAAGAATACAATTGATTAGAAGAGAAGGCTTCCTTCGCTAAACGTCTTTCAGCATGTGATCAAATGGACATCACGATGTTAGACTTGCAGGTAGCGATCCAGTTCAATCGTCTGACTTTGCACTTATATACTACTCCAAGTGATTATGTCCCTTCTAACCAAATCTAAACTACTCGAAACTGCAAACGTTGCCAGTATGCCGAGACACACACTTTGACTTTGTGTTATTTTACTCGATCGGTTAGCTCGGCCCTTGAATTGTTCCAAATGGAAGCGGCTAATACAAACCTTTTGGCCAAATGAACTGTATCCGAATCAATAGATGGTAGCTTTTGACAAACGAGAAAGAAGTTGGCGTACAATTGATGACTAATTGCCTTTTCATTGCTAAGCACTTTTTTCTTGCGGGGTTCATTGCTAAGCATTTTGAATGTGATTAACTAGGTATCTCAGATTCCGGTATCTATACATGAGATCCCTCTATATATAATGCCTAGTGCATCTCAGACTTTTAGTAATAGTAGTGCTACATCCCAACAGGTTATGATCCAAGTAGCTAAAAGACGATGCACAAGAGGATGAGCAGAACAATATACTTCTCGGTTCACATGGCACATCAATTGGTCTCTAATAAAAGGTTGTAGCGAATGGATGAGGAAGCCAGTTGCAAGAGGAACTCAGCACAGAGTATATATAATCTAATTCAGCGGCAGGTAGCTGCAAAGGTGCTGCCGCATATATTGCGTTCGCTCAGAACAGAAACCTGCTGCAATAACAAAACCAAAGTCAGCTACCCCTCTTGCGCAGACGGTTCTTCACACAATTATAAACAACACGCCAGGGGTCAGGATATCAGATCATGCAAAAGTCGAATTTTGCAACCGGAGATGCGACAGGTGGGAACAATCTTACTCTGAATATATGCGCGTATACATTGTTAGGACCTGGATACGGTTCATCCCTGATTCTTCTCTCTCAGATCGCGGATTATAATTAATTAGTCGCTTCTTGTGGGCGAGCGATTTAATTAGCAACTTGATAGCGCGATAGGTAGATAAACAAGTCGATCGGGCGCTGACCTTGCGGTGATCGGTCGATGCTTGAGAGATCTGACTGCGTCGGTTCTCCACGGAAGTTGCTTGTGACATTTGGGGATCCTTTATTATGTCCCTGTGGTCGTCGCTGGTTCTTACCCGCAAAAAAGAAAATAAAAAAGAGATGAGCTGGTTCTGTGTAAAAATACATGGGAACTGCGATTACTTTACTGGTAATATTGTCTCCGGGTGTCTTATCATGTTGGGCTATCGAATCGCTGTTGCATGGTTTGCGACCAGAAGATGATGAAGGAACAGATTGCGGTGAGCGCTAGACAGCAGGGCTTTCTCAATCTGAAGCTTGTTGACATGTGCAGGAGAGCAATTAAACAAGGAAATGATTTTTTGCTACAAAACAAAAACATAGAAACTCCTAGAAACAGAACTGTGTGGCTGCCGGTTTTGCACGTCCCCCGGCTCATTTGAACAAAATTATGCACAAAAGAGATAAAAAACAGAGAGACCTTCCAAAAAAAAAGAGACCATCTTGTTGACCAGGGCAAAAGAAAAGAACAGCCTAGACAGAAGAGTTCGGGGATTTCCTCCGATTAAATCTATTCACACCAAAAGTCCTCTTCCATGACGTCTCCTATTCGTATTTGAATCTTATGCGTTGGCATTGATCCATATCGAATCCAATCAAAGGATTGGTACATGATGCAGAGCAGCGAAACTAGGGGCATTTCTCAATTGGGACGCCGCCGTGGTTCAATAGACCGGCTGTTTTGGTAAATTTATCACACTAGTACCCTTTTATTTCAAAATTTAATAAAAATATAATAATATCTGCAATATCAAATAGTAGGTATACTAAGATAGTACATATCATGGCGAATTTAGTAAAACTAATTTTAATATGTAGATGTATAGATTTTCCTAACAACATTTGTCATGCATTTTTTAACGGACATTTATCATGCAAGTCACTGCTTATGGAGTATTTCTTTCTAGATGTAACAACAAAAGCCTTGAAAAAGATAAAACAACCAAATCTATACCTATTTAAAAAATACGTATCGTTCCCTTCGCTTTTTTTCGTCGTTCGTCGAACCCACCGTTTCAGCTTCCCTCGTTCGCTATCGTACCTCTTCGATAAAAAAAAATGCCCCTGCCCGCCCCGCGTCGGCTGCCTTGGGCGGCTCGGGCGGCACACCCAGGCCGCCAGGCGCCAGCAACTTCCCCTCTCCTCCCTTGCTCTTCCCCTCACCGTCGCCGGCGGTCAGAGCCAGGCAAAGCCCGTCTGGCAACAGGGCTTGGCGGACGGCACTCCAGGCGGGTGCGGTGGCTTGAGGTGACAGCGCGGAAGCAACTCCGCTGCTGGATCTCGCTGCACCCGCCGCCGCCCTGCCCCATGGCTTCGCCACCACCGCCACAGCGTTGCTTTCTCCCCTTTCTCCTCCTCTCTACATCTGCTCTGATTCTGGCTCGGTGCGGACGCACCGCAGCGCCGGAGGTGCCTTGGCGCGTGTCGGGGTTTGGAGGCGGCGCGTGAGCGCGGTGCGACGGTTTTCCAAATCCCATTTTGATTCCGGTATTAGGGGTCTTGCTAAGCGGCGGTAGCCGACCGGAGAAGCTGCATCGCTGACCAGCCTGAGATGGAGCGGCGCCGGGCGCAGGAGAGGCTGCGGCGGTGGCTGGCCGGAGTTAAGCAGCGTCCCGCGGCAGGAAAAGCTGTAGCAGTGGCTGGCGGCGGATGGCAGGAGAAGCTGCGGCACTGGCCGGCCGGAGTACAGATTGTCGTGGTGAACAGGGTGCTGCTTCGGTGCGCACGAGCACTTTATTTTACCCGGATTAATTTTTCACCTTCTCCGTTAACAATGGGAAGTTGCATCTCTTCAAAAAATTAGAAGTAAAGAATTTGACGTGTGGTTGAAGAACATTCAGTAAATGTCACCCGACAATAATTTTGCACCAATATATAATCCTCTCTGCTAGCTATTATCTCTTGTTATTGTTTGGCAAGCCGAATTCAGTACCAATGTTTTTTGAAGTGATTCTATATAATTTTCAGAAGGAAAGATATTGTTGTATGTGAGTAGAGTATACAAACAAAGTCTTCAGAAAGACTAAAATCTTTGTAGAAGGGATGTTTGTTGGACGTCAAAGAAGAAAAAAAAAGAGGATGTTTTGGATGCATTTGTTTGAATATATCATTTTATTTTGTTGTTCCGTTACGACGCACGGGCATTTCAGCTAGTCTTACTAAAAATGTGAATATTCTAATATCAGATCATATTCCATGCCTAGTTTTGAAAACCGGACCGGTCATCGAACCGGCAAAGCCTCCGGTTCACCGGTTCACTGGTCTTACCGGCGGTTCGCCGATTCAATCGGCGGTTTAACCGGTGGTTCAAACTATAACAAAGTGGACCTCTGTTACCAAACACAAGTTGCTCGTGGCTTGGCTGGCTAGCGAGCAGGTCCCTGCGTCCCTTACCCAGGATCGATTCCGACAAACACCGAAGAAGAGGCCTCCGGTTCTGGTTTTTTCGGTTCAACCGGCGGTCCGGTCCGGTTTTCAAAACTAGGATTCCATGGTCAGGCTGTCAGCACAACAGTTGCAAACCCGAGATCAAGACAGAAAAAAGAAACTACTCCGGTACCCAACCATTTACAGAACAGAACCGGTTACCTGAATCAAAACAAGATGAAGAAATTTGAGAAACGGACCAGCCAACTAACGAATATACGGAGTACAGTACTTGGTTCTCGTTGCATGCCAATGCCAGTACACGATCGGGAACTAAGCCACAACTGCACACCCCTAGTCATGTCCAGCTATCCCCAGCACACAAGTACATCATCTCCAGAATCCCCAGATTCCCAAAACGGCTCCACCCAGCTCAAGTACATCTCCAAGGCCCAACGGGGGGATCCCAGCAACCACGAAGGATTCACTGCGCGCCATGGGTCCCACTCTCCAGCCTGCCGAATGAAAAAACATCAGCGTCCCCATGCCTCCGAGATTCTCCCATGCTCCACGGTTGAAAAAAGGACTAAAATCGAGCCGTCCCCTAATTCATTGGCCCTTCTTTTCGGGCCTCCTCGTCTATAAATCTGACGCCACCGGTTCCCCCAATCTCCCCACGCCACATCTCCCAAAGTCCCCCCAATCCTCTCTTCCGATCCGTGTACCACAACCACTTTCCTAACCGGAAGAAAATTTGAAGGGCGTGTGTTTAGGGGCGGCGCGAAGATGTCGACGTGCGCGGCGGACCTGGCGCCGCTGCTGGGCACGGCGGCGATGAACGCGACGGACTACCTGTGCAACAGGTTCGCGGACACCACGTCGGCGGTGGACTCCACGTACCTGCTCTTCTCGGCCTACCTCGTGTTCGCCATGCAGCTGGGCTTCGCGATGCTCTGCGCGGGCTCCGTCCGGGCGAAGAACACGATGAACATCATGCTGACGAACGTGCTCGACGCCGCCGCCGGGGCGCTCTTCTACTACCTGTTCGGCTTCGCCTTCGCCTTCGGGACGCCGTCCAACGGCTTCATCGGCAAGCAGTTCTTCGGCCTCCAGCACATGCCGCAGACCGGCTTCGACTACAGCTTCTTCCTCTTCCAGTGGGCCTTCGCCATCGCCGCGGCCGGCATCACCTCGGGCTCCATCGCCGAGAGGACGCAGTTCGTCGCCTATCTCATCTACTCGGCGTTCCTCACCGGGTTCGTGTACCCGGTGGTTTCCCACTGGATCTGGTCCGCCGACGGGTGGGCCTCCCCGGTCCGCACGTCCGGCCCGCTGCTGTTCAACTCCGGCGTCATCGACTTCGCCGGCTCCGGGGTTGTGCATATGGTCGGCGGCATCGCCGGGTTCTGGGGCGCCTTCATCGAGGGGCCTCGCATCGGCCGGTTCGACCACGCCGGCCGCTCCGTGGCGCTCAAGGGCCACAGCGCGTCGCTCGTCGTGCTCGGGACCTTCCTGCTGTGGTTCGGGTGGTACGGGTTCAACCCGGGGTCCTTCGTCACCATCCTCAAGTCGTACGGGCCTCCAGGCAGCATCAACGGGCAGTGGTCGGGCGTGGGCCGCACCGCCGTGACCACGACGCTGGCGGGCAGCGTGGCGGCGCTCACGACGCTGTTCGGGAAGCGGCTGCAGACGGGGCACTGGAATGTGGTGGACGTCTGCAACGGCCTCCTCGGCGGGTTCGCGGCCATCACCGCGGGCTGCAGCGTGGTTGACCCGTGGGCGGCCGTCATCTGCGGGTTCGTGTCGGCGTGGGTGCTCATCGGGCTCAACGCGCTCGCGGCGCGCCTCAAGTACGACGACCCGCTCGAGGCCGCGCAGCTCCACGGAGGCTGCGGCGCGTGGGGGGTCATCTTCACGGCGCTCTTCGCCAAGCAGAAGTACGTGGAGCAGATCTACGGCGCCGGCAGGCCGTACGGGCTGTTCATGGGCGGCGGCGGGCGGCTCCTCGCGGCCCACGTCGTGCAGATCCTGGTCATAGCCGGGTGGGTGACCTGCACCATGGGCCCGCTCTTCTACGCGCTCAAGAAGCTGGGGCTGCTGCGCATCTCGGCCGAGGACGAGACGGCAGGCATGGACCTGACCCGGCACGGCGGCTTCGCGTACGTCTACCACGACGACGACGACCACGACAAGTCTGGGGTTGGTGGCTTCATGCTCAGGTCCGCGCAGACCCGCGTAGAGCCGACGGCGGCGACCAACAACAACCAGGTCTAGTGTAACGGATCAACAGCAATACGTAACAAGAAGAAAAACTATGCGTTTGCATTTCTGTTCTCGCGCGCGCGCGTCATATCCCCATGACCCCCCATCATATGCGATCCGATATTTTTCTAGTGCTGTTTGGGCCAATGCTCTGCCGCGGCTCGTGTGTTGCAAGATTGTAAAGTTACAGTAGGACGAGGTTAAATTACTGGGCTATTTTTCTGGGTTTTTTGTGTGTGTACATGCGTGTGTCTGTGTGGATGGAATATCTGCACGGCCTGGGTTTTTCGATCGTGCTGATATTGTCATTTTTGTGGTGGAACTTTATATGATCATAAGGATGTGGTCAAGATAGGCGGCTGCAGAGGTTGAATTGGTTACATTTGTCCTGTTTCCTGGGTCGTTCGTTGTACTCGTGGTGTGCTACGGACGTTTATAACATCGGTTGCTATTTCTCAATCCAATAGGAAATAATTAAATAATCTCCGTCAAAAGAAGAAATAATTAAACAATTGTTTCTAATTCACTGCTAAGAATAATCTGATATAAAGATGAAGATCCTTGACCGAACGGAACATCCTATCTAACTGTACTACATTTAACCAAACCGAAAGTTCTCCTTTAAAAAAAAAATCCAAGTTGCATGTAGGACTATATGAGAAATAGTTGTATGGTCCTTTGTGCAACTTATGACTTGTATATACACAGGCTAGGTCTATGTCGACCAATACAGATTGATCCGGCTGCAACCAACCAAACTTATCAGGTTTATCCCTTTACTTTAGTTTGGAGCCAGAGAAAAAGGTACAGAGTTCCAGAACTGCGCTACAAGCAATGCTGTTCGTACATTTCTAAGTCCAATTTTTTTTAAGCAATTTCTAAGTTCAGTATCACCGTACTGCAAAAAAAAAAACGAATCTTACTCCAGGTCTCCAATACTTGCGTCCTCGACCTGCCTGATAATGAGCTCAATTATATAATACACCAGTACACATCTCCCTTTCACTAATCCTGCCAAATAAGACGCTTGGCGTTCGAAAGAGATTGGAGAGTTTCCTCTCGCCAAGTTGCCAAGGCAGGACAAGACAAGCAAATCTCTGGCCTGCGTCCATCGATCCTTTCATAAACAAAGCACTCCTATGTCGCTGTGGAAGAAGAAAAACATTAGACAAGTGTCATTGTGTCGAGACTCGAGATTCCCTACGGCTGCAGATAAAAGCCCGTGGATAACACCCGGGATAACTTTTGAATAACAGGAGAAAAATATGTCCCCTCTCGTCGTTATCGTGACACAGCAAGATAATTTGCATATGCAACTCAGCAAACACTAGTTACATTTTCCTTAACAAACACTAATTACATTTATAAAAACTCAAACTTCAGTCACGAACATTTTTCCTCTTCTAATTCTAACTAGGTACTTGCACAATTATGACGGTCAAATTTACACCTACACAATAACAGGACATAAAATTGTTGCCATTAGCTAGATCCGTACAAAACTGCTTATTTTTATTTGTTTTATCACGTAAACTCATATATGAACAGGTTTTTATTGGTCAAAGCTTGTATTAACCAATTAAAACACGTTCTGGAAAACGAAACAAAGCGAGTAGTACTGCCGCCGCCGCTCCATTACCTAAAGAAATTTGTCTAGCGACATTCGGAAAGCGATCTCTTTTTTTTTTTTGCTTTATGGAGAAAACCTCGTTTTCACCTTTTCAAGCTGCACGGGTACGGAAAAGGACGCGCACGCACTTCCCTCACAGCGGGAGCTCGCTCCTTTGGCCTTTGGAACGGATGCAAAAGCCCCGCACTAGCTCGTGCACTCCCGGACTAGTTCCATCCGGCCGTGACCGGGAGGCCAAATCGGCCAATCGGCGCCTGGCTGCCTACGAGACTAGGAGTACCTGCCTTGGTGCGCGCACACCATGCATGCATCGAGATCAGATGACCAGATCCCATCATCCGTATCAGGGTCTCAGAACTTCAGAAGGCTGACATGAGAAACAACACACAAGGGGAAGTTTTATGAGCCGGAAATTTGGGAGATGTGGTGCACCGCCCCCTCTCTCGCGTTTCGGTGGATCACGGGGATCCCTGTCTCCGTTTGCTTTTGTTTTTTCCGGAGTCCACCGAATCGCATGCACTGCCTTGCTTTTGTTGCCCGTGTCGTGTCACCACGGGTTCGTTGAGCGCCGTGTCGTTTGCAGGGAAAATAAATACGGAGTGGTACCGCTGCGCCTACAGTTAGTTGTTCGTTTATGCGCGCTTCAGCAGATCGATCTTCGCATGCATATGTGATACGTCGATCCTAGCAGCTAGTGGTGGTCTGTTCGGAAGGATTTGATGCGCCGGAAATTTTGGCCCTACGCACGACAACTTCTGAAGCTCGGTTTAAGTTGCTACGAATGTCTTGCAAAGATTCTTGCTCAGCGGGGAAACCTAGGGTGATTAGCGACAACTATTGACGCCAGCTGGAACGATAGATGACCGAGAATTAGCCATGTGCTCTGTTTTTTGTATAGGGAGGGGAGCCCCGTTAATGAGTACTACTAATACTGAAATTTTTAGCTACATGTGGTGTGATTATCAACCAACCTGTGGCCGCAGATGATCTGATCGATGTGGTCATGGCTCATGAATCAGATATACTCACAGTCAGTATTACTACGTACGTATTATATTGGACGATTGTACTACAAGTACAACAGTGGGGCGTGCGTGTGTTGGCCTCCCTGTATCACGATTAGAGTCGTTGGGCAGTACTATAAACAACTCTATCTATCATGCATGGCCGGGCGCGTGTGGTAGGTGAGCGTGAACAGTTTGTCCGACAGTCGAGACCTTGTGGATGGAAGGAATCCCATCAATCCATGTTGTTTTCATGGAGAATTAATAGATATATTATCGGATCATGATGGTCACTCCTGGAGTGGAGCGCACATGGCACGCACCGGCTTTATAGATTGGAATGTGCGTGATTATATAAGCATGCATCCGTGCATGCAGCACGAGCTCTTTGTTTATCTTTCTCTTGCAGCTTGCAGGTTGCAGCCGAGTGGAGTCTCCGGGATCACCCGACGTACGTTGGCAATTAATGTGCCGCAGAAAAGTAGGGCGCAGATCGACAGCTCTTTCCAAGTGGTTCTGTGCTACGTACTGAAATGGTTTTTTTTTTTCTAAAGAAAGAAACCACGCTCCCTACTGAAATGGCACTGACCAAATATATGGCTTTAATTACTGCATGGCATATGATCGATCCGGTGATTCTGTGCTCCGAAATGGAGTATAATCTTTTGCTTGACAGGCCAGAAACGCCCGATAGGTGCACCTATTTTCCTCAAATGGAAACGGGTTTGTGTGTGGTTCGTTTGGTTCTGGTAGCAGGCTGTAGGCCTGATATGCATGGTTACTTTTGGGATCGGTTCTGAACCATAAATTGATTGACGAGCCGTTCTAACCTTTTCCGGTAAGAAGTGCGAAGCCTTGCAAATGGCACGAAATGGAACGACCACACATACATGCATGAAACCCGCGCGCTACTCCTCAACGTAGTGGCATTCAGTCCCTTCATGTTTACTCTCGACATTTTTAACCGCTTTATCTATATGATCACAAATGCTCCCGAAATTGCGATGTTTTACTAGAAGTAGTGCTTTCTCGCAAGAAAAAAAAAGGAATACGGAGTACTAGAAGTAGTACCGTATCTGCTGAGTATCCGTTATTTGTAGAACTAAAAAAGATTTGCCTGGTTAACACCGCCCACAACACAACGTCATCGTAACGTTGTAATCATCGCTCCCCAGCAGACCACCCGATGTATGGCTGCCACGCCAAGCTCATCACGTCAGTCAGACCGTCACTGACACGAAAACAATACCCAGACCAGGTGCCTACTCAAACTTTCTGCGCTCACACAAGTTTTCTTCCGGGCCTGCCACCGAACGTACAAAACGCATGACGATATTAGCTGAGGAGAGACATTATTTGGATGTGCCTAGAATAATAGAGGAATTCTTGTACTGGTCTATCAGATCGAGGTTATTGCTTGATTAGAGAGAAGAAGTGAAGAAAGAAATGGATAGAGTGGTTTGGAAGTTGTGAAGAAGTATTTTCACGAAATTACGTGGCATCCTCCAAAATTTGCATGAAAAAATGTCCTCAGGTGTACGCATGATGCTGTATTTTTTATCTGAAAGACAGCACACTTTCATTTTCTTCAAAGTTTTCTTCGTGCACTTGGAGATCGACCTTGAGTCCTTAACACAGAGAAGCGACAAAGCTGACCGAAGTAGAGTCGTGGATATACTGTACATCAACCCCACGCCGCAGCGTACCGGGCATGCACATGCAGCTGTTTCAGGAAGAGTTGCATCGCGAGAAGGCAACAGAAGTTATTGCGGCGACCAGGTCCACCCGTCTCCGGTCAGCAAAGCCTTACGTGCGTGCGTAGGCTGGAACTACGGGAAAAGATCACTGTTTACGACCCTTTCCAAGCTCAGTCAAGGAGCTAACTCCCAGTGGCCAGTGCCGCAGTGCGGGGACAATATGTTTCCATGTGCTCTCGCAGCCATGTTTGAACTTGGAAGAAGTGATCGAACCGGAGAGTTCAGTCTTGACGCGACTAGCCTACACTACATGCATGCATCCATGATGCATGGCTGCTCGGTGTTCACATGGAGATGCTTGTTGACCGAGATGTTTATCAGAACTAACTGTGCTTTGAGTGCTATACACAACTCCGTATGTCGTATGGGCAGGAATGGACCACCCCAAGTCCCGATCGTACGCGTTCCGTACAGTGCCCTGCTGCTGGGTTTGTATTCCGTAGCTCCAGATTGGGCTGGGCTGCGAGACCATGCTCTCGCGCACCTTCGTCCTTTTTCCAATTATTGCCCCACGCCTGACGTGCACTTTTGGTTTTCTTGGCTCCTTTTGAATAAGTTTTGCTAGCCAAAAAGGTTTTCCTCGCTTCAGGAAAGGTGGCTTTGCACTGCACAGGGAGCAATCGTGGCCCACCTGATTGTGGAATGAGCGATCAACAACCGAAGACCGAGCTCGAACAGCTCCAAACCATTCGCTGCCTCTGATAGCCTATCTGCTTTCTGCTTTCAGTTATCATCTTTCCCACTGGAAGACTGCCCCCCATAGTCAACAAGCCACCTAACAATAGCTAGGCGGCTTCAGCTCCGATCCCCTGGAGGAGTGAATATCCAACGACTGTAGCCTTGCTAGGACCGATGTATGTATCTAACGAGCCAGCACATCTCTCGATCGATAGTGTGCTACACGGACGCAATATATCATCGGAAGATCGTCAGATCGGAGAAGAAAAGTTGATATATAAGCGCGCAGGCGTCGGTCCCAGATATATACAGTAAGGGGTCGTTTTGCTGTTTTTTTCTCTCAGTATTTACCCCCACGAATTCTTATGGAGACTGCTGAAAGTTCTGCAATTTTTGTGTGGGTACAAGTTTCAACTTTCTTGTTTGCGAGCACCGCTGACCTGAAAAAGCGAAAAGGACTGATGCTTGCAAGAGAATTTGCCAACCGCCCAACCGGAACTTGCCAGGCTTTTATTTCCAAACTACTCTTGTCAATTTGCCAGCCGGCCCAATATAAATTATCGCGCCACAGGCAGAGTCAGAGAGCATGCACTGCAGCACAGAGGGAACCGCAAGCCAACATCTCGAAAGCCAACAAGGAGCAATCTAATTTACATGTATATGGCAAAGTTGTTAAAAATCTCTAAAAATTCTCATTCAACTCTCCCACCATACTCGACCGCTTGATGCTTAGTAAGATAGTGGCATCCATGGTCCAACGTCGGCTGCTGACATGCGCACGCAACTTTGGTTCAATGGCCTGTGTCATATTCGAGCAAAAATCACCCATATGGATGCCATATTGTCTATGAGTTCGAGTATGTTGCACCCTAGAGTTCCGTATCTCCATCCGGTCTTCAGGCATCTGATGGGAATTCTCAAATAGTGATGAACTTTGATGCCAACGGCAAGGTATTCGAGGGCTGAAACAAGAAGGCCACCACGTGAGAGAAGATTCGCTCTTCCTGATCATAAGGATGGACGGCAAACGCTAGAAGCAAACCGGAGGGGGCAAAGTGCAAAAAGTGCGAACTGACATGTGGGGCCGGCTCTAAACGATGTTATCTTATCTTAAGACCAAATCACACATCATGGGTCCCACCTTAGCCATAACGACGCCGACTTGGACCCACATAATTGCCACGTCGACTAGGTCTTAAACTACCCCGACATGCTTCCACTCGTCCCGCCGCCGCCACCGCCCCGGCTCAGCAATCTCGCCGCCGCCGTGGCAATCCCCCCAACCGGCCTGGACCTAGCTTCTCGCGCCGCTCACCAACGACCTAGGCGCATCCCTTCCCAGCGGCCGTTGCCGTCGAAGCTGCCCCCGCACACACCATTCCTTGTGGCGACGAGGATCCCCCCAGGCCGATGCAGCCGACCACCGCGAATCCAACTCCGGCTTACACCAGGTTAGCCTTCTCGCCCATCCCTCTTCCCTTCCCCGCCCCCTGTTCCCCTCAATTTGGGATTTAGGTCTCGAATTTCCCCCAAATCAACATTGCACATGAACCCTAGTTCAACCCGAGAACCCAAATTGAGCTCGATTTGGCGTTTATAAGGATGCCGCGAAGTGGATTTACGGACGACGGGCCGCATCGATGATGTCCTGGCTCTGGGATTCGGATGGGAGTAGCAGTGTGAGTTCATTATACTTGGTAGAAATTAAGGCAGTGCATTGAGACAGTGGTGGTGGAAGAGCAACGACGGATTGTGGAAATGGCGGGTGGCGGCGCGTGGTATCCCTTAGGCGGTTGCGACGCGCAGAGCGAGATGGAGGAGAGAAGAGGAAGATAAGGGAGTTCGAGAGTCAAAGGGAGGAAGGATAAAGAGGAAGAGGGTCGGTGAGGCTCACGCATACGAGTGTTAGATCGACCGTGTTGCGCGTTGCCTCGCCAGAGAGTCTTTTCGAAAATCAATACATCGTTGTAATAAAAAAAAACTCTTGAGACTGTGCAAAAAGAAGAGGACAAGAAAACCAACAACTAGAATGATTCATTTTGCTAAGTGTAAATGTTGTTAATATTGTCATCGAAAAGATATCACAAAAACCCAGGCAGCATAAAAAAATATAAATAGTACTGCAGATAACGTAGTAAAGTTAGGGTCACGATAGATGGACTTAGACTAGATATTTATGGTTTACTTATAAGAGCGTGAGAAAAAAATGGAACCTAATGCATTATAAGTGGTGTTAGAGCAACTCCACTCGGCCCCCACATTTCGCATCCGGCGCTAGGCCATTTGAGGGGGTGCCAGCGCACCCTCTTCGTTTGAGGCCCAGCCGCGACCCAGCCACACCCCCTAAATGTTGCCCCGCTAAAAAATACAATTCAAACAAAGTATTGCCGCCATTTCACAGGCCTTCCAAAATCACGAAACCGACCAAGTTCATCACAAGTTTCAGCGATCAAAATAACATCAAACTTAAATAAAAGTGAAATCACTCGGCCCCTTCGTCTTCCGCCGACGCTGATGGCTCTTCCGTGCCTGCCGGTGGTGTAGAAGTGGCCGGAGTTTCTGTTTCGGGCGGTGAGGGCGCCGATGGAGTAGAGGTGGTCGTTGCTGCTGTTTGGGGCGCCGACGCCGGCGCTCTCACTTCGGCCAAAATGAGCCTTCGCTGGCCGTCGTACCACGCCTTTACCTCGTCGTCCATGCCGGTGGTGTCGCCATGGGCGGAGGACGAAACAAAATCAAGGTGGGGCGAACTCTCAAGCATAAAAAAACAGAAGAAGAACTTTGAAACATACTGATAACAAATGAAGCTTCAGTGCTGTCTAGAAGGCCCAGGCAATGACATAGCTCTACATTGCTCTTGAAAATCTCTTTTAATTTTATCAAGATCAAGATTTTTGAATATCGCTCAGTCAATGTAGCACACCATCAAGTCATTAAGCCAACCATCAGACATCTTATTGCGCAACTCGGTCTCGATGATCTTCATACGGAGTAGCTGAGAAGGCCCTTTCAACTGTTGCCGTCGCTACCGGCAAAATCAATGCCAATTCAATGATATGATAAATTGTACTCCTTCCGTTTCATAATTCTTGTCGAAATATTACATGTATCCAAATACGTTTTATGAATAGATACATCCATTTTTGATCAAATTTGAGACAAGAATTATGAAACGGAAGAAGTATGAAACATGATGTACCTTTCAAGTTCAACTATCCTTTTAGCTAGACTTGCAATATCAAAACAATCTTTGAAGTCTTCAACTCTCATATGAATAACGAATAGCTCAAGGCTATCAACTATATGCTCACGCTCATAATTAGAGAAATCATCATAATAAATCTTTGTAAGCTGAGCAAGCCTATCCACATTGAACCTAGCAAATGAGTATATTGGATCAAGACAAGATGCTCCTTGCTGCTGGACGCTGGGCGCTGGTGGCCTGGCGTTGTCCCGCTGACGCCGAGCAGCGTGGAAGAGATTGAGATCCCGCCGAGCAGCGCAGCCTGTCCAGCCTAATTCCACGCCACCGCCATCCGCCAGGCTCGAGCAAAAGAAAGACAGATGGAGAGAAGGAGCGTGAGGCTACGCAGTGCGAACAGCGAACGAACGAATCCGTATTTCCCATCGGGCTCGGGGGAATCGGCAATTTGCAGGCCTAGAAAGGCAGGAAGGAACGGACGGCTGGCCCAACAACACAAATCACGTTAACGCAGCGTTTTTCCTTCCTCGATTAGCGTTAACTGCCTTGCTTGTAGTCCCGTATCAAAAAATTTGGCGAAAATCAAGGTAGGGCGGACGCCCAACCTCGCCCTAGCCCTACCTCGCCCTACCGGGAGCTCCGCCCATGGGTGTCGCATGTCAATATCAACAAGTCCTCCCGCCTCTTCTTCGCCGCGACATTCGCCTTGAGGATCTCGAGCTTGTCATCTTGCTTCTTGATCACCGTCGCCCACCGTGACGCCGCGACAGCCTCCCTCTTCGCGGCGAGCTTGTCCTTTTCGTGGCTTGTGCGGCGGCGGCGGACATGCACTTCTCGATGCATGTGTATGGGTGCTCCGTGGCCGGCGCGGCATCCCTCGTTGCGGGAAGGAGGCGGACGTCGATGAACCGCCGTAGAAGAGAGGCCCCTGCCGCAGAGGAGGTGAGGCGAAGACGTTGGGGTTGAAACCGCCGAGGGGATCCGCAGCGAAGGTGTTGGGGTTGAAGCCGCTGAGAGGATCAGTGTCAGTGTCAGGGTAGTCCGACGAGAACCACGAGAGGGACGGCATGGCATTCCCCTGGTGGTCATGGGGCATATAAGGCGACACCGGCGATATGTCCGCCGGCAACGGGGATGACGAAGAGCTCCCTTGGCTGCCGCTGCTCCAGTGCTGGGCGGAGGGTGGCCACGGCACAGGAATGCCACCCATCTGCGCCGAGGCCGCGACCCTTTGCGCCGCCATCTACGCCGCGGCCGCGGCCCTCTGCGCCTCCATCTGCCGGGCCAGGTCGGCGTTCCTCTCCTTTCTCATCCTAGGTGGCCGCTCCTTTTCCTTGGGTTTCTTCGCCACTGCGTCGCCGGCCAGCGTGCAACGAGTTGCTGCATACCTCTTCGGCGCCATGGTTTTTCTTGGAGCGGCGGTGGTGTCGGCGAGGCGCTTTGAGGTGGTGTCGGCGGCGAGAATGGGGGGGGGGGATGGCGGGACTTGCCGCCCAGGCGGGGGGAGGGGGGGGGGGAGTGGAGCGAAAAGGGGTAGCCGCCGAAAATTTGGAGGGAAATTTGGATTGTTTCGCCGACAGGTGTGGCCCGCATTGCCTTTTGGCTTCAGCCGGCGCCCCCGATCCCACCCCCCCCCCCCCCCCCCAAGTTGGGTTTGGTCTGGGATCGCCGGATAACTTTTTGGGCCGCGCCGGCTAAAAAAACAAATTGGAAAGGCCGGCTGGGTTGGATTTTACGCGCCGATGCCCCTAAGCCCGTTTAGGGGGCCTTTAGGGGGGCCGAGTGGAGATGCTCCTGGGCTGTCAGCTGACCTCTTGCAATTCAATACTCACGTAATAAAAATCTCGAGTTAATGCAGTCTTTAGTTTGGATGTGATTTTTTTAGGGGGTCTTTGGACGTGATTAGACCTGACTCTAGGTGAAAAGACCCGAGTTGACTCCAAAACAAAAATAAAAGAAATATAATTAAAAAGGAAGAAATTAAGCATCATATGTGTCGTAAGGCACACAGACACAACACAGTATTCATACAGACAAATACTACTACGTGATACAGTATCCAATATGCCTAATTGACTGCTATTGCCGTAACAAACATAACATGGTAATGCAATCACAAATCAAGTCTACACTACAACTGATCTAGATTGATCTTACCGGGAAGAGAACGGATAAAGAAAATCAGGCAATCAGGCCGGCCCCTCCCTCATCTCCTTGGTCTACGGGCTCCTCTACGACCGGCTGATCTTGGTCTACGGGCTGCTCTACGACCGGCTGATCTTGGTCTACGGGCTCCTCTACGACGGGCTGATGTACTACGACCGGCTCCTCCACTACCACGGCTTCATCGTCCTCAGTGCCGTCTTCTTCGAGTAGCTCGTCCATTAAGCCGATAATGTGGCTCTTGTCTACGGCGTCTTCGTTGTCATCTTGAAATTCCAAGATGTCGTCGATGATAAATGTGTAGTACTCTGACCCTGCCATGTTGAAGTGCCTGTTGTATAGGACGGCCGGATACTTGGGCATCCACACGTCGCCGGCGAGCAACCCGAACGCCTCAACCGGCCCAACCCGCCGAATTATCATCTTGCAAATTAGAGGTGTTCGCCCTTCTATCTTGGACTGTCTTATTTATAAGTGGACAGACGGCACCATGGCGGCTTAATTGTACTCGTACACGAACTCTGTTTCGTTTGTACCACCGTGAGTCCGTGACACTAATTCCTTTCCCTTAAAGGATGCTAGAGCTAGACTACTCGGCTCCTTGTTGCTTCCTGCGCGCAAGATGGTTGCGGACCTCTTGATGGCTGGCTGCGGTGAGCTCGGCGTAATCTGGCACGTCCGCTCCATGCAGTTTTTTTGCTACGTTTGCTACTTTCGTGCGGGCTGGCTTCAGGTGGCCCGTCGATCCTGTGGGCCCGGCGTGTCGGTGGAGAGGGTTTGCGGGCGGTTGGTCTCAGGAATTGGCAGTTCTGGGCCGTGCGTGACTGCGTGGCGTGGTTGTCTCGAACGCCTCTGACGCCTCCGGTTCTTCCGCGCACCGTACGGGATCCTATTCATCAGCATACTGCTCTATAGTCATGATTATAATACAGTGGATCTCCCACGTCAGTGGGCGTGGTTCAAACCTGCTCCGAACTGCACCTAACTGTTTGTACCTAAAGTGATTGGAGTAAAATGGTTCAATCCTTTGGAGCGAGATCGGTAAATCACATGATCCAATGGATCTTTAGGTTCAAACCTAACTGGCTGCATACTTATGGCTACATCATTATATACTCCGTGCATGTCTCCTCCCATTCTCAGACATGATACAAAGTTTCAGAAGAAGGAGAAACAGAGAGATGGAGTTCATGTCGTGGTTGTTGATGAGGTTATCCTTCTTTAGGATGTCGAGCAGGAACCATCCGACGAGTGGCGTCTGTAGGACCCACACGAAGATCTTCACCAGCAGCCCGGCCACCTGAGGAGCTGATATGATCGATGGTCCAAACAAAACATTCAGCTTTAATTGAAATTCAGCACCGAGAACAAAACAGAACAAGATCTGTCAGCGAGCGGCAAGATCAAGAAAAAAGATCAATAAAATATAGTACATGGATACGATCTGTATCTTCTTCTGAAATTTGCCGGTCCCTAGAGGGATCAGCCACATAGCAAGAAATCGGCTAATTGGAGGGAACGGGCAAGGGACAGCCGTGGTCCATGGATGAGCTCGCTGTTGCAGAGAGCTTCCGCCGCTCGTCAGTGCAGGGAGACGGCTGGAGGTGGGCAACACGTCGCCGGCGAAGATCAGCGAGAGGTGGGGCGGCACTTCGCTGGAGGGAGAACGGCGAGACTCCGACACTCCGTGTCTCCGCGGGAGGCGCAGTGGCAAGTCAGCCCTGCGCGGCTGCGGGGTGGATGGGAGTGGATAGTTTGGATCGGATTTCATTTGGGCCGAAAAAAATCCTGGACCTAACCTCTAAACCATAGTTGCGTTTTTTTGAGCGGCACAGAGATCCATCGGTTCGCTCCGAACCACGCCCACCCCTACCCACGTGTCACAAGATGAATGTTACTTTTCAGGCGGGAGGAGATACCAGGTGTCTTAAGATTATTTTCCACCAATGACGGCCGGCTTCTTGAAAACGAGTCGGGTTGCCACGTGGCGTGTGACGGGTGAGTCCGACCTACTGATTTGGGTTTTGTGAGAACGACTATCCTAAGAGGTGTGGTCTTTTAGGCCGTTAGCAATAACAATGGCTTTGTGAAACCTTAGGGGTAAGAACCGTGGTTCTGTGAAATTTTACTCTATTAAATTTCTCTCTTTGCCAAATTTTGATCGACCTCATGTAAAAACATGGCAAGAAATATACCCCCTCCGTCTCATATTATGGGACTCAAATTTGTCCAAATATGAATATACCTATAATTAAAAAACATCTAAATACATGTAATATTTCATCACTTAATATGGGACGAAGAGAGTATATTGCAGGTACTAGTATACGTTTCATTGTTTGCACGACATATATCCGAGTGCACATACACGTAATCATGTCAAACCTACAAAAATCAACACCAACGTGCCAAAAAACATTGGGCAACTCAAGGTGATAGAAATACCAAGTTTTTCCATCTCTCGGTTCTTAAGAGAAGAAGAAGAAATAGAATTGCTACAATTACCAATAGGCATGGCCAAATTCTTTATGATCCTGATTCCATTGCTGACTGCTTTATTGCTTATTTTAGGGATCTTTTTAGCACTTCTCATGCTAATAATTATGGTACTGTTTTCAATCATGAGAACCCTGAGACTATTGAGGATGAATTTACTAATTCTGTTCCTCATATTGATGAACTTTTACAGATCCTTAAAGAAATGAGAAATGAGGCTTCTCCGGGACCGGATGGGCTAAATGTTGCTTTCTATATTGCAGCTTGGAGTTGGATAGGACAGGATGTTACTCTTTTAGTTCAAAATTTCTTCACGCACTGTATTTTGCCACCTAATTTAAACAACACAAATATTGTGCTTATACCTAAAAAGAGTCGCCGTGTTTCTCCTCAAGATTATAGGCCTATAAGCCTTTGCAATGTCATTTACAAAATTATAGCTAAAGCTCTGGCTAATAGAATTAAAAGTCACCTGCCTAATTATGTTCATGAATCTCAGCAAGCCTTCATAGCTGGCCGTAGAATTGCAAACAACATCATCCTGGGTTAGGAGATTTCTCATTCTTTCTCTTTATCTTCTTGGAATTCAAATGCTTTTATGTTAAAGTTAGATCTTGCGAAAGCCTTTGATAGAATAGAGTGGAAGTACATCTTAAAGGCTCTTGCTTGTTTGGGTTTTAAAAATCATTTTATCCATCTTGTTTACAAGTGTCTTAGTACTGCTCAATTTGCTGTTCTTATAAATGGGCATCCTTATGGAAATTTTAGAAACCAAAGAGGTATCCGACAAGGATGTCCGATGTCTCCGTATCTTTTTGTACTTGCTGTCAACCAACTCTTCGTAAGCCTGTAGGAAGCTCTTCAAACTCGTGACTTGCAGGGGGTAAGATTAGGTCCGAATTGTCCTCCGATACATTCCATTATGTTTGCAGATGATCTCATTGTTTGTGGAGACGCAACCAACAATGATGGTCAGGTCATTAAACAGGTAATTCAACGTTTCTGCCAGGATTCAGGACAGACTCCCAGTTGATCTAAATCTGCTATACATTTCAGCAAGAATGTTTCTAATATTCAGAAAAAAAGAATCAAATACCTTTTTCCTGCTCAAGATATGAATATTGATACTAAGCACTTGGGACATCCTCTCATAATGCCTGGAAGGAATAGATCTATAGCTTACTCTTTTGTTTTAGATAAGTTGAAATCCAAGTTAAGTACTTATAAGGCTAGCAAAATTTCTCATGCTGGTAGACTTACTTTAATTAAATCTGTTTTCTCTTCTATTCCAGTTTACTGCATGTCTAATATTCTCTTATCTAGAAAGCTTTGTGCTAAGCTCTCTGCAGTTGTGAGAGATTTTTGGTGGTCTGGAATCCAAGAAGATAGGGGATCTAAACCTCTTTACTTGAAAGCCTGGAGCGAAATTTGTAAACCAGTTAAAGCAGGTGGTTTAGGTATAAGGGATCTTAAAGCTGTTAATAAAAGTTTACTCGTAACTACAGCTTGGCGTATAGTGAACGACAATAGCAGCCTCGTTTCTCAAGTGCTAAAAGCTAAATATTTTCATAACACTTCCTTTTGGAGAGGTAAGGCTAGTTTGCCAAAATCTGCCTTTTGGGCTTCCATTCTAAAGGTTAGGAAAGTTTTGCAAGATTCTTGCCTCATCCAAATTTATAATGGCAATTCTTGTGTCGCTGCTTTCCTCGTCATCGTCCTCCACGGCGACGACTTCCGGGGACGCAGCCACCTGGCCCGCCTCGTCGTCCAGCGACCGGAGGGAGGGCCAGCTGGGCTCGGACCCGCCCTCGCTCTCCTCGAGCACCTGCTTCGCGCGGGGTGCTTGCGGGGGAGCGTGCGGGACGCGGGTGGGGGTGTCGTCCATCAGCCCCCACTCATTGCAGGGCGGAAAGGCACCGACGATGTCGCTGAGCGCTACGCCGGCATGGAGAGCGGAGACCCCCGGCGGGAACTCTGTCGACTGGAAGACCTCGCCGGAGATCCCCTTCACCCACGTCTTGAGGGACTCCAAGTCCATGCCGTCCGCCTGGAGGCGTGTTCTGTCCCCGGATCCCGTGTACATCCACGCGGGCCGGGAACGCAGCTGCAGCGGGGCTATGCGTCGATGGACGAAGGTGCGCGCCACGTCAACATCTGTGAGCCCCGCTAGACGCAACGCCTTGATCTTCTCCACGATGGGAAGGAGGTCGGCATTGCGGTGGTACCTGTCCTGCCAGCCGATCTGGGGCACCGGTAGCCCCGTCGGCGGTTGGATGAACTCCTGGGGGTCCTCCACTCGGACCCAGCACCAGTCGCCCCGCCACTCTTTTTCGATCTTCTTTCCCGACCGAACGATGAACTCCGACTTCATCTGGTCGCGGGCGCGGAAAACCACCCCCGACGACATCGCCTTCGCGTTGTCGATGCGCGGGTGAAAGTAACGGCGGAAGAGCCCCACCGATGGCATCACCCCCACGAACGCCTCGCAGAGGAACTGGAAGGTGGCGAGGAGGAAGAGCGAGGTGGGGTGGAGCTGCGCCACCCGCAACTGATAGGACTCCATCAGCGCGTGGAGGAACAAAGAGAAGGGCGGCACCATGCCGCAGAGGAGGAAGCGCGCGAACACCCAGAAGTCGTTATCCTGGTGTTCGACGCCCGCCGGGAAGATCCACGTCTCCCCGTGCTCGTTGAAGTTGGAGGCGACGGCGTGCCGAAGCTTCCCCAGCGCCTCGCAGTTGTAGCCGGGGCGGAAGAAGGCTACTTTTGCGCGCATCTCCCGCCTCTTCTGGTCCTTGGCGGAGGCCGCTTTGAGTGCCGCCTCGGTCTTGCTGGTCGCGGGCTTCTTCGAAGACTGGACCTCCTTCCCTTTCCTGGTGGTGGGGGGCGCCATGGGGAGCGAGGGCGGAAGCTGGCAAGAGCGCGGGGATGCGAGATGCGGAAGAGGATGGAGGCGAAAGGGCAAAGTGTTGCTCCTCGTTGCCAACAATGGAAGCTTTATGACGCCCGGTTGTTTGGTAACGGCTGGTTCCGTACCCTACGGGTGCGCGGGGATAACTCCTAGTCATTGGGAGTAATGCGCGGAGTGGCCTTAACTACCCTATTTAGGGGGGGAATTAGGGCGGAAATCTCGCGCCCACTACTCCGCTTTTGGCGGCGCCGTACACGGGGCAGCGAAGGGACGCGGGCCCGCAACTGATCGGGGGCCCACGCGTCGGTTAAGGGCGTAGCACAGTGCGCCCCTGATCCTGAGAAGGTCGAGGGCGTTCGCGGCGGCCGCAGCCACTTCCTCAACAGCGACGTCCGCCCCGGCAGCGGCCCCCAACCTGGCGGCGGCCGCCGCTCCTGGGGCGCCCGTTGGTACCACGACGGCATCCGCGGCAACAGGGGCCGCGAGTGCCTCGTCGGCAGCCCCTGTCTTGCAGGCGGCCGCCAGGAGCTGGCTGCGGGAACCGGCCCTGGGGTGCTCGCCGGTACCCCGGCAACGTCAGCACCTGCGGGGGCCATTGGCGCCCCGGCGACGGCCTTCGCTTCGGTAGCGGGGGCCTCCGCGAGCTTGGCACCCGACGTCGCGGCGGCATCGCCGTTGACACCTGGAGCTCTCCGGGTCACGACGACACCGCGGGCGCCCACGGCGCCGCCCGCTCGGGGGGTCTTCCGGGGCTTCGCGCTCCGGTGCAACCCTCCGAAGTCCTTCTCGCCGGCGGGCGCCAGCAAGAGGGCGAGGAGTGATTCCCCGCCCGGCTCGCCAAGCAAGAGGACGCGCGCGGACGCTGGCGGCGCCACCGACCCCACTGCCTCGGGGGCCCGCGTCGGCGCGGGCGCGCCCCTTGGCGACTCAGCCCAAGCGGAGACAGAGCCGGCACCAGGTATGTCTTTGTTGATTCTCTGCAACTGCAATTCCTGCTAGCCAAATTCACAACCATACCTTCTCTTTCTGCAGCGAGTGGCAACTCGCCCGCGGCAAGACCCTTGGACGCTCCCGCTGGCGCAGGCGAGGTAGGGGAGGCTGCACCTGCAAGCCCGACGGCCGCACAAGGTAACTGCCCCGGTCGCCCTTATTCGCCTTCGATAGGACCAACCATCGCTGACCCTCATACTTTTCCACGGTTGCAGGCACAAGCGCACCCGTGCCCGGAACAGGCGCGGCCGTGGTCGACCCCGACTCGGTCGTCGAGACCGCGGGGGCGGAGGTGGAGTCGGAAACGGCTCCCGTGTCCGCCCCCGCCGCGACGGATACAGCAGCAGCAGTGGGGACCGCCGCCGCCACGGCGGCACCCGGCAACGCGCCCGAAGCCGCGGACGTGGCCGGCTCGGGCTCACCCGCCGTCCAGCAGGGGACGACCCCTGCCGGAAGCAGGGAACCCTCTCCAACCCCGGTGTCTCGGAGCCTGGGCGCGGGAGAAGTTGTCGGAGAAGGACGGCAAGACCCCCGGGAGCAAATTGGCGACCCCGCGCCCAGCTCCACTTCGGCAGCTGGGGCTTCGTCATCCTCGGGGGCTCTCCCCGGCACCGACCTCGGCACCCTCGGCGGGGTCGCTTGGAATCCTCTTACCTGGGATCCGAGCGTCTTCGAGCGGGGGCACCGGTTCCTGGACGCCGTCCGGGACCAGCAGTTCGCCTTCGTCACCTCCTACAACGAGGTGAGGGAGCGCCACACCGCCGCCAAGAATCAACTCGGCGAGGTGCGGGAGGCCGTCGAGAGAGAGCGGCGCGAACTCTCCTGGCTGCGCGAGGAGGCGCGCCTCGCCGAAGAGGAGGCGCGGCTGGCCCGGCAAGCCCTGGAGGCTGCTCGGGAGCCGGTAGTCCCAGAGACCGAGCTCCGTCGGCAACTGGAGGTCCAGCGCACGGAGCTCCAAGGCAGGCTCGACGCAATGGCGGCAACCCTGGAAGCTTCCCGGAAGGAGCATGCCGAGGTGCTCGCGACGGCCCAGGCGCGTATGGACGAGAAGAGCGAGCTGATCGCCAACTACCGCGGTGAAATCGAAGGCCTCCACGTCCTGCTGGAGGTGCAGGTCAAGGCCGCCGAGGGCGCGGCGAGAGCGGCGACTCAGCACGAGGCCGAGCTCAACTCGGTCAAAGGCAAAGCGGCCGGGCTTGAGGACGAGTTGGCTGCCGTCCGGGAAGAGCTCGCCAAGGCTAGCGAGGCCAACGCGACCCAGGCCTTAGAGCTTGCGAAGCTGGAGGGCCGCGTCAGCAAGGCCAAGAAGGCTGCGCAAGATGCCCGACTCCATCACAGCACACTGATCGGGCAGCGGCAGCTCGAGACGGAGAAGCTGGCGAAGATCGCCAAGTCGCTACGCGACCTGCTGCCCAAGTTCGAGCTACAGGCGGCGGAGGTGGACGGCACGGACGTCACGACGCTGATCCCCTTCTTCCGACTTGTTGGGGAAGCTCGGGGCACTCGACGTCTGGATCGCCAAGTACGGCACCAACGAAGTCGCCAAGTGCGCCCGGGAGGTTGCCGGGACAATCCTCCCGCGGATTCATCTCCGGGACCCGGAATTTCCCTTCGAGTCCCTGCTGGACGCTTGGTCCGACAGCGAGGACGACCCCACGCACACCCAAGCAGTGCGCGAGTTCGTCGACGAGGTCGTCGAGCGGATGCAGATGAAGCCGGAGCCTGAACCCCCCGTCGACCCCCCGGCCGAAGACGGCGATAGCTAGTGCCGCAGCCCCCCGCTATACTCGTTGCTTCCCCTGTACCTCCTTCTTGTTTGCTTTTCCTGCATGTATGGCACTTAGCGCCGTTTGGACAATGACCTTTTGATTAGTCCATGTAACCACTCGACACCTAGTCAATCAAGCTTGCTAGTTTGCTCAATTTTTGTCCTTTATTCCCGAGGCCGCCTCGCGGGGTGGTTCCCTTAGCCTGTGCGTGTCTTGCCTTGTGTTGCGGGGGGACTCGCGCACGCCTCACCCTTGACCAGACCAGGGACCTGGGACGGACCCGCAGTGCCGACCTGGGGCCAAGCGGTAGCGGGGAGTCACTCCGCTTGCGGGGTAACCACTCCAAGCCGTGTCCTCCCGGGGCGGACCCGGGAACCACACGGGGAGCGCACTCCTCCCGCCAGCGTCCCTTCTAACACTCCGCCTACGCGCGGGATCCGGGGCCGCACCCAGCGGGGCAGTGCTCAGTTTCGTTCAGCTCTTAGCGAATTCAACGTTCATGTTCAGATACTTAGCTTTTCCGTTTGGTCCAATGTTCCGCGATGCTCTGCGGTAGAGTGCAGACGGGGCGCTACCTCGGCAGGAAACCATCCGGGGTACCTGTTCAGGGGAAACGATCTCGGAGGGATGTGGCCGGAACGCGGGGGCAGGATCGTCGCCGGTGGCAACCGCCGCCGACGATGCTACCACCACGCTCACGCAGCAATCCTCGTCCTCAGGGGCGGACCCTGGCCTTCAGGGACGAACCCTGGCTTAGGAGGACTCCGCTCCGGGAGCAGTAGCTAGACGGCTATAACGTCCTCGGCGCCGGCTTTGCCACACCTCGAACGGCGGGTACGGGTGACGAGGAGGTTATAGCCTTCCAGCGACAGCCCCCGCAACTGGGGAGACTTGGGTTTTCTCTAGGGGACTCGTCCCAAGGGATGCGATGACCCTTGTTACCCGGGAGCTAAACTGCTCGAGGGCCACGGCAAGGACGCGGTGATGGGCCGGAACGAGCGACGAGCGCCGACACCGACACCATCACAGCGTCCTCGCAACGACCCGTGCCCAAAAAAGGCTCTCTCAAAGGGAATGCGGCCGGGTCTCTGTGATAGTGCACCCGCCGGCACAAGGCACGGATGACACGCACTACCATAGAGTCTCTGCGGCCGACCCTGCTCCTTGCGGAGGTGTCCTACGGAGGGGGGCGACAAGGGCACTGTGGCAATGCACCCCGTCGGTGCCGGACGCTGATGGGATGCACCACCACAGTGCCTCCGTGGCGACCCTCGCCCCGGAACCGCCCCTTTGGGGAAAGGCAGTAGGGGCACAACGGCAGTGCACCTGTCGGCGCGGGACGCCTATGGCATGCACTACCATCGTGCCTCTGTGGCGCCCCTCGGGGTGGGCTCGATGGAGTGACGCAGCAGGGGCGCGATGGCAGCACACCCGCCGACGCCTAGCGCCGGCGGGAAGAACCACCCGCGCGCCTCCGTTGCACCACCTGCCTTCACGGCCCAGAACCCGGCTTCGCTCTGAGCCATTCCGTGGTTGGGGCGCGCCTTTTATGGACGCGGGAGGGAGGCTTGCCACAGCGCGCGACGGATCCGCGCGGCACCGTGGCGCCTTTTCCTCGAACGCGGCATAGTTTTCGCCGCCATGCTTACCGGGTAACCACGGCACACGCGGCGGCAAGCTGTCAACTCAGAAGCCTCGGAGTGCGGGGAACCCCTTGTGTTGCAGACCTCCCTCACCACAAGGCACCGGTGCATGGTGCGACCCGTGGGCAGCTCACGGGCACCACAGTGTACAAGATTCCTTCCCTTTCCTGCAGCTTAGACTCTTACCATATTCGAGGTGCTGCAAAAAATTTCGAAACTTACGAAAACAGGTAAAACAGATAAATCTTACGAAAACAAGTAACACAGGTAAAACAGATAAATCTCTCCTGCTTCCCAGCCCCCGGCACAAAGGGGTCAATGCCAAACTTGGATGTGAGCATTTCCTTTCCCAGGCGAAGCGACTCCA
The DNA here is from genome assembly GCF_000005505.3 of Brachypodium distachyon. NCBI lineage: Eukaryota > Viridiplantae > Streptophyta > Magnoliopsida > Poales > Poaceae > Brachypodium > Brachypodium distachyon. The sequence continues at coordinate 18,900,329 of NC_016135.3, forward strand.
CGGTGCAAGTTGTGGGAGGCCGAGCAGCTGCACGCCTAGTGATGCACGTTGCGGGAAGCCCGCCAACGGCATGTCCCGTGCCGGAACGATCCGGCAACGGGTTTTCGTTTCGGGGCCATGACAGCCCCTTGCTCACAACCAAGTAGGGAAAGACACCTTTGTGCCCTTAAAGCAGGAGGCAAGAGGGGGAAAACACGCGAATGGTCAAGGCAAAAACAAAGCTCAGGGGTGAAACACTTATCTTTATTCACAATTAACTAGCTGTTTACACACGAGGGCTGCCCGGTTACACTAGTTCGAGAGGTATGCATCGGAGGCATCACCTGAGGGTCGGGCTCCGCCGCTTCACGGGTAGAACTTGCGCAAGTGTTCAATATTCCAGCTATTGTGCACCGGCAAGCCGTCTTCGGTTTCCAAGCGGACAACCCCCGGCCTGGTCACCTGCACTACCCGGAAGGGGCCCTCCCATTTTGGAGTTAACTTGTTCCCGGCCTTCGTTTCTTGTATCCGGCGCAGGACAAGGTCTCCATTCTCGAGCCCCCGGGGACGGACTCGTCTGTCGTGATAACGACGGAGTCCCTGCTGGTAGCGCGCGGCTCGCACAGCAGCCCGGCATCGAAGCTCTTCGATGAAGTTTAGATCGTCGACCCTTTGCTCGTGTTGGCTGGTGTCGCCGTACGCGCGTACTCGGGGAGATCCGTACTTGAGCTCGAGGGGCAGCACCGCTTCTGCCCCGTAGACAAGGGCGAAAGGAGTTTCGCCCGTTGCCCGACTAGGTGTGGTCCGGATGGACCACAGCACGGGCTGGAGTTCTTCGACCCAGTGCTTCCCGTGGCCTTTGAGCTTGTCAAAGGTTCTCGTCTTGAGCCCCCGCAGAACCTCTGCGTTGGCTCGCTCCGCCTGCCCGTGGCTCCTCGGGTGAGCGACGGACGCGAAGCGCAGCTTAGTGCCCATGTCTTCGCAGTAGGCGTGAAACGCCTCGCTCGTGAATTGCATGCCGTTGTCGGTGATGATGCTGTTAGGAACACCAAACCAGCACACAATGCCCTTAAAGAACTTGATGGCCGCCTGGGTGGTCACCTTGCGCACTGGTTCCACCTCCACCCATTTGGAGAACTTGTCGACGGCCACAAACAAGTATTCGTAACCGCCAACCGCCCTTGGTAGCTTGCCGACGATGTCCAGTCCCCAGACCGCGAACGGTCATGAGGACGGGATGACATGCAGGGCCTGGGCTGGTTGGTTGCTCTTCTTTGAGTGGAACTGGCACGCTTCGCACGTCTTCACCAGCCGCTCTGCGTCGGCCAGGGCCTTGGGCCAGTAGAAGCCATGCCGGAAAACTTTGCCGGCCAAAACCCGGGAGGCCACATGGTGTGAACATGTGCCTCGATGTATGTCTTCCAAGTGCGCACACCCTTCTTCCTGCGACACGCAGAGGAGTTTGACACCATTCGCACGCCTGCGGTAGACACTGCCGTCTATCACAGTGTACATCTTGGCTTGCCGCGCTACGCGCTCCGCAGCGACGTCATCCTCCGAGAGAGCCTCTCCTTTCAAATAGCGGGCGATCTCTTCCGCCCAGGGAGGAATTTCTCTGCTAACACATGCCGCCATATCAGCGGCATGGACCCCTGCTGCTGCAGGGGTTCCCTCGGTTGCCGGAGGGGCGTCCCCGGCAGCCGGCTGGGGGGTGACTGAAGGAGCCAGTTGCTTCTGACAGAACACCCCCGCCGGAGGCTTCCGGCGCTCTGCTGCCATCTTGGCCAGCTCGTCAGCAGCGAAGTTGTCCTTTCGCTTGACGTGTTCGAAGCACAAACCCTTGAACTTCCGTTCCAGCTTGCGGACCTCTTCTACGTACAGCGCCATTTGAGGGCAATCGTAGTCCTTGTTCACCTGGTTGATCACAAGCTGGGAATCACCGCGAACAACCAGGCGCTTAATGTCGAGGGCGATCGCTGCCCGCAGCCCGGCAAGCAGGCCTTCGTACTCCGCCGTGTTGTTGGTGGAGTCAGCGAAGTCGAGTTGAACGGCGAACCGCAGCTGGTCCCCTGTGGGTGATTCGATGATGACCCCAGCCCCCGCTCCCTGGAGACTGAACGCACCATCGAAGTAGAGAACCCAATGGTCCTCGTCCAGCTTGCCGGGAAGGCCGGTCCATGACTCACTTTCTTCTACGCCCGTGGACGTCCACTCCGCGATGAAGTCCGCCAGGGCCGTGCTCTTGATGCTTTTGGAGTTGGCGAAGTGGAGGTCAAACTCCGACAGCTCCATCCTCCATTCGGCCACCCTCCCGGTGGCTTCACGGTTGGTGAGGGTCCTCTCAAGGCAGAACCCGGACACCACCGTGACGCGGTGTGCCTGGAAGTAGTGGCGCAACTTGCGGGACGCAAGGAGAATCCCCAGAAGGAGCTTCTGTATTTGCGGGTATCTCGTCCGCGCGTCGCGCAACACCTTACAGACGAACTACACCGGTCGCTGCACCAACCGCTTCCGAGGCGCCGGGGTTGCCGGCTCTGAGGTGGTCCCTGGGTTTGAGGTGGTTGCCGGAGGCTGCTCGGCCCCCTGCCTGGGCTGCCAGCTCGGGCGCTAGGCACCCCTTCTTGGCCATGGCGCACTTGTGTGCCAAGGCGTACAAGTCCTGCGTCGTCCGGATCCGATGCGTGCTCAGCTTCTCACGCATCTTGGGATCGCGGACGTTGATGGCGAAGGTGTTGATGATAGCGGCCGCCTCCGCCTCCAGGATAGAATAGGAGAGATTGGAGAAGCGGTTGACGAAGGCCCGTAACGTCTCTCCCGGTTTTTGCACGATGGTGTGCAGCTCCGTCATGGTTCCCGGGCGCTTATAGCCGCCCTGGAACGCGCTCACGAACTGCTCGCACAGGTCTGCCCAGGTGGCGACGGATCCGGCGGGCAAGTTGAGCAATCAGGTTCGCGCTGATCCCTTCAGGACCATCGGGAACCAGTTCGCCCTGACCTTGTCGTCGGCGCCGATGGCATGCATGCCCAGCGTATAGGTCAGGAGAAAATCTTTGGGGTTAGCAGTCCCGTCGTACGTACCGAGCGCAGACGCTCGGAACTTACGGGGCCACACCACCTGCCGCAACTCGCGCGCGAACGCGGTGCAGCCGTCTTCTGGGCCCAGGGGAGCGTCTTCTTGTTCCAGTGGGTGCCGGCGCTCCACCTCGCGCCTGCGCCAGCGCTCCAAGCGCGGGCGCAGATCCTCCTGTTGTCGGGCATTCAAGATGCCACGCGCATCGCCCCCCGGGACGGTGGGCGACGAATTCGAGGACCCCTCCGGGCCCCAGTCTACTAGGCCCCGCTGAGGAGGGGGAGGGTTCTCCCCCTGTCGCGAGGCGGGCGTCACGCCTTCGCGCTCTGAGTTCGGCCCGTGGCCGGAGCCTACCGGGGTGCCCTCGCCTTGCGGCTGTTGGGCTGCCAGGGCGAGAAGCGCTTCCAACTCCTCGCCCCACGTCTCGTGCGTCGGCGTGCCCTGCTGCGGCTCGTACCGCACCATGACGCGCGCGGCGACGATGGCTTCAGCTGGGGTTCGCACGGGGGGCAACCGATTTCCTGAACGGCTGCTTCCCGCCCTGGCCCCGGACGCCTCCGGGTGCGAACCTCCAGGGGTCGCCCGTGACGCGGCGTGCTCCAGGTGCCGCTGCCGCGGGGCATCCTCGGGTCGCGACTCCACCCGTTGGCTGGCCCGGGCGATGCCCTGCGTGCTCTCCCGACTGCCCCCGGCGCTGGGGGCAGCCAGTCCCCTCGGGCGATTGTCGGTCGACGGTTGGGGAGGCGGTGGAGGCAGCTGCGTTTGCTGCACCCTCGAGAGCTCGGGATTCTCTTGAGCTCCTGACTCGGGTCGCATGTCGTGCGACCGCGTGTGCGCCGCTGGGGCCTCACGCGGGTCTATGCGTGAATCACTAGCCCGCTTGGGGGGCATGGTGACAAGGCTCGTCGACGAAGAAGAGTGAAGCCGATGCCGATGGGAACTTCCGCTGCCGGCGATCTCCGGCGCTGTCCACTCCCGCGCCCCCTACCTGGCGCGCCAGATGTCGTCGCTCGGTGCTCCGACACCGGGGGCGTGCAGCCACGTCCCCCTTTTAGGTTCGGTAGGGGCGTCTGGGGTGGAGACCAAATGATCGCCGGCACGGCCGATGAGGCCCCACGGGGCCGGTGAGGCGAAGTGCTAGGGGTACGCGCTGGTCCAAGAACAGACGCACGCACGTTTTTTACCCAGGTTCGGGCCACCTGGAGGTGTAAAACCCTACGTCCTGCCTGTCTGAGCTGATATTGATTACGGATCAAATGTTTACAGGTTGCCGGGCAAGCTCCCGGGCTTTCTCTCAGTGGCTAGGCGCTCCTCACCACTCTCTGTTGGCTGCCTACTGGAGCCAGTAAGCATCTATCGAGCGAGCTTCGTCGGAACCAAATAACTGATCAGCTGACTAACCTCCCCAACTGTCTGACCCGTCAACCCTCTAAAAAAAAAAACCCTTGACCGTTGGCATGGGTCCTCTTTTTATACACAAGGGGATGCCACACGTGCCACAGTGCATGGGCTACAAGTGTCCAACGGGGAGGCACACAACTTTCCCTGGTGAGCTGGTGGCATGCATGGGTGCCACCTCCGCTGCTAGGGGCCTAGGGCCCTAGGGTAGGATTGGACAACCACTGTTCTTTGGATCGGACGGGTAACTACCCGTCGGTCGGCTCGTTTACTGAGCCACACGCCTTACCCCTTGCCTTGGTGGGACCGCGCGTTCCGCGCCCGTCACGTGCCCGTGTGGCGCTGTCCAGTGGGCCCCACGACCCGAGGCGGAGGCACGCATCCGGGAACCCCCAATCCCCGCAAGTCGGCCCGGGAAGCACCCGGGACCAGCGCACCCGGGAACCTCCTCCCGGGAAGCAGCTTCCCGGGAGGTGCCTAAGCGGGAATATTCCTAGAAGCCCCGTTAGCCCCTTTCGGGCTGGTAGCTTGCCGGGGAGCTCGTCGGCGCTCCCCGGGATGAGACCTTCCCGGGAACCCGAGGGAGGGGCCCACGCGTCGAGCAGCGGTGGTACTCCGGGTACCACTGGTGCGACATCTTGTATCTGGTCTTCTCCTTGGTGTCCAAATTGGGAACAAATCCATATTAATCTTAAGGATCAGCCTCAGGGTTTTATTTTTCCTGCTACAATTTCAGATCTCTGGACCAAGGCACAAAAACTTGGAATTTAGGTCTTATAAACACTCTCTTTTTGCCTTCCTTTGGCGAGTCTATTGCTGCTTTACCAATAAATGCAGGTTCCGAAGCTGATGAATTAATTTGGAGGCATACACCTACCGGTGTTTGCACCTCCAAAAGCGCTTACCATTGCTTCACTAAGCAAAATTTAGAAGGCCAAATCTCGGTTAGTAGATCTAACTCTTTGTATATTAGAAGGTTATTGCAGGAAATCTGAAAAAAGAAAAACTATGCCTCCAAGAGTGCAAACCTTCGCCTGGAGATTATTGAGACAAGCCCTTCCAACTGGAGCTCGCATGTCAATCAGATCCAAACACATAAGCAAAAACTGCAGGAGATGTGGAAAGGAAGAAACAGATGAGCACCTGTTTTTCATGTGTGATTATACTAGGATTGTTTGGTTTGTTTCTCCTTTAGCTTTCAGGACTAAAGCTGTGCGTCAAGAGCATGTTGAAGACATCATCCGTACAATGCTTTCTAACTACACCAGCCAAGATTCGCTACAGATGATCTTCACCATGCTTTGGAACATTTGGAAAGCAAGAAATGACCTCATATTCAATTCAAAAGAATGGAAGCCTTTTCAGGTAATATTTGCGACAAACTCTATGTTGCAGGTATAAGAAGTGAAAGTCAAACTCCTGCAAGAACATCAAAAAGTCCAAAACGTTGTTCTGAAACCTTTTTGCGAGACAAGAGTGAAGAAAGGTCCCAATATATATGTCGATGCAGCTTGGAAAAAAATGCTGGAAATTCCAATCTTTATACAGGGAACAAGATGATGGCTGGACTGGAGATCTTTATCCACATACCGCAACCTTCTAGTCAACATTTGTTCTTTGCAGCTAGGTCGATGGCCTCATCTCCGCTACAAGCAGAAGCTCTTGGACTGGAGCTTGCGGGAAAAATTGCACATATTCTTTCTTTGCAGGACCCAAATTTCTTCACAGATAACCAAATGGTGGCATTACAAGTTCAACAAAGAGAACAAGCCAAGAGTAACCAGAATTGGGAGATCAAGCCTCAAATCAATCAGTTTCTGCAGTCCACTGCTCAGCTGAATGCAAAGACGTACAAAATCAATAGAGGTCTTAATAACTTTGCCCATAGAGAAGCTCAGGTAGCTTATAGTCAAAATAGTGACCAGCATTGCATCTTTACCTGTATGGGTATAAGTCATGATAGAGATAACTGTCCAGTTGTAAGGACACTTTAATCGTTAAGTGAGACTCAGTTCTCACTTTTCTCTGTAACTTGTCAGTGACTTCGTAATAAAATCTTCAGTTTTCAAAAAAACAAAAATCAACACCACGTGACATGAGTGTTCCGCGCTTGCATGGACGAGAGCATAACGAGAAAAACGATCAAGACTACTGCTACATCTTCTCTTCCACGGCTGCCGCGCGCCAGTTGCACCATACCAATCGATTGAAAGAAGATCTTGCGGTGTTGCAAATCCATATCGTCCAAGGAAGCCTACGCGTGCATGGTTGCCTGCGCTGTGATCACGCTGCACGGCCGTATTATCAATTGAAAGGAGATCTTGTGGCGTCGCGAATCCATAACGTCCTAGAAACCCTGTCCGTCTATGATCGCCTGCGTCGTTCTTGTGCTGCACCGTCCTATTATCAGTCGAAAGAAGATCTTGTGGTGTTCCAAATAACTCGTATCATCCCAGAAACCCAGTTGGTGGACAGTCACGGTGCCCGCTGGCCTCTTCAGCCTCATTGGCCGCAACGACGTCGTCCATGGCCGCTGCTACCACCGCGTCGATGGCCTCCCTGAGCTGGCCGGTGAATTCCACGACGACATCCGTAACCCGGCGAGTGTAGTCCTCGGCGCCCGCCCGATCCACGGCCGCGACCGCCGCCGCGATCGTGTCCACGGCCTCTTCGAGCTCGCGGACGAAGTTGCCGATGGCCATGTCGAAGTCAACGTCGTCGTCGCCCAAGACGTCTTCGCCGGCTGCTAGCGTCGTTGCCATCTCGACGATGGCCTCCCTGAGGTTGCCAAGGGCCTCCAGGACGGCTTCGGTTCGCCCGTGGCCTCTGCGAATTCGCGGATGGCGGACTCGTTCAACACCGAAGACATTTCGTTCCTTTCTCTGCTCTCCGTCGATCGTGTTCGTACGTGCGAGTTGCGATGAATTCACGGCGAGAACCAAGCAAACGCTGCTTCGCTCGAGTTCTAGCCCCGGGTGTGGAAAGTGGGAGATCGGGAGAGGCATGTCGCTGGGAATATATGGAGAGCCCCCCCGGCGCCGTCGGCACCGGCCTGGTGCCCAGTGAGAGTCGGAAAAGGAATACAGTTCCCTATCGGAATTCGGAATCGGCATGACCGACGTCGCACACGCACGGATCCACGCGGCCAGCCGGTTTGCTTCCCCTGGCTGCTTTCCGAGTGGCTCTCGGCCGAGGCAATATCGATCGAGCATGGAGTTTGACCCGGTTTGACTTTTTGAGCCACCTAGACTTCTTCTTCTTCGTTTCCCTCGATCGCGTAATTCGTACGCGACAAACTGAACTCGCGATCGTCTTGCCGACTCTTGAGCGGTCGAGCCTGAACTGTGCCCGTGCAGCAAAATTGCTCAAACGGCGCGTTGGTGGTCCGTCCAACACGGAATCCAAGCTTCGTACATAGTACATGAAAATATGAAATCACGCAGATTGGATTTGTGTGTACTCCTACATCATGTAGGAAACGAAGGAAGATCTGCCCGCTTGGTGCACGTGGCACGAGTTTTGTTAATTTTCTGATTAGCCATAAGCTTAGCGGATGCTTGATGCCTTGGTATCCCCTCAATGTAGTTTCGCTTTCCTCACTTCTCTAAACACTGATGATCAAAGCCATGCTTGCATGGCTGTATGCATTAATGGAGGCTAAGGGCGGAGTACCACCTCCATTTCCAAGAAAAGTACTGTGGCAAACGTATACATGTTACAGAAATGAGTTAATTGTTCACAACACAACCGAGCAATGTGCTTAGGTTTTCCATCTCTCTATGCTGGGGCTCGGTTCTAACTTCAGCTGCTAGATGACATCCATCTACTCAATTTCGTTTCCGCCAACTAAATTTGGTGCCTTCAATGATCTATCTCAACAAAAACATCGGTGCAGGCTATCTTAAAATGAACTGTGGAACTCAAGGGGCAAACTTCAACTTCTTCTAACCCCAAGATAAATGGCTCCTCTTTCCCGATTTCCTCTGTTATTCAGTCCCTCTCTTTAGCTTTTCGCCTGTCCTTCCTCTTTTGCTCTCGTGTGCCTGAAACAGATATGCAGAAATTAGGTTGGTGTGCTCTGTTTATACCATGTTTGAATCATTTTCACTGCTTACTAAATATCCGTGTATTGCTACAGATAAAACAGGTTGCCACAGATAAACAAATTAGAAAACCCAAGAGATCAAACCACCAGCGATGCCAAGCTTAGCCTATGTGAAACCCTCATTATACTATTAGTGGCACTTGCAGATAATTTTATACCGACTTTGGGTAAATAGGACCACCATCTCATCCATTTACAAAATATCTAATAAGCTCACAACAAGAGGAAGGAGAAAAAGATGACGGGCTGTCACCACAGATTTACATATGTTTAGAAGTATAAAGATTAAGACAGTACAGTTTGAAATATAGGAAAGCAGCATGTTTACCAAACAGTACAATGCCACAAAGATTAGACTATAACCTCTGTCAGGATAAGATCCAAAAACATGCATATTCTTCACTGTAGTTAGCCTGATTATAGTTGAGTATTTACAAGGCATTTTGCCTTCCATTTCTTTCAAATATTGAAAAAAAGAATTGTGGAACAGTTCACAACTGCAAGTGAAGCAAAAGGAAAGAGAGAGCGATGAAAGAAAATTACTTTTCTTTTCTTCGTGCTTCTTCCGCTTCCAATTCTCAGCAAGTCTTCGCTTTTCTCTTTGCTTGTCCATGTTCACACAAATCTGAGCACAAAATCAACGATAAATAAGAGAAGGAGCAGAAGAAGATACACACCAAAGCAACTATACATGGATTACATACACAAATACAACCTTGATCCTGATTACAAACAACACAAATAGTATATAGACAATCTCACCTCTTGTCCAGAATTTTGAAGAGCTTGCAAGGGTTCCATACGATCCTGACCAATAATAACAAACTGAGATCCTTTATTTTCGTTCTTACTGCTATTACCATTTACATCCCTTTTAGACAACTCTTCTAGTTGCTTTTGAAGCAACGGTGAAACACCAGCCTGTATGAATTGATGGTTGAAGTCAGTGAACACAAAATGGATACATTAGTTAGTTTAAGGTACCATAATAGATCCATCAAAATTTTCCTCCATGTCAGAAAACTAACCCCAGCCAAATAGCGCCGTGAGAATGTTTTAGGCTGCAAGGGACGTTGCAAGAGTTCGTTCAAATCCTGCGGTTCAAAGGAAAATGTGGTGACATATGTGCTAGATACAAATTGAGGAACATTGTAAAAAGCATGAATACGAATATGATTTATCAAAAGTTTATACCAGCTATATAACCCTAGTAAAATATCCTTAGTAATTCAAACCTGTTGAAGCTTCTGGAGCTGTGCAGAAATTGCCTTTCGTTGTTTGTGGCCCTGTACACGCTCTTCCTCACTGTCACTACCCTCCAATATCAATCCCATGGATTCAGCATTCCTCTGAAGCCATGATTTGTTAGCATTTTCCTGGAAAGCCGAGGGGAAGTCAGAGCTTAGACAACTATAACCCAAAATAATCAGGCGTTGGTGATTAAACGATACATATTATAAATCATTTAAAGAATATGATGCAGAAAATTACAAGAACCCTTGCCTGTGAATTTTTACGTGATATCTTGTCGATCTGCCGAGCAAGGGAGAGCCTATTCATTACTGCAGGCATGTAGGCATGATCAACAGGAAACTGCTGCAGGTTCTCCTGTGGTTTTCAATCAATGTTTACAGTCAGCTTAATGTGAGAAAGGACCATAATAAAACTATGCACCACCTTGAGTGGTTGAGAGCGGTGAAAGCAAAGTACACATGAAAGCAACCAGAGCAAAACAGAAGAGCATGAAAATAATATATTGGAAAGGATGGCGACAAACATCAAGAGTATGTTTGGACGGTGGCCAAAGCTTGCCCTGCCAAAATTTTGGTCTTTGTTTGGATGGAAGCCAATGCCCCACTACCAACTCTAGTTCATTTTTCTTGCCAACTTTAGCCAACTCAAGGACAAGCAAAACCTTCACCAAAATTTTGGCTAGCCAAATATTTGGCATGGCAATCCTGGGCCCAAACCAAACATACACCAAGCACGCCAAGGCGTGAGAGACCGAATAGGCTGCGTATGCACATAACCTTTATACTGTACAAGTGCATAGGGCAATATTCATCAGTACAAGTGTCCTTTATGACACACGAAGTAAATATCATGGTGGCAAAGGAAGGAAGAAACGCTTTGAGTTACTAAGATAAATTAGCAGGATAAAAGAAAATCACCTTTGAAAATGACTTGCAAAGAGAGTAAAACTTGGCCTTGTCAGCGGGAGATATTAACGCAATACTGCAGCCAGCCAATGATTTACGAGCTGTCCTTCCACTCCTGTGGATATAAACCTAAGGGGCCAACAAGAATTAAAAAAAATCTAGTTACTGAGCTTGGCCTCATAACATCCATATCTAGGACAAGTATAGTTCAAGAAATAAACAGTGCACTTACATCACTTGAGTGTGGCAGTTGATAATGGATAACAGTTCGAACATTATCAAAGTCCATGCCCCTTGCAAAACCATCGGTCGCAACCAAAATGGAATTCTCACTTTCACGGAAACGGTCAACAGCCTAAATGAACACACGGAAACATCAACGCTTTAAGGCAATGCTAAACAAGAATATGATGGGAAGTAGTTAACTTCGTTTCCACGTGACAAGGCACAGACAGGGGTCAATGTATAATACGCAAAAAACCTACAGTACAGAAGGTGGATCACACATCATAGAACAATTCTAGAACAAAAGAAAGCATCTGCTGATCCCAGAATCAGTTATTAAGTGACCATTTTAGACCAGTGCATCACATTAGTTGGCAACATCCAAAAAGATGAGCACATGTCTCAATCAAAAAGCATAACTTCCATCCATGTGTCAGTGGGTTAGAGGAATTCCAACCATAACCATTTATGTATATAGCATGCAATCAAAGAGATTGTGAACCACTAAATGTTTGGCAAATTGAATGACAATACCAGAAGCTTAGCAAATGTTTTTTCCTATGCAAAATTTATTCAAGAATCACCTTCATGCGGGCCCTTTGTTGCATTTGAGCGTGATTAGTTAAGACATTAATTCCAAGAATGCGCAATAAGGAAGAAATGTGACGCAGTGCAGCGATTGATGTGCAGAATATTATCGTGCGGCCTTGCCCATGAACACTTAATATATAATACAGATTGGCATCCTTGTCATCATCGCTACACCTGTAAAACAAGCAAGTAATAGTTTTAAAGTCCCAAACTGTCAAATTATATATATTTTTGCATAAAAAAAGTACATGCCAAAAGAGAAATGTTGTCTGTTATGACAAAAGTACAAGAGGGGGGGGGGGGGGGGGAAAGGCATACTCGATGAATGATTCTTCAAGTTTCTCAGGCAAGATCGAAGCATTTGTCAGATCAACGATTTCTGCATTAGGTTTCATACCAGCCTGCTTCGAAAGTGCTTCAATAGAGCTAAGATTATCAGCCATCGATGCCTTTGAAGTAGATAGGCCACGCTTCAACTTGCTGCGAAAGTTAGCCGATAGTGCCAGCGTGGCTGAGAAGACAAAGGTTTGCCTCTTCTTTATTTGCAAATTTAGCACAGTTTCACAGCTTGGCGTGGCTCTTACAGCTTGTTCATCAGAACTGTTAGACAGTGGAAGCATCTCAATAATTGAGTGCAGTTCTTTGAAATGACCCCGCTCTATCATTCTATCAGCTTCATCCAACACGAAGAATGACAATGAATGCAGCTGAATAATAAAAAAAAATAGAAGCTTGTAAGAATCAGCGTCATGTCTTCAAGATAAATTAACCAGAAAATGACAGTTGCAATTAGTAGAATATGCTATTGGGTTCGTTCATCCAAAAGTAAAAATAGCAGTAATACATACAGGTTAGCTCCGATCACTGAGAAGTATTTCTATTCAAGGGTAAACAACAATTCTTCAGACTGAAGATGCCAGCCTGGCTTTCAGTTTGCGGTTTGTACAAATAGAAAAAAAAAAGAGGTGAAACACTAGTGTGACATTCTTTACAGTTTGCTGTGATGGAAATCTTCATACTGCGATACAGTAAGAAAACTTTATTCACGAAAGTTGGGTACTTTGCACTCATGCAAAGCAATCAAGTTCATATGCGCATAAGATAAATGGTTATATTCAATTTCATATTCTCGATACTACATTACTGTGGGTAAGAATGTTGCATATCGATGATACACTGAGCTGCCAAATTGTACATTTGATAAGATGGCATTTCCTTTCAGACATTGGCATACTAACCTCAACTAGGTGCTGATTGCCTGTTGACATTAGCTCCCATAATCTTCCTGGAGTTCCAACAACAATTTCAGGCTTCTTTTTCAAAAGTCGCTCTTGCTTTTCCATGGACAAACCACCAACTATAGGAACAACGTGGATTCCCAAGAACTTTGATGCTTCTTTTAGATGATCACAAACCTGTAAATAAGAACAATAACACGTGCATGAATGCATAACACAATACCTTATATTCGAGTAGAGGTGACAGGCTGGCAGCTTGCATTGAAGAAATTCTAGGACTAATGACATTCAGAATATATGTTGAATAAACTAGGAAAAACTTGAACTCATTTACACAAATGGTACTAATGTGATAAGGCCAATAGAGCATACATAGATATCAACAGCATCATCAAATATTTGCACTCTGGGGAAAATTTAAATTGCACTATGCTAGGTCATTCACTCATTCTTATACCTGTTTGGCAAGTTCTCTGGTGGGTGTCAAAATAAGTGCACGGAGTGGGCCTCCTGTAGAACTTTCCTCCATCGCCTTTTTGTCTTCTACATTTAATCTTGTGGCCTTCTCTCGTTCTTCAAGAAGGCGTTGCAAAATAGGGAGACCAAAAGCAAGTGTCTTACCAGAACCTGTCTCAGCTGCACCAATAACATCCTGTTGCATGTAAAAACATGAGCACAGTTAAAAGGCCTAAGAAAGACTTGACTTGGTGCCTTAAGAAAGTTTAAGTAGTGAACTAAGAGGGGCCAGAAATAGCACTATTCGTTTCAAATAAGTATATACACTAGATAACTTATAAATCAACAAAAATAAGAACAAAAAAATGTACTTTCAATCAATAAATAGGTTGTTAACAAATAACAGCAGGCCAGTGATGAAAAAGAATTTCAGAACTGTCATTTAGAAAAAGCTAGTGGCCAATGGCAGATCAGTTAACATTTGACAAACCTTGCCTTGATGAGCCCCTGCAGGAAAGCAAGCCTTCTGTATAGGTGTTGGTTCTTTAAATCCAAGTCTGTGCATTGCCTTGACAAGAAGGGGGTGCAGTCTTAGCTCTAGCCATGCATAAAATTCATCTTCACCCAATTTCAGCTCATCATCGTTATCTTGTTTCATATTTTCAATGCCATCTTGCATATCTGGGAGCACACAACAGTATTATTCTACAAATTTGTTAAAGACAACTAGAAGAAACCTGAAGCAAATAAATACCAAAAGTACACTAAGCACCTTCCACATTGTCAACATCCTCCTTGCTCTCTGAATCCTGCTCCGTATCTTTCACCTTCCTCTTCTTCCTGTTTCTCTTCTTACTCTTTCCCTTCTTCTCACCCTTGTTACCCTCCTCCTTGCTCTCAAAAACCAGCTCGCCTGATGCGCAATCGCCATCATCGTCCCCATCCAAGCGCTCGGCACCATGCCCGCGCTTCCGCTTTTTCTTCTTCTTCTTCTTCTTCTGGTCACTCCCCACCTTCCTGTCACTTGCTTCCACGTCCTCTACGGTGCCCCCGAAGATTCCAAAGTCGGCCCCGTCGATCTCCTCCAGCTCCAGGAACCCTGCGCCGAATCCCCAGTCACATCAGTCACTAATCAGAAATACCGAGACAAGGCGGAAATCCAATACGGATAATTCAGTTCATTACCTCCTTCCTTGCCGCCGGCGAGGACGAAGAAGGGGTCCTCGACCATGGTGGGGCCAGAAGAGGAGGTGGCAGCGGCGGCGGCTCGCTTCGGTTTCTTCGTGCGGCCTTTCTTGTTTTTCTTGGACCTTTGGTTGAGCTCCTGAGGCGGAGTGGGGGGGTCCGACGACGGCTGCTCCGGTGCTTCGTCCATCGGGGACTGAGGGCGGCGGGAGGAGGAGGCGGTGGCGCTGCCGGTGGCGACACAAGGGAAGGAGGAAGAATGAGGGTTTTGGTTTTTGGACTTGCTTTGTCCTTGGGCCTTCGGGCCAAAACGGGTTTGGAAATTTGGTCTGCGGGCTTGCAGTTTCCAGTGCTCCGGGGGCGTTTTGGGGCTGCCGGAAGTTTTTTTTTGTTTATTGCTGTTGTTTTGGGGCTGCTTTCTAAATTTTTTTAACCTTTGCTTTTAAAATTCTGGGCTTTTATTGTTTTCAAATTTTTATTTTATTTTTTGATTTCGAGCTTTCAATTTTTGAACTTTTAGATTCGCTTTTAGATAGTCAGGGGGATCTTATTTAGTAGCTTTGGATCGTGGGGCTCATCGTGGATTGTAAGCAAGTAGTCGCTATAAACTTGGCCTACGGGCTTGTAAACCGCATCGCGGTACTATTCTTTTTCAATATATGATACACCTATCTAGGTGTATTCTAAGAAAAAAAAGGTTTGCTTTTAAATTTAGTTTCCAGAAAACTTATAGTGGGCACGAGCCGTGGCGAGGGTGCCGGATCCTTTGGCTAGCAAAATACTTTGGTGAAAGATATGTGCCTTTAAATTGGCCAATTTTGATAAGAAAAACAAAGTAGCATTAGTACTAGAGTATTGGTTTGCCAAAAAGTTGGCTTTGGTCCAAACGAGGAGCAAAGTTTTAGTCATGATCAAAAACTTTGGTAGGGTAGAGTTCGGCCACCATCAAAACATACCCTTCGTCCTACGTCACACAAGAGGAATAACATATTAACATGCGTCGAGCAGCTTGAATGTTTCTTTGTGATAATTGTGTTCCACACACCTTAGGGTCTTGTACTGCATCCAGTCCTAAATATAGATGTTCTAATTTTGTTTTAGGTTAAACTTCTTAAAGTTTTACCGAACATATACTCCCTCCATCCGGAAATTCATGTCACTTATTTTCGGACGGAGAAAGTAGAAAAATATCAATTAATTATAATATGAACATATATGTCATGAAAGATTTAATAAAACTAACTCAAAGTTATAGATGTTAATACATTTTTCTATAGATTTGGTCAGACTTTAAAAGTTTTGACTGAGGAGAAAGCTAAAAACATCTTAAATTTACAACGAGGGAGTAGTTTAACATGAAACTACCTAATGATTTCCATGGTTCATATTTTTGTCTTGTTCCTTGTCAGTTCAGTTTAACCACGAAACAACGGTTTGACAGTTAGAGGTTGATGGTGGGTGGCTCATGCGCTCCTCAAAATCTACCAAATTAGTACAACATGTGCACTTTTGGGTGTATACAAACTCCATCACCAAAGGAACGTAAAAAAATATATCAAGATGCGACAACGCAGAGTTTTTTTTACATCGAAATACACTGATGCAAAATTTAATGTTATCACAGATGTTTGTCGTTTTCTGAGTCAATGAAGTGAGTCATTGTTCTAAGTAAATGTTTGCATCTCAATTGAATTCCTAAATAGCCATGTAACTCTAGCGGTCTCTCTCCCCCCCCCCCCCTCCCCAAAATCCGGACTCTGACTTCTTGAGTAGTGGATTTGGTTCAGTCTTTGTGTTTGCAAATGGTCTTCCTGTGTTGGCGCTTCTGCGATCAGAGAGGTTCAACCAGCTACGCCTTCTTCGTGGAGCTAGCTAGTGAGGTTAGGTCTCTCTGAATCCGGGGTGGTCATCCAACCCTATTCATCTTTGTTGGGACAACAATATGTTTCTTAGATCACCATCACCAACATTTTCTCGCTTGTCACTCTGGCTGATGACTGCCCACCTGCTATATCAACAATTTTCTTTTTTGGCATCGACCTTTTTCAGATGTCCGGAGGCAGCATCGAACTTAGCTCGCAGCACCGACCGACAAGTGTAGCAGAAGATAACATCATTTTTCCTTCGGGACTTGTGTGTGATTTATTTCTTTTAAGGATGATCTTGTAAGGGTTGATTGATTTAATATATGTCGTTGGTCTCTTGGAATTTTTTTTAATTTCTCAAAAAAGCACCGCGATTCCGAGAAAAATGTGGTAAATTCCAACTAGTGTTGGTTTCATATGGGCATGAAAGTAAACATGGGAATGTAAAATATGATACAAACTATATCAAACAATACAGGAACACAAACTTTAACATGCTGGTGACTCCGTCGTCATGTTGAAGTTCGTGTTCTTTTACTCTAAAAGGTGTGTATGTAAAAGGGGGTCTGGTGACTCCGGTCTACATCACCAAAATAAATGTTCCCGTCGTCATGATATGCAAATATGATATGCAAACAATCGGGCATTGATAAAGTGCATTTATTCATTGGAAATCTATGATTAATACGGTATCTTTCAAAAATCAATTGCATGGTGTGTTGCATAAGATTTTCTTGCGTTACTCCTGCAGATTTTTTTGAGCAAATATTTACTTTTAGAATCTCAAACATTTACATTTAGAGACTTATATCACAAAGAATTGTTTCCAATGACCAGGTCGAACAACCATGGGTGTGCATAACTAAACCGAAGCTGAAAACCGAAAAACAAAACTGAAACCAAAAATTTAGATAGGCTGGTTTCCATTTCAGTGTAAGGTCAGTAAAACAACTAACCAAACACATTTCGATCGATGAAACCGGAAATAATCATAATCGAACAAAACCAAAACGGAATCTGACCAACTAGATTCGTGGCGCGCACCCGCTTGATTTAAAATAGGAGCCGTTACCACTCATGATTTTTTTCAAATGCACCACAGTTCATTTTAGAGCTTGTTCCACGCCGCTCGTTGCCCAGCGATGTGGGACTAAAATCTACTCCGTTCGTCCCATATTAAGTGACTTTTTATTACGTGTATCTAGACGTTTTTTAGATATAGATACATCTATATTTGACAAATTTGATTTAGTTAGTATGGACGGAGGGATTACATGAACAGAACACTGCATACCTGTGCCGGTTTACCGCGACTCCGGCAGGGGCTTTTTTAACAGAAAATAAAACAGGAGGGGCTAGCGTCCAAGTAGTAAAAAAAACCCAGCAGGTCCACCATCAGCGACACAGCCGAACCACTGATGTGCCGAATCACCTGGTCGGGACCCGCCCGCCATCGCGCCTTGACCGGGGGACGACTTGCTCCCGCAAAGGAAACGGGGACGGCGAAAGGAAGGAAGTAAAAAGGCCAGCCAAACCAGCGGCGACCAGTAACGCCATTTAAAAACCTTCCGCGTTCCGCCTCCCTCCCCGTTCGATCCCCGTCTCCAATCCCCGTTCGCCTCCGCTCCCCGTACAGGCCGAGGCGGCGAGCCCCAGCCCCCGCAAACCCTAGCCCTCCACCCAACATTTCCTCTCTCCGCGCGCTCCTCGCCAGAGGAAGCGCCGCCGCCGTTGGTTTCGTCCCCGATCCGAGCTCCCCCGCTAGGGTTTTTGTCGGCCATGGACGAACTCGACCGGGAGCAGCAGCGCATCGGCGGCCACCCCTACGCGCTCGAGGTGAGCGCCGCCGTCCCCGAAACCCACCGAGTAACACTGGGCCGGATGGGATGGGTTGTGCGGAAGCAGGGGTTTTTCTCATGCGTGTAGGGTTTTGGTTGTGGTTGGTCGCAGGTGGGCTCCTACTTCCTGAGCGGCTACTACAACGTTCTGGCCAACACCCCGGACCTGGCGAGGCAGTTCTACAATAGGAGCAGCACGGTGGTAAGGCTGAACTGCGAAACGATGGAGTCCTCGTTTGGGGAGACCCTTGAGGTATAAACCCATTCTAGCAACGTCTCTTCTGTATTTACTCACCTTCGCGCCGATATTCATCGCCATGACCAAGTACAAGTGGTGGTGTGCAACGCATGTTGATGTCATTTCTGTTTGATGTAAGGTTGGCAATTTTCGCATCTGAATGGATGTGTGTAATGCTTTAGTTTTGGGCACCTGCTAAGATTAGTTGTGTTGGTGTGGGGTAGAGGAATGAAGGAGCCTCGGCCTCTAGCAACAAATAGGCAGCGGTTGTTGTGTTCCGTGAGAAAAATATCAACACAAGCTTGTATTTTTTTAATGATTCAGGATATCTACCCCCCAAATCATTTTTTAGTGGTGTGGATTGGTATCTGTCGATGTGGAATTGATGTGTTGTTTATTCATATTTGGTTTTCATCCATTTCCTGGGAGTATACGTGTATATTACCTGGAAGGAAACATACTACTCCCGCCTTTCCGGTATAGAGGGCCGTTCTCCCAATTCACTGTAATTAAGGCAGGCAATCAGAGGGCACGAGCGAATCGAACGGGAAAAAACGGCCAACGCCATTGTAGCCTCGATTAGCGTTAATTGCGGCCTGATTGGTTGGCCTCGTGTGCATTAATTGCGCATGCGTTGTTTGAGTAGCACCTGGACTGGAGGTAGGAGGAGACAGGCCACGTGCTTGATTGATTTAATCAGGAATTGAATAGCAGGGCCTTTTCCTCACCCTGTCTTAACTGCGGACCGTTCGGGAGATTCAGCTTCATACGTGGAACCGGGGAAAATGGCCCCGTATTGTGGAATCGGGCTCTATACCGGAAAGGAGGGAGTAGTGTTCAAGGGTAAAGAGAGCAGAATATTTGGATCATAGTTTATTCTCGTATTTAAAGTTGGGTACTCATTTTGTACCATTGGACAGCAGATGCATCATTGTATAATGTCATTTTTTACTGGCAACCATTGTATTTTTATTAGTTATGTTAATCACGTGATGATTATACGTGTTTGGTCTTGTTGTGTGTCCATATGTTTCGTAGTATAATTTGTTGAAAATTTGGCATTGAAGTAATGGAACCTGTAACATAATATGTAGATTACTTTGTGTTAGTTGTTTCAGGTAGCAAACTTTTAATATGGCATTTTACTGTTCCAGTTCCAGTGTTTATTATATTGGCCTTACCTTTTTTGGTCATTCAAAATTCTGCAGGAAATCAATGAAATATTGATGTCCATGAATGTACATAAGGTCGAGGTTAAAACGGCAAATTGCTTGGAGTCATGGGGTGGAGCGATCTTTGTGTTGGTTACTGGCCTAGTGCAGTTGAAGGGGCAACCCTCTCGCAAGAGATTTTCTCAGAGTTTTGTTCTTGCTCCTCAGATCAAACCAGATGGATTTTTCGTATGCAGTGACATCTTTAAGCTCATCTGTGATGAGTATGATGATCATTACAGAGTTACTGAATACAGTTATGCTGACAACATAGCCCAGATGGCTGTTCATAATATTACCGCTGAAACAGGTATTGTTTTCTGACAGTGGCCAAGTGAATGTAACATCTAAGAACTGTCACTCATTGTTTCGTGTGGTTGTCCTACTGTTGTTTTGTGTTTTATAATTTGAATCACATGATAGCTGTTTTATGATACATTGTCAGTAAACTAAGATCATTTTAGCACCATCTCCTTTTCAGAACAGTTTTCTTCTATTGTGTCTTTAGATATAGTTGTCACAATTCTCGCCTCGAGAATCTTTTGATTAATTCTGCAGACCAGATTAGCCATTCATTGACCTCCTCATTCTTATGTGTACTATTACTCTGGCTGTAGTTTTTGGGCATTACTCATCTCTACATAAATTCCTAGTTCTTTTTTGTTCCAGATAAAGTTCCTCTCCAATTGTACCATGTTTACAACAGTAATAAGTTCGTTTTTTGGTTATTTCTCAGCATATGGTTATGTGGCTGAAGAACTTGAAACAGAGAGGTTTGCAGCTCCTGCTGATACTAAGGAAAGGGATGGTGGTATTATATATGAGAATCATGAAATGCCGCAGCAAGATCCTTTGGAGTTTGAGGCTGCAGTCAACGAAGATACTCACTTTGAAGATCCTGCCCCCGCACTGGACGCTCTTGCTCCTTCCCACCCTGCTTCCCCACCTACACCACAAGAAGAGCCTGTGGGAGAACCACCTAAGCAAACGTATGCTTCAGTGGTAAGCGAACCTATGCTATATTTTTGTTCATGCTGAATTCTTAGATTTTTCTGTTATGCTGATCGTTTCGAACTTTGTCAGCTGCGAGCAAAATTACACCCTGATCATCAGGCTGTTCAGCCCACTCCTCACAACAAGTCGACGACGGAGACTGCAGAATCACGGCTGGGTGGACAGGTGGCTCAGGCTGTCCCAATCCAAGAAAAATCGAACTTGGACACTCGTCAGGATGTCAGCACCCCTGGGGACGAAGGTTTGTTTCTGTTCTGTACTGATTTACTCATGCTTCTGGTTTGTTGACATGTTAAGATTGTTTTGTTTATTGCGGACATTTGGATTTATAAGCACTGAGAATGGGCTCCAACTTATTTGTTATGCAAACCTACATGTTTTTTATTTAAGCTCAACTTCTTTATTAGGTTATTTGAATTCAAATTCTTGAATGTTACTGAAGCCTCACTTAATTGCCGAATTCATCAGTTAAGTGAAATCCTAAGTGGGGTGGTACCTTGTTTGAATGCACATGGCCTTTTCTTTTCATTTGTTCTTATTCATTTATTTTTATATTTGGAAAGCTGATGCATCATATCGTGAATGATGGTGGCTCCATCTTGTTTCTTATTGAAGAGTTTCCCCTCTGCAACTCATCATACATGCAAGTTGTGCATCTGCTGCGGATTAACTGAAGTGTTTAAGAACCGGAAATCCGGTCATGCTCACTGGCTACTGTAAGGCTTGCATGTTCTTTTAGATTAGTGAGCATGCTAATGATTTCTGTATGCTTCACTAGATGAATGTTACCTGCTAGTTAATCTTAGTTATTTTGGCTGTGTGTGTATATAAAGTGCAGACAACTGGACAATATATTGTGGTAGTGCATGCTTTTGTAGTGTCTTGTCCATAGCTGCCTGTACCTGTTTCCTTATGTAACTTTATGCTCCTTGTAACAGAAACACTAATTTTATCTACAATATGTAGGCATTAGTGTCTGTCTAAACATGCCTGTGGAAATATTTTGGTTTTGTTTTCTCCTGTGTTGCCTGATGATGGTTTTTCTTTTCTGTCAGAAGAGTTCCTATCAGTGTATGTTGGTAATCTTTCACCATCTACTTCCGTCTTCGACCTTGAGAAGGTCTTTCAGGCATTTGGAAAAATTAAACCCGATGGAGTTGCTATACGGAGTCGCAAGGTTTCTTGCATTCTATCCACTGCTTCCATTCTTGTTCCTGATGTTGGCTTTCCTAGTTCATGTACTAATACTAATACACAGGAGGCTGGAGTTTTCTTTGGCTTTGTTGAGTATGAAGACATGGGCGGTATTCACAGTGCTTTGAGTGTGAGTTTCTCAACTACTTGTACTTGATCTAAATTGCAAAGTAGCTTCTTGCGAACTCTCCTGACTTTGGTGGCTGATATGCCTAACAACTTTCTTGAAGTTATAATATGAGATAGAAAAAATATTTACAGAAAGCCCCAAACTACACAGGAACATAGTCCATAGTTCTGTGTATAACCAAAATCACATGGTCAAGAACTTTGATTCCTTACTTTACGCCGGATGTAAACTACTAGCAGTAGACCATTATTAGATGAAGAAGATCTATGTGATACCATATTATAGCTGAATACATTTTGTTATGATGGTTTTTTATACATCAGGCATCTCCAATAGAGTTGAATGGGCGTTTAGTACATGTTGAGGAGAGGAGGCCCAACAGTGGAGTTTCTCGCGGCGGAAGTAAGTATCCACTCTCATTTCCTCATTGTAGTTAAGCAGATTTGTAGTTTCCAACCATCTTTGTGCCGACTGTTCGCCGGATGTGTTTTATTTTAATATTTGTAGGCAGGGTTATGTCAGAATATGTTTTTAACTTATGCTTGACATATTGAATGAGGTTCCTGAAACCTTAATATTTACAGACCGTATTATAGGCTTCATGTTATCTGATGCGATTTAATGTGTCTACAAATACTACTCCATCCGGCCGGAGGGAGTATTATTTTTTTTCCAAACTGAACAAACCACTTTTGCCTTTGTGGTCCCTGCATTTGTTTCCTTTTTCTGGACTGTTAAGTTTTAATTATAGCTTTTCGCTTTGCAGGACGGGGGCGAGGAAGAACTGATTTCTCAAGGGGTGGACGCTATGAAGGAGATTATGCTGCTCGGTCAAAGGGTAATGGGTACCAAAGGAGGGGTGGACGTCAGTATGACGGTTACGACTAGTTTAGCACTTGCTCTGCTAGTGAATGGTCGTATCCCATTTGGTGCTCTCTACCTGGTGCGGTTCTGGCCATATTTTTGTCACAACAAAGCGCGATTTTCTGGAGAACTTGCGTTTTGCTTAGCTGGTATTGAGCATGACTCGTTTCTGGATGGGAGATTCTTTTATCTTTTTGATACATGATAGCAGTTTATGCCGCATATCTGGTATGACCGAAATCCTAGCTGCCGTGACATGGAAAAAGTTATCATCTTTTTCATCTGTGTCCATTTGAGAACACTGTCAAAATATACCCTCAACGGCTTTAATAATCTTCAGGGCTTTACTTGTTGCATGTGCTAGTAGTATCCGCCTCACACTGGTCCACAAGCAGCATGTCAGAAGAACCTCTGGGTTCTATGGTGCGACCGTGCGAGGGTGACACCATAGGCGTAGGTGAACGCGTGGTCCATAGGTGTCAGGAACCTACGAGTAGGAGATTCAGAAAATTCAGATTAGTTCAGACTTCGGCTGTTCTAGCCGAAGCGGTACTTGAGTAGGGATCATCTTGGCTCTGCCTGTTGACAGGATGCAGTGAGGAATGCGCATCGATTCGGCCTCTGAATTTTCTGGATATTTCCCAGTTTCCTGCCAACGTGGTTGCTGCTTCGTGCCAAAGAATGCTTGTTGCCATGCCACTGTGCGCCCTGTGCCCATGTGCTGGTTGCCAAAATCTGAGACACTTTCTCATCGTTCGGGCAACGAATAGGAGTCCTACTTCCGGCGCCTTGAGTAGTTCAACGCGCGGCCTCACGTGGTACGGTGGTAGGCGACCACCTTCAGTTTAGTTCCTAGTCCTGAAATGCCTTCAGAATGTGCGTGCTAGGTTAACTTTCAATCGACACGTCGATGCAGAAAGTTGCCACGGGTACATAGCAGTGTTTGCGTCGTCGTTATCTGAATTTGTGAGTATAATTCAATCTCTATTCTGCCTGCTGATGCAGCTACTGGAGCTGAAGAAGAAGCGCAAGCCCACCATCAAGGCGCCACTCTCCAGTTCCGAAAGCCAGCATGGGGACGTCCCAGAATTTGCAGGTCATATCGATCGGGGCAATACAGAGCTAGCATCTCATTCTGAACCATGAAACATCCTAGAATTTGCAAACAAAATCACCAAAGTTCACAGCCCTCACCGCATCCATTTCCATCCAACCGGTACCTTATTTATTCGGTGACATACACACACAACTCGTCCAAACATCTTAACAGATTTTACACACAAACACCACGCAACGATGATCGATACGCCGTCTTCACGCCTCGCTCGGCTGTCCTATCCAGCCGGATTACACTGCCGCAGAAGCCAGTTCTCTCGGTTGGCCGGTGGCACGGTCCGGCGCTCCACCCATGCCTTGCTCTTCTTCCACTGAGTCGTCGTCGTCGTCCTGCTCCCACAGGAAGCTGGCGTACGCTGCAAGAACGTGGCTACCACAAATATTGAAATTAACCTCGATTAGCTACCGGTCAGCACTTAAAATCGATGCAACAATATTGCTTGGATTTTATGGTGTTTATTCATATTTATCTGTAGTGGACGGCTGTAAATATATACAGCGTACCTGTCCCGCGGGGCTGCCTGCACCGACTTCTGGAAATAGACGAGGGACCTGTCGTGGTCGCGGTGCACCGCCCACACCAGCTTGGCGTACTGCGAAATGATCTCGCCGTCGCTGGGATCGGCCAGCATGGCGCGCGAGTAGTACTCCTCGGCTCTTCTGGCGTCCCCCTTCACCTGTCCATCATTTCATAGGAGAACAGGGTCAAGAACTAGTACTATGAGTCTATGACCAAATCAACAACAACTACCTGTAAATTCCGTATAAAAAAAGAAATACTCCCTCCGATCCTAAATTCTGAGCTAAAACAACGTAGATAGGAGGGAGTACCTCTGTAATCGAGGCCTTATCATTACTATCATGGAGTCTCTGTTCTGTTTCCCTGTAGTACTAGTATGTTTACTTGGATTTTAGGGTGTTTTTTTTTGCGGGGCTTGGATTTTAGGGTGTTAATGTTACATCCAGTAGACACTTCTTTGAGTTCCAATGTTATTGTTCACAATGCCCAGCATCGGAACAGATGAATCTTATTCAAGTTCTTCTGTGCAACACGAATAGAGTGGATAATTGGCAGAATGGCAAATACACAAAAAAAGATAGGAGGTTTTGCTCCCTTGCCTGGCAGAACTAGTACTACTACGTCGCTGGGCATTCAACAGTTCTTCTGTTTAAGAGTTCATGAAGAGCGAGAAGTTAGCAGTGAGTTAAGTATCATACCTCGTGAAGGAACTGCGCGTAGTTGCGCAGGACTAGCGCGTTGCCCGGCTGCTCATCAACCATCTCCTTGTACTGCGCGTCCAGCGCCATCACGGCCTTCATGTCCACGCCGCTCATCATCCTAGCCACGGCGGAACCCATGTCTCCGGCGGTGAAGAGGCCGGAGGCGATGCGGTCGATCCCCATGCCCCTCGCCAGGAACAGCGGCAGCTCAGGCAGGTCCGGCTGCACCACCGCCTGCTCCTCATCTTGCTCTTGCTCTTGGTGGGGTTCCAGCGGCATGGGTACTACTGGTGCCATGCTGTTGAAGGTGTTGTAGATGTTGAAGGAGAGCTCCGTGTGGAGGTTATTGTTGTTGTTGTTGTTGTTGTTGTTGTCGGAGGAGGAGGGAGTGAGGGAAGGGAGGTGGCCGTCGGAGAAAGCTCGCCGGAGCTGGAGAGAGGAAGGGGACGAGGAGAAGGAGGAGGAGAATTTGGAGTGCAGGAATGGCGTGGAGGAGCTCCTTAGCAGCATTCTCTCACTTTCTTTCTTTCTCTGGGCGTACTCTTGAGAGGCCAGAAGTTCCCTCGAGATCTCGCCTGTGGATGGTGTGCCTTGATTTGTATCACAAGAACCGTGTATTATTATTATCGGGTCGGCAGCGCTTAATACTTTTCTATGTAAAGGGTCGGTGTGCATGCACGTGAATGATTATCGAGTTTACAAGAAACAAGGCTTGAGACTAAAAACGGTATCGTCTGCTCGGTCTAGGAAGAAAAAAAATCAAATCTTGAACCAATGCTCGTGACTCTTGAGTCTTGACCGCCAGTGACGGCGTGGCATGCTTTGATTCCAAGCTTACTTGGAATGCCGCATGAACACATCTCTGTTTGTATTTTGCTGCAAGTGCAAGCCCAGAGGCTGCAAGCATAGCTCAAAGTCCGACTTTGCCTGTTTTCTTTAGGACAAGAGGATGCTAGGTTAAGCCATGCATCTGTCAGACTGTCAACCGAGCATTGCTTGGAAACGATCGCGGGTCAATTTGCAAGCGCAAGAACCTCGTGGTCATGCGTATGCCATCCAGACAGCTAAACTAAACCATCGGCGTCCGGTTTAATGTACCTCACGTGCCCGACCCCGACTCTGTGGCCACATCTGCTCACAAGTCAAAAAGGTATACACACATACCGTGTAATCTCGACCTCTTCCCAGCTGTAGTGCTTAGGAAACACGTATGTTCCGGACCCAAATTGCAATTGCCTGATGTTAGTTGTGAAATACTCAAACTATTAGAGATTGACACTGCCTGATGTGGAAAAAAAGGATCCCCACCATGAATGGAACGTTCTGCGAACTACTCACTAATAGGTTACAGGAAACCATCGATTGATTTCAGGGTTCATCAGCAGTCTATGAGACCAAATAGTGCAAAAGGAAAAGAGAGGCTTGTTTCCATAAGAGACCCAGATCACTCAACCAGCGTGAAGCCATTTTTGACGTACTGCAAACAAGGAAATGGCAAGTCCAACGCCTGCTCAACCATGCTTGAACTCGACAAAAGCTTGCCAAGAACAAAATCTCTACCGCTACGCCCTGGCCGCGCACCACTCAGCATCGCATTATCACGGCAGACGACAAGGGTGATGTTGCAGAGCCAAGGGGAAGCCGCCGTGAAGGCTAGCCCGAAATGCTGCTTGTATGCCCTGCAGACTTGGGAAACATACTTGCCCATGGGAAGTATGCTGTCGAAATGGCCCTCATCTTCAACATCAGGAGATGACAGCTCTGAATCAGAATGCAAGTTTACCACCACGGTGCCGTGAACAGGATGGACTTTCTTCTCTAGGTTCTTCAGGAATGCTCCATCCACATCCCAGAGTTTGTGGGGAAATATGTCTTTTCCATCGTAAGCGTCGATGAAGACTATATCGTATACATTGCTGTCACTGACAATAAAATCTTCTGCATCTGTTATGTGGAGGAAAAGACGGTCGTGGATGCCTCCCCAAAACAGCTCATCACCGTCAGCAGGCTGCATGGAGTGAGCTGATAACCCTTTCGCAGATGATGCAGGGAAACCCATAGATTCTACTGAGGCTGAAACGACAACTGGATCAATTTCCACAATGTGGACGGCAGCACCTGAAACACATGAAAGATGTTTAAGGTGTCTATATGAAGTGGGGAACTGCGGAGCTAAGGATTTACCGGTAGAGCAACCCTAGAGATACTATGTTAGGCAAAAAAGTCCATCAAATAATCTGACTTCGAGTATGTTGTGCAGGGAGTGCATTAGTCCTTCTATAAGTTGTTACGTATTCAGGCGCAGGTCATTACTTATTAGTGTTGCACCTTTGCAGTTAACACAAGCCAGGTGTATAGTTTCTAACTGACCAACAAAGACTGGAAATTATTAACTTCGATGCAGTATACATTATGCAGGCAACAAACAATCGGCAAAACAAAAGATCCAGTAATAATGTATGCTTTAGTGAATCCAGTGGTAGTGCATACCTCTGAATTTGCTAGCCAAAAACAATGGTATGCTGCCGCCACCATGGCCAATACAAAGAATTTTCATAGTGTTCTCTCCAGAAACTGCTTGAGGGAGATCATAAGAACAACACGGTAGTGCTGCCAATCCTGCTGATACCATACTCTTAACATCTGTAAATAAAGATTGTCAGATGTGTATGACCATATTTAAGAAAAAGATAAAACATAAGTGCCAACAAAATTGCTTTAGTTTTGCATATGAAAGTTACATGCACATTTACCAAAAAAATCTTGTTGTGATCTTGATAAAAAATAACACTTGAAGCTAAGAAATAATCAGGAGAATCATCTTACTGGTCTTTTGACCAGTATATGTATGCGTGTAATTGTGTATACTTGAGTTGTGTGTAAGAATCCATCTTTCTAAATTATACTTGCAGCACATGAAGCTGAAAAAAACTAGCTTGCAGAAATTATCATAAATTCATCAACACCACTGTTGTGAAGATAGTACGAGTGTGAACTCACAAGGAACAGCTAAACAATGGGGTTGCTGCATTGAGTATAATGCTCTATCACCCGGAGACCTGTAACACGCCATTACTTTTGCAGTACTTTGCCGTGTATGATCGTTAAAGCGCATCACCCGCCACTGGTAGCCTAGTATCTTAAACTGGTCAGCGCCAGTTGATTCGGGGTATATTCTTGAATTTCTTTCTTGAAGCCATCTCTCCATTAGTGGCCACTTATCACTGGCCTGTCACCGCACAACAAAAGTTGTGTTTGTATATGAGTTTAAAACAGTTTGGTCTAAAATATTCAAAAATCATTGTACAGTATGAATAACGAGACTCGTAAATAATCATAGTGGCACACAGCCAAAGTATAATAGAGAAGACGAAATTATAGAGTGGTACAATTTCGCCCCATGTGGCCATGTCCTAAACCACAACATCGCTGCACTTCTTTTTGCCATAAATCAGCATGAACCTAAACGCCCAATTGATACCAAGAAATTTTAGGCCTAAGTTTATAATGTTGGAGGATAGCAATTCGAACGAATCTAATCGCCACAAAGTGTTCATTCGTTAGCTTCTCTAACATTGGAGGAGAGCAAGGGTTGTTCATCTCCATTTTTTCCTCGACGAAATAAATCAAACAGGGAACTAGCGAACTGGGGACAAGGAAGTGGAAGCTACCGGTTGGGAAGCTGGGTATGCGACGACGGAGACGACGCCATTGCCGTGCTCGGAGTGGCGGCGGAAGACGGTGTGTGCCCCATCACCGGGCCCGTCGTCCTCGCCCCACCACTCCTTGTAGTAGGACCAGTCCCCCTCGTCCAGAGGAAGCTTTCTCTGCGTGCCTGCTGCTGTCGGGGAAGCCACCGCCGACAGCTGCCGGATGGCGCCGCCGGCGCACCTCGACGCCGCCGCCCGCCACATGGTTTCCTTTTTTCCGCAGATTCCGCGCTTGTGTTTTGTGGGCTGTGGACCTGTGGTCGGCGCCGGTGATCCGTATGAAAAGCCTAAAAGCACAACGGAAGAAGTCAAGAAGCAAGGCCTCGCACAAGCCCAGACCTAATTTTTCCCATTTCTACTTAGTCAGGATCAGGTACGGGAGTTAGAGATTTTCAATTCCCCTGGTTTTAGCGTACCCGATCTTATGTATCTTGAGTTTGTGTACTTGCAGATCCGTTTATACGTATCTGTTAAGATTTTGGTAGTGTGTCACAGTGCTTTTGTTATCTTGAGTTTGTGTACTTGCAGATCCGTTTATACGTATCTGTTAAGATTTTGGTAGTGTGTCACAGTGCTTTTGTTGGTTTTATCTTTTGTAATTTTGGAATACTTCTCTGGCGTTCTGATGATGATCTTGCGGTTCGACGACCTGCACGTTTAGGGATCATCCCTGGCCCAAGTACGTTCAACGCTTATAGCTTCTTATCTTTTTTGATGAACGACTCAAGGGGCTTTTCGAAACCTTCAAAGGTAGTCAAGTTCGTGCAGGATACCAGTACCGATGTTGCTGCTACAGTCTGATTGCAGTCTATTTGTTGAAGTCTCAGCAGAATTTCATGTTGCAAAGTATGATATCATGAAGAAGATATCTTTAAGAAATTTCATTGTAATTCTTAATTATAAGAGTTACCTTGTAGTTTCTAGAGTATATGATCCAAAGCATTGTACCTGTAGTGTTTCTCGTGTTCCAATAAAGTTACATGTTATTCTAAAAATAAACTTAGTTAGGATTAGGAAGTTTTGAATTAGTTCTGCACAGGAGATAGAGACACTGTGCGAAATAACTAGAAGAAAGAAAAGCCTAGCCGCTGCCGTCGTCTTCAAGGAAGTTTCAATCTCTGGCGCTCGTCTTTCACAGCCAATCTGACCTTAAGAGACGAGGGGAACCACGGATCACTGTCTGATATCAAATTTTGCTACCTTTTTTTGTTAGGTTTTTATGTGCTTCTCAGTGGCGTCTTGGCAATGGAGACGCGATCGTCTAGAAAATTGATGTCCTGGTGTGAGATCGAGATAGGCAATCAGAGGGGGGGGGGGGGGTTTGAATGATTGCGCGGAAGCAAATTAAAACTTTTCCCGAAAGTTCAAACCCTAAATCACCTTTCTGTCCGTGATAGTAAAACAGCCGTAACTTTTGATTGCATGAACCAAAAAATACGTATGAGTATGCAAAATAAAGGTATTGAAATTATCTAACCAACGCAACAAGAATCAGCTCAATCGAAAGTACCAATCAAAAGATATGATCAAAATAGATCAAAATAGTAACAGCTGACAGAAAGTTACGAGGATTAATCTAAAACCAATTTCGAGGAATAACAAGAAAAATAAATTAATCGCAATCTTCACTTGATCTCGTGATAAACCTGCACCAAAGTATTATGAACTCGTGATGAACCTGCACCAAAGTGTTAGAAAGATCTAGCACGAAGAATCCACGAAGATCCGAGAAGAACAGAGATGACACCGCCAACGAATCTCTTTATTGCAACGATGTTGATCGATCACAAAAGATGCAACCATGCATTCAAGAACTCTCCAAAAATTGATCTAGATCCAAAGCTCTGAGTTCCCTCACGTCCTTGCCAAAACCCTAGTTAGGACGCCCTCTATTTATAAAGGAAAATTCGTGACTCTAAACCGAGTCCGAATCCAACACGAACTCTTCTGTCCCGATCGTTATTCTGCCCGTGGGGCCCACAGACGACCTCGGATTGAGATGACTCCGAAAGTAAAGTTGTTCGTCTCGACAACACGCACAACTTTCATGTGGACCACTTTTCCATCCGACGCCATCTTGATGATGCTACTGTTTAATCTTTAAACGGCTCTCATTCAGCCACGGCTGGATCTACATATTTTCACGTCGATGCCACTCCATGCCATCAACGCTTTTTGTGATGTCTTCAAAACTCGACCATCACGTATCGAATATCTCCAATACCATACATATCCGGTATAAACAACGTACGACAAACTGGTGCCCTTCCGGATCATCGTAGCCTTCATTTCCATTGTTCCTTCGCACGAACGTCCTGCATGACCTTAATCCTCGACCTCAGCTTCTCCCAAGCTTCGTCCCTCGATCCCGTCATCGACCACGTTCCTCTAGGTCCGGCAACACCTGAAAGCGAACACACAAATAACCAGTACGAGCACAAGTCCACGACTTGACTCAGGGTAAGTTCCACACAACTCACGCTATGTTTTCACATAAGAAACTAATGGATCAGCACACCACTAGCAAAGCACTAAGTCCAAACAAGATACATGTCATCACATAAATATCCATATTATCCAAAGTATCCGCATCAATGTTTCATCT
This sequence comes from Brachypodium distachyon, assembly GCF_000005505.3. Lineage (NCBI taxonomy): Eukaryota > Viridiplantae > Streptophyta > Magnoliopsida > Poales > Poaceae > Brachypodium > Brachypodium distachyon. Next base: position 18,931,741 of record NC_016135.3, read on the forward strand.
AAAACACTTGCCAATGTTACACATCACATATGATTTCACACCTGGCTCCTTCATCGTTTTGGTGTGGCCGTTGCAACCTATGTCATTGAGTCAGTGGTTCTCACGACACGTCTTTTCGTGTTTTTGGTATTGTTGATTCATTGATGAAGAAACAATTCTATAACTTGCCTTGCAAGGGGTATGGCCCTGGCCACGGTGCGTTCAATGATCTTAGGTTCTCACCGTTTGAGGTGGGCGGCTCATGCGACTTTTCAAAACCTCTGAGGTTAGTTCAGCTTGTGTGCAAACATGGCATTTTATAATTTTGTCAACGAATACGTGGAGAAGCATCAAGATGTGAAGGATGACTCAAGAGAAGTTTACTTCGAAAGATTACAATGAAGTTTTTAGTTTTTGTTAAGTATCTTTGTTATCTGTATTCGTTCATGTATTGATCTTTTGTACTTCGTCTCTTGAATCAATAAAGCTAGAGCTAAACAAAAGTAAGTTTTGAAGTTCCTACAAAGAATTGCGTCCTCCCCTAAAAAACAAAGAATTGCGTCCTCTAAAAGAAAAGGTGTGGAATCTGCGAGCGGCGGAGAGGTATCTTGCATCGATTATCATGTTTATTTAACGAAAAAATGTCAAAACTTCGCCTGATAATCTTCATGCAGTATTTTGGCAAACAAACGCGATAGGACACGAACCTGTTAGGATGCAAACAGTTGGGTTGCTCTTTTCTTTCCCAGCGGTGGTGCATGTCGCCAACGCACAAACATTTTCCTCCTCCACTTTGCAACCAGCCTTTGTCTTCTTTATTTTGATTTGTTTGTATAAGACATTTCTACATTTTTTTTGGTTGCCTAACTATATTACGCTGACTTTTTTTTAACAATTCATCGTGAAAAAATACAGTAAAATCAAATAAAAATTTGTTTTTTGTGAGAGAAATAAAAATTAGTTAGACAATAATAAAATAGGCAAAAGCAAAAGGGAAAGGGCAAAAGGAATATGGGCAATACATTTGTTTTGAAAACACACACACACAAGAACAGAAAAGGTTGCTTGTCCAAACTAAAAATCAAATGAAGAAGCTAAATTATCGTACTCTCTCAGTCCAACAAAAGATGTCTCAACTTTGACTAAATTTGAATGCTCTATACAATAAGTCATGTTTAGATACATCCAAATTTTGACAAACTTGAGACATCTTTTGTTGGAGAGGGAGTAGTCCATTTTAGCTGGGTAGTTTTCTCGCCCCGTTATTGTTTGATTTTCTTAAATCATATGCTGATATTGTGCACTAGATAAAATATTACGTGACTTATGAAATTCATAAATTTTTTGGATATAAATGTTTGTGACGAGAAAAATTGTTTGAACCCAATTTTGAATGCAAATATGTTAGATTTCAGCCATGGACGGAGGCAGGATTTGCTTCTAAGTGGCGCAAAATTTGAATATGGAAGATTGGAGGGGGCAATGAAACACAAATTTTAGTATTTTTTACAATTTTTACTCTCAAATAGCACCGAATTTCTACTTAGAGCAGAATTATTAAGGCAGGCAAAGCCCCTGCGACCCCTTGAATCCGCCCATGGTTTCAGCAGACGACTTATAGACACACATGTGTGTGTCTATAAGTCGTCTGCTGAAACCATGGACGGATTCAAGACAATAATATTATTATCTTGAATCTGTAAGTTCTTAGAATATCCCCACATGGAGGAATTTCGTATCTAGACCGTTAATTTTATCAATCAAGTACAAATTGCATGACATAAAAGTTATAACATTAGAAAATATAACAAAGTTTCTAATGATATATCTTGTGTAACATATGATTCGTATTACATCGGTCAAATTGACGATCTAATGATACATGTCGATCTATAAACCGAAACAGCAAAAGGCTGATTGTATGTATTAATTCCAACAAATAATAGAAATGGATAAAAAAGGGTTCCTTTGCTTTCTAAAATAACATCTTGAAACTCATAAAGTTCTTACGGAATATTCTACACGTGGGAATTTCACCTCTAAACTCGAAGACTGGTACGAAAGTAACTAAACGGTTGACAAAAGACTGGCCCAAGCTCACGCTGTCTGCATTATCTGGTTGCTCGAGGATTGTTATCACTCTGACTCCACGACCGCCGTTAAGCTCTCTCGGCAGGTCACCAGCTCTCTCCAGGATTGTTTCTCCCTCCTTGAATTCGACATCGGCCATTGTCTTCGAGATACAAACAAAGTTGTACATGAGCTTGCACGCTTCGCTAAGTATCAACCCTGTAATTCTTGGTATGACACCCCACACACACACAAAAAAAAAAAACCACATACACACCCCTCTTATTACCAATAAATAAAGAGATACTTTGCTGGAAAATTTCTTTTTATCAATGGAGGCCTAAATTAATTTCAAAAAGCATTTGGAAGTACAATAATGATGGCCCATGCAGGTCTCGAACCTGCGACCTTCGCGTTATTAGCACGACGCTCTAACCAGCTGAGCTAATAGGCCAAGTTGTGAGATTAATTCATAACAAGTTAATTATCGTAATAGACTAACTGGGATTACAAAACACAGAGACAGGATAGCATAGCGATCTACGGTCTCCATGGTCGCACGCCAAAACGAAGCCGAGCAACCAGCTGCCCATGCCAGACCCAGTTGGGACGGGAGTGACGAGCCACGAAAAAGACAGACTACCGCAAACGGGACGGTGCTGGTCAATGAACAAAACAACGGGCACAACATGCCATATCTCATCACATTATTATTTCTGTTTAACCACAGCAACGACCGACACCCCATACATCTCGGGACTCGGGACTCGAGAGTCGTCTGTGTCCTATACATACAGCTACAGAAACCATATACTCCTGATACAGGACATCTTGGGCATCGATCTAGGACATCTTGGCGTGCTGCTGGCGCTGCCGCTCCACGTACTCGAAGAGGCTCCCGTCATACATGCGCCGAATGGCCTCCCTCGCCAGGTACCCTTCCTCGTCCCTCGCCAGCACGTACAGGATCGACCACTCCAGCTTCATCGCGATCCTGCACCAGATATACATCATCAACACGTTCATCTTTCGTTCTTTTTCTCGTTTCCGGCCAATCAATCGAAGTTTCGTGCATGCCGTTCGATGCTTACCAGCCGAAGAAATCGAACACCTCCCGGTTCCCTTCGGTCATCCGCCACAGCTCCGAGAAGCTGAGCCTGTCCGGGTACGTGCGGGCGTACTTGCTGAAGATGTTCTCGAAGTTCACCGGCATAAACCTACAGATTGAACCAACCAACGCACAGAATTAATTTTTTTTCACTCAGCGACGTCAATACAGAACTGTGTGAATTGAGATCCTCGTGTACGTACCGGCCCTCTTTGTCATAGCTCCCCGAGTCACTACCGTGCTTGACTTTGTGGATGTTGTGGATGTAAATCGGGAACAGAAAGGACGGCAGCCAACCCTGCAGATCACAAATTATTTTCTGTCAGTGTACTTGCAGGGCATGACGATTGCTGAACTAAAAATTCTCGGATGCATATAATGTTCACTCACAGGCAGAGTGGGATAGCTCATGGCCAGGTGGATGACTAGCGCGATCAAGGCAGACATGATCACGTTGAACCCAAGCGCGCGGCATCCTGGATTGGAGACATCGTGTGTTAATTTTCAGATGCTCTAATTAATACTCCCTCCGTCTCATATCAAGTGACTCAAATTTGTCCAAATTACATGTAATAGAAATTAAGGTTAAATCAATGGATACCGCTGTAAGTCTCCGACGGATAGATGATGCCGTCGCCGTCGCGGTCAAAGAAGGCGACATGCTGCTGCAACACGCTCATATGGTGATGCTGGTGGTGGTCGTCCGTCGTCCCTTCCGGGTGGTAGATGTCCGGAGCCGCCAGCGCTCTCGCCAGATCTGCTCAAATTGAAGGCAAACCGTGGCTGTCAAAATTGAACTGCTCGAGTGACCAACTGAAGCAGAATACATATTCGCGCGTTGCTTACAGGGCTTGTGGACGTGCTCCTCGAGGTCGCCACGGACGGGGCGCTCGAGGGTCACCGGCGCCTCCAGCGCGACGATCTTCAGGGAGTCCTTCGCGTCGACGGTGTGCGACATGCTGCCCCGCAGATCCCCGGCCTTGCCCACGGCGTCGCCGCCCTGCTTCCCGTCCGCCCTGTTCGCGGCGGCACGGACGTCGATGCCGCCGGCGTCGGCCCTCCCTTCCGCCTTGGCCGTCGCGCCACGGGCGTCGACGCCGCGGTCGCTGTTGCGCGCCTTGGTGGCCATCATGACGATCTAATCAAGGTTTGCAGTGGACTGATCAGTGGAGTGCTGGCTATTCCGGATTCCGGAAGTTCTCAGTGTGGGGGAGTGGCGCCGAGGCCGTGGAGGCATATAAAGCGGCGGGGAGCGGTGGGGACGTGGCGGTGGAGAAGAGCCACATCGGCGAGACGTGGGCGCGTGCATGGTGCTCGGCCCTGCTCGGCTGTAACGTGTCGCTGGCCGCGCACCGGGTGTCCCTCGCCCTCTCTGGATGTTTCGCTCGGAGGTTTCAGTTTTCGTTTCAAAACAAGTGACGTGACGTGGAGGTCACTTATTTTGGGATTTATTTTGGACGGAGGAAGTACATAATTTATAGTATAAGAGATCAAGGATCTATACATAAATTCAAATCTTACGAGGTGCTACCACTTATGTTGGTTCCCTTGCTTGCACCACTGGTTCTTCCAGTCTCATCAGCAGTTGGAAAAAAAATACGTAAGAGTAGTAGAAGGCCCCGTGCTTTGCCGCGCTGCTAAATGAAGTTATTTTTCGGGTGAGTCTTAGGTTAAATCAGATGTATTTTTTTATTTATGCAGCAGGTCACAACACGTTTATGCAGGACAATTGTTTTATGAATTTTGTTGTTTAGGTGGTCAGTGGATTTTATTGTTTAGGTGAAATTGTTTTCGGCCTCTATGTTTTTCTTTCTCTTCGATCTTTCTCACCTTATCCTCTGTGTCTCCAACATCATATATTTTTTCCGACAGCTTTGTCATCTTAGTTAGGAGGAAGGATGGCATACCTTTTGTTGTAGATAGCTTGGAGGTCTTTTTAGCCCCTCTCAGATAATTGACGTCGTTTTGTGAAAGATGTTACATCTTGCATGACTTACCAGAACTCAAGTATTTCATAAGCACTTGCCTCGCCAAGGTTATGCAGATCCGTTAGTCACACATGTCCCATCGAATTATTTCAATGACATGTTCCACAGCTCCAGCTCCAACATATCCGATGTCAGGAGGTTCAACATACCATTCTGATGAGGCTTTGAAGGGTCTAGAAAAAGGACGTGTGTCCTAGGGCGTCACGCGAGGGGGCGCACGGGAAACCAACGGAGCGGTCAAAGACATGGACTAGGGGTGACGTGGAGCTGAGGATCTGCCGCAGGGAAGCTATTGTATAATGAACAATACATCATACACTCAGCGTGAGAAACTCTCCAAGCTTATTATAACGGGAGTAAATTTCAAAGAAGCACAATTTTTAGGGTAGTCGTATCGTTGAAGCACACTAATCGCAAAACCGTTCGCAGAACCATACATTTTGGGGCAGTTTGTCTCAAGTAGCCCGAAACTAGATGGTTTGACGGTTTCACATGATTCCTTACAACTGGGGCTCACTTGTCGGATGCCGCGTAATTGTTTACAGGTGGGGAAAACTGTGACTGCGGGAAGGAGAAGGGGGCCGGGGTGTTAATCATGGGTTAACGGGTCTGGTCGGGTCGAGTCGATGCCGACATGGCATCTGATATGTTGGACCCACCTGTAAGGAAACATGTGAAACAGCCAAACCATCCGGTTCGGGATACTTGAGACAAACTGCCTCAAAATGTGTGGTTCTGCGAACGGTTTTGCGATACGACTGCCCCAAAAACTGTGGTTCTCTGAAATTTACTCTTATAACGGGCATGTAGCCTCACTCAGTAGCTTGGGCTTACATCCCATGATGTGGCCACTGAGTTGGGAGCAGCACCCTTGTCTTGTTTTATACCACGTCCACCGACACTCCGAAGCATAGGTAAGACACAAAGCCATGTATTCATTTGGTAGTCATGTCACGCAAACGCCTAACCAACGACAACCTCAGCCATCACATAGGGTAGGAAGTCGACTTCCTAGTTATCAGGATGGAACTCAAACTCACAAGAGGAGTGAGATCTGCAGTATCCGGTTGATGGCCTCATGGCAGCTTGAGTAGCTCTGGAAGGAAGTCGCCGGGTCGTGGAGGTCGAACACCTGGTCAAATATCCGAAGCATGTCCTCGAAGACGCATGAACCCTCAACACCTTGGAGCCTCCTATCTTGCGTCAGTCGTACTTGGCAACCAGGTCACCGCGGAGCTCTCGGGCATATACTAAGCCATCGGAATCGTACATATGTAGCCCCCGGGTCGATCTTTTGATTGAACTACTTATGAGACTGAAACTCGAAACCATCCGAACCAAATTATGTAATTTTGACAGGGAATGGTGGTGTGTCGTTGTTCCATTGTTGCCTATTGGGGTGAGAAACAAAAACAAACCTCGACTCAACGCGCTAATTTTGGTTGGCATGGTCTTCCAATTCCCTCTTCCTTGGATAAGTTGTGGGGGCCATATGGGCAGATGGACTTTAACACAAAGAACTATTCGTTTCGATTGTATTGATCTATTATAAATTTTTCCATGAATCAATAAAGGACGCTGCTAACGTGCGACCGTGCGCGCGATGGCACAGCTGCGCATACGAGTCACATGCAGCAGCATGGTATGAAGACTGTGTGCATGCATGCGAGCAAGTTGATACTTGCAAGATTTTAAACTTTGAGAGGCTGAAACTTTCAAACCATTTACTCAATTTAAAATCCGTCTTGACAGTTAGCTTTGTCTCGATGAGATCTTCAAATCTAGGTCTCATATTGTTATGTTTCGACAAAATAAATCAATCTCAAAAGTTATCATCTAATAATATATGAAGTTACCACTCTATTAATAATAAGTTGCCATGTGGTAGCTTCATACAAAACAGGGGCAATATCTCACGAGTGAAAGTTACCACCCAGTAATATACAAAATACCACTCTGTTAATAATAAGTTGTCGTGTAGCAGCTTCATGCAAAATAGAGGTGGTATCTCGCGAATAAAAGTTACCACCCAATAATATACAAAAATACCATGCTGCTAATAATAAGTTGCCATGTGACAGCTTCATACAAAATAGGGTGGTATCTCGCGAATGAAAATTACCACCTAATAATATAAAAAATACCACTTTGTTAATAATAAGTTGCCATGTGGCAGCTTCTTACAAAATAGGGGTGGTATCTCACGAATGAAAGTTATCACCCAATAATATACAAATATACCACTCTATTAATAACAAGTTACCACGTGGAATTCATATTAAATAGGGCCGGGTGGTAACTCGTGAATGAAAATTACCATCCAATAATATATGAAGTCGTCACTCTTTTATTAACAAGTTACCACTTTCTTACGATATGCCAACTTCTTCCAAATTAGGATGTTAACTTGTGCATTTCCGCGTGGTAACTAAAGAGTTCAACTTTTTTATTATCGAAACACATTACAATGGGATTTAGATTTAAATCATTAGTCGATATGAAACCAACGGTGAAAACGGAGAATCGGACAAACGGTTTGTGCTACGGAGCACTTTAAAGCTTTAAAAATGAAGTAGTACACGTACAAATGCCTCAAACACTTAACCAGCTCATTGCAGTGCTTGCCAAAGAAACCAGCGCATGCATACACAAAATTTCATGAACATGCATGCAACAACGTGTGCGCGCAGATACGAACGCGCGTACATCTCGTTACGTTTTAGGATCAATAAAATTAGACTAATATTGAAAAGAATTCAAAATTCTTGAAAACTCGGTCCAGAGCCCACATTGTTTGCAGATGATGACGAGGCACCCTCGCCTTGTCTTAAAGGAGAGGGAACAAGGATATCTCCCGAATGTGCAAAGAATCCAAAAAAAAAACATGAAACGAAAGCAGATTATTCATCCCCTGAAGTTTTTTTCGAAAAAGAGAACGACCAATCAAGTGATGCACACAGCCAATTTTATTGAAAAGTTGTAAAGAGTCCCCTGAAGTTTGATGGAGTATTGCACGGAGAGTTTTTATCCCATGAATTTTATTTCATTCTCTTACTAAACACGCATACATTTGGTAGCTGGTCCACAACCGTTCACACGAAGCATCCGGAATGACAACGTTGTAAAATTGCATCCTACTGCTTCTTCTCATGTGCTTCCTTTCTCTGCTGGGCAATGAACTCAAAGAGGCTTCCATCAAAGCAGCGGCGAATAGCCTCCTTGGGAAGGAACCCCTGATCATCTTTCGCAAGCACGTACAACAATATCCACTCCCCCTTACTCGCTATCCTGGTTCACATAGATTTATGCATGGCGTTAGTAATGATTTTTCTACCATATACTTTTTGTCATGATAAAACTGACTGGAAGCATGCAAATGGCCCAATCAATCGAGATCAGCGTTGCAAGTGATACCATCCAAAGAAGTCAGAATGCCAGCCGCTGCCCTTCGGTCATCCGCCAAATCTCGCCTAGTGTGAGCTTGTCTGGCTCCGTGTGGGCGTTCTTGCTGAATATGCTCTCAAAATTGACAGGCATGAACCTAAGTTGATGGTGCGTGTCAAGTGTCAGCCATGTAATCAACTAGCAGATCATTTTTTTTTCTAGAATACACCAAAGCTGGTGTATCATCAATTAATCAACCAGCAGATCATATGGTGTTTTGAACAGGAGCGGATTTAAACTACCTTCCCTCGGTGTCATAAGTGAATGTATCACTGCCATGCTTCGCCCTGTGGATATTTTTTATGTATACCGGGAACAGGGGAGAGGGTATCCAGCTCTGTGGACGGATTTGATTAAAAAAATAGGTGGCTTTAGTTCAGGAAAGAAAACCGAACACAATCGACGGGGAACAATGTTACCCAAGGTCCCTCTAGAATTTTAATTTCATTTTGTACTTACAGGCAGAGTTGGGATGCTTAGACCAACGTTTATGGCAATTGCCAAGACGAACGACACGATCACGTTGAAGCCCAGTGCCCTTAGCCCTGGAATTCATGCAAGATTAATTCATCACCAACAGTGAACACCTTAACGGGACAGTGTTGGTCAAATTAGAGTTACATCTAGCCTGCGTGGGGGAAATTGACGAGCGATTAGGCATTACAGTACATACCCCCGTAAGTTTCCCAAGGATAGACAACACCGTCGCCATCCAGATCGAAGAAGCTCACGTGTTGTTGCAGCACGCTCCTCTGCCGGTGGACGTGCCCTTCCCCGGTTCCTTCGGGATGGTTCACGTCGGGCGCAACCAGAGCTCGAGCCAAGTCTGCGTGTACAGGCCTGCTCAGCTTAATTTGCCGAAATCGCCGGCAGTGCGGGGGGAACGGATCGAGGAAGTCGGGCACTCACAGGGCTTTGGAAGGCTCGTCTCCAGGTCTGCCCGGACCGGCCGGTCTGCCGTCACCGGCGCCTCCTCTGCCACAGACGACATCGCCTCTGGGAGCACCCCGTCCGCCGCCATCCTCTCTGCTTTTCGCCTTGATCTCGGGGGTAAAGAAACCAGTCTACTGGTACTACGTTACAAAGAGATAGATATTGGTGGAGTGACTTATCTGGCGTACGTTTTGCTCCTCTTATACACGTACTAACGTACGCCGAGAAGAAAAGCACGGACAGCGCGGCAAGTTCGTGGGGGAAGTGTGTACGCATCGAATGCACGCCGGAAGCCCGGAACTGAGGGAGCAGGACTCTCATGCCGATGTGACACCTAATAAGCCTCGAACCTCCTCGGGAGCTAAACGCGGTAACCTCTTTTAATCTAAAAAAAAAGGTTCATGTAAAAAACGCGATGACCGGCGCGTGTCGCCGCACCTTGTTCACGGCTTCACGGCATCCGATGGGTGTACGTGTCGATATGGAAACAGGCGCCAGGCCCTGCTGGTTCGGCTCGCTGAAATGGATACATGTGGGCTGTCTCACACGCACGATGCGCGACGGAGAGAACTGCGCCGACCAGCCAGAAGCCCAGAACTGATGACAGCCAACGGGCCGACGGGCGACTCGAAGTAATCGATCTGGCGTAGACGCGGCCCAGACGACCACGGTAGACGCGAGCACGCACCGCAAAGATTGGGAACCCACGCCCGCGTGCTCGTTCTAGTTGGGCCGGGCCAACAACGATTCGCACAGCTAAGCCTACATATAGATTTTGGCCTTGATCAGTGCAAATTCAGTCCCGGCTATTCTGCACTGATGGACATCGCATCTTTCTGAATGACGCAGCCTCGTGCCCTGCCGGTCACATTTTTCTGCTCCCTCCGTCCCACGTGAAATCAGGTGAATCAAATTTGTCTAATAATGTATCTATATTCAAAAAATGTCTAGATACATGTAATATGTTGTCATTTAATATGGGACGGAGCGAGTATTTTATTTTCGTTTCTGTTTTTTTCCTTTTCTTTATTTTTGTTTATCCTTTTTTTACTACTTTTTCATATTTATAATAAGTGTTGGGATTTAGTACAAGGTTAGTATAAATTTAGACTAAATCTCCGACACTTTATGGATCGGAGGAAGTATATACTGCAACACTTTTTTATGATGAATATGTGAAGCTTGGTTAGTGTACTGGTACTAACAAGCAATAAACACTTTCCTAAGCTTGGTGAAAAATATTTCTAAAATAAATTAACATTCATTAAAGGGTTAACTTCTAGCACTGCAATTTCTTGTATATCTGAAAAATGGTACACTTTCCGGTTTGAATTACTTGTCGAAATATTACATGTATCTAGACGCTTTCTAAATATGGATACATCCATATTTCAACAAATTTGATACAAGTAATATGGGTCGGAGGAACTACTATAATTCATGGAGTTATGCTTACTGGAGGGAACGGCGAGGTCACCCGGTCGCGAAGAACTCAACTAAAAAAATCATCATGGAACCAAGAACACATTATTTATCTGCTGAAGTACAATTGCATGCGCAAGTTTGATCCCTCTAGAGCTGCAAATTTTTTACCCTCAAGGTACCTTTTGACCCTACTTAGTTTAACCAAATGAACTAAAATTTTAAAGTGACATAACTTTTTAGAAAACTAGTTCATTTGTTTGAACTAAGTATGGTAAAAGGGTACCCTGAGGGTCAAAAATTTGCAGCTCTAGATCCCTCGAACCTTTATTTATAATTTTATTATTTCATACGCATATGTACATTAGGTAGTTGGTCCACAATCATACACACGAAGGCACTCCAAGTACAATTGTATACACAACTTTTATCCCCTAAACCTTTATTCATTATTCTACTATTTCACAAGCATATACACATTAGGTAGCTGGTTCACAGGATGGTATTTCGGGGATGAAAGCGTTGTAGGCTTGCACAGCCTACTCGTGCTTCTCATGGGCTTCCTTCCTCTCCTGGGCAATGAACTCGAAGAGGCTTCCATCGAAGCAGCGACGAATAGCCTCTCTCGAAAGGAACCCTTCATCGTCTTTCGCAAGCACGTATAGCAATATCCACTCCCCCTTATTAGCTATACTGAATCAAATAAACATGGATTTACGTATAGGCATCAGTGAACACTCGTGTTCGTGTGATGAAAAAATGAAGCAGAAGATACTTAAACACGCAAGTGTTCACCGTCCAAAGAAGTCAAACGCCATCTTCTGATCTTCTGTCATCCTCCAAATCTCACCAAATGTAAGCTTGTCCGGCGCTGTGCGGGCGTTCTTGCTGAATATGCTCTCGAAATTTACCGGCATGAACCTACAATTTCACGATTGGACATGTAACTAGCACACCATATGATGTACTGAACTAGTAATACTCTTTCTGTACCAGTTAATTCGGGAGGGAGGGAGTATATAAAATTGAACTGAAGCTACCTTCCCTCCGTATCATAAGTTGCGGTATCGCTGCCATGCTTAGCCCTGTGGATGTTTTTGATGTATATCGGGAACAGGGGAGATGGTATCCAGCCCTGCGTCCGGATCACAAAAGATCAGATGAATAATAGCTTGCTGCTAGAGTTCAGAAAACAATAATATAAATAACGTTCCTCAACTTCTAATTTTTTTGTACTTACGGGCAGAGTTGGGTAGCTCAGACCACAGTTTATGGCTATTGCCAAGATGAAGGACACGATCATGTTGAAGCCCAGCGCCCTCAGTCCTGGATTCGTGTTTTTAAGATTACCAAGATTTAACAGTCGACCGTCAAGTACTCTCAAGTGTATGCTGCATCTAGTAAATTTTTTTTCGAGAGATCATGCATCTAGTAATATACTAATATTCATGCGGCAAAGTGTACTGATTAACTATTAAGACTCGTGCCAACTGAAAAATGACGTGTCCATTAACTGCGTTCCAAACAAAAACAGGCTCTAGCTACGGGCCATCGTGCGTCACCTCCGTAAGTTTCCCAGGGATAGATGACGCCGTTGCGATCCAGGTCGAAGAAGGCCACATGCTGCTGCAGCACGCTCATCTGCCCGTGGTCGTGCCCGGCCTCCTCGGTTCCTTCAGGATGGTACACGTCGGGCGCAACCAGAGCACGAGCCAAGTCTGCATACACAGGAAGTGGCTTTGCTGTAAAACACGCAATCGATCGACTGTGCAGGGGACTGGAAAGTCCGAGGAGAATCTTACGTACATGGCTTTGGAATGCGCGTCTCCAGGTCTGCCGGGACCGGCCGGTCGGCGGTCATCGGCGCCTCCTCGGCCACCGACGACATTGCGGCAGTAAGCGGCGCCTTATCCCCCTCCCCTGCCAATGCCATGAGGCTCTTTATCACCCCAATTTTCAGCTCGACTGAGAGTACTAGTACGTTACCAAGGGGAACAATCAATGCTAGGCGAGTTATGATACGAAGAATGCTCTGGCGTTCCGCTCCTCTTATACACGTACGCGCGTAGGCGCGAGGAGATAAAAAGGCACGGAGGGTGCCGCAAACGCAGTCGCGGCGGAAGTGTGCACGTATCACGTATGGAGATATCAGGATATGGCAAGGCACGCCGGCGACGAGATCGATGAGCGAGCTGACTTCGTCCTGACGCGACTCCAAGCTAGACTGCTAGAGCCTTCTCTGCATGCGCCGCGCGCTTGGGCGAACTATAAACGTGACGGCTTGTGTAGTCCATCGCACAGTACGTCACGCATTCACCCTAAGCCCATCTTTATCATCTCCACGCGTTGTGCCACGCACGTATAATTTGGGTCCAGGTGGAAACGTTGGGCGGCACCGTAATCCGGCCCGGATCAGCTCGTGGACGTCCGTAATGGATCAGCATAATTGGCCCCGTTATACGGTCCAGCGGGCACGGTAGAGACGACCGCACGCCAAAGGGGCGCACCGGAAGCTTTGGATGGATATCGATCGTTATTAATGGATAAACATGCTTCGGATGGATATCCATTTGTTCCCCCCCTGAAACAACAATATGCTAAAAGATTAAGGCTCGATGTTCTAAAGCACAGGTGCAGCTCTGATATAATACTAGTAGTATACACTACAGCTTAAATAACCACATTCCGGCACTGAAACGAAGATTCAGATTCATTAAAACACACTAAAACATAAGAAGAGCTCTAATATATATATCTGTCAATTATTTCTACTTGGAACCTGCAAAGAATTCGATTAGTGGGGATGAAGATTTCTCATGGCACGGCCAGCCCGACTTCGCGCCTTTTCGCCGGCTGGGGGCGGTACCTCTTCCAGGGCTTGTAGTCCTTGCTCTCGAGCATCTTCTCCACCTCCTCGAACTGCAGGCCCTTGGTCTCCGGCACGGTGAGGTACACGACGACGAGCGCCAGCGTGGAGACGCCGCAGAAGAGGAAGAAGGTTGACGCCGTGCCGAGCGCCTCGGTGAGCGTCAGGAACGTCTGCGTCACGATGAGGTTGGACACCCAGTTGGCCACGGCCGCGATGCCGCCGCAGACGCCCCTGAACCGCAGCGGGTAGATCTCCGAGTTGACGATCCACGGCACGGTGCCCATTCCGGGCGAGTAGGAGACGATGTACGCGCCCAGCGCCAGCAGCGACAGCCACCCGAAGTTGTTCGGGCACCCTTCCGAGTAGAACTCACGGTTGTCGGCACGGCACATCCCCCTCGTCACGTTGCTCAGTGCCAAGCACGAGCCCGGAAGAAACTGTATATATGTACATGTGTTGAAAAAACATTTGCACAATCATCAGTTAACGAGCCGGCAATGCTTACAGGGGATCTCAGTTTTACCGTACCTTGTCTCTTTGGTCAGCGCAGAAGCCGCAGGTGGATTCGGCCTTGAGGCAGTCCATGCAGCTCCAGTGGAGCTGCGGTTTGTACTCCGGGCACGTCTCGTTGGCGAAACGCAGCGTCTCCAGCTCGCTCACGGGCGGCGCAGTGCGGGCGGCGCCGAGGAACGTGCCACCGAGCACGGCGAGCCACACGACGATGCCGACGAGGCTCATGAGCATCAGGCGCCTCCGGCCGGCCCGGTCCACGAAGAACATGCTCACGATGGAGCCCACGGCGTTGAGCCCCGAGGTGATGAGGGAGAGCGCCATGGCCGTGTCGTTGGACGCGAAGCCCGCAAGCTGCACGATCGTCGGGCTGTAGTACATGACCGTGTTGATGCCCACCAGCTGCTGGGCGACCTGCGCGATGACGCCCGCCATGAGACCGCGGCGGACGACCTTGCTTCCGAACGCCTTCTTCAGCTTGCCCAACATGCCCTGGTCGCCGCCGATGGACCCCTCCAGGAGTATCTCGTCGTCGATCGATTTACGCAGGGATTCGATCTCTTGTTCGACCTCGTTTGCGGGGTAAATCTTCCGCAGGATGGCTGCGGTTTCCTCTTTCCTATCCTGTTATGTTAACCAACAGAGTTAAGGAATTTTGAGCACATTTCTTTTGAAAGACATACTGTAAACATTTTAAAGTTCAATTCAATAGCTTATGATACACTAGCCTGTGTTGGCAAAGGTGTTTTCCAGTAATTCAATAATAGCTTATGATTCTTGCATATGAAATGGTGTTACATTCATACAGAAATACAGACCTTTCTGTATAACCATCTTGGTGATTCTGGCAGTGTCAACATTAGTATGAACTGAAGAAGAGCAGGGATTCCTGCAATGCCAAGCATCCACCTCCAGGTTCCAGGCACCTGTTGGAATTCATGGAGATAACATTTTTTGCCACCATTTGGTTAAAAGATTTGATTGTCTGTCCAATCATCCAAGTTCAGTGTATGTCTCTTAGTACCTTGGTGAACGCCAGATTGATAAGGTATGCCATGAACTGCCCTCCAGTGATGAGAAGGCCATTTGTGCTCACCAGCGCGCCTCTTATTTTAGCTGGGGATGCTTCAGAGATGTAGAGAGGTGCTGTCATGGAAGCCATTCCGACCCCAAGACCGACAAAGACCCTCCCCACAATAATAACTGTGGGTGTCGGGGCAAAGGCCATGATCATGGCACCTGCAAAGAACAGAGCATCGGCGATTAGGATGGAAGGCCTCCTTCCAAATCTGTCATTCATCCAGCCACCGAGTCCAGCTCCAACAATAGCTCCAGCTACAGCCATACTCACTATTGTTTCCTGCATATATAGCATCAGCAAGGTCATCAACTGTTATCATGAGTAACACTCTGGTTGAACCAAAATCACTGGAGTAGCCACACCCCTACCCTTAGAGCAGTGTTCTTTTCCAACACAATGAAATCATCTCGAATGAACAGAAGTGCTCCAGATATGACACCTAGCAACAAAATATATAGGTCAGTAAAGAGATGATTTCCCATCCAAGTTGCCTGTATAGGCATCATTATTCATTCATGGTACACTGGTACTTCAGCAGTAAAAATAGACATCAGCGTTGTGGTGTCTGTATCTTGACATGCAACAACATCACATACCAGTATCATAACCAAAAAGAAGACCCCCGATTCCAGCAGAAAAAACAAGTCGAAGAATAAAAGGCTGGCTCCAAGTTAGGCGTAGACAGTCCTTGAATTCAGCCTTATCTGCTACAGCACCACCCCCTTCCATTGCATTCTAGGGCCTTTCTGCACCAGAATGTTCAAATGAGCTTGGTCACGCCCTAAAAAAAATTCACCTGTATTAGCATAGAGAATACACGACAACACGCTATGTAGAATAAATTATGGTTGTGTTATGTTCAGGGGGAGAGATAGCCCATCAATTTTACCTACTTTCACTTTGTTTTGTTTTTTTTCTCTTTTCTTTCTTCTTTCACCGGATTCTAGGTTCATTTTTTTTGCCTCTGCCTGTTATTGTTGAAGCTCTGCCACTAACTATGTTGTAATTTGAAATCTTTACGAAGTAAAGTAGACTATTCCGTTCAAAAATAAATTTTATATTAACAGACAGATCACAAATTCAGAGCATCAACGTCGGCTCGGATATGAAAAAAAAAAGTGGACAAACATGGCGTGGTACAAAAATATGGTGCAAAAAATAAGAATATACTGCACATTAATTCTTGCAGGGCCGTCAAGGAAGGGTAAACATCCTTTAAGAATGGTCCCTTTTAGGAATACAGCCATATATTGAGAAGAGGAAACCCAATCCCAGACTCCCAGTATGTCCTAGATGGAGTAGTGTACAAACTACCGTTTGAAAGACTGTTTGGTTGCCTTAAATAATGGAGTAGTATTATACCCCAAACCCAAGATTCAAAATCCAGCAATCGCGGTGATAAACGGAACCTCGAACTATTGGAACCCGCGGGACAAAGAAAGGAAGATGTAGTTAAACGGATCTTGAAGATGCAAATTGTTGGAGAGGTTAGTTCTGGGTTTACGTAACAATGAATGACTATAAAAGCTCAGATATACCTCAAAAACCAATGCCAGAAACTGCGCGCGTACTGGCCGGTGGAGATCGACACAGCAGGGTCGACGTCGCCTCGACGATGTGGAACGGCCGGGAACGTCGATCAGGATGGCGACGGCACGCGTGAGACGAGGTTTGGGAAAGTTCTAGGGTGGTAGACAGTGGAGGAATTTTATAGCCGCATGCATTGGATCGACGATTTGGAGAGCTTGGATAGGTCTCGGAGCACGGGATGGATCAGGAGACGGAGAGTAGACGGGGGATGGTGGAGAGCGAAAGTCGGTGTGGGGGAGAAGAATTAAGGAGGATTGTTGCGAGGCATGGATCCGTGCCCTCGATCGAGCAGGTGCGAGGCGGGTGTGGCGTGGTGATCTGAACCATGCATGCAGAGGCATGCAGTAATCGGTCCTTGGCGAGGGTTGTCGGACCAGGTACAAACGAAAAACACACACTGGTTGTCATCGTATTTAGCCATACAAACCCTGCATTGGACACCAAAAGCTATAAATACCACGTTAGAAAATCACATGTGTAGCCGCAAGACAAAAACATCACTGTTCGTACATCGGCTGGGGGGGGATAAACCCCAATTAAGCTTGGCAGACAAGATAATTCTATCATTCCAGCACGTCGGAGACAACACTCTGATCGAGAACAAAGAGATGACAACAAGCTAGACACACAACCCCGCAAGGTCGCCAGAAGAAGATCGACGAGAAACACCTTCATTGGCTTCACGTCGACACCGAAAAGACAGCGCCTTGACGGAATAGAGCCGAATGGACATATTTTCAGGCAACAAAATCTCCACCGCTAATAGCATCTTTGCTTGGACACAGAAACCTAAAAGGCACAATGATAGATTTACTCACATTGTGAAGAACCGGTTCCACCTTGCCACTGATGCTAGAAGTGGCAATGAAGGCAAGTGGACGCAGGTGTTCGCACAGAGAATGCTGGTAACGCACGTGCGTCACTAGTCACCCCTGGGGAGTGGGAATCGCCCTAGGAACGGTTGAACTTGTCTTTCTTCCGGTCGAGCGCTTCAATGCAAACCCATCTTGATTGGTGCTTAGAGAATTTAGTGTATACTGTACATAAGTCTGTACTAATTAAATATGTAAGCATCTCATAATTAAGCATTGGTGCAATCAAGAACTCATGGTAAAATATAAGCACGCGACAACGCCGCCGTATATAACAAGAAATCTTTATAAGATGTGTTACCATATCTACGTCTCACTGCAATTTGAATGAAGCACTTAAGTTTCATCATGCATGCCCAACAGCGTTTTGGTTCAGCCCACTGCAATTTGAATGAAGCACTTAAGTTTCGTCATGCCCAACAGTGTTTCGGTTCAGCCCAGTTATTTGATTCATCCCTTTTTTTTTTCTGCCGCCAGCCGCGCTTCACCAGGAGTTTACCTTCGTTTATTTATCGGCCTTGTGTAGTCACCTATATGCCGATAGCCAAGACACACGACGCGAAAAGTTTTTTGTGACGACAGAATGAAAAAAGAATGCAACTACATAACAATTTAGCAAAAGCATGCACCAGCCGGGAATCGAACCCGGGTCTGTACCGTGGCAGGGTACTATTCTGCCACTAGACCACTGGTGCTTCTGTTGGAAGCTGCAAAAGTATATACTTTTTAAATTATTTACTATTGTCAGTTTGATCTTCATCGTTGCTGCTCGGAATCCGAGTCTGTGCCCAAACGGAGCCAACTGTGGCAGGCATTACTCCATAGTTGCAAATAAATCGGCCAAGAAAATAAATCTAACCAGCATTTATTTATATTTACTGTTTTTGAAAGAATAGCTAAGAGCTAACCACGTATGCCACGCGGTACTTTAACTGTTTGCTTAATCCATTTCTTCTTATAATTTTCATGACTATTTCTCACCGTAGATTGTACTATAAGACACATAACTTCAGCACATTTATCCAAATGTTTCACCTCCACGACAATTTTGCCTTGGTTCAACGGTCTGCCAGGCATCTGCATGTCGCCAGAAGTTCCGCCGTCTTGCTCAAGTTGGACATCACCAAGGCCTTTGACTCCATTCACTGGTCGTTCCCTTTTTATGTCCTTTCGAGGATGGGCTTTGGCGCTCGCTGGATCTCTCGGATCGGTGGTCTTCTCGGGATTACCACTACACGGGCTTCTCAACAGTATCCCCGGCCTAGAAATTTCCCATCGTCGTGGTTTGAGACAACGCGACCCTCTGTCTCCTATGCTCTTCGTTTTTGCGATGGACATGCTTGACAAGTTGTTCTGGTCTTCTGGCTGATTGTGGTTTGCGGCAACGCACTTCCATTTTTGCTGACGATGTGGTTGCTTTTCTCAACAGTATCCCCGGCCTAGAAATTTCCCATCGTCGTGGTTTGAGACAACGCGACCCTCTGTCTCCTATGCTCTTCGTTTTTGCGATGGACATGCTTGACAAGTTGTTCTGGTCTTCTGGCTGATTGTGGTTTGCGGCAACGCACTTCCATTTTTGCTGACGATGTGGTTGCTTTCTTTCGGCTTGACGTGTTGGATTCAGGGTGCTTCGAGCTGCTGGCTGATTTCGGAATCGCCTCCGGCCTGCATGCTAATATGGCAAAAAGCGCGGCCCCATCTTATTCGGTGTCCTGAGGCCCAAAAGTTGATAGTGGCCAGAGAGCTTCATTGCCCAATTGTGGATTTCCCCAGTTTCTACTTGGGCCTCCCGCTTGGCATCCGGTAGATCACCACGGCCCAATTTCGACCACTGGTGGATAGGGTCGCAGACAAGCTACAGTCTTGGGTTGCGCCCCTCTTGTCAAGTCGTGGGAGATTGACGTTGGTGAAGTCCACTCTCTTTGCTATGCCGATTTATTCCATGCTCTCTCCCGACCTCCCCATGAGTTCCATCAGTGCTATCGAGAAGTTATGTCGCGGGTTCCTATGGAAAGAGCGCCGGGAGGCTCGTGGTGGTCATTGCCTGGTGGCACGGGATGCTGTCTGTGCTCCAAAACGAGTCGGTGGGCTCGGCATCCCTAATCTCCGGCTGTTGAATCTGGCGCTAAAGGCCAAGTGGTGCTGGCAAGAAAGAACTGAGCCGTGGCGTTCCTGGCAGGATCTTGGTATCTCGGTTCCTGCAGGCTCAGTGACCTTGTTTGAAGCCACTACGTCTGTCATTTTGGGCAATGGCGCTGGTTCGAGATTTTGGTCCGACCCATGGCTTGCCGGCGAACGAATCAAGGAGTTTGCCCTTGACATCATCCCGAGAATCGAGGATGGTCTCTGTGTGGCCGAGGGCTTGAACCACAATCATTGGGCCTGATCAGTGGATCCCAATTTAACTAGCGAAGGTATTCGCCAATTCCTTCTTCTCTGGGATAAGATCGCGGATGTGGAGCTTGGTTCGCATGACGATTTCTTCCACTGGAAGTGGACGAGTTCTGGCAACTTCTCCGTGCAATCGGCCTACCTGGCGTTCTTTGAAGGACGCACGGAGATGGTTGGCCATGACCTGATTCGGGGATCCAAGGCGCCCAGCATCAAATGCAAGTTCTTTGTTTGGCTTGCTTGCCGTGGCCATTGTTGGACAGCAGATCGTCTCGCTCGGCGTGGCCTCGATCACCCGGCCAGGTGCCCGCTTTGTGATCAGGATCAGGAGTGTGTCTCTCATCTCCTCCTTGGCTGCTCCGTCGCGCGTCTGATTTGCTGGCAGGTGCTGATTCTGTGGGGCAGACCTGAGTGGCTCCCAAGGAGCGACGCCTCCATCCTCGAGTGGTGGCCTTCGATCCCACTGGTTGGCAAGGAGAGGAAGGACTTTGAGACATCCTCAACCCTTGTCTACTGGTCGATCTGGAAGCATAGGAATAGCATCGTCTTTGATCACGCCAGGGTTGATGTGGTTCAGCTCCTTCATTCCATCGGCATCGAGGCTAAAGCTTGGACTAGGGCTGGGTTGTTTAGAGGTAGTTCTTTTGCTGCCTTGCCGAGAGAGTGGAGGGATAACGGATAGTCGAGTTGTAATTGCCCGATGGGCCATGTAATCGTATCGCGGACACTTCTTTAAATCAATGATACACCTGCCAGGTGTATTCTAGAAAAAAAAGTTTGAGCCAAATTTGTTGCTAACTTAGTTATTACTCCCTTGGTTTCATATTTTTTGTCGAAATATTACATGTATGTATACACTTTTTAGGAATAGATACATCCATTTTTGGACAATTTTTTTTGTAAGAGAGGAATTTTATTCATTAACAACATAGTACATGTCGAAGCCTGTATAAAACAGAGTTTTGGGAGTTACAAAGGTGTCTAAAAGGACAACCCATAGTCCTGTGAAGATCATTGGTACAAGAGATGATAGGGCTGCTGTTATCCCTTTTCTTAGCATCCTTAGCTAATTGATGGGCTAAAGTATTGTTGTCCCTTGGAGTGAAAATCATCCTGGTATTCAGCCTAGAATGAATATCAATGATCTGTGAAAGATAAGCTCTTATTGATCAGTGACCAGGGTGGTTGTTCACATCCTTCAGCTGACATGCAAGAGCCAGAGTTTGATTATCTGTGATCTGCTTTGCGTCCTGCTGATTGAAGTGAGAAATAATTTCTGCAGCAAGGAGACCACCTAGAGCTTCAGCCTGCAAAGCTGAAGAGACTGGAGAAGAAGTAGCTTGAACCTGGGCAATGCATCTGTTGTTTGGGTCCAGCGATTCGATGAAGACACCAAGACCTGCAATTGAGGCATCATTGCCATTACCAGGCAACTTCCAAGCTGCATCCGAGTAGACGTTAAAACCCTATAAATGAGAAATTTGTGAAGTAGAAATGGGGGTGGACTAAAAGTGAGGAAGATCTTATTTCTTGTTCAAATCTGCAGTAGACTCCAGCTCCAACCCTGCAAGCAAGATTTTTGCATTTGAAGCAATCTGTAAAGGAGAGGTGACCTTCCTGTTAAAGAGGTGAGAGTTCCTGGACTTCCAAATGCACCAAAGGAAGGTGAAGATGTTTTGAATGGAAGCATTTGGATGACCTGAATGAGAAATAGCAGCAAGAATATTGAGGATAGAGTTGTGTTGCATAGCATAGGCTTCAGTTCTGATGAACCAAGGGGAAGCAAACCAAGCAGTCTCCACAAAGGGGCAAAGAAAGAAAATATGAACTTCATCCTCAATCGCTCCACACCTGATGCAGTTTTTTGAGATGTGTTTAGAAATTTTACCAGCTCTTTTACCTGTGGGAAGTGCTTTTTGAAGGATACGCCAAGCAAATGTCTTTATTCTAGGAAGGAGAGTTTTGCTTTTCCAGATTTCCATCATGGCAGAAGACACCTGTTGAGAATCAATGGTAGGGGAAGTAGAGGATTGAAGACTTTGAGCACAGAATTTATATGCCTCTTTAGTAGTGCAAATCCCAGAAGCATTGTGTTTCCAACAAAGAATATCTTCTCCATCTCTTGGTAAAATGGCAGCTGTAAGGATTTCATCCGTCGCTGGTTGATCGAAGAGCTGCAACACCAAGTTAGCATTCCAAATTTTACAATTATCAAGCCAAAGATCTTTAACTATAGCTGGGTAAGTAAAAGGCCTGCTTTGGATTCTAAGGTAATCATGAATATTTTTCCAGTAAGGGAACCAGGGAGAGCTCTAAATGGAGTTATTACCATCTCTGATTTGGTAGAAACAAGAGTCATTAAGCAAGTGTCTAATTTTGGAAATGGAGGCCCAGAAAGCAGATTTGAGAGTGTTACAATTGGGCTTCCAGAAGGAGGAAGTAGTAAAATATTTGGCTTTGAGGATTAGCGAGAGATGGCTATTGGGCTCATTAGCAATTCTCCAGGCTGAAGAGACTAAAAGACTTTTATTCATGGCCTGGATGCTTCTGATTCCAAGCCCACCCATCTTTTTGGGTTTGCAAATATCATTCAAAGCTTTTGAGACAAAAGGGTTTGGTTGAATCTCTATCCCTGACTCCAGTCCACCAAAAATTTCTAATGATAGCATTGAGCTTTGCTAAGAATTTTTTGGAAAAAAGGAAGTTGGACATATAGTAAACAGGAATGGAGGAAAAAACCGAATTGATGAGTGTGAGTCTACCAGCATGGGAGAGACGATTGGCCTTGAAACCATTAAGTTTGGAGTTGAATTTATTAATGAGGAAGTTATAGGCAGCAGATCTGTTTTTAGCAGGAATAAAAGGATGTCCTAAGTGAAGCATGGAATTGTCCAGATCCTGAACAGGGAAAGTATTTCTAATTTTGGCAGCAAGATTGTGGTCAACTTTTTTACTAAAGAGAATAGCAGATTTGTTCCAGTTGGGGGTCTGGCCCGAGTCACGACAAAAGTCATCAATGATTTGTCGGACATTAGTCGCTTCCTGACAGGTTGCCTGACCACAGATCAGAAGATCATCTGCGTACATTAAATAATGAATAGGCGGGCAATGTGGGCCAAGAGAGATACCATTGAGCTGTCTACTCTGCAACGCTTCCTGTAAGGAGATAGATAATTCGTTAGCAACAAGGACAAAGAGGTACGGTGAGAGAGGACATCCTTGTCTTATTCCGCGGCTGCCAGAGAATCTCCCAAAAGGTTAGCCATTGATGATAACGGAGAAGGTAGGTGACGAGATACAAGTCATGATGAGATTAATGAAATTACCATGCAGCCCTTTACGGAGAAGCGCTCTCCGGATGAAGTGCCATTCAAGACGATTAAAGGCTTTGGCTAAATCGATTTTTAGCATGAAAGCTTTGTGGTTCCAGGAAGAAAGATTGAAAGAATGGGCTATTTCTTGAGCTATGATTAGATTTTTATTGATACATCGGCCTTTAATGAAAGCTTGTTGCATGGGGTCTATATGATCAGGAAGATGACATTTGAGTCTGTTAGCAAGGGCCTTAGAGATGATTTTATAAGTGACATTGCAAAGGCTGATAGGTCTAAAAATCAGCAGTAGAAATAGGAACCATTTTGTTAGGAATTAAAGCAATGTGAGTTTCATTGAGTTTATGTAGCATTATACCTGAGGTGAAAAAATTCCTTACCACCTTAACAATGTCATCTCCAATCCAATCCCAAGCTACAAGATAGAACGCCACATTGAAGCCATCCGGTCCTGGAGAGGCATTTTTTTTTCATGGATTTAAGTATCTGCAAAATTTCATCTTTATCTGAAATTGAATAGGTATATTCATCAGGGAGCTCCTCATTTGCTTCACGCTCCAATAGTCTATCATGTCCATTGTTAGAGGAGGAAAACAAGGAGACAAAATAATTTTTGAAAGTATTAGCAATTTCCTCAGGATTATAATAAGTGTTACCTGAATCATCTTGTATAGATACAATGCAGTTTTTTCTCCTTCTCTCAAGGACAGCTTGGTGAAAAAAAAAAGTATTTCTATCATTATTTGTTGCCCAGTGCTTCTTGGCTCTTTGCCTTTGCTGCTCAATGAGTTTAGTTAAAGTTTCTTCGTATTTGATGGTGAGAGCTTCTTCTTTGCTGTGATCTTGGGGATGTATGGGCCCTGATTGAATCTGAAGAATTTGGTCCTGAATTTCATCAAGCTGCTGTTGAAGAGGTTTTTTCTTCTTGCACCACCTCCTAAGTGTACCTGCCAGGTTACAAGATCTAGTGCAAAAATTCTGATGCTGGGTGGCATTCCATTGAGCTTTAGCAATGTTTTGAAAATCATTTTCTAAAAACCACCAGTTTTCAAATTTAAACTTGAGACGAGGCCTTTTGAAATTGGAATCAGTAATGGTAAGAATGGGGGCATGATCACTAAGTAAAATCGGGAGGTTATAAACATTAGTATTAGGAAAGCAATCACACCACCCAGCATTAGCAAGGCATCTGTCTAAGTGTTCAAAAACAGGATTGGACGTGAAGCGCTTGTTGCACCAGGTACAAGCAGGACCATTGAAGCCTAAATCAAACAAACCACATCTCTTAACAAACTAATTAAAACGTTGCATACGAGAGACATTAATACGAGGAGAGCTTTTATCACCAGGTAACATAATATTTTTCAGGTCACCCATACATAGCATTGGGATATCGAGGTTATCATACACAAAAGACTCAATAGTATCCCAAATAACATTGTCCAGACGGTGATACGGGTCGCCATATATACAAACCAGCGCAAAAGTTAGCCTAGGGTTACCACCAACTACCAGAGCTAGAACTAAGTTACTAGATATTAACTTGATCTGCATATCAACATCATCCTTCCACATCAACCACAGACCACCAGCACGACCCAAGGAGGGGCAGACAACACTATCAAAAAGGTTAAAGCGATTGTTCAGCTGAGAAGAATTAATCTTAGAAGATTTTGTTTCGGAGATGAAAATTACCTGAGCTTTTGTGGAGGAGATCAGACGGGCGAGGTGCTCCATCTTCCTACTGCCAAGGCCCCCGCCAGAACCTCGGCAGTTCCAGGCTATGAGCCTCATGGCGCCCGTGGCGCCTTAAAGCCTAGCGCCATTGCCTCTCCACCATCAGCTTGACTGAGTTCCACAGTGGCACTATGAAGTTCCTCCAAATTTCCTCTAGTGGTGCCGACCTGAGCCTGTACTTGAATCTCGGACGGATTCCTCTCCCCAGCATATACCATACCCACGACGGGGACGGGGAAGGGGGGGGGGGGCTACCATGTTGAGCACGTATGCCAAATCCTTCTTGATTTTCATCATTATCCTTGATCCTAGACTAGCTTGTTCGCCAGTGACTGAAGCAGGGGAGTGCAGTACAGACTCTAGAACGTTGTTGCTGCTGTTGCCGACATCGACGCCACCGCCCATCTCTTCGGGGCCTGTGCGCCTCCATTCCTAGCGAGAGCACCAGCTCCACTGGCGTTGGCCGCTGCAGAAGAGGGATGGCCACCTCCAACTCCATGAATAGGAGGCACATCCCATCCCGAATGTCGCCTTCGACTCCCCCTCGAAGAGAGGGAAGGAGAAGCACGAGTAGCTCCTCTACTCTGAGCACCACCTCCTCCTCCTCTTCTAGCAGCACGGGGTGAAGGATCTGTACTTGTGTCTCCGGTGAACTCCATGGAAGCAAACTCAATCTGGAGTGGGGATCCTCCAGATCCGCCTCGGAGAAGGCTCTCGGAGGCAGGGCTGGAGACGGGTAGGGAGACGGGTACAATCACATCATGCAAGCTGCATATCTACCAAGAATCAGTGTTAGTCAGTCCCAGTCAGTTTTGTCAAGTCTCAGTTACTTTTGTGAAGTTTCAGTCACATTTTTGCTATTTGTTTAATATTTAGGTTGTATGGACTCTTTCTATGTTTTGAAATTTTACTTGTTTTGCACATTGTTGGTGCAATCGCCTTCGCCATAGATAGTTCCTAATAACTTTCCATACTATTCAGTTTTGCAATGATATTAACTTGTTAAGGCAGCATATGTGACAGGCAGTTCAAGAACTTCCGAAATTTATGCCGATAAAGAAGGCTCTAACACAAATGTACCAAGATACGATGCCACCATTAGGGCAAGAAATATTGATTATCAAGTATGATCCATCTGAACAAAATGCACATGAGGGCATATTGGCACGGAAGGCAGTGAGAGCAGACAGTGCGACCTCCGTTTTGTATCACAGCCAACAGAAAAATGCAACCAGAGATGCAGGCGATCTATTTCGTGCTACAAAGGAAAGCACGGAAACTGCACTGGCTAACTTCTTGTAATCCCACACTTGCAAACTGGGCATAGTTTCTTTCTTCTAAGCCATTCGTCAATGCACTGCAAGATGAAAGCAATTTCACATGAGAAATACAAAACTCAGTAAAGATCAATGGTTATGGCACCTAACAGTAAGATTGCATACTTCTTGATGGAACTTATGAAAGCATGGCAAAGTGCGGATGGTATCTCCGATAGAGGGATTTTCAAGGCAAACTGCGCAGGGCTCTTCATTGCTAGTTGACTGCAAACAAAAGAAAAGCAAAAACAAGTCATTGAGAGACAAGCCAAAAAACAGATACTGTAAGTATTGACCAAATTAATTTACCTGTAATACCGACTGAGGCAAATTATTGATCTGACTTTCAGAAGCCCCAGTGTGCTGGTGGTTATTTTCATCTAATGCAAGTAGCGCGTCGTAATCATTTCTGCAACGGAAGTCCTTTAGTAAATGTTCAACATTGTGCTTATTTGTTTACCACTGATATTCACATGCAGAGAAGTAGAGAACCCAGCAAAACAGGTAACCAAAGTGTAATTCACAGATATTCAATTAGGAAAGCAATTTATCATTTAAAACCAAATTACCAGAAAAATCTGTAATCACAATCACATAAATAAGACCAGCTACACAATCCAGTGAAGCTGTGAATAGCTAACTGAGTCACAACATGTAAGCTGTTTTGAGCTCTCAAAATACTCAGGCAATTTGATTCGAACAGTTTTAGTACAGCAGTAGAGTGACACTTACAAATCAATATTAGGTTGAATATGCGGAGCAAGATATCCACCAACAATGGCCCTCTGAAAAGTTGTCAACTCAAGCTGTTAATAATCTTGGAGAATCAATTCAGGCCCTCGCAAACTGTAAACTGAAGGTGCGAGACCTTCTTACTACAAATCGAGTTTAAAATCAGCTACTGCTCAACATATATACAACCCGGTACTTACAATAAACTACGTTATAACACACAAGTACACTTCCCTGACAAGGAGGAAAGGCAATGAAATACATGACATGGGGTGGTTCAGTACTCCAAAGAAAAGAAATGCAACCAATTTGATAAATCATGAAAGTTCAAATGGGAGTCAGGTACAACTCATCAGCTGAAATCATTTTCACGAGTAACAAGAAAAGAAATGCTCTGTTGGTTATAAGAGGACATATGATTCCAATGTATAGGTAATCAGATTAAAAGTAGAAAAAAATGTCTAACTTCATCACATGCCAATTGGTATGTTTTACAACAATTGAAGCAGTAAGATCGGGTGACATGGAAGCAGAAAAATATGGCAGTCTTCTAAACCTAAAGATCTTCCTTTTGAGAAGTGATAATATTTACAGGTAGACAAACTACAAGGTCAAGAGAGAGAGAGAGAGTAATACCAATCCCAAAGTTATTGGAGCCGCATTCTGCATATGGGAAATTGCCGTCTCATATCTAGCTCTAATTGCACGCTGAGAAGCACTTGAACGAGATGCTCGGGTAGCTCTCTAACAAAAAAAAGGGATAGCAAGGCATCGTTACGATTTTTATGGGCATACCGACTACTACTTCAGTTTCAGCAACTGAGATATCATGTAATTGCTAGCTGCAGCATCATTCTGTTTTTTATGGTCATATAGCCACTATTACTTCAGTTTCAGCAATTGAGGCCTAATTTATTTGCTACAAAAGCTGACAGACGAGGTGCTTAAGTGCAAGATAGATATGGGAGCAAACATACAAGAAATACATAAAAAAGAAATAGACGCAGCGACTTTCAACATGGATATCAAATATTACAGCTAGCTTAAAAAACACTAACAACGAGATAGGCAATCTTACAGTATTGTTTCGAAACCGCCTTAGGGTTCTAGATGTTCTTTGTGCATCTTCTTCATGTTGAAGTGACATTGCTACGATTGCATCCATCTGTTTTATCAAAAACAATAATCTCGTTGAAGAACTAGTAGAAGCCCAAGAAGTTGAGCAAAGATAGGGATGCATGAACATGAACATGCACAGACAGAGGCGGAAAGAGATGATCACAAATTACCTCTTCCCTAGGAACAGAACGAGGTGTTTCACTGTAAAGCTGCTCCTGAAGTTGCTGAGCCAACAATTCATCAGCCTCCAACTGTGCGCTTATGTTAGGATCAATCAAGGTTCTACTGCTGTGGCCACTCAAACTAGATCCAACTTCAGGGGAACGTATGTCATCAATATCTATTACAGGGATATCATGACAAATATTGGAAGGATTTCTGCCGGCTGTTCTGTCTGAAAATGCAAGACATGAGCCGCTAAGTCCATTAAGAGAACTAGAGCTTTCACCCGGATGATAGGAACTTGATGTGTGTTTCCTCTTTCCTTTACTTATCTTTATTGTCATATTCCTCAAACTTGCAGGTCGCGTAGTGGTTGCTGCACTAATTGAGTTATTGTTATCTCCTGTTTCATGACCCTGATTAGATGGTCCAGAAGAGCCAGATTCTATTTCACAACTACTGGGAACCTTACGAGTATGATTATGTGTTGTTCTCCAACCTTGCTGATAAGCCATGCCACTACTGTTGTCATTCACGATAAAAGAAGAATCTACTGCAGCTCTTGGACAATATCTGGAACAGAAGAGGTTTAATAAGGTTGAAGACATGAGACAGGCATCTAAATAGTATGACAAATAAATCATGCATGTTTTCAGTCTAAGGGAAGGTATTTTACTGAAGAACGTAAATTAACTTTTTTTTACTTCTACAAAATTCAGTTGTATTTTCAATTACTACATTGAGCTGCGCCCACTAAAACTTTATAAACTTCAATTCAATTTCAATCAATGAAACACTGTCTAAATCTGGGATTGACCTATTGTAATGTTTGAAAAAAAAAACAAATTCTCTGATACTTTGTTCTCATATCATATAATCGTAATTATAACATGAAATAAATTGATGAGTGATGATACATGTATGAACAAAGAGATTGGGAGCACCTCATCTGATTAGCCTCTCCAGTCCGCCCAGTACCCATTACATCATGGATAATTTCTTTGCCTTTGCTGTTAAAACCTTCAGAATAATTACTGCTGCTTGCCTGATTTACAGCCTGTGGAATAAGAGTCTTCGCAGCTCTGGCTGTTGTGAACCTTTGGGATGCCCTTGTTTCCATATTATTTTCAGAAGTCAACCCATCAGCTCCTGTGATTCCTTTCCTTGTTATTGTTGGTGAATTATCAGTAAGATCAATTACATTTACTTTATGAAAAACATCAGCCCGAGGATTTGGATGGTGCAAGACTCCACTTGTAGAGCACGTTTCCTGCTTGTCATCAGCTTTTACACTTCTTTTGACAATGTTGGAGGGAGAAATACAACCATTCCGCACCAACTTTCTCTGACCCACATACCGTTGAGGAACATCACATTGTGTATGACTTGAAAGTCCTGCCGCACTCTTGATATTGATTGATTCCCTTTTGTCCCTGGGACTAGACCCTGAAAAAACTTCAGCACCTGCAACCTCCTTCAGCCCATTTGAGGTGCTAATTTTTGCTCTGTTTCGTGGTTTTCCCACAGGGATAGTAGGAAGATCTGATCCCACACCGAGAAAGTCAATATTCCGGTGACTTGCATCTCGCTGTCTAACCTGACCTTCTCTGATTTGGCAGCTATTGCTCTTTCCTCCAGTGCCCCTACAAATTAGGTGGTTTGAAATGCTGCTTCTCTGATCCAAATCAAGAGTGCGAGCCCCATTCGCATTCACAACAGATGACCTAGTAGTCCTATCTAATTTTGGTGGGGACAGTTTTGCTTCTAAATCTTCTGTTACTGGCGACAACCGCACCAATTCAGCTCTTCTAAAAATGCTGTCGGTGTCTAAAGGTGCAGGCAGTTCCCTAATTGCATTGCCTTCACTTGATTGACCTTGGATGGAATTACTCTTACTCTTAAATATGATTCTGCGGGTTGGTGAAGGATTTCCAGCCGCCCTTGTTACACCTCTCCTAGTAGCTAAGCTTGGTACAGGACATGTTGACTGTTGTATCCGATCAGGTGTGTCAGGAACCTCAAAAATGTGATCAGAGTTCATGTCAACCATATTTTTGCACCACAAGTATTTTAGTCACAGATAACTCCCCCTTCAACTTTACATGTCAATACGATTCAATAGTTTCTCCAATGCTTTCTGCAACATGCAATGAAATATTACAAAAAGAGCATATCTACCTCATGTCCTTGTTACAAGAACATCACCTTCAGGAAAAAAATAGTTAGAGGTAACAATCAAGGTGAGAAAACTATGTTAAATTTTTTAATATGGGGGAACAACTATGACTACATGTCAAGAAAATATGAGAAAGGAAACTAATTCAATGGTGAAGGCAGAGAGCTGACGCTGGTGATTTCAGATGGTTTGCCAGTTGGTGCTGGTCACTGGGGGTAGATTATTGGGCAGGGTGGAGAATGTCACAGAGACATTGAGGAACAGACGATATTGCCAAAGATAAGGGAGATAGGGAAGGAATTAACCAAGTCACATTGGATTTGCTGGAAACAGGGTCCACAACAAAAATGTATTGCAAAAGGAAGAACAATAAAACTAAGCAACAAACTGAGCAAAATCAGGTGGATGTTTTTTTAAATTAAAAAAAATTGAATACCCAGTCCTGATAACATAAGATCTCAGTTTAAAATGAAGATAACAGCAATGGGCATTGACCACTGAGCATATCAAGCATCTGGCAAGTTCTCCAAAATTTGAAGTATAAATACTTCCTATTTCTAATGAATGGGGTGACCTACTTGCGAGAATTAAAAATAGTAAACACAATCTTGCAATAATCAAAGAGCTGAATACTAGATATTCTAGACTTATAAGGAAATGAGCCCCTGTGATCTACCACTGTCGTCTGTCCCTGATCCCCTGTCTCTCTCCTTCTCTTCCCTTCAGAAACTTTGTCTCCACCTCCTTCCCACTTCTGCTCGTCCGGAGCCGGAAAGGGAGGGGGGCTTGGGCCCCTCTTGTAGATTACCCTAGTCATCAAGAAGCCTTAGGGGCGATTGGCGCTATCCCTGACTTCTTGGGCCAGATTGCGGCCATCTTCCAAATCCATCTGCCTAGCTTCCTAGCTCCTATCTTGGCATGACCATGGTGGTGGGAGTGGTTGGTGGCTAGATTTCAGGCGTTTGCTCCTCCAATAAGACCTTCGGGTGTTCACATAAAAAAGGTTCAAGATCTTCTCCCTCCTTTTCTGCAAGGCGGATGGAGAGAAGAGACTGAGATGAAGCAGAATCTTTTTCGATATGGCATTTCCTTCTGCATTTTCCTGCCTTCTTGCCTTATCTGTTATTCTTTCCCCCTTTGAATGCTGATTGTGGATTTGTTTTATGTTGATTCAGCACCTGTGGTTTTCAGTTTTCACTATGAGTTTTGTGGATGATGATGCCAATACTGTTCGGAGTGATGAGACATGTGCTATCAGGGCCTTTTCTGTTCAATGGCCCTTTTGGGGACTGTTGTTGTAAACTTTTAATATATGGCACTACGGCAGATCATTCAAAACAAAAATATCTACCACTGACATATGGGCAGAATAAAACTATAATGTCATTGTCAGGCTGTAAGCTAACATATAGAGATGTAAAAGATAAAGTATAACTTCATATGAGACCAAAAGCTTTCTGCAGAAATAATAATAATCAGAAACGTAAACATAGCATCTTCATTTCAAGCATAGCAGAATTAACAGCAATTACGTAGAGGTTATTGTAACATAAAATTCTCGATCTAAAAAGACACCCCTGGCTATTGTCTCATAGAATAAGATACTGAAAATTTCCTCCCACCCGTACTTGGAGTTACACAGCCTCAAACACAGCGCAGGGACGGATCTAGATGGTTTGCCGGGTGGCACACGCAAAATTTCTGGAGATCAGCGAGGTTTAACGAATCATGGATAGCAAAATACTCGTACCTCAGCAACCAATTGCCAAAATCACGGACGCGGTTGAGACAGCAGGGACAAGATGTGGTAGAGCGGGAACGCCGACGGCGGCGACGCGTGAGAGGCGGAGAGGTTGAAGGGGTTGTGGAGGGGGTCGCCGCAGTGACGGATTGAGCGGCGCGGGGGAGAGGTAGGGCACGGCAGCAGCTCTCTTGGGTCGGATTGGGATTAGATCAGGACTCGGGAGACGACGATACCCGTACGGGGCGGCGGAGATGAGGGCCCTGGACATTGGTTTCGAATCTGGATGGAGGAAGTAGATGCCGATTTAAGGGAAAACAAAATTATTACTCCGTACTTCCTTCTTTTCATATTGCTGGCTAAGTGCACGTGGATTGCTATGGGATTTATAATTATTTTTTACATAAAATCATGTACGGTAAATGTATTTTTTTGTTGAATAACAATTATCTCAAAATATATGTCAATCCAAACAATTTTAGATCAATTATGATGATTTTCTACCAATCTTAAAAGATTGTGATATGCATATTTACTCACTAAATGGTGTATAATTACGTTGATTTTCAAGCAATCTATAGAATCGTTTCAAGAATAAAAAGTAAAGATAAGGGATATGATTTTTGCTAAGTTAAATTAGCATTTGACAAAGTAAAATATAAACATTTGTTACCAATTAAGTATATTATAAAACTAGATTTCTTGATTGATCTATTGATATTAGTTTAGTATTGTAGATTTTGATATCTCAATAAACTTGATCAAAATGGTATAGGCCAAAAATCATATGTCTTGTCATATGAAAAGGAATCAATCAGGTGGGGTTTAATCAGGTGGGCCATTACCAATACTCATGCCAATACATATGTGTTTTATCATCGCATACTCATGATGCTACTTATGTATCTACTAGTGAAAATGTCCGTGCGCTGCCACGGTCCAACGCACACGTCACGACCACTTTAAAAGATGATCCCGTGCACTAATAAATCATTCAAATTCTGCACCACATTTTCACATTCTAACAAGAAAAAATCCAATACAAAAGTTCAAAACATAGAGCAAATTTGTATACATCCAAAAGTCTGAAACCCATAGAAAGAAGATGCTAATTTCCAAGCATGCAATCGAACTATCAGTAGATGCTAATTTCCAATCACAACATGCACATGGTAATCATTCGGTGCATGGTAGAACACTAATCTATCTATTATCCATAGCAACTACCATCAATCAGGTTGGGAGTACATCCCAATTAGCTATCGAATTATCCGTTGATTAGTGCAAAGCACCACAACAAACGAATACAACAAGGACTCGCCGGATGGTTGAGCTATGGCCGCCCACCTACTGGATCTCATGCGTGGATGGCGGACGACGGCCACTTTTTGGATCGCGCGTTGGGACTGCGGACAGCGGTCGTCGGGTGAATCTCGCGTGGGGTCGGTATGCTTGGAGTGGCCAAGCCGCGAACTGCAGCGAGAAAAGCAGTGATGTCCAGGCAAAGGAAGGAGTAGGAGGTCGGGACAGAGAAGGGAGGCGGGTGGGATGGGGGGGGGGGTAGCCAGAGAGGAAAGGGGCTGCGGCGGCGGGGGCGATGGAGCAGGTTGGGTGGGGCGTCAGGAGGGGATCGAGCAGGTTGGGCGCTGGGGGCGTCCGGGTCGAGAGAAATAACGAGCGGTGACATAATGGCCGTAATTTTGATGACATGACGTACGGTGGCGGTCGTACCATCACCACCAACTCCAATTTAATATATAGTACAATACCCGTGCGTTGCCACGGTCACTCAAAGTGCGTTTGGTTTGCCGTAAAGCAAAAGTGGATAGGGATACCCATAAATGGCGTGTATAAAGATTTTTTTTTGTTTGGTTGTCTAACATGGATGAGTCAGGTTGCTGTTTGGTTTCTAATTAACCTGGATGAGCTGGATTGTGGTAACATTTGTGTGCCAAAATGAGATTACCTCCTCAATATAATGATAATGGATAAAATTCTCCAAAATTTAATACAACATTGATTTGCGTATATGACACAGCAACATAACTCACCATTATTACCAACATAAACAAAAGAGAAGAGAAGGGGGAGGGGTCAGTACAAACAGAGAAAGATAGAGACAGAGACAGGGAGGGACGGAGAACGACAGAGAAAGGGAAGTGGAAGGAGGCACGCGCGGTCGGTGTAGGACCAGCTGCTGGACGATGGGGTGCACCGAGGAAACGCCTCCTATGGGTCTACAAGCACCGCCCCCCTCACCCAGCTCCTCTGTTGGTCGCCTCGTGCGGGAGGGAGCAGCGCCGACGGCAGGAGGGAGCGGCGCCCGCGCGGCAAAGAAGAGCAGCTCCGACGGCAAGAGGGAGCGGCGCTTGTAGACCCGTAGGAGGCGCCCGGGCGGCAGAGAAGAGCAGCACCGACGGCAGGAGGGAGCGGCGCCCGCGCGGCAAAGAAGAGCAGCGCCGACGGCAAGAGGGAGCGGCGCCGGCGGAGCAGACGGGAGACACGTCGGCGGCGGGACATAGTGTCGTACGCGCGGCAGAGCAAAGCAGCGCCAAAGTAGGGGGGAGAAGTGCCGGCGGCAGGCGGAGGGAAGGCAGGAGGAGAGGGAGGGGGACGGCGGCCACAAGAGGTCGGGAGGAAGAGGAGTAGAGGCGCAACGGTATTGAGGTCAGGAGAAAATCTAAGAAAGGAGACGCATATTTGCAGAATAACCCATATAATTTGGACCGTGGGTTGAATTAACATTAAGAAAAACTAAAATGAACAAATTGCAAAGTTCACGGACGGACGACGACAAAGGAAACGTTCCTCCCTTTATTATTTGGGTAGATAGATTGGGTAGATAATCATGGCAGCACACATACCAATCAGGTATGACGTGTTCACGATATGTAGAAATCAACAATAATATAGACAACCGAACTACAAGGCGGCGTTCCCCACAAAACCCCTGCAGCGGCGCCCGTTAGGCGTGCGAAACGAACCCGCTTCACGTTGCGCTCGCTTCCATCCACCCGCCTGCCAGCCCAGCTACTTCCCCGCCAGCCCAACTCTGCGCGGGCCCAGCTACTCCCCTACCAGCCCAGCTTTGCGCCAGCCCACCAACCCAGCCAAGCTGCAAAGCGTTTCTAGAAACTCGAGCCAGCCCATCGACACACAGCAACATTATGCACGTACGTCCTGATCCCATCGTTTCTCCATCTCTCTCCTGCATGTTCTTGCTTCCCAACAAGAAAACCTCCAAGCAAGACCAAATCCATGAATATGATTCGATAAAGAAATTGACAAAATGTGTACTCATAATTAATCAACACCTATTTGCCTAGTTTATCTGGGCTACTTAATGGTTTATCCACAGCAACAAGCCGATTTTACCGTGTCCACTTGTCAATTTAACCGTGCCTACTGGATTATGCAATCTACTTGATGGTTTACTGGCTTATGCAATCTACTTGATGGTTTACATGTACTTGCCTACTTGTTGATTTATGGACACATACTTGCAATTTTATCGACGTCTACTTATCGAGCCTTACTTATCAGGCGAGCCGTGTTTATTTGTCATGTTAGATATACGTACTTGTCAGGTTAGCCATGACTACTTTTCAGGTTACCACGTTCATATTTGCCAGGTTTATACTTCATGCTTGCCAGCTTATCCATCCCTAGTTGCCAGGTTACCCGTGCCTAGTTGTCAGATTAGCCGTGCATACTTGTCCGGTTATCCATGTGTAATTGTCATGTTACCTGTGCCTAATTGCCAGCTTAGCCGTGCATAGTTGCTTGATTAGCCGTGCATACTTGTCAAGTTATCCATGTCTAATTGCGAGGTTACTCGTGCCTAGCTGCCAGATTATACATCCCTAGTTGCCAGGTTACCCGTGCCTAGCTGCCAGATTAGCCGTGCATACTTATCAGGCTATCCATGCATAATTGCCAGGTTATCCATGTATAATTGCCAGATTAGCCGGGCATACATGTCATGTTATCCATGTCTAATTGCTAGGTTACCCATGCATCATTGCCAGATTAGTCGTGCATACTTATCAGGTTATCCATGTCTAATTGCCAGATTACTTGTGCATACTTGCTAGGTTAGCCGTTCATACTTGCCAGGATATCCATTACTAATTGCCAGGTTACCATTTCTAATTGCCGGATTACACATGCATACTTGTCATGTTATCCGTGCCTAATTGTCAGATTACCCGTGCATGCATACTTGCCAGGTTACCCGTGACTAATTGCCAGATTCGCCGTCCATACTTGCCAAGTTATCCATGTCTAATTGCCAGGTTAAACAACATTCATTAAAACTACTAGTACACGGCATGACAACCAACGGTGCACGACGTAGCAAATAAGACCAAATGACATGGCAACTAGATAGTACAAAATATGACAGATAGTAGTACTATACATGACATAGATGGCAACTAGTACCAAAGGACATGGAAACTAGGTAGTACCAACATAAAAATATAGTAATGCACCACATTGCAAAAATAGCGCCTCCAAGCGCGCACACTTTTTTTTAGAATCAAGTATCAATTCATTACTTAACAATCAGCATAAGGATAGCAAATAATCAGGAACTTGATACATCCACACACAACCTGAATTTGAAGGAGAAGCAAACTTTGCTGTCAGGTGAGCAGCCGCATTTGCTTTCCTTTCTACCTCCTTCGTTTCATAATTCTTGTCGAAATAGTACATGTATCTAGACGCTTTTTAGAAATGAATACATCTATTTTTGGGTAAATTTGAGACAAGAATTATGAAATGAAGGGAATACATGACAAATATCAAAATGAACACAACACCTACTTAGTTCCTGAATTTGGTTTAGAACAGGAAGAATATGATTTATTATTGGCTCTAGTATTCCAGAGAGACACCAGCTCTTGGCTGTCCGTTTCGATTACCATCTTAGGAAAGTTAAGACTACCGACCATGGCTACTACATCTCGACATGCATAAGCTTAAGCAGTAAGCACATCTGGAAGATCATTGTACCACTTGCAGCTTGCCGAAATGAGCCGAGCTTGATCATCCCGAATAACCAGACCTGTAGCTCCATGTTGGGCATCTGAGACAAAGCAGCATTCACATTTTCTTTCACCATCCCCGCAGCAGGTGACTGCCATTTAACAAAATTATTCTGCAACTTCATCTCTGTTATAGAGTTAGAGGATTGAGTTAAATCAGAGGCCATATCCCTTGTCAGCCCAGGTACAGCTTGATGCTTGAGAGATGCTCGTTACCTATTCACCATGGCTTCTTTTATTTCTTGCAGTCCACATTGCCCAAATAGCACACAAAATAGAATTGCGATGTTCCTGTAGACAGAAATCATCATCAAGCAAATCCAGTGCCCAAGTAATAGGATGTAAGTTTGGTAATTTCACTCCATACATTTCCTTGAATGAAAACCAGAAAACACGAGCAAAGGTGCATTTAACAAGAACATGGTAAGCAGTTTCCTCCTCTTCTTCGGGACTGTTTTCTCATCGGACAAAATGAGATTTGGACGGAGGGCTTGTAAATCCCAAGAAGTCCCATCTGAAGGAATAATATCATGGACTTTCTAAGCGTCATGAACAACACAGTACACACTAAGATGAAAGCATGAAGGAGACCCCAAACAGAGAAGTACGCACTGGAATCCCCTCCCTCGCCGCCTCGTCCCCTCCCGCGCTGCACCTCGCCTCCAGGCACTGCTCCTCGCCGCCACCGCACACACGCGCCCGCCATCGCCGCCGTGGTACCCATCGTCGAGGAGAAACAAAGGACGCCGCTGCGAGGACGTGGTTCTCATGGGCGCCGTCGGGGAGCCGGAAGGTGAAGCTGCCCAGCCTCACTGTGCACCACCCTTGCCCGTTGCAACCAGATCCGCCCGCCCGCCAATGGCTCCGTGCGCCACAAACGCTGCGCGGGGGAGTGAGGGGGGGGAGGGGGTAGGGGGCGAGCGGCGGCCGCCGCTGCTGACGATTCGCCGCCGCGGCCGCCCGCTGCTGCTCCCTGCTGCAATCGGGAGGGAGAAAGTGGAGATGGCAAAGGGAAGTGGTGAACAGGGAGAGAAGCCATCACGATTGAGTTGATCGGTCGTGTTTGAGCGCGCCGCACCGTGGGCACGTGCCCCACTTAGAATCACCGATTATAGTTTTACATATTGAGTTATCGTGCATCAATCTAAAAGCAGAATTTGAAAACATAATAACGTGCATTATTGCAACTTGACACGTTATTGCTCAAGCCGCTCACTCTGTCCAAATTTCTCTTCCCTTTTAATAAGTATTTCTTCATCCCCCTGCACCCTCTTTCAAATACGATCTTTCAAGTATTTAAATACCCTCTCCTTCGAGCGTTCCATGTCCATTGGAAGCCCCGTTTGAAGAACGACTCATTTGTTACATGGATTTGCTTCAGACTTCCACAAGCTGCCGTCAGGACCCTTTGGCAGAGAAAATAAAGAATTTCTGCAAACTGACGCGTTGTCCAGATGCAACAAAACGATCCACCATTTTTCTCGAATCTGATTCACTCCTCCCTCATCTAGGACATCCACAGTGGCTGACTGTTAACCGACTTTTATTTAAAATTTACTCGTGTGGAGTAAAGAGAAATATAAGGAAATAATCGATGAAGAGTCAACTAAGAGTTAGTTAAGAGTCGACCTTTTAACCATTGCACAACATCACATTTAATGCCAACAAACTATGTAGACTCAGTTTAAAACACAAGCTATTGCACGCGTCATTTTATCGTTGACTCA
The DNA here is from genome assembly GCF_000005505.3 of Brachypodium distachyon. Taxonomy (NCBI): domain Eukaryota; kingdom Viridiplantae; phylum Streptophyta; class Magnoliopsida; order Poales; family Poaceae; genus Brachypodium; species Brachypodium distachyon. Next base: position 18,971,088 of record NC_016135.3, read on the forward strand.
AGATGATGTGGAGAGTCAATACTGACTTTACTATTGCGGATGCCCTGATTAATTTTATTTCTGAATTACTCATGGTTAACTTTATTTCTGAATAAATTTTTATTCCAGCCATTGGCACTGAATAAAATAAGGTGACAACAACAATCCGCAAAAACAAAGAATCTGTCACCTTTCCTTCAGTTTCTGCATCTGAAATACATGACAACCAACTTTTAGCTCAAGAATATTCTTGGTTGCAGATTGAAATTCTGCTGTGTAAATCAGAGAACTTCAACCGTATCATGTGCAGCAAAAAATCTCCAAAATTCGCAGACGACGAAATCAAAGTCTGATCATGTCCACGGGAAGTTGACACCATCCTGGCATCCTGCTTGAGACAGTGAGAGGCAGCACCAATATGATTTAGTAGGAAATAAGGTAATCCCTCCGACCGATATTACTTGTCGAAATATTACATGTATCTATACGTTTTTAAAATATAGATACATTCATATTTGGACAAATTTGAGGCAAGTAATATGGATCGGAGGGAGTACCTTAGTCCTTGTTAAGGATTGATGGTAATTGAAGTTTGAGGATCAACTCTTGGTCTACTTTACAGCCACAATTACGACTGCAATGGAGACCAATTGGCACTTAAAATACCCCAAGATTATATAATGGGTTTATGCTTGCACTATAAAAACATTCATGATTCTTCTCACTTATCAGTTTTCAATGGAGAACTGCGTTATTGGAAACTTGAACTGCCTAGCAATAATCGATTTGGACTGCATGAATGGATTTAAGTAATACTTTGAGCAAGTAAAGAACATGGTATAGAGTTCTCTGTCTTCGTTCAGATTAGCCTCTTCAGCCCTACCCCACGGTTATTAATAGAATTGCTTCACACTGCAAGATCTCCCCCCATTGTTTGTTGGAAGAAAAACAATCTCCATATGAAACTAATAAAGCAATTTAATTCGGTCAAAAACTGGACAACAGCTTCATCTAACATAAGTTTGTCTTTGGAATGGTCAAACAGAACAGATGGTTTTTAAATTCCCAAGGAAAACCAACTTCCAAGACCCCAAGCCCAAAGAAAACCTTCCCGATCCCAAGACTTCCCCTCCCACCTAGTATAATCTCGAGAATAATCAAATTATTAGGAAAAAACATTCTGGTCGGAGGGAGTATATATCATAAGCATGCAAACATAGTAACACAAAGGCACAAAAAAGGGCAGTTCGTTGAGCTAGAGTCAGACCTCCTTGCTCCACTGGACAGTTCAAATAAAACCAGATCTTATTGATGCATTAAACTTGGAGAAATAACAATCATGAAATAATTCAATGCAAGAGATGTGTTCAGCCAAACGACAGCGTTAAAACTGAGATCACCTATAATGCAGTACAACATTTTGCCATATCAAAAATTGTAGCGTGTAGATTTAACATCAGCCAAACTTTAAAACTGATCAAGGCAAGAAGCCTACAGATATGCATTAACTCAAGAAAATGATGAAGCATAAAACCAAATCCTAAAAATCCTAAGTTTTGCTAAAAATCCTAAAAGCTAACATCTGAAAATGATTTTGTACATGGACAGTGTTTGTGCTTCAGTTTAAACATTTTTCTATGCTTCAGGAAAGGTTTAGAGAAACAGTTCTTGGCTGTGAACGTACAGATTACTACTACCTCCATTCCGGTTTATAGGTCCTGCATGCATCTCTAAGTCATTAATTTTATCAATATAATATAAATTGTATAACTCAAAAGTTATACCATTAGAAAAAATAACATCTGAAGTTTCTAATGATATATGTTTTGTAATATATACCTTCTATAACGTTGGTCAAATTGAAGATTTACGGATTTAGGGATACACATAGGACCTATAAACCGAAACAGAGAACTCTATATCTCAGTTTCAAATGTTCCTTCTCTAAATGTGCCTTTTCAGGAAACCTTTTGTACATGTTCCTGTCCTGTATACCCACTTTTCTCACCAAAGAATACCGAGCATTCATAAAACCAAAAAAGACCTCCCACTTTTCTTGCAAGAAAAATAAATCAAATAATGTACAATGGAGATCTCTATTTCTCCATTTTTATTGAGGCAAAAGAGACCTACGGGATAGGATATGCACATATAATTAATTCCAAACAGCATATGCACATGGAAACCATTCATGAACTAAGACATGGATATTGTAGAGGGAATTAACATGGTTAGCAAGATGTACCTGCAGATGCATTAACTTGTGCCTTTGTGTATTGTCCCTTGTTTCTAACCACCTGGCACACCTGTAGATATTCTGCTTTTCGTAGTTCTCAACTGTGTCAAGCACAGCCTCACAAAAAGCCGAGACATAACATCTCAACCACTAAGACATCTAAGCTTGTACCTGAAAAATAGAAAACTAAAACTAATCAACAAGGTAACATGGATTAATCAACAATCTAAAACTAATTATGCTGTGTACCCAAAAGTCGGATATATAGATGACATCAATGAATCAAACTTGTATCAATGAATTAAAACATGACTTGAGATGTAGCTTCATGGCGTGGAGTGAGTGATAGCAAAGCTTGTTTATTTATGGCGATTTCCTGAGCTATGCTTCTTACAACTTCATAGGTGATAAATATTGTGAAAATGCAGAGATAAACTAAGAGGTGTATGTCTATGTACTCCATGGGGTGGAAGTTGGTTGGTACCTGGCGAGAACTGGACATGGAGGGGAGTCGGGGTGATGCAGCGTCCTCAGGACAGTCAAATGGGGAGTCGTGGCGGTGCAGGTTCCACATGCCGGAGTAGCAGGGCGTTGGGGTGGAGCACCAGGTGGCTGATGATGGGAGCTGAACCAGCAGAGTCGATGGTTGATGGCGGAGACCTTGGGATGGCCGGCAACCTGGGGGAACCATTTCTCTGCAAAGAAAACACTAGTGTTAGTTGATCAATATCCTATAAAACTGAGGACACTGGGAGTACTATAGTAAGTTAACAGTATAAGAACTGAAGGTAATGTACCAGTATAGCTCCTAGCCTCTGCAGAAGCGAGGAAGCTCAATACAATCAGATAAGTGTTTCCTTAAAGTGTTTAAACACATAAGGGGGAAAAAGTGTACCCAAGTTAATAAAGATGTGAAATTTACGTTACTTGGAAACCATTGTCTGGGCAGTTGTGAAAAAAAAAATGCGTCCAGCACGTTTTGCAAGTGGTGGCTGCAAATATATAGTTGGAGCAGGAAGATAGACGAGCATGCTATTGCCATGACCTGGGTAGTATCACAAGAAGCTAAAATAGATTTTATAACAGATGAACTGGAAGTATATTTATTAAGCAGAAAAAATCATTTAACATCAGAGTGACTTATTTTGACAATATCTATTTGCCTTTGAACAAATACTTTCAACTCATCTGATGGTATTCTGACCACTTAACATCAGAGAGTGACTTATTCTGATCGTATCTATTTGTCTTTGAACTAATTCTTCACATGATTTCCTTGGCCGATATTGCAGTACTCTGAATATGTATTTACTTTGGTTACATCAACAATATACAAATGTGAGAGCTAATAAAAAACTGTTTTTGAACATGATTCCATTAGGACCATGTCATCAACATATTTGGGATATTTTGATGTTTGCTTCCAAACTTGATTATTCATTGAGTTAAACGCTGTCTGACACTCGAAAGATGTATAGATGTATATCCGAATGGTTTGGTACTTTGAATAAATACAATATGCAATATATCTATATATGGAGTTAACGAGTTGTAACTGTCAAAATACTACAAAGAAGCATACCACATGAGCAATGATGATGTCAATCTCTTTTACAAATTCTCCCTTCTCTTCAGCAGAAAACGTGTCAAGATTTTCAGCACCGAACATGAAACTCCAATCACACTGACAAACATAAAGACATGATTTTATTCTTCAACAAAAAGGGGACAAGACAAGTCCTACAGACCTTGGCAATGATGCCGACGCTGCATTCCAGCGAGCTTGGCGAAGACAAGATCGTCGACGAGGAGCCACTCCTGACTCCTTGAACCCCCAGAACTGCAGCAGCCAGCGGAGTAGCTACGGCGACGAGGCTTCCATCTCCGCGAAGTGCCGCACGATCTCGCCCGTGGCAGACATATTCATACCCATTGGAACATAGCTGGCCCACAAACTCCATTTCTAGAGCACAAACAGTATCTCCATGAGCAGATAAGCAATCAGTAGAGACCTAAAGTATCTCTATCATTTCCAGAATCCAGTTCATGAAAATGTGCAGCTTTATGCATTATCCTTGTTTGTTTAAACCACAGTCATTTGCATATACTTTGGAAATGTAAAACAAAGAGACAACAAAACCTGAAAGCTGAAGGGCACAACCATCACACCCAACTGTTCAAAGCGTGATCAGTAGGCCTAAGGTGAACTCTGAAGTGTGTGGCGGATGCTACCACTTAGGTTGTAGTATCAGCACCTTACAGTCTGGTGAGCAGCAATCACCGTGTTTCTGCAAATAAAATGCATCAGAGTGGAAAGCTAAGGTTAAAACATCGTGAGGCATCGCGGGTGAAATAATTTGACAACGAACATCAAAGTACATAGGCGAAATCCATAAAACTGAGAATTCAAAATGGAAGGATTGCTACTTCTGATCATAAACTAAAGGATTGCCACACCTATATTTTGTACAACTGCTTTCATATGGTAATACCTTTTGTAAAACTGTCAAATATCCACTTTCATTATTCTTTACCTGTGATATATTTCCTTTGATGTCTACAGTATAATCATGTGTCTGAATAAGCAGTCAGACCCCAAGTGATTTTTTGCGTCAATATGAATACGAAAAATAAGTGAAGAAAAGTTATGCAGAATATCAAGAAGGAACATAATACACTTGTATAATGCAAATAGCATATAGAAGATAGAAAAAAGAATCTCAAATGCAAAATGAAAACAGGGGTTGAAGTTAAGAATCATGGAACATGCAAAGATGGGAAATAACCAATCTTCCTCGTGATTTGCAATGTCCACATGGAGTCATGCAAACAAGCCAATTTTCTGGCATTTTTATATCCGGCACAAGGAAGGAGCATACAACACTTCAATGTAAATAAAATTCAACTGGATTCAGCTCTACATCCACTAGATATTTTTGCTACACAAAGTGGGACATGTCATGCGTATTGGTAGGGCAGTGCTTAGAGGGGAGCAATTCTCACAACCACGCATGAAACAAAGACTCAATACACGTAACTCTTAATCTTTAGCAGCACCAACTCATGCAGAAGATTTCTTCAGAGCTTTATCCAGCCTGACATTGAAGGGAGTCGAGTGCCAGTTCACCCTTCTGTCCTGCAACAAATTATTAAAGGATAATTACACCATTAAAATCTCAAGAAATTCGAGACTTCATTCGTTTGCTGTTTAGCATACCTCTCTATATTTGCTTGTTGTATTGGGGATTCCATTAGTTCCTGA